>NC_090935.1:965836870-966461870 GCF_040938575.1 Ambystoma mexicanum | reverse complement strand
AGCATTTCTGAAAATAGTGCAAATGAACTGAGCACATTCCCTGTGCGCCTTTCAATTGTGCCATTTTTGAGAATCTGGCCCATCGAGAGCAATGCATTTAACCAATAACATATAGATTTATTATTGTTTAGAGCAACCAGAGTCAACATGTAATGCAATGTGATACACAGTGGTCTTATATAGCATCCTTCACCCATGTTATTTGCCCTGCTGCACAGTGCTCCGTAAGAAAAGACTGAGAGGGACTTGTTACTGAGATAGGCAGATATGAAACCTGTGGTGTCGATGGCTGCAAGTCCCAAGTAACTGAGACCCGACTGCTGTTCTGCTTCTATGGGATTGGCGGATAATATATCCAATGTTACCCAAATTAAATCAAAAGGAAAAGTGCTGCCTTAAAACTATCTTGAAACTACCGCCAAGTACTCCCATCGAGTATGTTCCACTCGAATTTAACATGAATAGCATAAGTAGAGCTTGGCTGCTGAATAACTTGCAATTACACTGGAAACTGTTTAATGCTCTCTTTAAAGCGTTATTATTGCTTAAATATTAACTAAGGAACAGTTTCCAGGCCACACACAAACAGCTTATGCCTAATGCATACAGAAGCATGTAAATGGTTTGAACAGTCTTGCATTAACCTGAGGGTGAAACATCCTATTTATTTATTTATTTGTACATTTGTAATGTGCCGGAACCCGCAGGCATCAGGGCACAGAGAAAATAAGTAAGAAAGAAAGAGAGCAGTGTAATGGTTTATTACTCAAATATGATGGTTTTCAGCCCTTTTCTGAATTTCAACAAGTTTTTTTCTCGCCGCAGGACTTTAGGAAGTCTATTCCACAGAGTAGCGGCTTGTACGGCAAAGGACTAGCCTGGGGCTTAGTCATAAAGGCATTTGTGGACAATTGTCAAAGCCTTGAAGTGGTTCCGTGCTTCCACCAGAAGCCAATGCAGGCTTCTTCTATGGGAGCAGAAGGGTTTGTGTCTGGGTACGTTTTTAACAATACGTACAGCATTGCGTTGTAGTACCTGGAGGCACCTTAGGCTGTTTTTACTGACCCCAATCATCAAGTCGTTACAATAATCGATCCTTGACATTATTTGAGTGCGCACAAGGGTAGCACAATTAACTTCTGAGGCATACGGTTCAACTAGTCTCAATAGCCTAAGTAAATATTGGGCTTTATTTGTGACATTTTCAATGTGAGCATCTGAACTCAGAGAAGATTCAAAGGTGGCACTCAGTATTTTAACCTTGCCAACAGCCTTAATAAAGTGCTTCTCAATGGGAAACCCAACATACTGAGTGTCAAGTTTAAATCTAGCCTGGGATGACCCGAACGGATTGAGCTTGGTTTAGTGGCATTCAGACACATCCTGTTATTGGCCATCCAATCTGTATTGTAGCATAGACTTTATTAATGCACTCCACGTGCTCTGTATACTTGCCGCCCAGCTGGAGGACGAGCTGAGTGTCATCAGAATAAATAGTAAAATGGACACCCAGCTTATCCAGCAGGTCACAGAGTGGGCAGCAGTAGACATTGAAGAGAGAAAAGGACAAGCAGGCACCCTGTGGAACACCACAGTTCGAAGGCTCATCAAGCAAGCATACATTTCCCCACACTATCCTAGACATTTGCCTAGTCAAAAAAGATTTGAACCAGGCTATTGCCTCAACGGAATAGCTACCAGTCTTTGTCAAGCTACATAACAATTTGTCATGATCAACAAGGTCGAAGGCTGCTGACAGATCTATCAACTGCAGCAGCCCCACCTTGCCATCATGCATGATCTGCAGCATTCAGGTTTGCATATTCAGTAAAGCACTCTGTGCCGTAGCAAGTCTTCCTAAGTTTAAATCCTTACACAAGAAACTGATCTATGAAATAGACCGGGAACATTAACTTACCAACTTGTCAACTAAGACGCTCAGTATTGAGTAGATTTCATAATATCTAACCTGTAACAAACCTCATAGTTACCTGTCAGAATATCCGCATAATTTGGTTGCCACAAAGTACATGCGGCTAAAATTCAATATTGTGGATTCACTTGAGGTAATTGGGGGATGGGTTGGTTTGGCCAGAGAACATCGTCACTGTAGTCTATGTGGTAACACGAGGCTAGGGAGTGCACAAGTCTTAATGACATCAGAAGGACTTCTCAATCGGCATGTGGAACCAATGTGTTTCAAAATGATCTAACTCGGGTATGCTCTACATTTTACAAGAGAATAATGTTGGGCTAGTTTACATTTGGTTAAAATGTGGTGGTGGGTGGAATCAATTATGGACATCTTATAGTAGTATCATTAGGTATTGTGTGAACATATGATATTCTTTTTAGTCAACATTTTTTATGCTTATTTTAATGTGTTTTGTGTGGAAATTAACATGATTATTTACTTTTGTGTGACTGTACAAAAAGCCTTTACAAGGCTGTATTGTACTATTATTAATAAATAAATATATTATCTAAACGGGGAGCCCAGGATCGGATAGGTTACAGCGCTTTCATTCCAGTTAGCTACAGAATGTGCCACACTTAAATGGAATTGTGAATGATAGCAAGTGCCACACTTAGATGGAATTGTGAATGTTAGCATGTGCCTAACTCAGATGGAATCATGAACATTAGCCTGCATCGCATCTAGATAGAAATGTGAATGTTAGCATGTCTCACACTTAGATGAAATTGTGAACTTTAGCCTGAGTCGCATATAGATAGGATTATGAATGTCAACAAGTGCCACACTTAGATGGAATTATGAATAATACCAAGTGCCTCACTTAGATGCAATTGTGAATAATAGCAAGTTCCATACTTTGATGGAATTGTGAATAATAATAATAATAAATACTTTATTGTGATATAATCCAAATGATTAGGATTTTACACAATTTAACACATAAACACAACATAAGCCATATGAACCATATCAAAATTTAAAAATAATGCATTTGCATAAGTATGTAAATAATTTCTACGAGTGTGCATAAGCAATACAATATTTAACCACTGGATAGATCAAAGGCGAGTTCCAACATGTTACAGTCCTGATTCTGCCAGCTAAAAGGTCTTTACTTGGGACCATGTCCTAAAAAGGGCCAATTGGAGTCCCAAGTCCTCAGAGTTTAAAAAACTGATCCAGAAGTCTTCCTCATTATGGTCTCATAATTATGGACCCATTTTGCAAAAGTGCACATATATAACAAGCTAAGTTTGCGACAAAGAGTTAAAACATGTCTGGTAGTTTCCAGCACTTCAGCGATCTGGCATATCCACCAGTTTCTTGCTTCAATCGGAATCTTCAGGCGACGCCCAGTAATGGCGAGTACCGGAAGCTGATTAGTCCTAAGGCTCAGTATGAAGTATGTCCTGTATGGCGCCGGACACAAGAGCAAGTAAGGCTGAGGTTTCCGATATTTATGTGTTACATGAACTACTACCTCATACCTACTTAGCTTAGCCAGATGGGTGGTGTTCATGCTCAAATCCCACCTGTTCAGTTTTTCCTCAATCTTTTTTGATGAATGTAAGGCAGGTATATCTTTTTCTCATATGACCAATCAATCTCCTTATAAAGGGCCTCGTTTAATTCTTTAAAGTTTGATCCCCGGGGATGTCTCTCAGCCTCATCATTTTACCCGGCCAACCCCAGGAGTCTACAAGAAGGATCTGAGCGTGCTTTGAGGTAGAAAACTCCTCTTGCGCGCAATGCCATTCCTCTCAGAGATATGAGGCCCAGCTCTGGGCGTAGGTACTGTACTGAGCAGGACGGGGCCAGCCCCTGTACCGCGCGTCAGTAGTGGCCCTCCAAAATGTTCAGCCACTTCAGGTCTTGCATGGCCAGAGTCTCCAGGCCATAAAGAATGGCAGGAACAAAGCACTGAATATATCATAAAGGGCACCTGGCGGTGTCCTGATATGCCCAGGAGGGTAAATAATACTAATATAAGAAAATCAGGATGTGAGATCAAAGGAACAGTAATGTTTTGGATACATTTATAGAATCTCAAAAAAAGAATTTGGCAAAATGTTAAATATTTGCATTTTCTAGACAAGCAAGACAGTAAAACGGACAGGTATTGTATTCTAACAATGGGGGGTACATATGGGTACCAACCACTTGATTATTGAGGTAGAGTTCCCATATTGGTGCACATTCTCTGACACAACAACTAGACAAATCAATCTAAATACGAGTACGTGCTACTCAGGGCTACTATTGGTCCATGGGTTTTAAAAAAGACAGTACACACAACAATATACATAAACATAAATGGAGGGTCAAGCAGTTGTGTCACAGATCATCGACACTGTAGTGTTTCGGCCAACGGTGGCAGTTTTTTTAGCACGCTACTGTGGTGGCCTTCTTCAGGATAGAAGTGAAGAGTAGTTCTGTCTGTGTGTATTATCGTCAAGTGTGAGTTTGGTGGTATGGCTGTACTTGAGAGTCCCTCATAGAAACATGGTGTAGACTGTATTGTATTCAATACACTGAAGAGCATCGACCTGGAATCCCTGGATCCAATGAGTTCAACATGAAGTGGCTATGCCTATTAGTGGCACTCCATGGTACCAGGTTTGGAGGTTCTGTGTGCAAGGCAAACTCTCTGCGAGGATGGCCTTGCATGCAGAACCTCCAAACCTGGTACCTCTATGAGGGACTCTCAATACCTGTCTGTTTTACTGTCTTGCTTGTCTAAAAAATGCAAATATTTAACATTTTGACAAAAAATGTTTTGAGATTCAATACATTTATCCAAAACATTACTGTTCCTTTGATCTCACATCCTGATTTTTTTATATTAGTATTAGGAACAAAGCACAGTTGGTATAGTTTTAATGCTCCCGCCATACTAAAGCCAGCTGGATCCCCTAGCGAATTTACATACCTGCAATGTTATCAACTTAGTTCTGCGTTTTTTGTGTGAAATTATTTCTTCATAGTTAGCAGGTGCTTTAAAGTCCAGCCCCAGATAGGGATAGGAGTCTACCACTGTGGTGGTCCCCAGCATTGTATCAATGCCGGTGCGGTTAGGGCCTTTGCGGGCTATCACAATTACTTTAGTCTTATCCAGGTTGATGATCAGCCCCAACTGCGAGGCATACTCTGCCAGCTTGTTTAGCATGCTCTTAATGCCGGATAGAGTCCGATAAAATAGGATTAGATCGTCGGCATAGAGCATGCCAGTAATATGGTTGTCACCCAGCTTTGGGGGGCAGTTTGATTTTAAGGCCATATGTTCTAGGAGATCTGCGATGTAAAGATTGTACAGCATAGGCGCCATCACACAGCCCTGCTTCACCCCCACATTAATAGGAATTGAAGTGGATAATGCACCATTATCGTTGAGGCATACTTTGGTAGAGGTATCACTGTGGAGTGCAATTAGGATGTGTAGTATCCAAGGCGGGCAATTCATGTTTCTGAGTTTTGACCAAAGGGTATCACGAACCACCAAGTCAAAAGCGCTGCTGAAATCTATAAAAGCGATATATAGGGTGTACTCCCGGCTGCTGGAGGTGTTGTTGATCAGCTGGTCGAGCACCCGGATGTTATGGGTGGTGCCAGCCCCAGGTCTAAATCCTGTTTGTGCATAGTGGAGAATCTGATTTCCAGTTACCCAGGCTTCTACTTCTTTCAAAACCATTATCATGAAGATTTTGCTTGTGACATCTAACATAGACAATTGTCTATAGCTGGCAGGTGAGCCCCTGTCACCCTTTTTATGTACAGGAATCAATAGAGCTTTTTTCCACGATGATGGAACTAGGCGTGACCTGCAGATGCGAGAGCATAAAGTAAGCAAAACCTGGGCCCAGTTGTTAGGATCTTTTTTCAGGACTGCATTTGCCAGCCCATTGGGGCCGGGAGCATTGGAAAACTTTAGTTTCAAGATTGTTTGTTTTATTATATTGTGGCTGAGTTGAAGAGGCCATGGTTTTTCACTCACAGGCAGGCTAGTAATTGTGAATAATAGCAAACGCCACACTTAGATGGAATTGTGAAAAATAGCATGTGCCACACTTAGATGGAATTGTGAACATTGGCCTGAGTCACTTCTGGGTGGAGATGTGAGCGTGGGCATGCATCACACTTAGATCAAATTGTGAATGGTAGCATGTCCCAAACTTAGATTGAATCATGAACTTTTGGCTTGAGTCACTTCTAGATAGATGGTCAATGTCAGAAAGTGCAAAACTTAGATGGAACTGTGAATGATAGCAAGTGCCACTCTTAAATGGCATCGTAAACATTGGCCTGAGTCGCACCTAGATGGGAGTGTGATTGTTGGCGGGTGCCACACTTAGATGGAGTTGTGAATGTCAGCACGTGCCACACTTGGATAGAATTGTAAATGTTACTTACATATGTCTTAGATCATAACTCAACCCAAACTCTCACACCCATATTGCTATGCTTACTCTCTACTCTACACCATCACTCATTGAGAGTACAGCTATACCACTCGATCAAATTCGGCCTAGCTGCTCAGATACAAACCTCATCAACATAAACACCTCATCGTGCTAATAAAACGCAGCTATATCCCATGACAAACCGGCCTAGCTGCACACATAAGCGTCCCACAGGCCTAACGCAGCCAAAACCCAGTCTTGATGTCCACCCAACAGACTGCACACATTAAACGGATATCAATAACACCACACCTAAATGCTAGGATGCAGCTACCATTAGGCAATTACACCAGCTGCACACATAACTGGTGCACCCAAGCACCCTACGACACCTTATTCTCTCAACTGACCTGAACTACGGTCCCCAAGGGCGTTCAACCTACCAGCGCTTTGAGGTCTGTAAGTGATTTCAACCCAGCCCTTCACCTACGTCAATGCCTAGCGTGGGATGCACAATTGAAACCCTTAATTATATATTTTTGTCTATAAATTCTTTTATTTCTGAATGATGTACCCTTATATCACGCCTCTCTCTTTGAGTCCCCCCCGGTCACACTGAACCAGGAAGCAGGCTGTTTTGCAAAGTTAAAAGGTTTATTTTATGGATTTCACAATATATATATCACACTATTTAATATTTATACTAGGATCACCAATGGGGTGATGTTACCATCAACAATCTCTGTAATCAGAAGGAGTGTGGATAGGAAAAATAATGCAGCATAGAATAAAACTTTGTGTGGTTCAATCAAAATTGTAATGTGATTCTTTCCGCCTGCACACTACTCAATTGCCCCCAATATGCAGTATAATGAGATGGAAGGAGAGAAAACAGGTTTCAGGAATACAATTCAACAAATACAGTTTCAATCCCAATTTCCCTCAGCAAACTCGGAGAGAAACTGGAGTGATTGCAAACAGGTCAAAATGGTTTAAATGTGGCTTTGAATGAATGGGTAAAAACACTGAAAATGTATTTAATTCACTAAATAGGCTTCAATACTAGTGGGAGCCGCTTTGTACGTTGTCAGATAAACACTTGGAATGATTATTGGGTCACTAGCAGGTTGAAAACTTAATTCTGAGGTCGGATGCAAAGAACAGCTGTTTTACATGTGATGAAATTTAGCCAAAAGAAAATATGCGGCAAACTTTTCCGTGCGCGAGAAGCGTGATTGCGGAAAAACTAGGAGTTGGAATGCGGTTTTAGATTCGTTTCTAGCATGCACGGTATGGAAGTTACAGAGGTTTTAGTAGAGGTCGGTTTTTCTCAGAAAGAGTCCAAATTTTCAAATGAAAGATGCGCTTTTGAACATTACAAACAATATTTCTTTACACTAAAGAGACTATGAAGCCACAAGCTACACGACAGCACAGCCACCAGCCCAGGATACCACTGGTTGATTTGGCCTGCTGAGACGCTTGCCTTTCTTCAGAAAATATATTAGCACAAAGATGATATTATCACTACCATTACCAAAGGACTATAGGGATGAGAGAAAGATTCAGGTAAGACAAAGGATTTTCTACAATGCAGTTCTGCATATGATAGAATGGGTTGGATAGGCTTACTTATGGATAAGATACTGGCTAGGGACAATTCTATGCTATAGATACTCACAACTACTGTTTGGAATGGACCCGTCAGGGATCTGGTCAAAGATTTCTGGACTGGAATTCTGCTAGCCCACCAGACGGGATTCAGGGCGCTCGGGTTCTGCACTCAGTACGGCACTCTGGACACTGCACGGCACTCTGGACTGGATCTGACGGGTTGGTTCTGGGTTGCAGCTATCTGGTTACAGCTCTGCTCTACTGGTTTGGATCTCTGGATTCTAGCAAGAATTCTTGGCAATAAAGAAGAAACAGCACAGCCAGGCTGTTCTTTTTGGTTTGTTTCCCCTTGAAGGTCTGCGGTTAATTCTGGTTACAGGATTCTAATAGGCCAAGCTGAGAAGGGTTCAGCTTTGGAAATGGGCCTTTCTGCTCAAAGTTCTGGAGTCTTGGATATGGATTCTTCTTGCAAAGTTCTCCGCCAGCAATCAGTTGATGGGTGAATGTGTGTGTCTCTTCCTATGTCCTAAACTGTCTCTATGTATGTATTTCCCAAAGGGGTGGGTAGGCTGAATTATACTAGGCACATCCTCTCCTCTGATTTGAGAAGGAAATCTGGTGTCATGATGATGCTGTATTTTACAATCCAGGGAGAACCTCCCCTTTGTTTCAACACAGTAAATCTATTTTTCATATAAAGCATATTTACAATATTACCAACTTGCTAGCAATAACATATTTACATCACAGATTTAGTGGAGCAAGTATTCATCCGAGTCCCATCTCGGTGAGAGCTTCGGTTCAGATTTGACAGTTCTTCGCGCTTTTGGTCGGGTACCCAATGTCAGATTTGTCCACATTTTTATACATATATGCGCATGACATCCGGGCATAATCCTGTGAAGTTTCATATTTCTAGCATCATCATTATTGCTACAAAATCACAATTTCTGTAGTCATGTCTCTGATCAAAGCACAGAGTTCTGAGTAGTTTCAAAATGTGACCAGAATTTTCATGTTAACAACACCATATTTTACAGATTTTTACAATTTTGCACAGTTCTCTGTCAGTCTTTTTCAAAAAGAAACTTTCTTGTGGTTTAAGGATACACATATATGTCTGTTCCGCCCCCAAAGTTTTGCTGGGCCAAGAGCAATCCAGGCCTCTCTTCCTGCTGGCAGGAGTTTTTGTTGACACTTGAATTTGCATACCCTTTCAGTCCAGGAAGTCTTTTGTCTCTCCCCAGAACAACAGAGCAAAATCTCCCCCCCCCCTCATTAACATCTGACTGAGAGTTCCTGCCCGTTTGGTGGGAAGCAGATGGGTGGTGTGTTTCCCAGTGGGGGAAGCTTCTTGGAAGTGTTGATGAATCAGGTTACTTTAAAGTAAATTGTTACATTGTTCTTTGTTGAAATTAAAGTTACAATTTTAAACACAGGCAAACATATCTCCAATTCCAGTCTTTTTCAACATATAAATTAAATAGTGGCAACCTATATTGCTTTTGATGGCAAGTCACTTATTTTCAACAATTTGATTTTAATGCACAAGGTGAAACTGCCTGTGTAATTAAATGACAGCTTTGATACAGGGGGCCAGCGGTACTGCGCCCATATCTGACAGATTTTCCCAGGCAAGCACCTTTTTTAATGTGGATATTCTTGTGATGAAATCTGCTTCTCCTGACATTGTGTGCTTATGGGGATTCCTTAAATAAGGTGATAGTTAACACCCAGCAAGGGATGTTGGATCTTTTCTGATGTTTGGGAACCATTATTTTGCAATTTCAACAGCCAAGGAAAAACTGATTTTAGAGCACTTCTGGGTTTCCTTGCAATGAAGCACTGCCTTTTCAGGTAGTTCCATTTCCCTCTGTGGGCAACCCAATGACAGGTTTTGGCAGTGTGGTCTCCTGTTCTACCACTGACACAGGCAAAGTAGATTGGCAGCCAACCTTTCCGGTTTCACTGCGCACTTCTCAGCGGTTTTAGCGTGCACAGGGCTTTTTGCGGCCATTTTGTTGGTTCTGGTGAAAGCAGCACACAGAGATGTCGCAGGGCAGAGTCTAGTGGGTCAAAGAATCCCACAGGTCATACCAATGACATATAGAGCACTATATAAATGCAACATAACATAACAGATGGGGGTGGGGTGTGATAGGGAAGATATAGAAAATCATAATATGGCATTGCAAGGCTTGAAACAAGCATGACAGTCATCACAGAATTTAGAAGCCATATCAACACTTCTATCATTGGACTCTTGCAGCCAGGTCTCACTTCACTTTCTCACTTTGCCACTGTCTCTCTCCTTCTCAAATAGACTTAGTGTACCACATATGAAAAGGGGATCTGTGGTCTGGCAGATGAGGTAAGACATACTTTGGAGAGCCACCTCTAACAATTCTGTAGTCCATTAGGGAGACATATATCAATATAACAAGACAGGTCAATTGGATAAACAAGCTGAATTACAACTTTCAATTTTTAATTCTGAGTGACAGCGGAAAGAGCCAATGGCATGACCTATTGTGTAGGGGGCCACCAATGCCTGCATGACATAAGTGTGAAGAGGGTGGAAACATGGCCAAAACACTGCCATGGTTATCCATCTTCAAATGCTATCCTCTTCTGTACAATGTATTTCTTTCTGGGTATTGTGAGACACCTATGAGCCAAAACCTAACACAAATTCAGCAGTGGGAATGCACTGGCAGAAACTGTAGAAATGTGGGATTCCTGAGATTATCGTATTGTTGGTACTGCCTTCAAGGGTTTTATTCTGATGAAGAGAGATCAAAGCATTGAGAGAGTTGTGCGATTCTAGATACTGTTAGATTAAACTGAGAAAGCATCTAATTCAAAATGATTATATAGATTTATGCCTCTGTTTTCTTTGTAAACGTTGAAACGTAGATGAATTGGGCTATTAAACAACCTTAATGGAATGTTTGTTTGGATCTACGTGTGTGCTGACTCCCCTCTCATCAAATCCCTGACCCACCAAACTCGACTCTGCAGAATCACACCCACAAGATCCACTCCGCCAGTCCCTCTGACCGAATCCTAACCCCCCAAATCTACCTCTTCACCTTTTGCCCTCCTGTCCAGCTTCTGCTCTGTAATAGGGAGCTTCACTTACCACAAACCACATCCCCCTCTCTCTATCATCACCCCAACACCTGTCTAACACCCTGATCCCAAATCCACACCAATGGGGCTGCAACTCCCATGCTTCCATCTCTGTCAAGTAGCCCGTCTTATGTCTCATAACGCCACTACCACACCCCACCACCATACGCTTCTTACCTCTTCTTTCTCAGTGTAATATTCTTTTGCCGCTTTGTGGTGTACGCTTGTCATAGAAATCGGACTATGATTCGTATGAGGGCGTACATCGCTCAGCCACGTCGACGGATCGTCGTTTGGGATAGGGACTTTCGGCAACAACGGATTTAGTGATTCGTTCCTCGCCAAACATAGATAAATCCGTCTGTTGAAATTCTACAATATTATCATCCGAATCGTTTGTGATTTGTTGAGATTGTTTGAGGTGTATTTTCCAATGCTATCTTGAGAAAGAAATGCTTAATCTATGCATGTAAAGTTCGGCGACTATACATCACGCAGCATCACTGAGAATGTTTTGCTTTCCGCTACCTTTATTTGTCTGCCCATGGATGCAACCATTCAGTAAATCCAAATCAACTGGTTCACAAAGACTTTTTTACATTTTTTGTAACAAAATGTTTAGGTTGATGCTACTAGCAGGAGTAAACAAAAAACAACCGGCTTAGAACCATCTCCCATCAAGGATTGCTTTACAAAACATTAAAGAAGATTTGAAATTGTTTATGTGTTGGAGGGTGATGTACGAATGACATAGCAGAAAAAATAAACCCCAAACAATAATAAAAATGTCTCATGTATGTTTTTCTTTTCAAATTCTCACTTAGGTTGAGAAGGAAAGTTCTAACAATATATAAACCCGTCTCTGCTTTGGCGCTTGTGACCACAGAAGGCATTTGAAAAGGTCTGTAAAGGAAGGGATTCGGGGAATCTCTGTCCCTCTGATCAATAATCTGCCGTGGCAGCGGCAAAGGCCCCTGTCGGCGAAGTCTCCAGAGGAGCGAGTCTTCTGCCGCAGACCTTGCAGGAAGCCATACTTCTTCACAGAAGTTCGCGTAGTTCATCATTGTGCTTAAGTTCAGCCAACTTCTTAAATCGCCTTCAGCATCCGGCACTGTACTTATCGCACACACTATTCATACACACGAAAAGAGAACAGCGTTCAAAAAGATACACAGGCTGTGCAGTGGAATGCATCATTCTGGTTAGCAACATGCTAGTACATTTGTCACAGATATACACTGTGGTGATGCGTGGTAGTAACGTGATCACGGTGATGCGGAGAACAGCATAAAATGAAAAGTATTCTTTCCTTTGCTATTGTCTGGTGATGCTGGCCATGGCACCAAGAAACTGCAAAAGGGCAGAGAAGAGAGAGAGAACGAGAGAGAGCGAAAACGCGATTGAGTTTGGGAGAGAGACACGAAGAGAGAGATGTAGAATGCTGGAGGGTCTGAACAGTCAGAGAGCACGGGGAGCCATGACTAGACTGAGAATTGAGCTTGAGAGCTGGAGAAATGACTGATGCTGGACACAGAGCCAGTGGGCAGCAGGAACGAGGAGGCGAGCGCAGTAAGAAGATTGGAGCACCTGTGAGAGCGAGTAAAGCCAAGGAGTAATGCACATGCATCAGAGAGGTCCCAGGCTGAGAGGTGTGTGCAAGTGACCTCACCTGGAGATGGCGAGAAAGCAGCTGAACTATTATTATCATTATAGTATTCGAAAAGCAAAAGAGCGCTTTACAGAGGTAGGAGGGGAGAGAAGTTTGGATGCCAGACTCTGAAGAGTGGGAGAACGGGGGGGGGGAAAGCAGCACGGATATAAGGTTCGGAGGCAGAACCAAGTAGGACTAGACAACTGGCATGAGGCTCCAGAGTCCACGGAGTCAGTTGAGCAGCACAAGTCATTGCTGGGAGAAACGCTGTTTCTAATGCCATGGGATTTCCAGTTGCCGAAAATAACAATCATAACTGCTACTTGTCCCATATCAGTGGTATTCAAACTTTTTCATACCAAGCACACCCCACCCCCTTGAGTAAACATATTGTTTCTGGGCCCCCTCACCTAGAGCTGGCCCCCCTAGAGGGCCCGAAGGATGTCCAGGGGGAGACAGGGCTCTTTAAAAAGATATAAGCAGAATTTCTACTGCATATTTGTTCTATTAAAAGCAGTCACTTTGATCCTTTTTTATTTTTAAAATCAGTCATCTTAATCTCTTTTTAAAGAGTTTGCCCTCCCCCCTACAGACACAGACATCCTTTGCCCCCCCAGCAGGGGGCAGCCCCCAGTTTGAAGACCACTGTCCTGTATGTTAAAATACCAATTTGCCAAAATAAAGCATGAAGGTTATTTTTAAAGTCCATTTTCAACCTCTTCCTATTACTGTCAGTCCTTTCCAACAGATATGGCTGTTGTTGGACAATTGGGAGCCTCCAGAAATGGGTTTGGTTACATATTAATAACGCTAGGCTACACCACTCAGTAACCAGAAGCTTTTCCGGGTGCTCTAATACTTCTAACAACATCTGATAGCCTACTTCAGCAGAATAGACCTTTGTAAGGAAATGTTAAAAAACAGAGAGCCAGATTCATGTCAAAAGTAAGCCCAACAAAATTCTGCCTTGCCAATCTCACTAGCTGAGCCAAATAACTTCTTACAGATTTGGAAAACAGACAAGATCTTGAGGGTTTAGGTGGCAGCACAAAATGGAGGTCTGGGTTGACGGGCCAATAAGAATTGCCAAACCTCTCTGAGAAATTTGGTGGCCCAATCAGAGCCAGAGAGTTTCTATTGAGGTTCAGTGGCCAATCAAAAGGCTGAGTTTGATTCCTGGTTCTCTGAGTGTTGTGCTTGGCTGTTAGATGGAGGGGTGAGAGCTGGAATAAGTTAGGAGTGAGCAGGAGAGCTTGTGCTGTGGCCATTGAGTGTATTTTTGTGTATCTTTCTCACCTGTCTGACCCTGTTTGCAACATTTAATTTGACTTACGTCTTGTTTTGTGGATTTCCTTTGAGACAGTTTCTCCCTTTGGGATCATTCTGTGAAACACTTTGTGATTGTTTGATCTCACTTGTTACACAAACTTGTGAAAGCCTTGTTCAATACCCACTCTGATTTTTTTAAACACTTCCCCTTTATCCTTCGTTCTTCCACCCAAAAAATAAAAATAAAATAAAAGCAGAAGCAAGTTGTGAATACAATTTTAGAAAATCTTCTAAAAACCTTTAACTTAGTATGCACCAAACATTTACCATTAATAAAAAAAGGAACAACTGGGTGCATTTGGAAGCATATCATCTTCTGATGAGGAGGAGGTGATGGATGTTGCATTACATGTGGTTGTAGAGGCATGTCCTGTTAATATTGACAATGACATCACATCTGGGGACATACACGAAGAAGCCTTGGTGGATGATAAGGTGGAAAACTGCTGAGTGATGGACAGGAACAGTGAGAAAAGGAGGCAGAACAGTAGCATACAGCCATTAGGGAGGCCCCAACAGTGATTTAGGTGAAGGAGATGGTGACTTTGGGTGAGGAGAAGGCAGCAACTGAGGAGGTGATGTTGCAGCGGGAGGCTGATAATTAGGGGCAGCAAGACAATAAGGCATATGCATGGCAAGAAAAGTAGGAGATGGACAGGAACATGTAGAGGTATAGATGGGGAGTCAGCAGGAGGTGGAACACTAAGAGGTTTATGTCGGGCAGGAAGAAGAGTAACATGAGGCAGTTGATGTGGGACAGCAGGGAACGTTAGGGAGTGGCTGCAGGGCTGAAGAAGAAACAGAAGGAGGCAGATGAGGAGTGGCAGGAGGAAACGCCGCAAGAGGCGGAACACAAGGAGGATGCAGGAAAGCAGGGAGTGATGACAAGGCACATATGGGTCATGAGCAAGAGTGGCAGGAGCACTAGGAAGAGGATTCGCAGCAAGATGAAGGTGAGTACGTGGAGGAGGCTGACAGAGCTGCTGCTTATGGATGCCGTCCTCTGGAGGGTGATTGGAAGGCTAGATAAAGGAACACATTAAATTACACTGCCCCGTTACTTTCTGTAGTGGGCTTCTCAGGGTTATGATAGTACTTCCCCTTGCCTGAGGAGAGGAGGGATCAGTTTTGTGCAAGCTCTACAAAAGGCATGTGGGATGAGGCAAGAAAAGTGAGCATTATGCCCTGGGCATGACTGCAATGCGTAACCAGGTTCGGTTTGGTCATTTAGTAACATTTTACACCCACTTAGCATCCACTGCCCCCAGTGCCATAGTGTTCTCCTTCACTGATTAGAAGGATTTGATGGGGACGCTGCTGAGCAGCCTGCAAAATGGCTCCGGCTACTGATCCTCCACAAGGACCACCTGTGAAATCTGTTTGGGACCCGCCATATATTGTCCTTTGCCATTGGAATAACGGGAGCTGAATTGCAGCAGCAGTGCTACAGATACATTGCTCACTGTGATGCAGGGGGTGCGACCAGGACCTGCGGTGACGGGGAGCAGACAAGCGCCCGGAGCAGTGAAGCGTGCGTGGCACGGACGAGGCTAGTGCCGTGGTGAGACGCTCCCCTCCCCGAACCCTACTGAGAGCCCAGGCGGGGACACACTATAGGGCTGCTTGGACCTGCACAGACACCGTAGCGGATGAGGGGGCAGTGGGACTACAGTGCATGGTATGCCCTGAGCATTCGAGCACTACTCTCCTGGCTTGGCTGGGATGCCAGTGACAGGGTGCTGCCCGGGGCCAACAAGGCCGACGGCGGCTGCAACGGAAGCACGGCTAGTCCCGTGAGCACGGGTAAGACCATATATGTTCAGCCATAGAAATATTGCAATTTTACAGATTGTGTGGCAGTGCTGAAAACATGGGAATGCTGCCCAATAGAACCCCCAGAAAATGCTTGTCTAGCAAATATATCACATGCATTCGAATGAAGGCGTATTGTGGCCACACTGTACAAAATGTTGGTAAGTATACAAATAAAGGGCAAAATCCCAAATTTTTGTTTTCGAGGAAGCAATTCTCAAAACGGGACGTTTATCAGGGAGCAAAAAAGGTGCATCAAGCACAGAGAATTGAAAACCCCTCACTACTGCGATCCGGGGGGTGGTAGAGATTGACCGATTATCTTCACATACAAGTTAGCAACACCATATTAATATCACCAAAATACACATTGCAGTGAAACTAATTGAGGCTAGAAGGCAGTTAGAACAATCCAGATAAGGGAAAATATATATACCTCACTTTATTAATAAATATTAAAAACAGTACATATTCATACAACAGTGCATCACGAAAAACACAAAAGACATCTGTCTATACAATAGGACATACAATAGAGAGAGTGGAGATTTTATCAGTCCTACTTTCACATTAGAAAAATTCGACTATAGCGGTTATATTTAGACGCTGTTAGAGAAAAAGAGTGTTGACATGTTTCGGCCAAAGGTCAGATTGGACACGTTCTCAGGTGTCCTTTCAGGAACACGTGAAATGGCAATCTTCAGGACAAAAATGTCTTTATAATGAGGCTGATGTGTAGTTTAGATGAGACATCATGGATTTAATTCCACTGGGTCAGGTGTGCTGGAGTAGATGCAAAATTTCATCCGTCTCAGAATTATTTTACATACGTCTGGCGGCACACTGGTGGCACAAATCGTACAATCTATGTACAATCTATGGCAAAGTTCACCACGTCAGTTGGTTTAGTCACCAGCGCCCTTTCCACTGTGTGTTAACACTGCAGCTTTTAATTCCGCAAAGAAGCTGCATGGATGGATCAAAAGTGACCGCAAAAAAAGGTGGAGGTGTACACCCCTCTCAGAAGGCTCGTAATATATCTGCCGTGAGTGGCAAGGTAAAAGCCTCTTGCGTTAGTTATACTTGAAACCCCGGCATCTGAGCGTCCGATTGAAATGCTGGGCAAGTTGTTGGCACATGTGTCCAGTGTGAAGCAATAGTACGAAGTCCGTAGGGATCTGGGCCTCGGAGGTTCAGAGATCACTCGTCCGCTTCGGATGCTGGCTAAACTCCAAATGTTGGTAGACAGTGTCAGAACCTTCCCACATTGTCATGTGGGTGGACCGCCATTGTGGGCCAGCAGGACAGACAGGACATGACGCAGGGGATAGGGAAGGGGCGGAGGACAAGTTTGGCAGTTGATTGCCTGTACTGAAATGAAGAAGGTTGTGTTTAATCCCGACTCCCGCATCTCTTTTAGATCAGGCCATCCGGATCTCTGCGGGGATCTTCAACAATGGCGACGAGGGGTCGAGCGACCCACCCGTGCCGCGACAAGGTCTGCTGCCAGGCAGTATAGTGCGTCGGCGCACCTCGAGCACGGACGGCGGCCTGAACCCGGTGCTCCCACCCTATGCCTGAAAGATGCCACGACGCGGAGCACAACGCGTCACGGCCATCCAGCCGAGCTACGGAGGCACCCGCCCATACAAAGTGCGGCCACACGTGCGCAGGCCTGCGCGCATCTTGGAAGGTGCCAGGAGCAACCGCAAACGAGAACGAGCTCGTTGGGGAGAGCTGCCTCACACTGGTAAGCTCCAGCCATGCCCCATATCAGCCATATGTGAAAAGCAAATACACAGGAGCCGGCCACAAGTACCGAAGATACGGCAGTCTGCTCCAATCACGCCCCGCTACAGCCCCACATCCAGCTTGCCACGCCGAGAATCCGCCAGCCGAGGCAAACCGGCCCTGCTTGATACACACGAGCGCTGGCCAACGCAGTGAGGGAGGGGGAAGTCAAAAGGACATTAATCCACAGAGCAGACAAGAAAGCATACAAAAGACACGTCGAAGAGACACAAGCAGGATAATAAAAATCACCTGCTACCAACGCAATCAGGACCAGCAAACCCAGGCCACAAGCCCCTCCTCATACAGGCATGTCGGATCCAGCAGTTTCAACAGCCTCATCATCAGGGGGAACAGACACCACACAAGAAAACAACCAGCCAGTGCAAACAGAAGGGAGCACGTCACAAATCATGCACATGCCGGGCCCATTTGAACTATGAGACATCTGGGGCCTCGCTGGGTCATATGGCTCAGGGACTTTAAGTTCTACGCAGGTGCCATAGGTTTAACGGATGACACGAGGCTCAAAAACACCCTCTTCATGGCTGTAGGACCAGCAGTGAGAGACATTGTGGGAGAACTCTTAAATGTTGACATGGTAACATACGGCGAACTTCATGGAAAGCTGTCGGAATACTTCGCCCCCCACACCAACATTGACTACGAGTGTCACATATTCCACACTACCAGGCAAGAGAGGGCCAAATCCATAGACAATTTTGTCATGCGCCTTCGCATTAAGATAAAATATTGTGAATTTCAAAGATGCTCCAATGAAGAAGAACTCAGATCCCAAGTGATCGCTGGATGTCTCTCGCAACCATTCAGAAATCAACTATTGCAAAAGTAAAGGTCGCTGGAAGAGATCCTAGCACTGGCACGCATGGAGGCAGCGGTAGAGTCACAACTCGATAACCTGGGCAAAGTCACCATACAACAGCCCGCAGTCAATCCAGACATGATTAACAAACTATATGCGGCACCAAACCAAGGAGGAAAACGCCCTGATGCCACATGCTATCGATGCGGATACAAATACCCCCACGTGGGCGAGTGTCCAGCGGTTGGACAGCAATCCTCATCCTCCTCATCCCAATCCTCATACTCATCCTCCCACTACTAAACACGATCTCCATAACTTGTGCAGACCCCACTGCCTTGGTGGACACCTACAATCGAGCTATGCTAAAAGCATTAGACACCATTGCCCCTCTGAAACATCGCAAAGAAAACCACGCAACCACCTTAATTCCTGGTTCACCCCACACTTACGACAACTCCGGAAAGATAAACGTAAAGCCGAGTCCCTCTGGAGAAACTCACCTACACCTGCAAATAAAATCAACCTTCTAACCATCACCCTTTCATACAAAGAAGCCATATTAGCGGCCAAAAAAGAAGTCTATAATAACAGGATCCTACAAGCTCAATCCAATACTAAGGAACTCTTTAAAATCCTCAAGGAATTAGAGTCCCCAGCTGCCCCTCCTGACACACACACCCCTGACACTGAATGGTGCGCCAACATTCAAAAAGCACTACTTAGCAAAATCACCATTCTCCAAGCCAAAATCAACACAAAAAAAAAACTATCTCCTTGACTCAGCAGATAATTCCCAACCCGCCAATGTCTCATCCCACAATCATTCCTTCAAACCCTTCAGCTTCACACCTCTAACCATTAGGGAAGTGGAAAATATTATCAAGAAGCTAAAACCATCCAATTGTCAAGGTGATGCGTGCCCAGCACCAATTGTAAAGGAAGCAGCGCCTGAGCTCGCCCCCTTTATCACCTCCCTTATCAACTCCTCCTTTAAATCTGGCATAGTACCAGATAACCTTAAGGATGCTTGGGTAATCCCCTTAATCAAAAAACCTAACTTAGACCCGAGTATCCCTACCAACTATAGGCCCATCACCACGGTACCATACCTTCTAAAAATCTTGGACCGGTCTGCATACCTCCAAATTCAAGACTATCTTGTTAAAAACAACTTACTAGGACTTAGGCAATCTGGTTTCCGGCCGAGACACGGCACAGAGACAGCTCTATTAGATCTAAAAACACAAATTGAGGATTTGAAAGACAAGGGCAAACAAGCGCTCCTACTCCTCCTAGATTTATCCCCCGCTTTTGATCTGGTGGACCACCAAATCCTCTGCCAGCATCTCAAAACGGCTGCCCACCTTTCCGATGCGGCTACCTCCTGGATCAGCTCATTCCTTGCCAACAGATCTATGAGAGTGTTCTCATCTCTTGCTGCAGCTGATCCAGCACATGTTCCTTGCGGTGTACCACAAGGCTCGT
This sequence comes from Ambystoma mexicanum, assembly GCF_040938575.1. Taxonomy (NCBI): domain Eukaryota; kingdom Metazoa; phylum Chordata; class Amphibia; order Caudata; family Ambystomatidae; genus Ambystoma; species Ambystoma mexicanum. Next base: position 966,441,855 of record NC_090935.1, on the reverse strand, counting down.
GCGTATCTCCCACGCTCTATAACGTCTTTACAAAACCACTGTTTGATATTCTTGACCATCTGGGTGTCACCTACACAAATTATGCAGATGACACCCAGATACTCATCCCTATCACTGGTGACTACGTAACTGACGCCAAAGCTCTTAATGAAGTTTACACCGTCATCCAGGCGTGGATGGCCCACCACGGTCTCTGCCTAAACGATGAGAAAACTGAGCTACTCATCCTAGGCTCCCACTCCAAACTTGCTAAACTTGACAACAAATATGACACATTCAATATTGATGTCAACATCATTAAAGTCACCAACGTCACTAAAACACTTGGAATCTATTTAGATTCCACCCTCTCGCTCACCAGACAAACCAATTCAGTAGTTTCAGCATCTGCTTACACATGCAAACTAATCACTGCTTGCCGTCCCTTCCTAACTATGGACAACTGTCTGATCCTTGCCAGAACCCTCATTTTATCTAAAATTGACTACTGCAATGCCCTCTACCTCGGAACGAGTCAAAGAAACATCGACAAACTTCAAGTTACCCCGAATAACGCCATTAGGGCTGCTCTTAACATACCTAGGCGCGCCCACATCTCATCCACTAGACGTAACTTACGATGGCTCTCTATCCCACAGCGTATTGCCGTCAAGACCCTTATTTTAAGCTACAAAGCACAGAACAACGCAGCACCAGCCTACTTGTCAGAGCGCTTTACACAACACACAGCCCACAGACCTCTAAGATCTGCACATGCGCACACGCTCATTATTCCTAGCTTTAAGCTTCAGACGGGCAGAGGCGCGAGCGTCCCGGTCCTGGCAGCAAAGCTCTGGAACTCTCTACCTAATGGTCTCAGGAATGTCCCCTCCCTCCATTCCTTCAAACAGAGAACTAAACAATGGCTTTATGAGCAAGATGAAGATTTGGCCACCCCCTGTTAAACATACATCGTATGATCTGCGACCTCGATCCCCTTTGTATATACTGTGACAACCTGTAAAATCCTGTTTTTCTTTCTTTGTATAGATGTACCGTGCTTGTATGCTTATTTATTATGCAAATTGTAAGTGCCTTCTGTAATCTTCACAAACATGCGCCCCGATGCCCCTGGGCAGGCTGCGCAATATAAATAAATAAATACAAATACAAATGCGCTGCGTCTGGCAGAATGGACCACTACAGAGCAGTGTGTAAGAACGCACCAGGACCCCCTCCAAACAGACAGCGAAATCAAGATAGGCGCAGAAGCACATGGCAAAGCCCACCAACCAACAGAGGAGAAGGAGATCATGCGACACCCAGAAGGGAGGACAAAGACCGAAGAAGATCCTACCCACGAGAAGAAAGGGGGCCACTTGACAGCTCAAGGCGCTCTCAAAGAAGGCGTTTCGTCAGGTACATTGAAACGCGATCTCCCACCAGCAGTGAATCACCATCATCAGAAGAGGACCAGAGAAAGAAAGGTTACGTATGGGCACTTAACAACACCACAGCCACTCAACACAGCCCTATCCTCAGGCTGCAGGTGAACGAAATGCCTTTGGAATTCCTTATTGACACGGGGGCCACCGATAATATCATTAGCAAGCAAGCAAACAACTCGCTCACACAGCCTCCAAAGATCAGAAAGGCCACAGTGGACATCTACCCATACGGAGCAACAACCACATTACCCTGCAAGGGAACGATCACAGCATGGTGCACACACAAATCCGATGCAGCGAAAATTCCCCTACAGATACTGAAGACAGAAGCCAACAGCGGCTGCATCCTAAGTTTAAGAACCGCAGTGGACATGGGCTTAGTGCATATCCTATACCAAATTATGGCTCATAAATATTTCACCACGCCACAAGCGGTGGAACAATCCTTCCCTAAACTCTTTAATGGACTCGGGAAATTGAAAAATAGGAAGATACAACTTCACATCAATCCAGACATTCTCCCAGTGGCCCAACACTATCGAGGCATACCCGTCAATATACAAAACAGGTAGTGGATGAACTAGACAAACTTATCAAGATGAATGTTATTTAACCTGTCTCAGGACCAACACCATGGGTATCACCCATCGTCCCCATCCCCAGGAAATCCCCGGACGGATCCATACATCTATGTGTCGACATGCGCAGAGTGAACGTAGCCATTGAGAGGGAGAGACACCAAGCACCCAGAATCACAGACATGATTCACCTCACGGGACGAAGATTTTCTCAAAATTAGACCTAACCAAAGATTACCATCAAATTGAAATTGCCCCTGAATCCAGATACATCACCACATTTGTGACACACCTCGGCCTTTTCCAATATAAAAGGCTCAGTTTCGGCATCTCATCAGCCGCAGACATTTTTCAAGAAGAAATACACAAGGTGATTCGCCACGTCCCAAACAGTCTGAACTATTCGGACGATGTACTAGTATATGGGAAGACCAAAGAGGAGCATTACACGGCGGTGCACCGGGTATGCACGGCTCTGGAAGCAGCGGGCCTCACGCTAAACAAGGCAAAATGTGAATTTGCCAAAGGCTCGCTAAAATTCTTTGGTCATATCTTCTCAGACAAAGGGATGCGCCCAGACCCCGACAAGGTCAAAGCCCTCAACACGGCACCGCCACCCAAGACCACGACGGATCTACGTTCCTTCCTAGGATTGGCTAGTGACTGCTCCAGATATTTGAAAGACTACGCCACCATAAGCAACCCGCTGCGACTGCTTACGTGCAAGGACCAACCGTTCATCTGGTCGGAAGAGTGTCAAAAGGCATTTGAGGCAATCCGCAACGGCATCTCGAAAGCAGATAACATGGCATATTTTGACGCGCAATGGGACACTGAAGTAACTGTCGACGCCAGTCCCGTAGGACTTGGCGCCACTCTCACACAGAAGGACCCAGAGGTACCATCCAGCGTCTACATAGTGGCGTACGCCAGCAGGAGCCTCACCTCCACAGAACAGGCATACTCCCAGGTGGAAAAAGAAAGCCTGGTGGTGGTGTGGGCGTGCGAATATTTCCATTTATTCTTATATGGAAAAGAGTTCACAATAATAACTGACCATCAGGCACTACTAACCATATACGGTGACCCCAAAACACGAATACCTCCGCGGATAGCAAGGGGGGGTTATGCCTTCAGGATTACAAATTCACTGTCAAGCACCACCCGGGCAAAGAAAAAAATCCAGCGGATTATTTGTCCCGCCATCCTACAGGACCGGCAGAATCACAACCGTCTATCGCAGACGCGTACATAAACTACGTGATACACCATGTCCAACCACTACCCATAGGATGGGCGGATCTGACTGCCTAATCAGAACAGGACCCGGCCTTCCGGATTGTCAGACACTGTATGCAAACAAACAGAAAAGCACACATGAGACAGCAGGCCTGACAAGAGTCAGAAACAGTAAGAGACGACATCAAATGGCTAGACCAAGTGAGAGATGAACTGTCCATAGTGGATGAACACGTACTACTGAAAGGCTGCAAAGTCATAATACCGGAAGGGCTCCGTGAAAAGACGGTCTGTTTGGCACACAAAGGACACCGAGGCGTGGTGGCAACAAAACGACTCCTCAGACAAAAAATATGGTTCCCAAGGCTCGACGCACTGGTGGAAGACATAGTGGGGGGATGCCACATCTGCGCACAGGTAGCTCCACCACCGCACCCAAACCCGCTACAAATGTCACCCCTCCTGAAGCAGGTGTAGGAGGAACTGGCGGTGGACCTCTTCGGCCCACTGAGAGATGGCACGCATGTAGTCGTACTCCTAGATGAGCACTCACGCTTCCCTGAAGCGCAAATAGGGCAAAGCACTGCAGCCGCCAGCGCCATCCCAATCCTAGACCGCATGCTGTCTGCATATGGAATTCCCAAGATCATAAAGTCAGACAATGGCCCGACCTTCGTGAGCCAAGACTTCCAGAACTTTGCCAAATACATGGGCTTTCAACATCAGAAGGTAGCCCCGCGCTGGCCGCAAGCTAACTGCATGGTTGAGAGGTTTATGGCTAATATTAAGAAGACACTTCAAATCGCAAGCATTCAAAACAAGCCTTTCGAGCAAGCCCTCAACCAACTGTTAAGTGAATACAGACACACGCCCCACAGCACCACAGGGATATGCCCAGCGGACCTGATGTTCAGAAGACCAGTCCGAACACGACTACCTGAAGATCCTAGACCCCAGGCGCCAACGGCCCTGGAACAAGAAGCGAAGGAGAAAGACGCTGCTGGAAAAGTGAAGATGAAGGAAGTCATGGATCGCAAGAGGCGAGCACGAGAGACAACCCTAGAACCAGGAGACAAAGTATGGATATGTCAATCAAAAAGTAGAAAAGAAGATGCCACGTTCGCACCGACCCCACTCATTGTGACACACAAGAAAGGCACCATGATCACGGCACAGAGAGACGACTACTCGCCAGTGACGCGTAATGCATCGCACTTCAAGCGCATGACTGCTAATGTGGAAGAGGTCTGGGACAGGAACAGTGACAGCGAGGAAGAAAGACAACGTGAGGAGTCATACCAAGGGGATGGAGAAGAGTCTGAAGGTGAAAGAAACCCAGCGTCTCAGCCCTCGGCATGGACGACGCCCCGCGGTTCTCGGAGACCGCAGAGAACCCGCATAAAACCGATCTGCCTCATTGAAGAAATGGGGTAGAGCATGATGAGGAACTGGTATGCTAAAAGGGGGGGAGATGTCAGCACCTTCCCACATCGTTATGTGGGTGGACCGCCGTTGCGGTCCAGAAGGACAGACAGGACATGACACAGGGGCTAGGGAGGGGCAGGGGACAAGTTCGGCAGTTGACTGCCTGTATTGAAATAAAGAAGGTTGTGTTTAATCCTGGCTCCCGCGTCTCTTTTAGGTCAGGCCATCTGGATCCCTCTGGGGATCTTCAACAGACAGAACCTGTGAGGCAACCCCCAAAGAAAGAAGGAGCTGGGAGGCAGACTTGGATATGGAAATCTCAGATGAAACATGGGACATAATGTGCTCCCTCACAAGAGAAAGTCTCTATGAATACAAGATTTAAGCTCATACAATTTAAAATACTCCACAGATTACACTATACACCAGTGAAATTTAAGAACATATACCCAGATTATAGTGATACATGCCTGCAATGTGGGGAAGCAAGGGCGGACTATATGAACATGCTCTGGGATTGCGGTGGGCTAAGAGGGCTCTGGGATTCGGTCTTTACAACTCAAGATGGCTTTATGCTCCGTATTTGGGCTATAGGAGGAGGTATAGCAAAAAACAGAAGAGGGGGTTCGTGAACATGGGATACATATTAGCAAAAAGATGCATAGTGAGAAATGGAAGACTCAAGGGATACCGAGAAAGGATGAAGGGCTGAAAGTTCGAACGTTGGCGAACAAATGTGAAGAATTATTTGTCTATGTCAACCTGGCCAAAAGACATCCGGTTAAACTCTAGGAGCTATCTGTCAAGAGCACTGTAAATCAATGTGATTAGGCGAATGGTGGGAGTTATGTTATATATTAAAAAAGCAATGTGAAGTTGGTAGTACCCATGGTAACTGTATTGTGGTTTACTGTATGTCAAGTACCAATAATAAAAATATATATATAAAAAAAGAAGGCTTTGATAGCTCATCTGGTGATGCAAGCCATTCCATGCCATGACGTAGAGTGTGTCAGTATGAGAAAATGGCCAAACCACAACCAGCATCACTGAATGCAGCGATCAAGGTTGGTTTGGCTCCTTGCTTCGCTGGGAAGGGGAAGGTGGCCTTGTCCCTGCAGAGGATCAGCCGTTGTGATAATTTATTCAAGCATCACAGGGCTGTGGTCAGCTGCTGGGAGCTGGAAGATAGTATAGTCCAAAATGATGTGCAGGCTCGCTTGCATGCCTGTCACACCTGACCCCACTAAATTGAACACAGCGGGGGAGATCGACAGTGGCTAAATGAGGAAAAGGGCAGGAAGCAGCTGTGCTGTACTAGGGAGACCCTGTGAATTATGTTTTAATGCATCTATTGCATAGCAGAGAGAACTTGGAACAATGCTTGTGTCTCTCTCGTATAGTGTGAAGTATCCAAAAAATGATCATGTTGGGGACTCCTCTGTACTTTAGCAGGGCTTACCCCAAATATTCTCATGTTGGCAGCTTTCTGGTAGCAGGGTGAACCCAATGAGTTCTCATTTTGGTGTCTCCCTTGTAGTTTGTTTGTTTGTTTATTTATTTTTAATGCGCACCAAACCCGGAGGTAACAGGGCGCAGCAAGTAAGAAGACGCAAGGCTTACAAGGTTACACATATATCGTAAAGTGACCACATATATATACAAGTAAAGATTACTTACAGTCAGGGAAGGGCACAAGGTAGAGTGTGAAGTGTTAATTGTTAGTGTTGAGAACCCATACATTCCTCTTCTTGCCGGTTCTTGTGTATCAGGAAGCACCCAAAAACACCTAGGGCCTGATTCATGAAAGTGTTTTATAATGGCACAATCCCATAGGGAAACGTTCCATGAATCAGGTCCTTGATGCTTTCAGAACTCTGTGGTGGAGAGAACACAAACAACTCTCATTTTGTTGGCTCCAAAAATGCACCCGTTAGTTTTACTTAATCAGCAGGAAGAACCCAAAAATGTTGCATGTTGGTGGCTTTTGTGTAGTGAGGAGCAGTGGAAAAAGCCCTTTGTGGGTGGTTCCGGTGTAGCTGGGATAAAATGAAAAATGTTCATGTTGGTAGTTCTCATGTAGTAAGGAGAACCTGAAAGATTCTCATGTTGGTGTCTTGTGTAGCCTGGAGACCCGAAACAGTTCTCAAGTTGGCAGCGCTTGTGCAGCAGGGAGAACCTGAAAGATTCTCATGTTGGTGTCTTGTGTAGCCTGGAGACCCGAAACAGTTCTCAAGTTGGCAGCGCTTGTGCAGCAGGGAGAACCTGAAATATTCTCATGTCGGTGACTCTCATGTATTAGGGAGAACCCAAATTAATTCTTATGTCGGTGGCTTCGACATAGCATGGAGAACCCACAACATTCTCATATTGGCTGCTCTTTTGTGCCACCGAGAACTGAAACACCAGTGTTGGTGGCTGTCTTGTAGCACAGATTGGTGGCACTCATGTAGGGGAGAGTACTCGTGTTGGTGGCTTTCATGTAGTGGGGAGAACCTAAAAACGTGTTTTATTGGTGGCCTTAGTGTAGCTGGGAGAATGCAAAAAATGTGAATGTTGATGGCTGTCATGGAGTGATGAGACACCTGCAAAATGTGCATATCCGCAGCTCTTATGTAGTAGGGAGAACCGGAAAAAGGCTCATGAGGCTTAAACTTTCGTGTAGCTGTGAAAACCCAAACAAATCTCATATTGACAAATCTTACATAGCAGGGAGAAGCAGAAAAAGTCTCAAGGGTGCTATCTGCCTTGTTTAAAGATGTCTCACTCCTTCAATACTGTGGTTTTAAAATAGCAGAACAAGATTTCACAGAGCAGTAGCAGCACATACGCTAATGGCATCTTGTGGTGCTGTGTGAGCCCCTTGCAGTTAGTGGCTAGGGCTATCTGTATCACAGCCACAACCCTCCCTAAGCAACCACATTCCACTTCTCGTTGTGTAATTATAAGTGGCAAATCCTTGTCATCAGAGCTGGTGTGTTAAATATTGCTACATATCTTGCCATAGCCACCCTCAATGTAGTGCTCGTTCATTTTAATGAATGTAAATTGTTCAACATGGTGTACAGTTATGATTCACCCGTGTTAGATGCAATTACCCCAGTAACACTGAAGACTCACTCACACTACACTGGCACGGGGGCAGCTCGGAGATTCTGTAGCTACTCCCACAATTGCTGGTGCTGATCTGATGAACCATTTACGGAAGCAGTAGTTTAGCACATAATCATCCCTATGCATTTGTGATGCACCAAGTAGTTAAGCATCCAACATCTGAGCTACTGAGGGTAGGTATGCTGTATGATCTTGTAGACCAATCAGCACTGAGTGATGAATGGATCTCACAGACTCCCCATCTTCAGCCAATCACTACAATGAGTTGTGCTCATAAAAGATGGGTCAGGTAGTGTAGGCGACAAGAGTAATGTACTTCTTGATGATGAAGCAGACAATGTTCTTGACATCCCTGTGGGTTCGTTGAGACCAGGATCTCTTGAACTTTCTCCCGGTCTCTGTTCTTCATGCACTTTTATTTCCACCTGCCACATATGTGCATCATTCCACATTTGAACAGTGGGCCTCATAATAAGTTTGCCGGTCTGGGAACTACGGTACCTGTAAGCTTACCGGTACTGTAGTTCCCAGACCGGCAAACTACGAGTTGTGCTTGCGGGTGCCTTTCTGCCCACCAGGTTGGACCTGGCGGGCAGAGCGGCACCCGCAAGCACAGCATGTCAGATGCACTGGCACCGTTCATAACAATGCCGGTGCATCCGGCTTCCCCATTCCCATTGAACCCTGTCGGGCTCAAATGGGAATGGGGAAGAATTTTTCCCGACACCCAGGAATGGGCAAATACTGGGTCTGGCAAGGCCGTAATGACCCAGTAATTGCCAATTTCTTGGCACCGGAAAAAATAAAATACTGGTGGCAGCCGAGCCGGTATTACAGGCATAGCTACTGCCAGCCTCGTAATGAGGCCCAGTGTCTCATTCTGCTGCCTTTTGAGAGGTAATATACAGCTGAAAGCAGCCACCTTTGGGGCTCAAAGGGATTGGATTACAGGTGGTATTTAGTATTATCTTTCATTTAGGCTATTCATGGCTCACCATGCACATCTCTAACCACCTGTGCTTTGTCCACAGTGCCAATCAAATCATTTGCTCTTATAATCCTGGAATGGTTGGGCTCCAGCAGGTACACCATTGGTAGTAATTCACTGAATGATTCAGTGTATCTGCTAACAAACTTGGCGTCCTACTGAAAAGAGTGTTGCACATATCATAAAACAGCAGTGGCCACTCTCTTGATACAATTCATGCCCCATCTAAGGGACAGCCGTGAATGTTTCCATAATCTATACTGACATTGCATTGCCCAACATGTATAACGTAGAATTCCATGGGGTGGCGGCTGTAGTCTGCCATTGGTGCTACTTGTGGTACACCTGCAATTGGTGCAGTACATTTCTAGCACTGTAGGTCGAGCGGAAGTGTCTTCTGAGCCACAGCAATCATTTCTTTTAGGGGCTGGCAATTGCTGATGAAACACAAAGATGTCAACTCACCTGTGGCCACTGCCTTCAAATCCTTGCATACACAATTTGCTTGGGGTCCAACTGCAGGCCCTGGCTGCCCACTAGGTTTACGCAGGGATGGGATTCCACCTTGGCTGGCTGGGGGAAGGGAATGTTTGCTCACCCACACAGGGTTGGTGTGTTGCCAAAGGGCCGTGGTGGCAGGGCTGAAGAGATTGCTGATGCCTGTCGCTAAGCAATCTTGAAACAGCCGGTGTGAGCATGACCACGCTTTCAGGTCCTTTATTCTAATGCACTCGAGCAGCGCAACTGTAGCGCAGCTCCCAAAACCAGCAATAAGGGTGAAAATCCCTTCATAGAATGGGACCATAGGAACATTTTTAAAAGCCTGCAGGGACAAGGGCAACAGCAGGAGAGCATACCAGGCAGCATGGAACTGGACACAGGTTGCGGCGCAGCAGCACACCCAAGGCAGCATCTCATCAGAAATGTGGATTCGTGCTGGCGCGCGCTGGTTGTCACAAAAGAAGTATCATGCTGACACGGATTGCAGGTGAAACATTAACATTTATTTAAGTCTCAATGATACAGCCCACCAGCAGAGCGTCCTCCTCTCACTGCAGCGTCTCTCAACAGTCACGCTCCCCTTCCCTGCCTTCTCATTCTGGAACCTGCTTAAACTATAACATTCCAAGCAACCTCACATCATACCTAAACAGTCATACCTAAACATCAAGCACACTGCAGATATCTAGTTCATCATCATTGTTCTGCGACTTTCTGGATGTGAGTAGTTCTGGCGAGATGTCTTGTTTCTCATGGCTTTTTATGTTCCTGTTTATTGTGTGTGGTTTCTCTCAGCTCATCAGCATATGCAATCTGCAAATCTAACCTTTCTGCCCTAAAGTCAGTGGGCTGAACCTCCTCCTCCATACACAATACCTGGTAATCAACGGCCTTCTCTTGTGCAGCAGATGCTGCGAAAAGTGACATTGATGTTTCCAATTTACAATGCACAATACTGGCCTCCCTGGAGCACACAGCAGCTGCAGTGGCTGATGTAAAACGCCACTAGCCACATGCCCCACCCCCGGCAAGTTAAAGTGGGTCTTCCTCTTTTCACTGATCAGAAGCCAGAGGCTTGTATGTCATGGGATTCTCTCTTCACTATTGTTAATAGCCACTAGGACAGGGCACATCTGTTGCACACCGATTTATAGTCACTAAATAAAATATCATCTTTCTGCAAAGTATTGCAACACTTTTTCTCAGCAGCAAGTATTTTCTCCATCACAAAAAATGGCACACACAGTTACAGCCAATAAATTCAATCTACACATGCAGCAAAAGTATTGCAAGTATTTTTTCTTGCAAGCAGCAAGTATTTTCGCTTGTCACAGATAGCCCTCTCATTTAGAGAAACTGAATGTGATCTACTGCCTGTCCACAAAGACATTGAGGACTTTTTATTTGCAGTTAACAAGTGCATTCTCTCATTTAAAAAATGATACACTTAGTTGTACACACCAAATATAATCTACTGTTACCTCCAAAGAATTGTAAGACTTTTTATTCCTGGCAAGTGTTTCTTTGATACAAAAAGATGGCTCAGTTGCAGCTATTGAATGTAATGTCCTGGCTGCCTCGACACAATAGTGGGATCTGAGCCTCCTCACTCTGAGAGGAAATGTCACATGCCTTTATGTCATATAAGGAGGCCAATCAGTGTCCCTTCACCCTAGAACTAGTGGCCAATCGATGATGGCAAGTGTGTTGAACATTGATACACACCCCTTGCATACAGTCTCCTTCTGTCTCTAAAGAATAATAAGACGTTTTCTCTCTGTTATTCTGCTCACTTTGGCAAGAACTGTCACATGTGTTTATGGCATGCAAGGTCAGTACTCAAATTCGCCACTCCCCAAAAGTAAGTAACTATAGTCATGCAAAGATGCCATATCCCTTTTCATTTGTGTCTCTCTCCCTCAACTAATTCCTATTATTTTGTGCTTATCCTTCAACTAATGACTGTTTGCTCTACTGCTTGGCAAACTCCTGCCGCTGCCTGCTCAGAACTGAATGTGATATCTAACAATACATGCACTAACTTGTGCTATTTTAGTCATAACCATCCGAAACTCCCTGCCCAAACCCTGGATAAAGTTCGGGGAAAGTACATTTTTTTATTTATTTGATTTATGTATGAATAATGCAATACAGCTAAGTAAAGTAAGTGCATGTAAAATAATGAGTTGACACTCCTTTTTTAGATAAAGGGAACATATCAGAATAAAATATTTTGTGGATATTAAGACAACAATTAAATGTAATATATTAAATATCATAACATAAATGCAAGTAAAATCACAATGAGTTGACACTCCATTGTTAGATAAAAAGGAACATATCAGCTTAAAATATTTAGTAGATATTAAAACAACAAATCAATGTTATATATTAAATATCATCTCAATTTGGCACCATAGTTTCATAAAATGGAATATCACACCTCCTATATTATTACCTCTAAAATATTCTGTCCAAAGATTATTCAGATCAATTGACATAATAATACTGCAAGCTAAAAAGGTAGATTTCCTAAAAACATTCAAAGATTCACATTCTAAAAGCATTTTACCGTTTCGAAAACAATTCCACCACGGAGTCTGCAGCCATGTAAGTGCTTAGGAACCGATATTCACCTTCCTACTACTTCTGTAGAGAAGAACAAGTTGAATTTAATATCAAGATTTTTGGTGAGTATCCCAACACAGGGATAAGCACTAAGGAAGCTACCAACAGTATATCTAGAAACATAGTCAAATAGATACTCAGAGGACAAGCTCTTAACTGCAAGGTTCGCTATTGTTTGTTCCCTGTCACTGACATAAATAATGTTTTAATGTCAACATTTTAGCTTACTAGCGATGTATGCATCGACAGGGCAAGAAAACCGAGTGAACCAAATCTGCAATTCAGTGAAAAGTTTGCAACTGTAGGTAGATTGGCATCCAACCAACACATTCTGACAAAGTCGGGCATGCAGTTCTAGTAGGGTGTCTGGTGGAGCTTGATTCAGCTTTAATAAAAGGTCAAGCTTGCTAATCAGAATGTAACTAATAATAGAGTTTAGCGAAAGCTCAAGATAAATGTACTCAACAGGGGCAGTGATTGGCAAGTTGAGTGTAGATTTTAAACACTGTGATTCTATTTTCTGAATGCTTTTTTACATGTGCTTCACCCCAGATTTCGACACTGTAAAGGACTACGGTGGAACTTTGCATTTATAGAGCTGTATCAACATGGACAAAGTATAGCCAGCATTGGTTTTGGCAAAGCAACGTATGACTCCTGTTATTCGGCGAACTTTCACCAGAAGCCCCTGCACATGCTCATCCCATTTTAAGTGATGATCAAAAGTGAGGCACAAGTAATTATAGTTATCAACCTGTTCTTTTTGCTGGTCTCCGAATTGTAAACAGCATTTCTTCATTTTTTGGAGCTTCTTGGGCAGAATACCATAGACTTGGTTTTGGCTAAGTTGATAGACAGGTCATTAATTCCCACATAGTGTTGGAGTGGATTACATGAATGCTGCAATTCAGAAAGAATGCTATCCACAATGCCAGGTCATCAGCGTAGCATAGCCATGGTATCCTGGAGTCACCAAGGCGAGGAGTGTAGGTGTTAGCACTATTCAATGCCTTAGACAGATCAGCAGAGAGCAAGTTGAATAAGATCAGGGCTAATATACATTCTTGCTTTAGGTCAGCTCTGGTGTTGAACGATTGTGTCATACTACCAGAGGTGCCCATTCTGATTTTTACTTTTGTTGCAGAGTAGAGAGAGATAATAATTTTAAGTAAACCTCTTGGATGCCCCAAGTGTGTAATTTCCACCATAATCTTTCCCTACAAAGTGTGTTGAATGCTGCATTGAAGTCAACATATAAAGCGTTAGTGTGTAGCTGCCTAGTCAGTCGAGAGTACTCAATTGTACTGCCCAAAGTAATAATGTTTCCGAGGGTGCCAGAACCCTTAATAAATCCAGTTTGGAAACATAGAATCAAATTCTGTCTTTCCACCCAATCACTCAATTCAATTAAAAGAGCTCTGGCAAAAATCTAAGCCGGGTCTTCAAGCATAGCCAGTAGGCGGTCATTTTTAGGGTGATGCCTTTGTCCCTTTTTTGTAAATGGGCACTACGACACTTTCATATCATATAGTAGGCAAACAGCTGGATATACTAATTGATCTAAATGAGCGAAATAAGAAATGGCTCAACCATGCCAGGTTAGATTTGATTAGGATGTTACTAGTGCAATCCGGGGTAGGAGCTCCTGAATTATTTTAGCCTACTGATGATCGGAAACAGGTCACTCGGTAGTGTCTTGCGAACACCTACCATTAAGCATGCTCATGTCCACCATTCTGAGGGTTCTTGTCCATTCGATGCTAATCCGATTAACTTTAGTTTGGAATAAAACAGAAACAGGAACAAAGTGGGAGGCAATATTTGTTAGGGAGGATATAGGCATTCAAATCTCCCATTAACAGAACATGTACATTGTTTGGCGTTCAACTTGGTTTTAGTGGTTAGGCGTTTCAACTCCTTAGTACAGGAACTTACAATTCTACCAATTGTCGTTGCTGGAGGAGCACTATTGCCGGAGACACCCAGCAGGAAGCTGTTCTCTTTAAAAACAAACATGCCGTGCATAGCGTGGCACGAAAGTGAGTACGAAAGTGAGTGCGAAAGTGTGTGGTCTGCCATGGTTCACCAGAGGAAAGGGGAATTGACTTGACTCAAGACAAATTCAAGACAAATGAGAGGTAACACCAATGAAGGAAGATCAAGGTGAGCATTCTGTAAGGTAGATAAACATGTGTGCCAAACTACGTATTTACCCGGTGATTCACTTTTATAGATTAAAACAAATTTACTCCTGCACACGGGCACTGAGTGTACAGTCTCTAATGCTGAGCAAAGCTCTTTAATTATAACATCTCGGCCCTTTCCACCTCTGGAAAGAAGGGTTCCACAACCCTTCTTACCATCCATTCAGGGGTTGGAAAGTAGGATTCAACACCACAAGTGCTGAATTCTGTCACCCTATAAAGATCCCATAGTATCTACATCGGGAACTAACCAACCTGACTGTATTGTACTGGATGAATCTTTTGTGAGAATACGTCATGATCTCTGCAAGGACTTTTACATCTGAGGACAATCTGTTACCAAATGGCCCTCCCTCTAAAACCAGTGCCTCCTATAATACAGCCGCACAAGCACACAACACATATGACTCCTTTAAAACACCTAGCAATCTTAAAGAGGGGGTAAACTCCATTACTCCTCATCTCTTCCCACACTGGGCCCTTCTTCTATTTCGGTTTTATCTTGTTCTTCAGTCTATTGTCAGTCTATATGACAACGTAAAGGATTCTGTTCAACTCAACTCTTCCCTAATGAGTGTCATTGCAAGAAAGCTCGAGATAGAAAGAAAATGTTTTTGGAAGTCCTTCAACGGTGGATCACTTACAAATTAACTTAACTTTCAGGCGTTCGATGATGGCAAGCCTCAATATAGTCTAGATATTATGTTACGTTATCGCCAGGCAAATCTTCTAACATTCGAGAGGCTCAGAACCTCTCCTGACCTATTTCAATCCTCAGATCTGGTGAGAATCCATAAAGAAGAGCATGCCAGCGATGTTCTAGATGTCAAAGAAACGTATTTCTCCCCTCCTCAACAATTGGTAAAGCCCATAAAATCCAAACTTGTTCTCCCTAAAAAACAAAAATAAGCAAAGAATCTTCCAAACACCAACCTAAACAAAACTCATGAAAGAATAAATAGGGAAAACAATAAATGCTGACTCTCAAAATAAAATTAAAAAATCCCTCCTTCGGAAGAGCAGATGACTCCATCGGAGAGCCTTTCTCTAGGGGCCGACCTTTTGGAACAGGATAATGCTTCCTTGATACCATCCATTGTGAATTGACGTACAGAGGGACCAGTTTCAGGTCACAATACAAGATAACTCACGTCAGCTCATCATGGTGGGCAATCTCGACCAAAACGAGAAAGACTACCAGTTCAATCCCCATAAAAATCAAGAATCAGTGTTTTCCTTTAACTCCAATATAAGAGTGATTGGTTTTGAGACCATAAGAGAAATAAATGACTCTCCATCTAAATCTATTTAGATTGCTGCATATATTTTTCATGATACCTGCCCTTTGGAGGTGGGAGGTGACATATTAGTGGCTCATTTTTTTCAAACATTGTGGCTCGTCTAATGTAGGAACAATTAGAAGATTTCAGGAGAATGGGCCTATACGTGTTAAATTTTAAAAATCCATGTCACAGAAATCCGTTCTACAAATTTGTACAAATAAAGATGGAGTTGTAACATCTCAAATAAGTGACATCTCTCCTCTGCTGATTAAAAGAGACGTCAGCACAAAAAATATGAGAACAGTTATAGATGTCTCGAAGTACTCAACCCACTCATGTGCACAAGTTATCCTGGCTATCCGCCACTCTTCAAAATACTAACACAAAGGGCATTCATTTTCATCTTTAGAAATAAGTCTCTAAATATTTTATCATGGAACAGTTATGGATAGTCAAATATTGTGAATGCCACCAATCAAAAAATAGTTTTTTGGGCTTATGAAATAGTAATGTTACAATTTTTATTATTTCAGAATTTGCAATTGATTAATGAGATCATAGACATTCTGAATCACATTGTTTAATTTCTTTCATCAGAAAACATTTGGAATTCATATACAATGAAACAATGCATCAATACACATTACAAATAAGTGCAATCTGTGAAAGGACATAAACTAAAGACTAATACAAAACAAATAGCGCAATTCTTAAAACACTTGGTGTTATAGTGAACTGAACACACCACTATGATAGAAATTCCTACAAATTAATCTAATTCTAGGGTTGACACATTTAATTAAAACTAGATACCTAAACATAGAAAACTACAACTCACTCAAGTCTGAGGGGTATATGTATTCAGATACTCAGTGTCATCCTATTTAAATCGTTCTTCTCTGGGTCTCCTCCAGATGCAAATGGGCCACCACTATAATGTAGACCTTAATTACCAAAGACAATGTGGCTCTATCACTAACCTATATATTGAAGGTCACAGCCAAGTTATCCAACATATAGTTCATTAATGTTATTTAATTATGCAGGACATACCTCTCCATGTAATTTTGAGGACTACATTTGTTAATCTGTGTGGAGTTTAACACTGTTCCGGTCTTTGGGATTAAGGAGGAGAAGAATTGTTCCATCAGTATGTGTCGACCTTGGTTATGATGCCCGTTAGCTAATTCAAGAAGAAGGTGGAAATGTCTTCCACAGCCTCTGGTGTGGCTGCAAAGTGTTGCTTACTATATGATGAGTAGGCAAGTTTGTTTACAATCCTGAACATCTCTGCGGTCTTGTTTTTGTCGTATAAAATTAGTTCCTTTGGGTGTTCCTTCTTTTTCTGTCATATTGTTGTTTGGTAACTCCTGGTGTGTATCTTGCATGCCGTTTTGTCATTTTTGTTCTGTAAAATCAGGCCATATTTGTTCTTATTTTCTTCCTATTCTCTTCTCCTTTTTGTTCATACCATTATTTGGGCTTTTAAGCTGGTCTTTCATCTTCTGGTAGTTGAGGATGCTGGGGTGTCAGTGCATCTCTCCATTTCATGATAGAGGGTCTCGTCAGGGGTTGGACGGTATCCCAGTGCTAATTGCATTGGGATACTGCTCAATGCAATTAGCGTCACTGCCACTCAGTCTGGCGCAATTGCGCCGGAATCCCGAGTTGCGGTGGGGAAGTAAATAAATCCCTATTCCCATTGGGTCCATTGTAGCGCAATTATCACCAAAAACCGGCAGAAAGGGGAGATTTTGACTTCCAGCAAAAGGCTGTCGGTAGAACTCCCACTTTCCGCCCAACTTGAGATTGGGCGCAGTGGTAAATGCAGCATTAATAGCATTACCGCTGCATTTTAACACTCAGCGCAATTCATGATGAGGCCCAGAGACTGTCATGTTAGCGCTCTGTGCCGGTGTTGTTAGTGAGTAGGAAAATCAGGTTTCTGAAAGTTGGAGTGAAATGTATGAAGGTGTCTAAAAGTAATGAGACTAGCTGAGGGTACTAGATTTACTTGATTTGACTGGCTTTGACATGGAGGGAATAGTCTTCCTGTAATGGGGTGGTGTTCTGTTGAGAGTTATTCAGTGATAAGAGATGGTTCCATAAAGCATGAAAAATGGTGTCCATTTGGTCTGTGGTCTTTTTTGTTGGTTGAGTCATTGATTGGTCAATTATCAAATGTAGCATGTGATCCACTTACTACATAGCTGTCTTGTGGGTATTATTGCAGAACAGCAGGTTGAAATACCCAACGGCGATCAGTTAACTGACATTGGGATGGTATTTTTTAGAAAATACAGCCTTGCTTCCAGGAAGCAAGCATTGTATCCTGTGGACCAATAGAAGATAGCCAAGGAGATGGTGGTGTTCAGGTTAAAGGGCTACCTCATAACTATGTGATTGAAGAACTGACTGACTTTGTGGGTTAATGGTGCATGAACAGTCTTCTGTGAAGGCCAGTGCCACCCATCTCCTATTTTGTCATTCTGTCCTTACATAGGCTCTTGTAGTCTAACAGAAGTAGGGTGTCCAACAGTGTGATGGCATTGTCATCGACCATGTCTGCTTGATTCCTAGGATTGTGGGGTTGATTGCCTTGATGATGTGACAGACACTTGTAGCAATTTTACAGACCTGGGTGTGAATTGTATCCATCAAATGTTTCTCAAAATTGAGTGTCTGCTAGAGAACCTAAAGTGGAGAGGGTCACTGAGTCAATTGTTCTCCTAGTAGGCTGTGTTTCAATTGAAGAAAACATGTTCAACAGCTTTGAAATAAGAAGGAAGGAAGGAGGGAGACTGGTCGATATTTGTCAGGGTTGGGTCAGCAGTGTGTTTTTTCAGGATGGGTGTGATCGTAGTCACCTTGAATCAGGCTGGGAAAATGCAAGAGCAGAGTGAACGATTTGAGAGAGGTAGGAGCATGTCAGGTTGCAATTACTTTATTGTCTGTGTGCAAAGGGGTCACCAAGAGAAGAAGGGGATTTGGCAAACTGGAGGATAGGTGCCAGTTCTGCTAGGGTGGTGAGTGGTAAATGCAATAGCACGGAGAGCTGAGGTGCTTGAGAGAAAGAGAGGAGTGAAAAAAGGTGGTTTGTCCGGATGTCAAATACCTTTGAGATTTTGGAGGATAAATAGTTTGCAAGTTCATCTGCTGGGAGTGAGGAGAAGAAAGAGCATGGTTGAAACAATGCAAGACTGACAGGTTCATGATAGATGACGTTTGTCAATGATAGCGCAAAGAAGAGAGTCTAGTGTAGTAACTGGACTTGGCTGTCTCTAGATCACTAATTTAGTGTTAGAATCAATTTTTTTGTAGGATGCCAGCAGAGGAAGAGACTGGGACTTTTACCAGCAGCACGGGTTGCGAAGCATGTTCATCTTCACCAGTTGGATGGCTGGTAAAACCCACAGATGTGGGTGAGAGGAAGAGGAATACTGAGATGGGTAGTGGTGTTCAAGGGGAGATGTCACTGCAGAATTATATTCCAGAAAAGCTAGTTAAAAAAAGTCAGCCTTATATGGAGAGAGAATTTGATTTGAATGGACATCCAGACTTGGCCTAGGAATGGGGCCATGGATTCAGGCAGGTTTGCATTTGTGTTTTGTTCTTACTGCAGTAGGGATAGAGAAAGAGGGGGATTTCCAGAGACAATGAAGCAGTGGCTGGTCAAAAGATAAATGATCAATAGAAGGGGTCGGAGAAGTGAGGGAGTATTAGAGGAAGATGAGGTGGTGTGAACCGCCATGATTGTGGGTCAGCAGTTATAGAAAGTGACTGGAGAGGGGCCAGAGACAGTGGACATGATGGAGAGGCTCAACTCCCGAATGATCATGGCTGCAGTTCAGTGGAAAAATAGACCAAGATCCTGAAAGAAGGGATTAGGGTGACAGGGGCCATTACATTAGGACGGGGTTGCTGCTCTAAATTGTACTGCAATGTGTTGAAAAGGCAAGGGGGAAAAGTCAGTGGGGTAGGAAAAAGGCTGATGTACTGGATTTTCTCAATTCGAGGCTGTCTCTAGCACGTTCCGTAAATAAGTTAGGGGAGTGGGAGGAGGTGGAAGAGTCAGTGTACATGGCTGTAAGGGTGGCAGTTGCAGGTGAGCCATGTCTCAGTGAAAGACATCACGGAAAAGGTGGTAGTGGTGGAAGTTCAAGTGGTAGTTTGGATGGGGCCTTTTATTACAGAGAGATTGAGAATTCCACATTCCAAGATCTAGTTCAGTGGTGGAGCTCTTAGTAGTAGATGTGTGGAGTAAATGTGGCTGGAATGAGTGTAACTGGAGTGCCCAATGTGTTAGCATGGTGGAATGGTGCGTATTGGGTTATGCTGCGGGTAGAAAAGAGATAGTAGCTGTGCTGAGATTATGTGACGGAGTGCAGGAAGTCTGTTGGTGAGAAGCAGCGAGATGGGAGGAGGAGGATATGATATGTTATGTTATGTTACTTTGCAATTATATAGCGCCTTATGTACCATTGGTATGACCACAAGGCGTTGATAGGTTGAACGCCCTCGGAAACCGAAGTTCAAGTCAGTAGAGAGAAGAGTCATAAGGTACGTGTGAGTAACGGATGTGTGCAGCTGGTGTGGCATTCGGTTGATAGCTGCTTCTTAGCGGTAGGTGTGGTGGTTGAGAGATCAAGAGCATGTGTTCGTTCTGGCAGGTTGTTATCCAGACCGATTCTGGCTGCGTTAGGCCTGAGGAGAATGCCTAGGCTGTGTAAGTGATTTCAACCCGGCAATTCACCTAAGTCAATGCCTAGCGTGTGATGCACAGCTGAAACCCTTAATTAATTATTTGTGTCTATAAGTTCTTTTATTTCTGAACGATGCACCACTTATATCATGCCCCTCTCTTTGAATCCCCCATGGTCACACTGAACCAGGAAGCAGGCTGGTTTGCAAAGTTAAAATATTTATTATGTATTGCACAATATATATCACACTATTTTTAATGGTTATACAATAATCACCAATGGGGTGATGTCACACTAATCAATCTCTTTAATCACACAGAGCAATGATGGGAAAAAATAATGCGGCACAGAAATAATACTTTTGTGGGTTTCTTCAATCAAATGGCAATGTGGTTAATATTTCCCCCTGCACACCCCTCAATCCCCCAATATGCAATATAAAGAGATAGAAAGAGAGAGAACAGGATTCAGGAATGCAGAAATCAATACGATATATCAATCCCAATTTCCCTCAGCAAACACCGAGAGAGAAACAGGAATGATTGCAAACTTGTCAAAAATGGTTTTAAAGTTGGCTTTGCATGAATGGGTACACCACTGAAAATGGTTTAATTCACTGAAATGGTTGAAATACTAATGGGAGCCGCTTTGTATGGTATCAGACAAACACTAGCAATGATATGAGAGTAATAAGCAAGTTGAGAATTTAATTTTGAGCTCGGGTGCAATGAAAAGCTATTTCACATGTTATAGATTTGAGCCAAATGAAAAATTCACGGCAAACTTTTCCGCGCTCGGTAAGCGCGATTGCGGAAAAACTATAAGAAGTTGAGATGTGGTTTTGGGTTCTTTAGAAAGCTTAGGATGTTAGCTTCAAGTAAACACTGAGTTATGAACGTGTTTGTGGAGGTTGTTTTTTTTAGAAAGAGGCAAAATGTAAAACAAGAATGCGCTTTTTAAAATATAAACAAGGTTTCTTTAAACTAGAGATAGACTATGAAGATACAAACCACACAACAGCGCAGCCACCAATTCAGGACGTCACCGAACAGGTTTTTGCCCGCCGAGACGCTTGCCTTTCTTCAGATAAAATATATCAGCGCAAACATGATTTTAACAATATTATTACAGAAGGACTGTAGGATAAGAGAGAGAGTTCAGGCGAGACTAAAAGGATTTCTATCAATACAGTTCTGGATATGAGATAGATTTGATTTTGATAGGGATGACTATAGATAGTACATAGGCTAGTGACAATCCTATGCTATGGTTACTCACTACCAATGTTTTGAATGGAACTGT
Organism: Ambystoma mexicanum; assembly: GCF_040938575.1. Classification (NCBI taxonomy): domain Eukaryota; kingdom Metazoa; phylum Chordata; class Amphibia; order Caudata; family Ambystomatidae; genus Ambystoma; species Ambystoma mexicanum. The sequence continues at coordinate 966,420,463 of NC_090935.1, read as the reverse complement.
CTGAGATTCTGGTCAAAGATTTCTGGGACAGACTGCTGGGCACACCGGAATGGACGGGTCAGCGATCAGCAAGGCCCTCTGGACACCGCACGGCAGAACTGGACTGGATATGCAATGGCTCTCTGGTCTGCACAGCACAGCACGGCACGAGACAGGGTTTAATCTGCCCTTCTGGTTATGAAAAGGATTCTTTGGCAGACAAGCAGTTACAGCACAGCCTGGCTGCTTCTTTTTGGTTTCCACTTTAAGCTGAGGGATGGGTTCTGGAAGTTAGGCCCAGCTGAAAGTGGATCAGCTATTGTCTGAGCCCTTCTGCTTGCAAAGTTTCTGTAGTCTGGAACAAGGAGTATGAATGGGTTTCCTGCAGAGTGCTTTGGCAAATTCGAGATGGTGGGTGGACCAGTGTGTCTTTCTAGGTCCTAAGCTGTCTCTATTTATGTGTTTCATAAAGGGGTTGGTAAGCTGAATTATCCTAGGTGCACCCCCTAGGTAGTCCATTGGCTAAAGTCTGCTCTCTCCCTTGATTGGAGGGGAAAACAGAGTGTCATCATGATGATGCGGTTTATGAGACAGGGAAAACCTCCCCTTTGCCTTTTGCACATAAAATCTATTTTTGATATAATACATCTTTACATGTGTACAATCTTTATACCAATGACATACATAGATCACATATTTTGTGAAGAAAATATTCTTCCAAGCCCTGTAGCTGTGAAGCCTTGGGTCTGGATTTGACAATTTTTTGCACTTTTTATCCGGGACACAACATCTGATTTGTCCACAATTTTGTACATATGTGCGCATGATATCTGTGCATAATCGTATGAAGTTTCGCACTTCTGACATGAATACAATTGCTACAAAACCAGAAATTTCAATGCGCCTTCAGAACATCGCACAGAGTTCTAGCTCCTTTTAAAATGTGCACAAAAAAATTCACATTAACCATACTGTAATTTTACAATGTTTACAAATTCGCACAGTCCTTTGTCAGTCTTTTCCAAAAATATGCTTTCTGTCCACTGAGAAGCATCAAAAATGTCTATCCCCGCCTCCAAAGGTTTCTTGTAGCTCAAGAGCAATCCCTGCCTTCTTCCTCTGGCAGAGGCCACTCTTGACACTTACAATCTGCATATCCGTTCAGCCAAGGAAGGTTCATTGTCTCTTCCAGGAGCAGCAGCCCAAATCTCCTCCCCTCTTAATCAACACCTGAATATGAGTTCCTGGCCTTTGATGGGAAGCAGGAGAGATGCCTTTTGTTGGGGAAAGCTGGGGGGAACTGGTTTGATGACTCTGAGTTTCAGCTAAATTCACTGTCAAATTATAACATTTTCTTAATTTAAAATAAAACTTGCAATTTTTAATCAAGCAGCTAGAACTCTGATTACAGTCCCAAAACCATGTAGATTAAATAGTTACAACCTATATTACTTTTCATAACAGGTCACTTAGATTTGAAACACTAGATCTGAATGGTACAAATTTATAGTTTAAATGCAGGCTTTTGAAACAGTCACAGGCGCATATTTTGACAGATTTTCACAGGCAAGCATACTTTTTACTGTGGATATTTTGATGATAGATTCCACTTTTCCTGACATTGTGGGTTCATCTTGATTCCTTAAATGAAGGGACGATAACATCCAGCAAGGATGTTGGATGTTTTGTGCTGTTTTGATCCGGTATTCTGTATTTTCAGCAACCAAGAAAAAGGGATTTAAAAGCTATTTCTGGGTTTCTTGCAATAAAGCACTGCCTTTCCTGTCGTTTCCATTTTTACTCGGTAGGTAGCCCAGTGACAGGTTTCAGCAGTGAGGGCTCCTTCCACCACTGACAGCAGGCAAAGTAGATTTGGCAGCCATCTTTTCCAGTTTCAAAGTACAATTTTTCATAGGTTTTGGAGCGCATAGGGCTTTTGAGGCCATTTTGCTGATTCTGGTGCCACCAGCACACAGGGCTGTCACAGGGAAGAGCAGAGTGGGTAAAACATCCCACAAAACCCCCCCTCGTGATTTGACTTTTCACAGGCCGTCAAGGGGAAGTCGCGAGATTGGGATGTTCAGTTTTTTTCTTTCTGGTCCAAATGGCAAAATTCATCTGCTTCTCCCATCAGTGGTGGATCGACAGGTTCCCCTCGCCGGTTCTGGATGAAAGTATGGACCGATACCCCGGGCCCCTTGGGTTTTTCCTTCTGGTCCCCGAGCGGTCCTCCTTGATACTTAGGATCCATGGTTTCAAATTCTAGGATGACAAAACAGAGCATAGCTGTAGACATTTCCCCACCACTATTCATGTAGTGGGGCAGACACATACATTTGACATCTACTGACAATCTTTTTGTTTGCAATTATTACTCATTTTCAACAGGTGGAATAGTTTCATGGTTGGTATTCTAGGGGTCTGGAATGACCCCCCTCTGGGTTTCCAGATGAATCCTCTAGTTGCTGCAGAGTATGCCTAGGATGGAAACACTTCAGTTGGTTGATATGGACCCACTTATCTGCACCTTATGCCAAACTGCCTTTGGGGATACAGATTTTGTAGGCGACTGGTGAGATTTTGTCTACAATTTCATAAGGACCCCTCCAGCTAGGGATAAATGTGCGCTGTTTGGCCTGGTTCCTTTGGAAATTGTACAAGTAGACCCGGTCTCCTACTTGGTATCCTTTTCTAGTAGTCTTTAGGTCATAGTGGGTCTTCATACTGTCTGCAGATATTTCTAGATTTCGCTGAGCATAGGCAAAAGCATGTTGAAGGTGTTTTCTCAGATTTTCAACATACTCATGAGTTGTGGAGGCATTTATCAATGTTGCTCTTGGGTTCTGTATAGCAGATGCTGGGGAAGCACCATTCTTCATCCAGTCATCAGCACAAATGGTGACATTTTTGTTGCAGAAGAAGGGGTAGATCTGATGGCCATCAGGACAAGAGGTAGTCAGATGTCCCAACTTGGCCCAGAATCTGCCACAAACATTTTTAATATGCTCACAATTGTATTGTTGTATCTCTCTACCGCACCACTAGAGGCTAGCCGGTAGTATCTCCCACATCTTTGTCATTACTTCGGTAGTGAAGTGGCTACCTCGGTCTTACTCAATCCTTTGGGATAGTCCAAAACGCGAGAAGATGTAGTTGATCATCAGGGCAGCTGCTGTTTCTGCCTTGCAATTTGGGGCCGGGAGACATTCCACTCATTTAGTGAACAAGCATGTCACGGTCAACATGTACTTGTTCCCCCTTGAGGAGCGAATCACGGGCCCCATAAAATCGACTTGTAAATTTGACCAAGGCAGTGTCGTCCACCTCTTTTGGAGAGGCACACAGTGTGTGAGGGATGTTGGCTGAAATTGTGCACACACAAGACGCCCCTTAAAGTATTGGTCGAGGTCCTGCCCCATGTGTGGCCAGTATGCAACCTCTCTTAAGATTTCAAGTGTTGTATGAAACCCCGTATGACCGACTGTGGTTGCATCATGGGCGTGACTTAGCATCAGGCTTCGGAATGAGGTAGGGAACACCCACTGATCATGGCCAGCTAGGGATCTCCTCACCAACAAACCGTCTTGGATTCTGAACATTTCTGGACATTTCATCAACACTCTGAGGTCCTCTTTCCCTATGTAATCAGTATCCGTCAGGGGAAAGTTCTCAGGGTCCTCAATGTGTTGATAAAACTTACCAATTATTGGATCCCCTATTTTGAGCCGTAATCAAATCAGCATCTGGGGTATCCTTACTCCATTGTGCAGTTGAGAGTTCATTGTGAGCATTTGTCTGGGATCTAGTGATAGTAGTCACCTGGATTTCCCCCAACAGGGGCTCAATCTCAAGTAGATCCACTTGGATGGCTCTGGTTTTGGCCAGCTGATCAGCTAGGACATTTCCAGGTTTGTCTGGTCCCTCTACTTTAGAATGACCCTTTATCTTTTTCCAGTAGATGGCCATCCCATTCGAGGTGACCAGATCATCAATATTTTGAATTAATTTCCCATGTTTCAATGGGTTGTTATTAGCACATAGCATGCCTCTGGTTTTCCAGTTAACCAGGTGTTCCACGGACCCGTTCCATACATAATCCGAATCTGTGATTATGACAAGTTTGTGGAGTTGGTGTTGGACAGCAGTGAGGATGGCTTGATGCGCAGCCATCAACTCTGCCACATGACTACTTCGGGGACCAATTTTGTATCCAGCGGAGGGTTCTGGGGCATCATTCACCCATGCATTCCCCACGCCGGCCACAAGTTATTTTTCTCTGTTGTTGTCAACATGGTAGGAGCATCCATCCAAAGACTTTGTGTGGGGAATTAAGGTATGCCTCCATGTTGTCCTTGATTTTAAGACTTTTGTCCTCGAGACAGTTTTCTCTGGCACAATCATGCAAGTCAGCCAGACCTTGTGCGAGGGGACTCTTCTTGTTTTGGCCATTTCTGACCTCCACACGAAAGCGTTGCATTGACAGGATCCAGGAAGTAATTCGGGAATTACTCACATTTCCGGCCCGGATTCTGTCACTTTGGAGATATTGCAGAGGCTGGTGTGGAGTCTCCACTATGATGTGTTCCCCCTGGATAAATGGGCGGTAATTCTTCAATGCCCACACCGTTGCCAGGAGTGCCTTCTCACAATAGTTGAATCTATCCTCCACAGAGGATAAAGTTTTACTCACATAGGAGATTACTTTATTGACCTTGTCATGCTTTTGATATAATGCTGCAGTCAAGCATGTATTTGAGAACCCTGTCTCCAAGATGAACTTCTTGTTTTTGACAGGGTAAGCTAGGCAAGGCGCTTGTGAGAGGCTTCTCTTGAGTTGTTTTACTGCCTCGGTTTGTTCTGGACCCCACTCCCACTTGACCCCCCCTTCAAAAGATGGATCAGGGGTCTTGTGATCTCTGCGTAGTCCTCAATGAACTTTCTGCTGTAATTAGTTAGTCCAAGGAGGCTCCTTAGTTCTTGCAGAGTTGTGGGGTCTTTTAATTTCTGGAGTGCTTCCACTTTCTTTTACTGGGGACAGAGACACTGAGGAGTAATCTCATGCCCCAAGAAATTGAGACGGGTTCTGCACCACTGTGCCTTTTGAAAGGAGAGTTTTGCTCCGGCAGCCCTCAACTGTGTTAGAACGGATTTCCGCTATGTGTTCCTCCACAGTTGAGCTTTTGACTAAAACATCATCTACATAGGCCAGGTTTCCCCTTTCCCCTTTCATGGCCTTGTGTAGAAAAATGTTAAATTCATTGCCGGAGTTGATGTATCCGAAGGGAGTCTGGGTCCATGTGTACTGCTGCCCCCAGAAGGTAAAGGCCAGCTTGTATTGGTCCTCCCTACTGACAGGTACAGTCCAGTACCCATTGGTCAGGTCAATAACAGTGAATACCTGTGACCCCTGGATCTGGACCAGCCCTTGGTCAATGTAGGGAAGAGGCCATCGGGAAGTATGGACCCGTTTGTTGAGCTCCCTAAGGTCGGCGCAGAGTCTCCACTGGCCGTTTGGCTTCAAAATCCCCAGCACCGGATTATTGAAGCTGCTGTGGACTGGACAAATTATCCCACGGGACTTAAGGTTCTTAATTATTTTAGTAAGGGACTCCATTGATGCTAGAGGCAAGCGATATTGCTTCAAACACTGGAGTCATGCCAGGGTCCGTGGAAATTGTTGTTGTGTGGATGTCAGTGCCACATCCACACAACAACCGTGGATATCTTGAAAATCTAAGAAAACGTGTTTCAATTTTTGCTTCTGCTCCAGAGTCTCACAGGAATCAGCTAGGTTGACTCTCTCTTCAACCATCTCACTGAAGCCTGGAAAGACTTCTGGTTTTGCTGTCTCAGCGGCCTCCTCCAGCTGGGTGGAGAAGTCCCTGGTCAAAGTGCTGATTTGGACTGGTGGCTTCAGCTGGGGAAGGTAGCCCTCAGGAACTGAAATATCACCTCATCCCTCCTGAAGTCACAGGTCACATCTTCCTTACCATAAGGGCAGAAAGTGTACACCAGGAAATTCTCCCCATGCAGGATGAAGATCCTGTCTGGTGTTGCGTCATCGTCACTATCACTGTCAAAACAGTCCTTGGGGATTGGTCCTAACTGTTCATTACCTAAATCTATGGAAAAATGTCGGTCATCAACCACCATTCCAATAATGGTGCCTGCGGCTAGAGTGATACTCTTTTAAGTCGCTGTTATCCACCTCTATTGGAATGGTGTTGTGTTCTATGCTGACTAGTGGTGTTGGGTTTAGCCCCAGCCCTTGCTGTTGAAAGTGAGCATTAAGATGAATATAGGCGTCAGGGTTTTTCAGTTTCTGTCCTTTTCTAACTTTCACTTCCAGGGAGAATTGTCGGGTCCTTTCTGAGATGGTGACTTCCTCTCCAATCTGAATTTCAACTGCATAAGGCAGCAGTTGAGCTGACCTAAATGCTTTCTCTGGGTCATCAAAGCCCATGGGATTACCCGCTAATCGGGACCAAGCTTTGAAGTTTAATAGGTCCAAACTAATGGCAAAGCGATTGAAAATGTCACTGCCTAAGTAAAATGCAGCAGGAACATCTCGCACAACCCAACAATTATGGACTATGCTTTTGTTGCCTATGGAAATTCTGAGCATACACCTGCTAGGCAGGAGATGTTTGCAATTGGGTGTTTCCAGGTCCATTTCACATTTGTCTATCAGTTTAAATGTGGGAATGGCTGGAACTTTTGGGAGTTTGCACACTCGGGCGAGAACAGAGTCCTTCCCATCATTTAACTAAATAGGGATGAACAACTGCTCTCCAATTTTCTGAATATCAGCCAGGCTTTGAGCTGATTTCTCATCTTTCTGGACTATAGGAGTGGGATTTTCTGATTGTGAATTTGTAAAGAATTTCAGAGTGTTTCCTTCCAGTGTGGAATGCCACCTTAGACTGGAAGGAAGGTTGATTTTCTGAAATTGAGAGGACCCCCCCATCGCAAGTTTGTTGTCCTACTGCTATTACTGTCACGCCTGGGATTTGATTGTTCTGGAAGTGAAATTCTATTTGGTCAGGTTTTTGTTCAACCATGTGGCAGGTGCTGTTTAAAGTAACATGATTGACACTCTGTTTCAATTTTATTGGTCGGCTAGTCTGGGTCCAGAGGACCTTGTTTACACAATCTATGAGGGGTGACAACCTACGCAGGATGTCATTCCATAGTAAACAAGTGGTGCCCTCTGGAGTCAGAACTATGACCGGGTGCTTCACCTTGTGCCGCCCAATTTTAGTGTCCAAATCCGCAGTCCCCTCGACGGGAATTTCCTTCCCGTCGAAGTTCTGAAGTTGTCCAGGAAGAGTGGTGAGAGGAATTTGGTATTTCTCCCCCTTTCCCGAATTTATCAAAGGCCCTTTTTGACAGAAGGGTAGCTTGGGATCCAGTGTCCACCAGTGCCAAAATTGTATATTGCCCCTGTATTTGGACCGGGCATTAAAATCTTCCCTTCTTTTCCTCAAGGGGCAAAGATAATGTACATTTTTGGACAACTAGTGGGTTAGTTTCTTGGTTTTGGACACTGACAGAAGGTGATTTGGGCAGGATTCAGTTTGGAGTCTTGGGAATCTGAAAGAAAAAGGTGACAGCTAGATATGGGGGACGTTCTGGGTTCCCCTGGTTCTGGTTCTGAGCTGCCCCCCTTTTTGAAGGCAGTCACCAGGATGGGTTTGAACCAGGGGATTTTCATGCTGATGATTCTGGGGTTGGATGATGGGTGGTGTTAACCCAGTCCCCAGTCCCCTTTGGGACCCATTTTTCTTTGGGAGGTGTTCCCCCATCTCTGAAGGAGAAGATCCTTTTCCCAGGATCCTCTGAGGATCCCTCTCCTTCAAACTGGAAGACTTGTACCTCTTCCACAAAATGGGTCTTTTTGGACTCTTTATTTCTCCTACCCCCCTCTGCTCCTTGGGTTGCAGGCTTTCAGGGGCAGGAGATTTTAGTTCCGGTTCCTGGGTTTCCAGCGGCTTTTTACAAGTGGGGAAGGAAGCTTCCTCCAAGGCTTTACATCCCCCTTCCCCTTGTGTCTCCTCCCTGGGAACCGGTGGATTGTCAGGGTTCTTCCCCGTCACTGCTCTGGAGCACCAGGTCCTGGATTTGAGGCATTCTGTGCTGCCATGCTCATCTGAGGGTAATGTTGAGCCCTCAGCATGCGACCCAGATCCTGTGCCATGTTTTGGACCTGGCGCTCTAGTTGGGACACCCGCTCTGACTGGTATGGTGTCCTCATGTCTCCCCTGGGTTGATCCTGGGAAGGGTAGCTATCCCTTCTCCCAAAATACCCTGGGTTAGGAAAATGTGGGTACCCCTCCACCCTTGGCCTCCCCTCTCCCGGATTGGGTTGTCTGGGCTCAGGAAAGTGGGGAAAGAAGGATGGATTGTTTTGGGGTTGAACGTTTTGCGGGTACCTTGGGAAGAAATTCTGTCCAGTATTTGGGGGATTACTGCCCTCCTGGCGGAAGTGAGGAGGGAAGTTCCCTGGGTTAGCTGCTGTCTGGTTGGACCCCCCCCATTGGGCTGGAGGAGTCCATACATAACTCAGGATGGGTCTATTCCCCTTCTAACGGGGGCTGATGTAGTCAGGAGAATTAGGGGTCCCATTTGTGGGGTTACCTCCCTGGCTCCCCGTTTGTGATTGGCCTGAGGGCCTTCTGGGTTTGGGGTTGCTTTGGTTCTGTGCGGGCAGGTTTTTAGGCCCCCATCTCTAAATCTAAAATGGGGGCAACCTTTACCTCCCCCACCTTAGCAGCAGCAGGGGTGTTGGTTGTTTTGGGGCTTTTGGGACTATTTTTGTTTTCCACTGGCTTTTGCACCTCATAAATGCGCGTGGCTTGTTCAATGACCCATTCTAGTGATCTTTTCTCGTGAAAGTCTCTCGCTGGCTGGGTCATGATGTACTTGGGGAGAGCATGGAAGAAAGTATTTACAAACTCTTTGCTGTAAGTGCGCACCCTTCTAGTGCTCTGTGCAAAGGCACGCTTTAATTCTTGAAAAAATTCTTGTGGGGTCTGATCTTCCCCACATTGCAAGTTGTAGGCTGCCTTGCGAGCCTCCTGAGGATTCCTGTGCACAGAAAAATGTTTCAAGATGGCTGCCCTATAGGTGGACCATCTGGAATGATTCTGATCCTCTAGCCCTGCAAAAAAGCTGGAGTACTCGGGAGAGAAGGTCCACTTCACATATTAAATACAGCTTTGGTTGTCCTTCAAATGGTAAGTCTCCATCATTTGTTCGAAGAGCTCAAGGTGCTCCCAAACCGAATATTTTGCATTCTTATGATAGGGCGTGATGACGCTCCTAAAGGCTTTGATTTGTTTAAGGGGATCATTGAGCAAGGCCCTTTTGACCTTGTTGGCTTTCTTGGTTCAGGTGACCCTGGTCCACTCCTCCTCTGACTACAAGGCACTGCTAGCAGAGGTGCCCTTCTGGTCTTCTAGGCTCTCCCGGATTCTGCGAGCTTGAGAATGGCTGACAGAATGTAGGGGCCTAGTTTCTTGAGTCCTGTGGCGGTCAGAGGAGTCTTCTGATTCCTCCTTGCTCCCAGGATTTGCTAAGTACCCCCCCCCCCCACTTTCCTAGCTGGGCAGAGGTTTTCAGGATGCCCTTAGTGGGCTTACTCGCGAGGAGTTCCCCTTTAAATTTTACCATCTGGTCTCTGGGTAAATGGTATTTTTGAGGATCCATTTCTCTGACCCTCCCCTCATTGGAGTCTCCCTGATCAGAGAATATCGCCCTAGCACTTGGGAACCCATACCCAGATGCCCGCCCATCCATTCCTAGGAGGTTCTGATCTATAAGCCCCATATTCGTCATTGGATTGAAGTCTGTCATCCCCGTGGCCCTTGGCTCATGTGCGCCAGTGGACATGGCGGTGGCAGAGTCCATGGTGTGGAAGAGATGAAGGCCTCTAGTACTAGGGTTCCTGAGGTTATGCTCAGGTGTTTCCCTTTCCCAGCGGACCTCATCTCTCTCAGCCCCTGCTCCCTGTTGCCATGCAAGAACCTGACCTTTCTGTTCTTCTATCAAGGCCTTGCTAGTCTCTATCAGTTGTTCTTGCATAGCTACCTGTGGAGCCTGTCATTTTTCTCACAGAGAGCCGCATTGTCTCTCTGTGCTTCCTGTGTAACTTTAGAGTACTGGGCCAATTTTTGCTGCAGGACGGTTACCTCCTGAGTCCTGTCCTTACTGGCCTGGCCACTCTTTGCCAGAGCATCTTCCATCCTCCTGGAGTGCTCTAACAGTTTTGTGTAATCTTTTTGGAGCTCACCCAGTCCAATGAGGTCCAGGTGATTTTCTTCCAGCTTATCTTTTAAATAACTGACCTCCTGGCCTAAGGTGTCCCTTTCCTGAAGAAGAGTACCCCTCTGTGCCGCCAGGTCGTCCCTTTGATTTTGGAGTGTACCAGCTTTCTTGTGCTCCTCATCGAATTCTGTCTTGGTGTCAAGGTCTTTGAAAATTAATTTATTATTCTCCTCTTTTTCTTGGTCTAGGCGGTTTTGCAGGGTGACTACCTGCTCTGTGCATGCTCTATTAAAATGTATTTGCTGTTCCAGCTTTTTCTGACTCTGCAGTAGAGAGTCCAAACTTTCTTGGCACTCCTTCTGCAGGGCCAGTACTTTGGTACCCTCCTCTACCTTCTCCTGCTGCAGGATATCCATATCTTCTTTTATTTTTATCAGGTACTGCCTGGTTTCATTTTCTGATTCATGGGTCTTTTGTAGCCTTTGCTCTGCAGATTCCAGATGAGTTTGGGCTTTTTCTAATGATTGTAGTTGCTTGTTTGCCAGATCCAGGTTCTCTGCATATTTGTCCTGTATTGCTCCAATGTGGAGGTACAGATATGCCGCTATTTTGGCAATCTCACTTTGCTCTTCTTTTACCTTAGGGGCCATATACAGTTCACTCAGTGCCGTATGTAGGGACCCTGATCTTGCCATATATTTGATCCTGTTGCAGTGGCCTGTCCCTTAATTTCCTGCAACCCCACATTCTGATCCTGCTCTGTCCATTCACCCCTGGCAACTAATTTGTGCAGTAGGTGTTCTTTTGCCATATTAATTTCTACCAAGGTCGGCATTCCGAAAATATTAATTTCCTTTCTGACTTACAGGAGTTTATTTTATTTTTGCAAAACAGACCAAATTCCTTAGAGCGTTCCTATTGAACGGTGCTTTTCACAGTGTAGCACAGTGTGGTAGCCTAACAGGGTGTACCCCGTTAGTTAGCACGCTGTATTGAGCTGTCACAAGTGGCATGTCTAATTCAGAAATCCCGGCATTGAGCCCCCAATCTTGTAAGTGATTTCAACCCGGCACTTCACCTAAGTCAATGGTTAGTGTGTGATGCACAGCTGAAACCCTTAATTAATTATGTGTATCTATAAGTTATTTTATTTCTGAACAATGCACCACTTATATCACGCCTCTCTCTTTGAATCCCCCATGGTCACACTGAACCAGGAAGCAGGCTGGTTTGCAAAGTTAAAAATTTTATTATGTATTGCACAATATATATCACACTATTTTTAATGGTCATACAATAATCACCAATGCGGTGATGTCACACTAAACAATCTCTTTAATCACACGGAGAAATTATGCGAAAAAATAAAGCAGCACAGAAATAATACTTTTGTGGGCTTGTTCAATCAAATGGCAATGTGGTTAATATTTCCCCCTGCACACCCCTAAATCCCTCCAATATGCAATATAAAGAGAAAGAAAGAGAGAGAACAGGTTTCAGGAATGCAGAAATCAATACGACATATAAATCCCAATTTCCCCCAGCGAACACCGAGAGAGAAACAGGAATGATTGCAAACTTGTCAAAAATGGTTTTAAAGTTGGCTTTGCATGAATGGGAACAACGCTGAAAATGGTTTAATTCACTGAAATGGTTGAAATACTAATGGGAGCTGCTTTGCATGGTATCAGACAAACACTAACAATGATATGAGAGTAATAAGCAAGTTGAAAACTTAATTTTGAAAAGCTAATTCACATGTTATAGATTTGAGCCAAACGAAAAATGTGCGGTAAATTTTTCTGCGTGTGGTAAGCGTGATTGCGGAAAAACTATAAGGAGCTGAGTTGCAGTTCAGGTTCTTTAGAAGGCTTAGGATGTTAGCTTCAAGTAGACACTTAAATTTCGTTTCTAGCATAAAATATGAAGAAGCTATGAAAGTTTTTGTGGCGGTCGTTTTTTTAGAAAGAGGCAATATGTAAAACAAGAATGCGCTTTTTAAACTACAAACAAGGTTTCTTTACACTAGAGCTAGACTATGAAGATACAAACTACACGACAGCGCAGCCACCAGATCAGGACGTCACCGATCAGGTTTTTGCCCGCCGAGACGCTTGCCTTTCTTCAGATAAAATATATCAGTGCAAACATGATTTTAACAATATTATTACAGAAGGACTATAGGGTAAGAGAGAGAGTTCAGGTGAGACAAAAAGGATTTCTATCACTACAGTTCTGGATATGAGATAGATTTTGATAGGGATGACTATAGATAGTACATAGACTAGTGACAATCCTATGCTGTGGATACTCACTAACAATGTTTTGAATGGAACCGTCTGGAATTCTGGTCAAAGATTTCTGGGACAGACTGCTGGGCACACCGGACTGGACGGGTCAGCGATCAGCAAGGCCCTCTGGACACCACACGGCAGGACTGGACTGGATCTGCAATGGCTCTCTGGTCTGCACAGCAAGGCACGGCATGAGACGGGGTTTAATCTGCCCTTCTGAATATGAAAATGATTCTTTGGCAGGCAAGCAGTTACAGCACAGCTTGGCTGCTTCTTTTTGGTTTCCCCTTTAAGTTGAGGGATGGGTTCTGGAAGTTAGGCCCAGCTGAAAGTGGATCAGCTATGCTCTGAGCCTTTCTGCTTGCAAAGTTTCTGTAGTCTGGAACAAGGAGTATGAATGGGTTGCCTGCAGAGTGCTTTGCCAAATTCGAGATGGTGGGTGGACCAGTGTGTCTTTCTAGGTCCTAAGCTCTCTCTATGTATGTGTTTCATAAAGGGGTTGGCAAGCTGAATTATCCTAGGTGCACCCCCTAGGTAGTCCGTTGGCTAAAGTCTGCTCTCTCCCTTGATTGGAGTGGAAAACATAGTGTCATCATGATGATGCGGTTTATGAGACAGGGAAACCCTCCCCTTTGCCTCTTTACATGTGTACAATCTTCATACCAATGACATACATAGATCACATATTTTGTGAAGAAAATATTCTCCCAAGCCCCGTAGCTGTGAAGTCTTGGGTGTGGATTTGACAATTTTTCGCACTTTTTATCCGGGACACAACATCTGATTTGTCCACAATTTTGTACATATGTGCGCATGATATCTGTGCATAATGGTATGAAGTTTCGTGCTTCTGACATGAATACAATTGCTACAAAACCAGAATTTTCACTGCGCCTTCTCAGAACATTGCACAGAGTTCTGGCTCCTTTTAAAATGTGCACAAAAAAATCACATTAACCATACTGTAATTTTACAATTTTTACAAATTCGCACAGTCCTTTGTCAGTCTTTTCCAAAAATATGCTTTCTGTCCATTGAGAATCAATAAAAATGTCTATCCCTGCCTCCAAAGGTTTCTTGTAGCTCAAGAGCAATCCCTGCCTTCTTCCTCTGGCAGAGGCCACTCTTGACACTTCGGGGGTAATTCATAGAATTCAGAGCACAAGTGGCGCACGCGGCTGGCGCACAGGGTGCGCGTGCGAATCCCTGTGCCAGCCACGTGCGCTAAAATACATTTCCGCGCACAGCGTATTCATGGATTCCAGCCACCAAAACCAGCCGTGGCGCACAGTGGCACAGCGACCCTGCAGCAGCGCCAGTTACGCCCCCAAGAACGCCCCTTGCGCAGGGAAAAGCCATCAAAATCCCCAATCCAGCGCAAAGGGCTGCGCTAACCCTGTAGCAGCACGGCAAGTGGGGTACGTGTATCACTGGGGTGCGCGGGACGTTTCTCAAGTGATTTCAGCTGGGTACGTGTATTACTGGGGTGCGCGGGAAGTTTCACACGCGATTGGCCCTGTGCGAGCGGGGTACGTGCATTACTGGGGTGCGCGGGAAATTTCACACACGAATTCAGCAGGGTACGTGTATTTCAGGGGTGCGCGGGAAGTTTCACACGCAAATTCAGCAGGGTACATGTATTTCAGGGGTGCGCGGGAAGTTTCACACGCGATTCCATCAGGGTACGTGTATTTCAGGGGTGTGCGGGAAGTTCCACACGCGATTGGCCCCGTGCGAGCGGGGTATGTGTATTTCTGGGGTGCGCGGGAAGTTTTGCACGAGAATTCAGCAGGGTACGTGTATTTCAGGGGTGCGCGGGAAGTTTCACACGCGAATTCAGCAGGGTACGTGTATTTCAGGGGTGCGCGGGAAGTTTCACATGTGATTCCATCAGGGTACGTGTATTTCAGGGGTGTGCAGGAAGTTGCACACACGATTGGCCCCGTGCGAGTGGGGTACGTGTATTACTGGGGTGCGCGGGAAGTTTCACACGCGATTTCAGCTGGGTATGTGTATTTCAGGGGTGCGCGGGAAGTTCCACACACGAATGTCCTGTGTACGTGTATTTCGGGGTGCGTGGGAAGTTACACACGCAAATTCAGCAGGGTACGTGTATTTCAGGGGTGCGCGGGAAGTTCCACACACGATTCTATCAGGGTACGTGTATTTCAGGGGTGCGCGGGAAGTTCCACACGCGAATGTCCTGTGTACGTGTATTTCGGGGTGCGCGGGAAGTTTCACACGCAAATTCAGCAGGGTACGTGTATTTCAGGGGTGCGCAGGAAGTTCCACAAGTGAATGTCCTGGGTACGTGTATTCCTGCGGTGTGCGGGAAGTTTCACAAGCGAATTCAGCAGGGTACGTGTATTTCAGGCGTGCGCGGGAAGTCTCACACGCGAATGTCCTGGGTACGTGTATTTCGGGGTGCGCGGGAAGTCTGACATGCGATTTCAGCAGGGTACGTGTATTTCAGGGGTTCCGGGGAGTACTACACGTGAATTGGCCGTGTGGGTCCTCCCAGGTGTTCGCTCTACAACCTCCACAGCCCCTGCAGGCAGCCCACACCACGGGGGACTACCCTGCACCCCTGCTCATGTCCCGCAGGCAGCCCATCCACCATGGGCATTCCCCCCAGCCAAGCCACATGTCACCTTGCACTACTGATCAACAATGCATGTCTCCCAGCACCCCCACACCCCAGCAATGCAGGGCACCCTCCACCAGGCCCCCACTCATGTCCAACTCATGTCCCCCTGCACCCCCACCCCCCAGCACTGTGGGGCACCCTCCACCAGGCCCCCACACATGTCTCCCAGCACCCCCACCCCCCAGCAGTGCAGGGCACCCTCCACCAGGCCCCCACTCCTGTCTCCCTGCACCCCCACCCCCCACCAGTCAGGGGCACCCTCCACCAGGCCCCCACACATGTCTCCCAGCACCCCCACCCCCCAGCAGTGCAGGGCACCCTCCACCAGGCCCCCACACATGTCTCCCAGCACCCCCACCCCCCAGCACTGTGGGGCACCCTCCACCAGGCCCCCACTCCTGTCTCCCTGCACCCCCACCCCCCACCAGTCAGGGGCACCCTCCACCAGGCCCCCACACATGTCCCCCTGCACCACCACCCCCCAGCACTGTGGGGCACCCTCCACTAGGCCCCCACACATGTCTCACAGCACCCCCACCCCCCAGCAGTGCAGGGCACCCTCCACCAGGCCCCCACTCCTGTCTCCCTGCACCCCCACCAGTCAGGGGCACCCTCCACCAGGCCCCCACACATGTCTCCCAGCACCCCCACCCCCCAGCACTGTGGGGCACCCTCCACCAGGCCCCCACTCCTGTCTCCCTGTACCCCCACCCCCCACCAGTCAGGGGCACCCTCCACCAGGCCCCCACACATGTCCCCCTGCACCCCCACCCCCCAGCACTGTGGGGCACCCTCCACCATGCCTCCACTCCTGTCTCTCTGCACCCCCACCAGTCAGGGGCACCCTCCACCAGGCCCCCACACATGTCCCCCTGCACCTCTACCCCCAGCACTGTGGGGCACCCTCCACCAGGCCCCCACACATGTCTCCCAGCACCCCCACCCCCCAGCAGTGCAGAGCACCCTCCACCAGGCCCCCACTCCTGTCTCCCTGCACCCCCACCCCCACCAGTCAGGGGCACCCTCCACCAGGCCCCCACACATGTCTCCCAGCGCCCCCACCCCCCAGCAGTGCAGGGCACCCTCCACCAGGCCCCCACACATGTCTCCCAGCACCCCCACCCCTCAGCACTGTGGGGCACCCTCCACCAGGCCCCCACTCCTGTCTCCCTGCACCCCTACCCCCCACCAGTCAGGGGCACCCTCCACCAGGCCCCCACACATGTCCCCCTGCACCCCCACCCCCAACACTGTGGGGCACCCTCCACCAGGCCCCCACACATGTCCCCCTGCACCCCCACCCCCCAGCACTGTGGGGGACCTGCCAGCAGGCCCCCCTCATGTCCCACACATTTCCCCCTGCACCCCCCAGCAGTGCAGGGCACCCTCCACCAGGCCCCCACTCCTGCTTCCCTGCACCCCACCCCCCACCAGTCAGGGGAACCCTCCACCAGGCCCCCACACATGTCTCCCAGCACCCCCACCCCCCAGCAGTGCAGGGCACCCTCCACCACGCCCCCACTCCTGTCTCCCTGCATCCCCAGCCCCCACCAGTCAGGGGCACCCTCCACCAGGCCCCCACACATGTCTCCCAGCACCCCCACCGCCCACCAGTCAGGGGCACCCTCCACCAGGCCCCCATACATGTCTTCCAGCACCCCCACCCCCCAGCAGTGCAGGGCACCCTCCACCAGGCCCCCACTCATGTCCCACTCATGTCCCCCTGCACCCCCACCCCCCAGCATTGCGAGGCACCTGCCAGCAGGCCCCCACTCATGTCCCACTCATGTCCCCCTGCACCCCCACCACCCAGCATTGCGAGGCACCTGCCAGCAGGCCCCCACTCATGTCCCAATCATGTCCCCCTGCACCCCCACCCCCCAGCATTGCGAGGCACCTGCCAGCAGGCCCCCACTCATGTCCCACTCATGTACCCCTGCACCCCCACCCCCCAGCATTGCGAGGCACCTGCCAGCAGGCCCTGACACATGTCCCCCAGCCAACACGTCATCACAATCTAGATCCCTGGCCTTTATGGGCAGCCTCCACATGCCAAACACCCACCCAAGTATTGCATCCACCCACTCAGAATTGCCAATTACATGATACAACCCCAATGGCAAGTATGTAAATGAACACATGTCCCTCACATACACACAATGGGTGTAAGTGAATGTCAAAACCTATATCATGACATGCATGAAACCAATGATATGATACTACACATTGAAGTTTGATGAAAAAAATGTATTAAAATCAACATAAATGGGATTAAAAATAAACAAACGACAATGGGAATTAAAATCAAAAAAGCAGCATGTCCGTAAAATAATGAAAAACCACAAATCATAATCCAAAGGAAAGGTGTCCAAAGTCACAGTTCAAAAAAGTACATCCAAGGGAAAAACAAAACCAAAAACCATTGCTCCATGGGTAAATCAAAAAAAAAAAAACATAATCCAACAGTCAACTATATACAGATAAACAATCCAGGGTCCATGATCCCAACTGGAGAAATGAAACCTATCTAAAAATACTACGTAATAAAAAAACTATATACAAAAATGTTGGCCATTATCCAAAAGGTCCAAAATCAAGAAAAAAGCAAAGGAAACCTAACACTAACTACATAACTATTTACAAGGGCAGCGGGCTAGTCCAACGGCTCACTGGATGTTGTCATGGGCCAGGGCATCATCGAACTCCTGTTCAATGGCTTGGAGGCGGGCATGTTCCCTGACCCCGAGGTCTCGCAGGGATAAAGCAGTGTCCAGCTCCAACTCCCTGCGAAGACCCTCGAGGCACTCAGCCCGCCTCAGCGCCCTCCGCATGGAGTTCTCCGCCCTGAACATTGTGAGCCGTTCCTCCTCTACCTGCTGCCGCTCCGCACCTATCTGCTGGCCCAACCGCTCCCACACGGAAGCCACTCCCATTCCAGGGTTCTCCTGCCCTCCGGCCGATGCCTGCACCCCTGATGTTGATGGCCCCGAGCCATGATGCCTCCCACGTCGAGCCTGCCGCTGCCTCCGACGCAACTGCCTGTGCCAGCATGACAGCATCCAGGCTGATGGAATCCACCGACGCCGTCGTGCACGTGCCCTGCCCGATGATGCCGTCACATCCTCCATCTGCTGGGGTCCAGTTGCTGGTGTGTCCACCCCTGCTGGACCTCCGACTCCCGACTGTGGCAGGGATGGGATCCCCACCGAGTTGGCTGCATTGGTCGGGGCAGGTCCACAGGGGGTCCTGGTGGCATCTGGGCCAGAAGACAGCATGGAGAACAACTGGCGCATAGCCTCCACAGAGGAGGAGAGGGTCGCCAAAGTGCCCGACACATGTACGAGACCCCCGACCACGAGCGCTCCCAACTGGGCCACGTTGGCACATTGCTCTTCGTGATGACGTGCGTGCTCCCCCGGGAAGCACGCACCTCATCACGAATGACACCCGTGCGCAACGCGACACCAATCAGGACCTTCTCCATACGGCCAGGGGTCCCCTCGTCCACAGGTGGAGGGGAGTCAGATGACATGGACATCCCCCCTACCTGCGGACGGGCCTGGGTTGGGGCATCCCTGCTGGTGCATGGTGGTGCAGTCACAGTGTCAGGGACAGTGACATGCACAGGCACCTCCACGGCGACCTGTGCTGCCTCCTGCCCCTGCCCCTGGACTGCACCACTTGCACCAGCAGGGATGCCCCCACCAGGCCCCATGTGCGGCTCAGTAGCGGCCTCCTCCTCCTCTGTGGAAACACCAACCTGGATGGCTCCACACCGTCTTCCGTCGTTGCAAGCCCCTGTGGGGGCTCACCCACCCCTTCCGCTGCAGCCGTGGGGGCATCCCTGCCACTTTGCTCCACAGCGCCGTCCCCGCCCTCTTCTTCACTTTGCGCTGTGTAGAGGGAGACATAGAACACAAGCATCAGGGTACTGTACAATGGTCCCCTAGACATTAAGCAATAGCAGATGAGTGGCACTGTCAAAGATCACTTCCATCATGTCCCTCCACAACACATGGGTCAGTGCAGGCAAAACACATGCAGTAACAGGCATGGCGCATGCTATGTACATAAGCAAACATGTCCAAGGGACTCTTGAAACATACAATTTTGTTTTTGAACTCACATGCATCATGGGTCATGCCTATCACATTCACACACTTCACCGTACTTTCATCCATCTGGACTCGTACACCTCAGACACAGTGGATGCAAGGATCGCTAGGCTGCATCAGTGGATCTGAACATTGACACAGACATGTGTCATGCATCCATGGCATTCACAAGTCACAGACCCCCATCCCTCACCCCCACCCATGTCCAGGAACAGAGACTGGCATGCTCTCATGTGTCCATTCTGCATAGGGCTCCCCATGTAGCATTTAAACACATACACCAACCGTGTGCTTCACACATTACTGGTCTCACATGCATGACCATGATGTCCCTGCACACACACACACGTACATGGCCTATGTCACACATACAGGCAAGTATCAGACAGCCAGCACACTACAACATGCCCTGTCTCACACAGCAATGCCTGGCCACTTACCGCTCGACTCCAGACGGGTCTGCCTCTCAAGGACCTGGACGTGGAGCGCTGGGGATATGCGTTCCAGGACCCTCATCTGATCTTCCGACAAGTGGCCCCGGCGCCCCTTAGCATCCGCTGCCTTCAAGAGGCACCGGGCCTTGTTGAGGGTCCTGGACCTGAAGTCCTCCCAGCGCTTCTTGACATGTTGGAAGTCGCGGACTGCCACCCCCTCCGCGTTGATGGCAGTCACGATATCCGTCCAGATCCTGTCCCGTCCATCCTTGTCGGCGCGTGATGATCCGAAGAGGGCATCATAATGCCCCAGGACATGCTCCACCAGGACACCAACTTCCTTCTGACTGAAGCTGGTGGCCCTCTGCCCCTCTGGCTGGGGGTCGCCAGTGGTCTCGGATGGTGTTTGCCCCGACATGGCGACCCCCAAGGCAGGCGTGGGTGGGCAACTGGGTCCTGGGGCTGGGCTGTGGAGCGATGGTATCCCAGTCGGGAGTCTTCTGTTCCAGCAGGGGTGGACACAGCAACTGGACCCCTGCAGATGGCTGATGTGCAGGCACCAAATGGCAGGGCACGGTGGCAGCAGGCAGGCAGGCAGCCAGCAGCAGATGGCTCGTGGGAGGCTGCTCGGGGCTCTGGGGGGCAGTAATTCAGCCTTTTGGGCAGGAGCGTGGTCTTCTGTGTGCTTACGCGTGGCCAGCTTGATACGGAGTGATTTGGCATGTGAAAATTCTGCATGTCAGCGTGTAATTCGAGGAAAGGCCTTTAGCGCGTAAGCGCGTCTGCACGCATACGCGATTTCATTGGACAGAATGCCCTTCAAGCGCAAGCGCCTCTGTGACGTGACGCGCGCAGGCGTGCATGGGTGTTTCAACGCGCATGAAAAACTGCACGTCCACGTGGGAATGCGTGTAATCCGAGGAAAGGGCCCATGCGCGTAAGTGACGTGACACGCGCGGGCGTTTCCCTCAGCACGGGTTAAAGGTGAGCGGGGCAGCAGTTTGCTGTACGTGCCTTTCGTGGAGACCGATGTGTGTTGCTCCTTCCTGTTGTTTCGTACGCCATCACAACTTCACAGCTATTAAGGACTTATCTCTTCTTTTGGCGGGGGTATTGGCTATGCGTGTTTTTCTGCATCGCGCTAGTCAGACGGTGAGTCGCACACGCTAATTTTCCCACTGCGGGTGCCCCTGTGTATCGCAACCATTTACAATGTCATAGTAGCGTGCGTGTCCCATGCGTACGCGTTATTCGTGTTACTGGGTGCCCCCGCTTACTGCGGGAGGTTGATTCCACACACGTAGGCTGCAGGGTTGCGTGCACGGTTTTACTGCAGTTTTGGGGTGCCTTAGCGTTGCGTGACCCGTCACTACATCACCGGGGTCACATACAGCCTTGCAGGTGCAGGGGGGCTGTTAACATCTTGCTTCCCACCCCCTTCACCCCAATTGCCCAGGTCAATTGTGGTGTACACCTCCCATTGGCACTACTCCATCTGTGCCGGCACTACTACATCTGTGCCATGGTTGGGAGGACACCAAAGGTGAGGGGCGCCTCAGCTGGGCGTACTCCTCGTGGCGGGCGTGGTCGGGGACGTGGCCGTGGTGACCAGGGAGTAGGGGGACTCTAGGGTGTCCAGGGCGGCCACAGAGGGGGAAGAGGCAGGGGTGCGCCACTTGAGCACAATGTTGTGCCCTGTGTCGGTGCAGTCATGCCACCACCCCCTGTGGTTCCGGGGGATGCAGCTTCTGCATCTGGCACTGGCGCCTGTGTGACCCGGCAGTCCGTTCCATCGACTGCCACGGGCCCAAGGGTAGTGGTAGCTGCAAGTGCAGCTGTGGACACCGCCACCCAGGCTCAGGGTCTGCCAGCACAGGCTGTGTTGGCACTTGAGGAGCCCTTGGTAGATTTCCAACAGGCCAGGAGGGAAACCATAGGGGCAGGTAGGGCTGCTCAGCCCAAGACAAGTGTCCCTGGGGCAGTTATCTCATCTGCCGCCCCGAACAGCCGGGTGTTGGCAAGTGCAGGGGCAGATGCACTCAACAACACCCCGGTTGTGAGTCTGCCAACCAGGACCGTTGCGGTCAATGACCCTGCCACAGCTGATGTTGCTGCGCAGGGTCCATAAGAGGGCACCCAGATGCCACTGACACAAGTCAGGCCTTTGCTCGTCCCTCCACCTGCCACTCCCTTGGCTCAATCCACCGAACCCACTGGCCATACTGGTCAGGGCGGCATTAGCCAGCAAGGGTCTGCGCCACAGTCCAAGAGGAGGAAGGTTGCACCTGCAGCACAGGCTGGGACCCCACACACAGCCACGAGCTCCTGCACATCGAGGAAGAAGCCTTTCTGCAAGCAGGAACTGGACTTCCTCGTGGGCTACGTGCGGGGCCACAGCCGTGACATGCTAGTGGGTGCCAATAGTCAGACTACAGCTGCCCAATGTGACACCCACTGGAAGCATGTTGCGGAACATGTCAGTTCATTCGGCCATGAGGTGCGCACGGCGCAAGAGTGAAAAAAGCATTGGAATGACATCAAACGCAGCACTAAGGCTAAGTGTGCCTCTAGTTACAGCTTGACTCTGGTGACTGGCGGTGGGCCTGCACCAGAGGAGGAAGAGCTCACTCCGCATGAGGCACTCGTTGTGGAGTTCATACCACCTGAATTGGTCGAAGGAGTGGGAGAGATGCTGGACTTTGATGCCCAGTCCAGTGAGTGTTGATGCGTGTTTGTTGAGGACGTGTGTGTTTCACTTGTGGGACGTGTTTTGCATGATTGCCACTACATGTGACGTGTACATGGTTCTGATGTGTAAGTAATGCAATGCTTCCGTGATGCATGTCTGCTCTGCTGGATGGTGGACATGTGGAGCATACGGGGACTGTCCGCATCACCACTATTGCACCCTACTGACATGCTGCTTACAAGTATGCCCCTTCGGTCCATGTTCCAGCTCACTGGCCCTTCTGCATGTGGCGTGGGGTGACCTTCCCCTCAGCCCAGGCACAATGTCATTGCATGACTGACATGCATGTCTCCTCTGCCTGCATGCGGGGACTCCATGTAGGCATGCTCCCTTGCCCCTCCTCTGCCACTCTGCACCCCAGTTCCACCTTTGCACTGTTCTGCTTCAATCTTGCCAATGTGTACTTTCCTGTTCATGCGTCCTGTGTAGATGCTAACTTCCAGTGTACAATCTGCCAGACAGCCTTAGTTCTTGATGCAGGGTATCTCACTTGTACTGTGCATAGGTCAGATGTCCCGCAGGGACATGAGTGCCCATTCATGCTCCATGTGCATTGCACGCATGCCCCTATGTGTCCTTGACTGGATGATCACTGTAATACATGTCCTGGGTGACATACATTGCATGGCATCTCATCAGCCTTCCCATGTCAACTGTGGGTCAGTACTGCGTTGCACACATGTTTAGGGTCTGACAATCTGTGTGGCTCACAGGCCTCAGCCTGTTTAATGGCCAATGACTCTGTCCAACTGTTGTAGTGTCTTCTTCACACGTGGGCGGCCTCCAGAGTTTTCATCATGTGTCCTGCTTACTGTCCCATCATCATTTGCAGTGTTGTCACTTGAATCACATTAAGCTGTTGATGCCAGTCAACACTGCCTGTCAATACACAGGTCTATGGTCAGCCTTTTGATACCATGCTAGGCATCCCTGCTTTTGTACTTGGGTGGAGGGGTGCTTGGCTTCTAGATATGGTACACATTGAATGCACAATGCACGTGATGCCTGAATTTGTCCTTGCACTGCCTTCACATTTCCTGACACACACCATGGAGTCCTTGTACATCTAGGTAGTGAGTGGCGTACACATTTTCTGCACTGCATAGACCCACTTCCATGGCAACTGCCACTTTTCAACAGGTCTGATCACAGAAGCAATTCAAAGTTGACCCAGCATGCATGCCAGGTTATATGTTGTGTGTCACATGTCTGCCTGATGCGTTTGTTGTCGGTGTGTGTGTGTGTTGTGTGCTTCTGACATGTGTAGTTACCTTTTTTCTCTCTATTTTTCAGGTGATGATGCAATGGAGGAGGAGGATGGTGTTGTCATGCCAGACGCAGGGTTGTTACCACTACATCAACCCGGCACAAGTGGGGTCGTGGGGTGGTAGGCCACGAAAACACCCAAGTGCTACAGTCCATCTTGTCTCTGGCTGCCTATGAGTCCAGCCTTGATGACGACTCTGACGTCCATGTCGAGTTGGATGAGCATCAAGTCCATGTGCCAGGGGTGAGTGATTCTTATGTGGACACTCCTCTGTCCGCGACACCTGCACTGAGGGATCAGACAGTCTTGGTTCCCCCGCCCGTGGTGGATCGGGACACAGGGTCACCCTCCACACCAGTCACTGATGTGCCTGGGACATCACGTCGACGGGGGCATGTAGTCGTGCAGCCGCGGGCGGTGCCAACACAGCGAGGACACCCGGCCCTTGGGTCCCGCAGGGGTCAAGCCCAGCAACGCGGTCGCCGCGCGCAACCGCAGTATACTGAGTGGGAGTAAGACATGACTGCCAATTCAGAACGGCAGGGGGCAGCAATGGAGAACATCGCTGAGAGCATGGAGCGTGTGGCCCGATCTGTGCTCCACCATGCTAGGCAGGTGCTTCTCCAGCAGCAGGCGGCACGGTCCACGGCTCGCTCGCTCAGGCTGGGCATGGCGGCCTCAGACAGGGCACGCCAGGCTGAAATGTCGTCTCTGCATCAAGCAATTGCTGGTCACGCAGAGGCGCACATGGATGCCCTAAGGGAGGAGTATGCTTCCCTCAAATCCACTCTGGGTGTCCTTATGATGTCCCAGAGGCAGCGGGCAGAGGAGAGGTTTGCACAGCTTGAGCGTACCATCTTGACTGAGCTATAGACTTGCCGGGAGGTGCAGCGGTTGTCCAGCCAGGCCTTGCAGGAGGAACTCCGTGTTACACGTGCTATCTTGCAAGAGGAAGCATGTGTATCACGTGAGGTTCTGCATGCAGACCTACGTCACATCGCCACACAGAACCAGGCTCACCCGTCCGCCAGACTTGCTGCCAACGAGGGGCAAGCTGCGGCTAGGCGTGGCCAGGCTACTGTGCCACGTCCTCCTTTCCAGGATGAGCTAGACTCGGACGACCATCTATCTCCCACATAGGTCGGGCTGTGCAGGCGTTGAGCCCATGGAGGTTTTTTTTTTGGCTCAGCATCATCGCATGTGGGTGTTGAGCAGCACCCTGTACCTCTCCCCTCCTGGGTGCCTCCCCTCCCCCCAGGGTCGTATGTGGCCATTTTTGATTTTTCTTTTAGTTTAGTGAGTTAAATTTCTGTTTGATAGTTAGTTTAATTAGGTAATGTAGGTTTTTCATAGTTAGTGTAATTAGTTAATATAGTTTAAAATTGCTTGTCTATTGTGCTTTCATGTGACGGTGCGGTGCTTTGTGGCTTTTGAAGGCATCCACTGTCTGTTCCAGCTGGGCCCTTCAGGCTTGTCTTGTGTATGTGTTTGCTGCTTGGGGTCCTTGACTCACATATGCCACTCCTGCCTCCCTTATCCATGGGCTCGCAAGGATGGTTCGGTGTGACAGCCTATTACACAAGGGCTTTGGACTGTCATATCTGTGGCATGTCTGGTGCTGTGTACCTTGTGTTGACACCCCTAGTGGGGATGATTGCGGTGTTATTGTCCACTGTTCAGCTTTTGCTAGATGGGGTGTTTCATGATTAATGTGTACATTCATTGCTATGCATTGTGTAGTATGTTTCTTATCTTTACTGTACACGTGCTTGTTGCAATTCATGCCTTAGATAGTGTGTTCCACACTATGGATGTGAAAGACGGACTGATGGTGTGATTTCTGATGTAAGTCTCTGACATGGTACAGTAATGAGATGCCTGAAGAGACACACACAGATGACTTTAAAGCATTAATCATGTGTTTCATGCCCTTTCTGCAGGGGGATGAGCCTCCAGACCACCTTTGCCAGCAGACATGGCCCATTGGACGTCTGAATTCTGGACACGTTTGTTGGTGCCCACATGCACATGTGTGCACAAGCAGAGGCACAAGGATTGCAGACCTACATCCTAGAACTGCTGACGTGTTACAAGGAACTTCAGGCAAGGTGAGCAGCACAGGGGGGCCACAACACAACACAGCAAAGCTTGCACCAGGAGAGTTGCACATGCAGGCTTAGTAGCAGCACTGAGGGTGAGCTTGGACGAATATTGGTGTTGAAGCACACAATACAGCTCAGATGTGTTGGTGGACTGATGGCTGTTGATTGTAAGGTTGTCTGGGGCACCTGCAGGGGCAGTGGCACATACCCTCCGGTACACCAAGGTCCATCGAGGCACTTGTATCAACCATGTAGCCTTCCGAGACATGGAAAGGGGCAGCTCACAGGGACATACAGCAAGGGACATACTCGGGTGCAGTGCATTTCATTTCCATGTACATTTTGAAACATGCACTGCCTACTTTGTTTGGTCATGGTGGAACACGACATGTTCTGAAGTCATGCCTTGCTATATGGGTCTGTCTGCTTACCCAGGGAACATTGCATGTTGTGTGAATTGTGACACATTGGTGTTCCATTTGCCACGCACCCACCGGCGGCTGACTTACTGCATTGACTGTGTATGACCCATCACAGGGGTAATGTTACATATGGGTACGAAGCATCTACACCAGATTGTCTGTTTGTAGAGTAGTTTGTTGCTATGGGGCATATTTGGTGGTGTGTTTTTGTGTTATGGGCACGGACAGATTATTAACTGTGGCTTTCTTTGCAGCATTGAAGTGCTCCTGTAACCGGACCTGAGAGTGCGCAGGCAGGAGGCCAGCACTCAAAACCAGAGCTAAGTGTCTTGTTGTTTTTCTTTCAAACTGCTCTGCATAGGCTTGCTGGGGGTGCCATAATGCATGGATGAATGTGTAATTCAATTTGGTATGTTTGTTTTCCCCTAATCACCCAGAGTCCTATCCAATGTTAAACCCTGTACCCTCTACCCGGTGTTCCTGCTTCCCGTACCTATCGAAGCAACGTTCCCTAACTCTCTTTCCCCGCTGGGGTTGCGGATGCCTGTGTAAGCCCCAAACTTGCAGGCGCCAAAACCCTAGAGGGGGTGGTTGGTTCGTGCCACTCCTAACCCTGGACTACAGAAGGCCATGACAATGATGTCCAAGTTTGTTCGGATTGTGTATGTGTTCATGCAGGTAGTACATTTTCGTGCATTCCCTACTTTCATGTGTCATTCCTCCTCCCCTCTCCTGCCACTCATTCCAGTTATCCAGTGTGCCAACACCTGTCCCGACTGCATATCCCTGACCCTCCTTCCCCACCAGGGTCTCAGAGGCCTGTGTGAGTTTGACCTTGCAGGCACCCGGGCCACGGTGGGGGTGGTTGTTTCGTGCAACTCCTGCGCCTGTACACGGGACCTGTGACAGTACACATCCGTTCATGGTGCATCATTCTATGTTATGTTCACATCCTGTTGTGACATTGTTTTACTGTGCTACCTTGGTTGTTACATCATTGTGGTAGTACTTGGCCTTTGTGAGGTACTGCTAAGTCAAGTCATCTACTGGAGGGTGTTCTGGTTCGTTTTAATGGCTTGGATTTTGTGATTTTGCAAATGAGGGTGGACTCTGAGGGTGCAGGCACCTTTTTACACACAAGGTGGGAGATGGTGACGAAGGGGATGGGTGATCCTGTGGCCAGGTGAAATTGAGGGTTGAAGGCTCCATGACCTAGGTGCAGTTCAGTGGGTCATGGTCATTTATGAGGGAGGGGGGGTGTTTTGTTGTTGATAGTTTCCTTGCCCTGCAGTGTGATGGGAACCCTGACATTATAATTGTGGTATCCTATGTACATGTTGTGTTCTGCTGATCAATGCCTGTTCATGTGTTGTGTTTACCTTTCAGGTATGAGGGGATAGTTGTGGTTTGACATGCTGGGGTGTACACATGGTGAATGTTCACATGTGATGTGTAGAGGACACTGATGGTCACTTGATTGCACATGCATATGTTGAGTGCATGTCCTTACTGACCCACACACTTGCACTATGATGCACTACATGTACAACCACCCTTGGATATCCACTTGTACACTCTGTTTGCCTTCTGGTGCCCACTGTGTCCCTGCAGCACATGTTCTGTGACCAATTATGGATCCTGTACATGCCTAATTTGCTTGTTGATGTGGTTTGTCGCTTAGATGTGATGCTCAGGGTGTGCATCACACACAATAGCTGTTCACTGTGCTGTGCGCTGAGTGTGTTGCAGGAGTTGGACACAGCACACAGAAGCTGCAGTGTTGATTTTGCAATGCACAATGTGCATGTAGACAGGCATTCATTGTTATGTTACGTCTACAACTTTTGTAATGCATTTGGGAATGACTTATTTTGGGTGGGAGGTTGTTGGTCAGTCATTTCATCTGATTCCATGTCAGGCATCATTGTCTGATGCCACTGTACATTTTTGACATGGCAATGTGTACCTTATTGGTACTGTGTTGGTGTATGGCTATTGCTTGCCATGTCATGTTGTGGTTTGGGAGGGTTTGAGTGACATAACAGTGATGGTCATGGCCTGTTTTGCAGGTGTGTGTGATTCACACCTTGCATGTCAGGGTCATCCGCTTCTCAAAGCAACTAGCTGGGGGTAGATCTCTTTCCGCAGCAGGAGCCTCCCTCTGGAACAGCCTTCCTGCCTCACTGGAACTTGAGGAGAACCATCTCCGGTTCCGGAAGCACCTCAAGACCTTCCTCTTTGCTTCTGCTTTCTCTCTCCCTCTCCCTTGCTAAATTCTTCACTGGAACTGCACTGGATCTGCAACTGGGCCACTCTCACCGACCTCGGTCCCTGGCACAGCCACTCTCCACTTGCACTGCCTCCCTGGCAACCCCTGCACTGCGGGACTGTCTCTCTATACCTACAGCCCCCCCTTCCAAGCACTTGTCTGCACTTACCTTTGCAGTTGCCACCAGCTGGCCTATTTATTTGTTTTTTATTCTACTTACCCTTTACTGCACTCCCCCTCTCCCCTTCCCCTTGCACTTTTCCCTTCCCCCTACCCCTGCACTTGCGCAATCTAAATGACACCTGGCCTAGTAGTATCGTTGTCTGTCTTCCCTTGTTCCCCCCTCCCTGCCTCATTGCACCTTGAAACACTTGTGTATAGGCACGTTACAAATGCCATATCATGTCATGTCATATGTCATATGTGTGCCTTTTGGTCACACAGGATAGCTTGTGTTTAAGTAGCTAGGGATGCAGACAGTGTGGCACTTCCATGGCAACTATCTCAGGGTGGTGGGGTTGTGACAGTTGAATGTCTCTTTGTCATCATCGATTGTCACCTGGTATGTGCCAGGCCTGTGTGCACTCCGCAGGGGTGGGAGTTTAGGTGAAAAAATGTGGCCACAAGCTGGGTCCGGGCTTCCTCGCCACATGCCCTGTCCCCTCCCATGGGCAGCGCCTGTGCCTGTGGTTGGGGATGTGGGGGCACCACCATGTCCACCGGTACGCCCTGCCATGTTGCAACATTGTGCAGGACACATGCTGCCACAATGATCCTGCACACTACTGGGGGTGCATAGAGTAGCTGCCCGCCAGAGCGGTCAAGGGAGCGGAAACGTGACTTGAGCACTCCGAATGTGCGCTCCACTATGGCCCTGGTTGCAATATGGGCGGCGTTGTATCTTACTTGGGATGTTGTGGTGGGGTTCCGGATTGGCGTCATCATGTGCTTGCTCAGAGGGTAGGCACTGTCCCCTGGGGAGGTGTAAATGGTTGTGATTATTGGGGTTTGTGTATTTGCGTGTGTGTGTGTGACATGCATGCATGTGCAAGGGCATTTGTACTCACCTAGGAGCCAGGTGTCGCCATGCTACCCAGCTTCCAGGGCCCGGCTCAGGGCGGACATTCTGTATATGAAACTGTCATGGGTGGAGCCAGGGTAGTTTGCATAGACAGAGGTGATGATTCCCTTTGCATCGCATACCACCTGTACATTGATGGAATGCCAGTGCTTGCGGTTTCGGTAGATGTGCTCAGTGGCCCTAGGTGGACGTAGGGCCACATGGGTGCAATCTATGTCACCGAGCACTTTGGGGAAGTGTGCCACCCTGAAAAAATCCAGGACAACGGCCTGCCTTTCTGCGGGTGTTCTGGGCATGTATATGTGCCTGCGGACTGAGGGGCGCGCTGTCATGACTGCCAGTACCTGGTGTAGGCAGTGTGACTGCGTGGCCTGTGAGACCCCCCCCCACTATGGCAGTAGTACGCTGAAATGACCCAGTGGCCAAGAAATGCAGGACATTGAGCACCTTCTCCAAGGGGCTCAATGCTTGGGAGCAAAGGGTGGGGGATGTAAGGTCATCTTCCCACTCCCTGACCAGGTCTAGGATGATATGGGGTGGAAACTTATACCTGCTGTAGACCTGGTCATCAGGCATCCCAAAAAGGCTTGTCTGTGGTGCGAAAATGCGTGCCCTTGCTATTCTCCTCCTCCTGCGGTCTCCCATGATCAGTGCTGCGACAAATGGGGCATTCATCGTAGCTGTATATACGTGTTTGTTGTTTGCGCGCACTTTTATACTGTGCGCAGGGATGCTTCCGCCTGCCTTCGTGTGGCGGACGCGTTGACGCCTGTGTGCGTCTTTTGCCGTGCGCGGGTTTCCCGTATTGGAATCCATGAATACGGGTTGTTCGCGTGCGTGTGGGCGTTCCGTGTAGTTCCCTGCAGTACTTCCCCAGTTACGCATTCTTTTTCACGCGTTATTCCCCATTCCGCGTGTTACGCCCACTGTTCCGCCCACTTTGGTTGTGTGCACTGCGCTACGTGCGCGTAGCGCACGCCGTGTGTGCCCGCGTGCACCATGGAAGGATTTGGCACACGAACAGCGGGAAACACACGCAGCGTCTTCCTTGAATCGCACGCGCGTGCGTGCGCTGGGTTTCTCATGCTTGCGCCACCTTGCGCCTGCTTGCACTGGGATTTTCAGCGCACGTTTGCTCCATGAATCGACCCCTTCAAATCTGCATATCATTTCAGCCAAGGAAGGTTTTTGTCTCTTCCAGGAGCGGCAGCCCAAATCTCCTCCCCTCTTAATCAACACCTGAATGTGAGTTCGTGGCCTTTGATGGGAAGCAGGAGAGATGCCTTTGGTTGGGGAAAGCTGGGGAGAACTGGTTTGATGACTCTGAGTTTCAGCTAAATTCACTGTCAAATTATAACATTTTCTTAATTTAAAATAAAACTTGCAATTTTTAATCAAGCAGCTAGAACTCTGATTCCAGTCTCTAAACCATGGAGATTAAATAGTTACAACCTATATTACTTTTGATAACAGGTCACTTAGATTTTAGACATTGGATCTGAATGGTACAAATTTATAGTTTAAATGCAGGCTTTTGAAACAGTCACAGGTGCATATTTTGACAGATTTTCACAGGCAAGCACACTTTTTACTGTGGATATTTTAATGATAGATTCCACTTTTCCTGACATTGTGGGTTCATCTTGATTCCTTAAATGAAGAGACGGGTAACACCCAGCAAGGATGTTGGATGTTTTGTTGGGTTTTGATCCGGTATTCTGTATTTTCAGCAACTACGAAAAAGGGATTTAAAAGCTGTTTCTGGGTTTCTTGCAATAAAGCACTGCCTTTCCTGCCGTTTCCATATTATCTCGGTAGGCAGCCCAGTGGCAGGTTTCAGCAGTGAGGTCTCCTTCTACCACTGACAACAGGCAAAGTAGATTTGGCAGCCATCTTTTCCGGTTTCAAAGTGCAATTTTTTATAGATTTTGGCAGGCATAAGGCTTTTGCAGCCATTTTGCTGATTCTGGTGCCAGCAGCACACAGGGATGTCGCAGGGCAGAGCAGAGTGGGTAAAACATCCCACAGCTGGAGGGTGTGTAACCAGCTGTGTTTAGTTAGGGTGATGGGCAGTATGAGGCAATTGATGGTATGAGAACAGCTATACCGAATGGTGTCATAGTATTGCTGTGTTCTAGTTGAGTGGTGGCGCAAAGAAGAGAATAAGCATGGAGATGTGATATGGTGGTTTACCTTAGGTGCTTGAGATCGAGCACACTCCATGCACTCCAACCCGTTCCCTGCGCTCCAACCCGTTCCATGCACTCCAACCCATTCCATGCACTCCAACCTGTTCCATGCACTCCAACCCGTTCCATGCACTCCAACCCGTTCCATGCACTCTATGCTGAACAGCTAGGGCGTCTGATGGCAGAGGCCTTCAAACTGGGGGGCCCAAAGGATGCCAGTTGGTGTGGGGCTTGAAGGTTTATGGTGACTTTTTAACAGAAAATATAAAATGTGTGGCGGGGGCAGAAATGATTTTACTCGGTGGGGGGGCTATCAGCATAAAAAGGCTTAAGAGCACTGCCTTAACCTTTTAACTGCCATGGGTTTTCCCCCCCAGTGCCAAGGCCTTTTTTGGTATTTCTCCATTCAATGCCTTCTAACGTTTTCTGTTTCATTAACCCTTGGGTGCCAAGGACGAGGTATCTCATCCTTGGCAACAGGGAGGTAATCCAAGGACAAGATACCTTGCCCTTGGCACTTAAGGAGTTAATGGGTTAAGGGAATAAAGTGACCTCCCACTTTCAAAGAGCAAAGCTATTCACAGCACTCCTTTCACACCCAGGCCAGAAAACTCCAACTACCGCGCCAGTCCTGATACACAAGGCTGCTGAAAAATCCAGACAAGCAAGAAAATAGCTCAACATCATCTAACGAGAATGAACTGGTCCCATCATTAGATAAAAAGAAAAACCATAAAAGGAATTCACCCCAGATCATCATAAACAATGAACAAAAAATATATTTTCAAAATTAATGACAGGGATCACTACCCCTAGCAAGCATTTAATAAAGTTTACAGGCAAACTATCTTCAATTCACTGCTGAGGTCAAGTGGTTGGAAGAAAACAAAGAAAACGCATTAAACACAATACAATTCCTCCTGGAACCTTGTCAACCTATATAGAGAATGTGACATAAGTACAAATGGAACATGCAGTAATCCACAGTCCCTGAAACTTACATTTGTATATATTAAATCATGTAGCGATTTATGGAGTAGAGCATGAGTCATGATGTGAATTAGAACACAGTCCCCTGCACATAAAGGCTGGCACAAATAGCCCTACTGTGAACTGAAAAGGCAATAGAAAACGGGGGTGAACAAGCCATCTATGTGCCCTTTAAAATAAATGGCGTAAAAAGCTCTGCCTCGCGGGTATAGCATCCGTATCTTCCAGCAGTGAAAAAAATAATATTCAAAAGAATTAAAATATAAAATGAGTCTTTATATTTATGTTATGTTATTTTGCATTTGTTTAGCGGTCTGTGTACCAGTGGTATGATCTCAAGGCGCTGGTAGGTTGAACGCCCTCGGGAACCGCAGTTCAAATCAGTTGATAGAGAGTGAGAGTCGTAAAGTGTGTGTGCGCACCTGGTATGTGTGCAGCTGGTGTGGTTGTTGCATGGTAGCTGCTTCTTAGCGGTAAGAGAGGTGCTGAGGAGATCAGTTGAATGTGTTCAGTCTGGGGGGTGGACATCCAGACTGAGTTCTGGCTGCGTTAGGCCTGAGGAGACGCCTAAGCTAGCCGGTATGTGCTAGCTAGCAGTGTAGGATGATGGGTAGTTTGATGAGTCGTGTTAGTATGAGAACAGCTTTACCGAATGTTTCATAGTACTGCTGTGTTCTAGTTGAATGGTGGTGTATAGGAGAGAGTAAGCGTAGTAGTGTGATATTGTGTAAATCAGTAAAGTGTATGCGACCAGGCACATTCAATGATGTTCGGAATACCTTCAAAATTCAACTTTAACACAGTAAGTTCAACACTAACACAGTGACGCTATTAGGGCACACTCAATGATGTTGGAATACCTTCTACAGTTACGCTATTAGGCACACTTTCTAAGTTCAAATCTAACATTGTGATGCTATTAGGGCACACTCAATGATGTTGGAATACTTTCTACAGTTACGCTATTAGGGCACACTTTCTAAGTTCAACTAACACAGTGATGCCATTAGGGCACACTCAATGTTAATGTTAACGTTATGGAGAGGTAAGGTAGAGTGGCGAGGGCTTTCTGGAGTAGAGTAATTGCTCTACACCCCACCCATGCCACATTTACAGTTTTGTTGGTGTCTGTTCACTGCTGGCTTCACTGGCTTCCCCTGCGGAGACCTGCTGACACTTCTTGGAGCCACCTCTGTTGGAGCCACCCTTTGCCTAGGGGCCCTTAGCCGTGGGGGCTGCACGGGCAGAGGGCGGCCCTGGGAGGACCAGTGATGAAGGCCGAGAGAGCCAATGGGAGCAGGGGGGGCGGGTTGGGATTTGAGAACGGGGGGATGCGGGCACACAGGGACTCGGGAAACTTTGCCAATTTTAAAAATATGGGTCAAATGCAGGTCGGAGAGAGGGCAGCACTCACCTGCTTAGCTCAAGCAAAAGCCTGACAGTTCGCTTTTTATGGGGGGCAGCTCTATAGAACCTTTTTAGGGGTGCTTTGACCTTGAACTTCACAGAGTACCTGCCCTGTACACTTTTCACATTACACAAATCTCAACAATCTTCCCCAGCTTGAAACGGGGGTGGAGGGAGGGATTGGGGGAGGCATTGAGACTCTCCTTTAATGCAAATTCAGTTGCTGGACAATTAATGGATGCCACTTTTTTTTTAGTTGACTGGTGTTCAATGGCTTAAGTGAAAGCAATGATCAGGTTGCAAGCATTGTTAAGAGAAATAAATAGATGGGGGGCATCTGTCCACTGTTGGTTAGAGGAGTCTTTTTCTCTCCCTTCTTCATGAGAGCATGGATGGCCAATATCTGCAACCATTCTCTGTGTGCAGAATCACAACAGCAAATCTAAGCCCAAAGCACCCTGTGCCACCAGAAGGAGGAATGCAGGGATCAAAGAACTCATTCATCAGGGCGTTTCAACCAGCCCCAGCCTGAGACTACACCAGGCGGTGTGTGCAGCACACCCTGTACCAAACAGCGGCTCAAACAGTCTGCCACATACTTCAAAATTTAGCCAGCCTTCATGCTAGCCAAACGAAATGTTGCCACTTGGCACCCTGTTTCAGAATTAAGCAATATTAAAGATGCTGCGAAAATCACACACGCTTCCCACAAGCCACACATCAACAATCCCCACACAAGGGAAATCTATGCCAGCGGGTGTCTGTGCACGGGCATGCAGCTGTCTGGGCAAATTATTGTAAATTACAATCATTGTGCCCTCTATATACAAGAGACACATTCTCACAGGGGCTATGTGACACTGCAATGTTCTTAAGCAGATGACAAGAGTCAAATCTTGAGTATCACTGGGTCCATGAAACTCTTTCCTTCACAGTAAAGC
Organism: Ambystoma mexicanum; assembly: GCF_040938575.1. Taxonomy (NCBI): domain Eukaryota; kingdom Metazoa; phylum Chordata; class Amphibia; order Caudata; family Ambystomatidae; genus Ambystoma; species Ambystoma mexicanum. The sequence continues at coordinate 966,385,311 of NC_090935.1, read as the reverse complement.
ACCGGAATGATTTCGCTCCTACCCACTGAAGGTGCGGTCATGTGTACGAGTTGTATATGCACCGTACCGGACACATAGCAACGTTGCACACAAGGGCACAGCAAGCACATGGATAATGGACCACTTTAAAGCAACCAGGGATTTTGCAAAGGTTTGTTTAGTACATTAAGCTTCTGTTGTTTAAGCCCACCCATCCTCCCTGGTCCCTAGGGGACAGCGCACAAGTGCTCATCCAAACTAACAATCAAAATATATGTTAACATGTAGCAGTGCCAGCAAGATAGCAATTAGGTTTTTTGCCTTTTTAAAAAAAAAAAAAAACTTTCTTGATAACAAGAAAGTCAGTCACTCTACAGGCAGTGGTCTTCAAACTTGTTTGACCCACAAGCCCTCCCTAAGAAAAAGGTACCTGGCTTGGGACCCTCTAGCCACATGGACTCCAAAATATTTATCTGGAGTTGAATGGTGCCAAACAACATTCTTTCAAAATCATTGCTTGCAATAATTCAAATTAATTAGAGGGCAAATATTTGTAAACACAGCATTCAGAATTTTTTGCTACAAGGGACGCGACTAAACGTAGCGTTGGATATTTATTTCCTACAGTAACGTAGGACATACCGAAGTACAAAAACTTGATTACTATCAATGCAGTCACTTGCAAGTTGGACAGTGGCATACTGGAGAGCTTGTGTGAAGAGTGGGCCTGCCTTTCAGCAGCCAGCCATCACTATTGGGTTACATTTTTGCCATAGCCAACCACAGGTTTTCTTCCAGCTTTGACTGATATTTAGTCTTTAGGGCTGCAAAAGTTGAAAATCCAATCTTGCAAAGGTACGAGGTGCTGAAAAGGTAACAGCACATTGACTGCATATGATATGGCATTTATAACGCGCCTATACACAAGTGTTTCAAGGTGCGACGAGGCAAGGGAGAGGGAACAGAGGGAAGACAGAGACAACTATATTACTAGACCAGGTGTCATTCAGATCGCGCAAGTGCATGGGAAGGTGGAAGGGGAAAAGTGAGGTGGCACGGGGCAGGGGACAGTGCACTACATGGGATACATAGAATAAATGAAACAACAATAAAAAATACGGACAGCTGGTGGCAAATGCAAGGGTAGTGCAGACATCAGGTGTCAAGTGCTGGTAGGGGTACTGTAAAGATACAGAAAACAGTCCCCAAGTCCAGGGGTTGCCAGGGAGGCAGTGCAGGTGTGCAACTGGCGGGGGAGGTGACCTGGGCCCGAGATCAGAGGGTGGCCAGGTAACCAGTGCAGATTCAGTAGCAGCCAGGATTTCAGCAGGGGGGAGGAGGAGAGGATGCAGAAGGGGAGAGGAAGGTTTTGAGGTGCTTCCAGAACTGCAGATGGTTCTCCTCAGGCAGGCAGGGAGACTGTTCCAGCTGGAGGCCCCAGTTGAAGAAAGATATCACCAACTCGTTGCTGGATAAGCGACTAACATTGAGGGAGTTGGATTAGCGAAGAGCTAGAGAAGAAGATATTTAGGAAGAGAGAGTTGGAGGTATTGAGGCCCCAGGCCCCAGAAGGCCTTGTGGACAATGCAGAGGATTTTGAACTTAATTCTAGCAGCCACTGGGAGCCAGTGCAGAGATTTCAGACCTGGAGAGATACGATCCCTTGGCTTGAGGCCAAGGACAAGTCTCGCAGTCCTGTTCTGGATGAGTAGGGTAGAAGAAGCAGAAAGATTTAGAAAGAGGCTGTTGCAATAGTCCAGCCTAGAGAGAACCAGAGCTCAGGAGACAGTGAGCTTCTGGGGGAATGAGAGGAAAGGAAGAATACCTCTGAGGAGGTGCAGCTGGTAGTGTGAGTTCTTAGAGACGTCAAGATGTGAGGAGAGAAGAAGAGGGTGGAGTCGAAGATGACCCCGAGGTTTGTAGCTTCGCGTGGGAGCAGGAAGAGGGCCAAGAGAGGCTGGTCAGAGAGTGACAGGAAAGGAGGGAGCAGTTGTGCCAATGAGGACAATCTCAGTCTTACTGGCATTAAGGCAGAGATCATTGGCGGCACACCACTCCCGGGTAGCAGTCAGAGATGAGTGAAGGAGAAATGAGCTGAGTGCCATCCACATAGCACTAGAAGTTGGGGCAGAGAGCGGCAATGTGGTGGGCAAGAAGTGCCAGATATTGGTTGAACAGCCAGGGAGAGAGGTTAGACCCCTGGGGAGCACCAATGGTAGAGATAGAGGAGAGGAAGGACACAATTTGGACCGCGACTATATCCATTAGAACTCCCCACAAACGATTGTGAGAATTTGAGAGCTCTTCATTTCCATTTGTTAATTTGTGGTGAACTGTGCTAAATGAAATGGGCCAGTCCAAGCATGCTTATGATGTTAAATGTATTGTCATAGACCCTGTCGAGGTGTTTGCCATGCATTCATCATTTGCCAGGTATTGACATCATAAAACCAGGTAGTCCCATACTCTGCCAAGTATTTTGAGGCTGGGCTGGCGAGCAAAAATACGTTTTCAACCTCAGCGTGAAGCCACCTGCTGTAAAGGCACGCCGGCTCTCCCATTTCATGGAGAGCACGAACCTAGCATGACACTGCATGCACTATTTTGCAACACACTGCTTATATGCGAAAGCATACACAAAGGTTGGCATGTTTGAAACACACTAGTTAGTCCAGTCTTTCCCTTCCCTGCTACACGACAACAGATGGCAAACGTCTGCAATGACAATTAGCCAAAAAATAGAATTAATCATTCAGGGTAATTGATACTGGTAGAGGATGTTTTCAACTTATACCTAATTTACAAATGGCAAAGCTTTAAAATACCAAGCTGCAAATGGCGGTGGGTTGAGTTATGACAAAAATTCCTCATGGAATAAATACCCTCAAATGCTCTTGGCGGTGCCTAGGCACATCTATAAATGTTTTATGAACATTGTTTTGAGGGTTTAACGCTTAATCAGAGCTCAAATTGTCTCCTTCTCAAGAAACATTTACCCGTTTGCAAATCTGGGACAGGGTACGGAAAGGGCATTTGGCGCGTTTTCATCAAGCATTGCGATTTATTTATTTATCCCGCCCGTTGGTCCGTTGGTAAATGGCTCTTCCCATCGCGAGCCGTGCGTGTGTGAAGTGAAGGCGCGCGGACGAGAGAAGCAGATCATTATAGGTCGACAGTGCATCCTTAATGCACTCAAACAGCCAGTAAAAAAGAAATACATCTCCATTGCGGTGCTGCACAGGCCAGGGCACAGGGGAGCTGCCTGCATTTTGAATTATGAGGAGCCCATTTTCATGAGAGCCTCTGACAGCATTTTAATCATTTTCAGATTCGGTTTCTCGGCATCCTTGCCATTCGCGCAGCCTCGCCACACGTACGCTGACACGCATGTCGGAATGACGTTCACAGTATATGGCCGCTGCAGGCTCTCTTTCCTCCGATTCTTCCGTTTGGCTCATGAAGGCGTCAGTACTCACCTGTATGAGAAAATGTATTGGTGCAATAATAATTCTGGTGTCTTATATAGCGCTGCTGTCAGAGAGAATCCTGTATGCCTTGAGCCACCTCAGCAAAAAAAGATCCCCTCACATAACCCTCAACTAAAGTACTTACCTCATCTCAGTTTCTTTTCTTTGTTTAGAAACTACAAAAGAGTAGGAGTAACATGTATAAGTTTTAATTTCATGTTTTTAGACAACTGTAATATATTTAAGCTTTAATGCTACACATGTGTGATTGGGGGAAAAGTCTGCCTACAGAAAAGGCACATCGGTTGGTATTGCCAATGCTTGTAATTTATCTTGTAGCAACATCGATGGAGGGTCTTACATTTACTGTCATGCTGCATGTGAGCATTTGTAGAGACAACACAGACAGAAGCTCTCTTTAGAAAGAACCACAAAATGTAAGAAGAAATTCGAAGGAGCACCTCTTCTGTGGGATGGCTGGAAGATACTCAATTGGACAAGTAGTAGGAACAGCGCAGTGTTTTATTTCGCCCAGTGATTGGTACTGCAGATTTGTAGCAGACTGTGGATGTAGCCTTTCGTTTCCTAATGTACTGATCAATGTTGCTTAGTGTGGAGGTGCCTACTAACAGGGTCGGACTGGGACAAGAAATAGGCCCGGTCACACAAAAAAAAGTGGCCCACCCCTCGCCTCCCGACCCTTGACCTCTGATGACATCACCGGAAGTGATGTCATTTGACCCCACCCCACAGTGACATCCCGGGAAGCGATGACTCACGAACTTTCACCCCTTGACAAAACAGGAAGTGGCATCAAATAGCATTGTACCTAAGTACACTAAATTACTGTGAATCCAAGCAGACGTCCAAGGCCAAATGACAATATGTTAATGTATAGCACTTACGCTTAAGCTCTTTTTTATAGAACAAATATGCATACAATATCACCCAACCTGTGTTGGTACTCATTTATCGACCTAAGGATGAAAGGCTTTTTGAAAGAAAAAACATATATATTTTTTCAATTTTCTTTCTTCCAGACCCGCCCAGGCATGGCCAGGCATGGCCAGAAACCGGCCCCCACTCCCCAGGGACGATTTCGGACCGGCCACGGGCCGAAAGGCTGAGCGCCCAATCCGACCCTGCCTGCTAAAGACATGCCCATCCATACCATGTGGTGAACGTGTTCAAGTTTTCACAAGCTGGCCTTCACAAGACAGCAAAAACACTGTCACACCGCTGAGCCAGACATTTGTCGAAAGAATATCGTCATGCCCCTACCTGCAGAAAAACGAGCTCATCCATATTAGATGCAATATTCTGAAATGAAAAGCTTGTGACAGTAGCCCCCACTCTCACCGGGGAGATCATATAGCTATACATTTCACCGTAGGCTGCTTCACTACCTTAATGTTCCAAGGGCCCGATTACAGCTGCCACTCTAGAAAAAGCATCAACTTGAAGGATTTCTTGCAGGCCTAGATGTCTCACAACCTCCCTGGACACATGTTGCCCCAGAAACCCAAACAAAGGACTCTTGTATGCTGCAAAACTGTATAATGGAAACCCTTGACAAGTTTACCCTGCAGAAACCTTTCACACGCAAAAGAAAAAACACAAGAAAGCCCACTATAGTTATCAGAGATGTCAAGAACCCATCCAGCTGCAACACTGCCAGGTTCTCATCACAAAAACTCTCTTGTGCAATAACCACCCACTTCACTAAGACACTGCTACGGATCGGCGACCACCTGAACAAAAAGAATACAAGTTTGAATCTCTACTACAAAACAGAGAACACACCCATTCACCCAAAGAGTTTCTCTTCTTCTCCAAACAAACAGGAATTTGTAACGCTAGTCAAAAAGAAGCATCACTAGAGGACGAGTGCACAACTGTTTTCTCCAGTCATCCCACAGCAACCAGGTCTCTCCTACCTTTTCTTATCACTTCCCAATTGTATCCTGCAACAAGGAACCCTCCCACAGACCTTCAAATCAGCATAAAGAAAGTCTCCACTAAAGAAGCTCACAGTAAAACATTTTGACCTAACACGCTGCTGCCCTATCTGCAATTATCACTTCCAGAAAAGATCCCAGAAAACTATGGCCACCAACAACGTCTGGACCATGTGGAGAGCAAGATCATCCTGCATGAGGCCCAACATGTGTTAGGACCAAGGGGTTGGGGTGATGGAACCAACACTCTCATCCATATGGGATACTTTAAGGAACAACATTGATGGCAACTCAGATTTTGTCCTCTTGGACATCTCAGCTGCATTGTACACTATAGGCCATGGAATTCTCTTAACACTAGTTGCTGGTATAGGCATTGAGCAAATAATACTATGCTGGATGATGGCTTTCCTTTTCGATAGAACAGAGACTATGTAAAGGCCTCCTTTAAAAACATCTCCAAGCAATATCACCTGCAGGCTGCCCCAAAAGATCCAGCCTCTAAGCCCTCCCCTTCACCATTTGCATGACCCCCACACATGTAAATCGCCAGGTCTCAACAGCTATAACTTTGGCAAACATTAACAGAACACCAATCGGGCCGCACTAGAAGCCTCTCCCTCTGAGATTCCTGGATGATCTCAAAACAACGAAATCTCAACCAGACATAAATGGAAATCATGATTTGTTATATCAAAATAATGCTTGATGTGACTCTTATTTGACCAGATAGGATGGGCAACAGCTCTCACCTGACAGCGAATATCACAAACATTGAATTTCACATGAAAAACGTCCTGTCCTGCAAACAACAAGTTAAAGCAATAGTCTACCAGCTAAGATCCATGCAACACGCCACACCTGTCATTCCCACATATAACTGTTGCAGGTATCACACTGGTACTCTAGACAGCACTAATAGCCTTTACTTAGGCTTGGAAGACTTCTTGTTAAACCATCTACAGAGAGTACAAAATTCAGAAGCCAGACTCTTGTTACTATTCGAAAGATGAGAATACACCACCCTGGAACTCCTGACCCTTCATTGGCACTTAGTCAAATGAAGAATCCATTTGAAAACCCTTGTGTCGCCCTCTCATCCACATAAGGTGCCAAGACCCCATCTCAGCGAAATTGCCCACTATGCTCTGGGCAGTGCACTTTAGTCCATCAAGGAAGCCTTGGGTAATAGTCCCATGTTTCAACTGAGCACAAACAGGGCTTCCTTTGCAGGTCTCATTTCTATACCCAGGAGAGTTTGCACACTGGAGGACCAACGTACCTTCTGGAAACATCTAAAAACGTGACTATTCTCTGGATCCAAAATGGTTTAATGAGCTTACTCACATAGATCATACTTGCCCACATGCTCCCACAACAGATTTAGTACAACAAGCATTCCTTTAGCTCCTAGTCACCACCTCACACTTGATACCTGTCATACAACTGGACTCAGTTGACATCCAGGACCTCCCAGTTGGTAATACTCAACCAGATCATTTTCCATTGCTGCACTGAGAGTAGACATGCTAGCATGCACACCACAATGGAGCAGAGATAACAAGACAATATTTGGCCACAGGCTGTCACGTCTCCTTCCTGTGCATTTTAAAGCCCCTGCAACAACAAAAAAAACACATGGCCACCTACATAGTATGCTTTCCCCAGTCCTGGACCTATTTTATTCCGACATCAGGCTAATCACCTTCATTGACTAAATGTTAGCCGGGATCCTCTAGCCTGGACATCTCTTTGAGCCTGGGATATGTCTACTACAGTACAACCATTTACTTACATGCTTTCCACCTTAAACTAGACTCATCAGTTTATAGCACTCCCTACCCATGCTCACACCATCACCAGCAGAATTGTACACCTCATCCACACATCCCTCTCTCCAGAAACTCCTACTGATCCCCAATCTCAGGCTATTTGGTAGCAACAGAGCAAGACTCCCTTGCCATTGTGTACATACACAGTGAAGAAATAATGACTTCACTATACCTTATCAATATGTATCTGTTCAACAACTGTTGTGTTGTACCTTGCCTAACCAGACGACATCTAATTCAGGGGACCTTTCCAGCCACCCCAAACCAAGCATACAATGTTGCTTTATTAATAAAGTTATTTTTATGACTCGGGGACCCCCAATTTAACAGTGCGGATTCCTTACAGTCCCCCTTCCGGGACAAGAAACACACAGGGTTGCACAGAAGGCATGTTTATTAAAAAATAGGAATAATCCAATACATTTAAAGATAAATAAGTTAAACTTCCATGAAAGTCTAATGCCAATGATGACAATGATGACAAAATAATCAACACACTAGTCAACTCAGCTTCCAAAGCTACAGTCATAGAGATAGATATGTTTAATATCACTTATATGCTTTGTTTGCTCTGGGCACCAATGCACCATTGATTAAAACGTTCTGAGGATTCAGGATAAGACTTTCATTTATTAAAAAATGTATTGATTCAAAACATCCCTGCCTATCCAATTCTCTCTACTTCCCCTTTACTGCAAATAGATACCACCCCCATTGCCCCATAGACATGTCGGAATTTCAGCAGCATTCTAAAAACTCAATTGCAACAAGCTACTGGACCTTTATGTGTGTAAATGGCTTGCAGAAAGGAAAATGTATGTTCAATATTTAATTAGGCTAGATTCCCTTCAGTGGTGCTTTCATTTAATTACAGTGTAAAAGCGCACATTTCTCACTTTCGATGGGCAACTTAAAAACATAAAAATGGGTAGCAATGAATCATCCTTTCCCTTTTGCCTATAACAACTTAGCATTAACAACACTATTCTGATTGATGGTATTCCCAGGAATATTCTTTTTCGAGGTATGCACACAGGGATCTCACTGTATGCACAACATTGGACCTAGTCTATCAAATATATATTTTTCTAGAAGCACATACACATCTGAAATATTTCCTAACTTCTTGGGATGCACAATCAATGTATATATTCTCGCTCCTCAGTGCTAACAAATAACAGGGCCAAGACCTAATCTAATTCCCTTTATAGTATTGATCCCCTTAGGATTATTTCCTCTTTAGATCATACTCACATATGAATTTCCTTTGGCTGGATCACAGACAGATAGGCATCCTCTTAAGGACTGTTTCAATTTCCCCCCTTCTAGGAACAGGTGGGCATCAGCCACCAAGATGGCACCTGCTCTCCTCCACAGGCTGCCTGGTATTTCTTCCACTAACTAAGGCATGGGACGTTAACGGCTACTAAGCCTGATTTACAGGGCCCTGCTGATAATCCAAAATGGATTCACACAGTTTACGTCCCATTTGATGTGATGCCATCTTAGAGATTTCGTAAATTAAACATTGTAACTTTCTGAAATAGTAAATTCCACACATATGACCGCTTTTATTAATCAGCTCACCAGATTTGTCTCTCTGGCACAAAGCAAATGACCCAATTATTTTCAAGATAGAACAAATGTTTAATGACTTACATAGTTTGGCTTGCAACTTATTTATACTTTTTTCCACAAAATATTTTTCCATTTCAAAGCAACAGGCTTGCCACTGCAGACGCTAGGACATATATATAATTTGGCTGGGCTATTTCGGCACAACGAAATACAAATGTGCCTTATTTGAATATTGAAAATGGCGTTATACAATTTTTGTTTTTTATACCTCCTAATAGGGTATTTGAAATAGAACATTTTAAAAAAGAAATTATCTTTCTGCAACATTTTGTTCAAGACTTATGAGTGAAATAGTGAATCCCAATGTAACATTCAAAAGGCTTTTTATTTTCTTCCACTTTACCCAATAGTCCATAGAAGTCATTATTTAATCTGCATGGCTATAGGACACCTGGCATATTTACTGTTAGTTTAGGGCTAAAGGTATTTTCGACTTGGCAGTAGTACAATCCTTTGTAGTTTGAAATTTAGCGTTTCCGGGTCTGACGGATCTTAGATAAAATATTCTGTTTTTCCAAGTGTGAAGATTCCTTTCCTTATGAAGATCTGATAGATTGAAATAGCAGATTGGATAAAACAGATCAACTGGTCAAGCTTAAGGCCACCATGCACAGATGATTATTATTATTTTATTATTATTATTATTATTATTATTATTATTATGCAGCCCATAAAAGCATCACATTAGAATTGAAAGCAAATTCAGCCTTCCAGTAGCCTAGTTCCAGAGACTGTCATTATCTTAATGTCTGCTTCGAACAAAATCCAATTCCTTGAGAGGGCAAGGCATATCAGTTCTGTTGTTGTTTCGCTGGGGGGCTAGTGAATTGAACAGAATACCAGATGTCAGAGTTCCGTGCTAGCTTCATTTTAATTTGGTCTCATTCACAATTACCACTTTTAAAGTTAAATGTTCTTGTTTCCCTAGATTTCACCTTTTCATAACACAGCAGTTTATCCATTTTATTGGTCTATCAAACTCCTATCAAAGGTCCACATTTTTCAACATCTGTAGGTTTCCTAGTCCTGACTCTTCATTTCTGTAAAGGAAAATAGAACCAACAGCAACAGAATATGCACATTCGCTTTTCTTTCTGTGACTTTAAATTGATGTTCTTTTCTCCCCGGATTAAGCAGTTTCCTATTTTAACAAAAGTTGCAGAATGCTTTCTGTTACTTGAAAATCTTTATCTCTGGCCTTGTCACTATATGTTAATTTGCGTAGACCTGAAAACATTGCACACTTTTTTTGCACATGTGTTTTTCCAAATGCTGTGAGCAGGCTGAAGTTTACATGTTTGTTTTCAAAATGACGCGTTGCTCTGCATCTATTCATTGAATTAGATTTCCCTACAGAATGACACTGCAAAGTCTGTCTTTACTTGAACTATGAGCTGCAGTATAAGTGTGTGGTTCTTTCACATGTTTTTATCTCATTCAAATTTGGAAAAACAGGAATAGAAGAACTGTTTGTACAAAATGTATGTGTTGTGAAAAAAATCACACCACTTACTAACCCTATGACACAAAAAGTGTTATATGTATTGCTTGTAAATGCCATTTTTTGATATGAATGAATTTTGGTATTGAGTCACTGTTTTATGGACAAATACTGTGATTCAGTTTTATTCGACTATGTGGAAATATTAGGAATACATTTATAAGAAATGGTTTCTGGAATGCATAATGCTTAATTTAATGAATGTAGCATTGGAAGAATATCACCCCTAAAAGGTGTGTTCGGAGGGGAGGGGTAATCAGTTGTCATGTTTTGAAAATAACTTAAGTGCTCAGGCAGACATCTTGGAAAGGAGTGGAATGATTCTCTTCTCAACATATAACAAACTGCTCCTTAATTAATATTCACATCTAATGCTCTCATGATGAAAACTCAAATTACAGTGTTCTCTAATCAAACAAACAAAAGATTAAAATGATATATAGCATTGCGCTTACAAATAGCATTGGGAGGATAGCTCAGGGGCATTGTGTTCATCTTGGAAGCAAGATGGCAGGAGCAACATGGGTTCAATCCCCGGGTCCGCGCTTAGAAACCTTTGGGTATTCAGAGTGTTATAAACAACCCCTTAATCAATTACAATTGTGATTTAAATTCATTTGACAAATGACAAAATTCGCTTTCCTGAAATCGCTTGTTGTTTGACAGGTTCATCATCTATCATGATCATGCAGCTTAATCTCCTAGTCCTATATTGACTATGCTCATAGATATGTGATAAAGGTCTCTGGAACTACAGCCATTCTACTTTTTCATTGAGTCCTTATGTCATGAGTTCTTATTTTGAAAATCAACATTTGTTTCAATGTCTTCATGTTTTCATTTACTCATGACCCGTCCTTTGCATTGAGTATGACCATTGATTGTATTTAATCTTCTGTATGTCCTTGTTCATGGAAGTGTGGTGTGCCATCAGAAGGATAGCAGTTATTTTTTGTTCAAATGTAGCTTCTATGTTTGTTAATTCTAATACTGACATTCCTTGCAGTTATGCCTGGATACAGTTTTTCACAAGGCATTTGATCTGATAGACATCTCTTACTGTGTTAGAGTTGGAATACTTTTCTGTGCCCATAAAATTGCCTCGAAAATTCTACTGCATTTTAAGCAGGCGCGCCACAGCTAGAGCCCTGTGGTTTGTGGGAGCCACTATTTCGTTTACAGTAGGTGGTCATGCTCTGATCGGATTCCAAATACTGGCGTGCACACATACCTATGGTGGTCCAGCAGGCCTTTCTGCCATTCAAATCCGTACATCTATAGTGCTAGTCACTGCAGTTCAGACTATGTTTGGAAAATATGCTGTTCAATGCTCAGGGCAAGGGAAGATCTGGCTGACCCTGGCCATACTATCAGGCTCCCTTCTTTGCATGACTTCAGTTGAGCAGTCTTCAGTGTGTCGTAGTTTGCAGCAAGCGGCCCTGCACGCATTACTTGCTTGGCCTTCCATCCTGAGTTACTTCCCTGAGCCGCTGTGTATATGCACATGCTGTCCAGGTGAGCACTAGGCACAGTTGAAACAATGTTGTGTGCTGATTGGTGAATGCTGTCCATGCTAAGGGGCTCTTGGAGTCATTGTTGTGGGATCTCACAATTGCTTGCACTCAAGCTCACAATTGCAGTTTTACAAAGAGCAATGAATATATACATGTTCATTATTGTGAGGGCTGGGTGCCAGGTTGGGCTCCAGGGAAGAAAAGGAGGCGATGCTCCTCAGGGAGCTCTCTGTTTCCACCACGGATTGTATTAGAGCATTTCATAGACTGGCTTTTCTTGTGTCAAAAAAGCAGACCTTCAAGTTAAGATGGGCAATCTGCTGAAATATTTCACAGTTGAAGGATCATCTTTTTGTTTGGAAGGCAAGCTCTGAATACAAATAGGCCCAACGGACGATTTTCGTGAATTGACTTTGCATGGTATCTATGAGATCGTAGCAAGGAGTTACTGTCTGTTGCTTCTGAAAATAGATGCAGCCCAGTGATACAGTTTCACAGCGGTGCCCCTGCTGCTCCTTCCTCTGGGCATTCCCATTCACAGGGTCTGGACCAATGTTGTTTGGGTCACCCTTCTGCTTTCTTTATCCAGGCTGTGCTCCCACACTTCCGAGGCTCATATATTTTCTGGCTGGCCCCCCTCAGCCCACCAATGGCTGGCCCAAAATGGTCCATCACTGGAAATAGGCAGAGGGACATTAAAGAGGAGGTTGTGTGAAGGACAGCTACCCAGAAACCCTGGATAGGCGGCCTGAGAACAAGTAGGACACTTAAACTCTTTATTCCAAAAAGAAAGTTTTTCTATAAAGTGCTTTTGCATATATGTGTATCCTTTTTAATACTGCAACTGCTTAGATAATGGTAGTGCTTTCTGACACGAGTAACACCCAGGGAAAAGCTGGAGACTAGACAGTGGAAGAATCACTACTAAAGAGTCAGGAGACCAGACAAAGTGTTTGGCGACTTGTTTGTACCATGTCCTGTCTTTATGTCACTGCTATGGTATTTAATACAGTGTTTGTTTCCTGAAGAGTTGATTGGGACCATTTTTCTTGTACCTCTCCTGCCTGCTTCCATGTGTTCCTTACCATTCCTCCTTTCCATTGCGGTTCCACTAGGGCAGTTTATACGCACTACAGGATTAGCAGGGACAGAGGACAAGACGCAGGCCAGAGGTGGAAAGGGCAACTAAAAAGATAGCAAAAGGTCCTGCCTTGCCAACCTATTCCTGCCTCCGGCAAAGAGACCCCAAAGACTGCCCAGATGCATGCTGGGAAACCAAGAGTCATCGAGTTCCATTTGTTGTTCCCACCAATCTAATCAGAAACCAAGAGTCAGGTGGTGTAAACAAGACTGATGGATTTTCGGAGATTAGCCTTATTACAAGTTTGGCAGTTTTTCAGCAGTAAATCCACTGATATACCACCAAACAGAAATACTGTTACCGCCACTTGGTCCTGTGGGTTTACCATGGGATTACAATCGGTGGTAGTCGGTGTAAGTCCCCATTTTTTGGAGTCCATAGGACCTCTTTGAGGACCTTTGGAGAAATTACGGCTGGTTTATGGAGGAAAAGTAGAGGGTTTACCTTCAGCATCAAGTTGGAGGCAAATACTCCACTTTTCCTCCAAAAATTGGCTGAATTACCACTCTGTAATTGTGCCAGTGTTAATTCCACCAAACTTGTAATTTTGCAGTGCGGGGAAAGTGTTGGTAATGGAATTACCACCACTTTTTTTCCCGCACCTTCAACTTCGTAATGAGGCTACCCAGAAGCACTGTGCTTAAAACCAAGTCTTACCAAAGTTCAAGTGCCAAGTGTGACAATCAAATATAACAGATCCTACCTCTAAGAAAGAGACACAGTTAAAAGAAATGTGGTCCAGTCAGAAACTGAAAGCCATTCTGCTATCCAAAGCAATACTATTCTAATGGATGCAGGGAGCCAGAGTCCTGTTAAAGAAGCTAAATACGTTGTGGAAACAGAGTTCTTATTAAATAGCCAATGTCATTATACCAAAGTTGTCTATAACTCCTTTGGGAATAGCCATCTGCCAAAGGACAGGCATCAAGCAAGTCAACAAAAGAGACATGGTGAACATGGACTGAGAATCTCTTGGAAGGACAGAAGAGATTCAGATATTGTCCAATGCAGCAGAAGACTAATCCAAGGCACTGTGATAGGAAAGTAGAACTCCTTGACAAACATGGAGTACTCAGAGACAAGGAGGGCACAGTATTCCGTCGGAGAGGCCAGTGCCCCCCACCCACCGGGCCTACTCTAGAGACGCCACTGTAACTGGACTGTGCAATACAGCCAAATGTTATAGGGCTTTCAGTACTGGTAACAAGAGGAACTACAGACTGTCCTCCAAGGGTAACAAGTATCATCTCTGGATACAGTTTTAGCAATCATTTCCTCTCACTTTACAGACCCAGAGAGGTCAAGAAGGCTGTGGGTGTGAGGGGCGGGGCTCCTTTTACAAGTGGTGCTCCCGACCCATTGAGCAGAGCTTCTTTATGTTACTTATTCAAATGTATAATACACTTTACAGCCAATGGAAGATGGTGGGTGTTCATAAGAGTAAAAATAGTATGATACCTTGAGTGTGCTGGTAGTGCCACTGTGGGTAAAATGAGGGAATTTAAACCAGGATCTAGAGAGCATGCATTTCTACAATCATTTCTTAAATATCAAATTTGCTTAAAGAAGATATTTTCGAAAGAAATATTTATAACTGTAAAATCAGCACTCTATGGGCGAACCTTGTGTCATGCACCTAATTTATGCAACCTTAAGTGACTCTCTCATTCACCAAATACACATATGTGAAAATGAATACTAAAAATAAAACACCTGCATACACTAGCTCATTGTACTAACATAGACACTAAATACATCCTATGTGCTGCATCCATCTTGCAATCTTAGCCTTCCAACATGATCATGCTCTCTCCCTCACCAATCATTCCAAGGGCCTTCTCCAATGAAATAGTCTGTGCATTCAAAATAAGATAATCAGTACTTCAACATGCCAAATTCATCATATAAAAGCTTGGCATTATTCCCTTTCAATCTTCCCTAGGGCACCACCAGGCATACCACGGTAGTCTTGCATTCCACTTTGTCAGCTTCTAATGTGCAACCCATCAGGAGTCCCCCTCCCTCTCTTTCGTATTTTGACTCTGTTAGCACCACAGTTGGTGTCTGGTCCATCTGTGCCTGATTGTTTTTCATCGATTAAATGTTAAAGTACCACATGATGGTGGGGTGCGTGTTTGGACTTTTCATTTTTGGCTCCTACTTCAGATGCATCCTTCCAGAACAGGTGTGATCAAGAGGGTACTATCACTCTTGGGGCATTGTTCCACATGCCAGCTTGGTCTCTTTCAAGAAATTTCCAATTCAGATCTGTAAAAATTCCATTGCGAGAATGCAGTGTTATCGTCTGCATGCTACATATCGTCAACATATCGCAAATGATGCTCGGTTTCATCCATCCTTGCAGTTGATCATTCGTGCAGGAAATTCCAGACATTCATTATCCTAGGGATATAACTGTACTCAGTCTGAATCGTCCCTAACAAATGTGTAACTCTCTAGTCAATGGGTTAAGGACTTAGGTTTTAGTATATCTGATGAAAATTGGCAGAACGAATATCTGTTAAGTGGGGAGGTATTATTTAATTCATGTTCTTGCCTGATGACTTTAAAGTTCTAAAAAGATTGTTTTTCACACCATCTGTAATTGCTAATGATACAAAGCGCTCAGATGAGTGCCCTAAATGTTCTTCCCCTTAAGCAGACTTTTTACATATGATAAGGCCATGTCCCTAAATTGAGTCATTTTGGCATAGGGGGGCTGATACTTCATTTGATATTGCAGATATTCTGAACACTCCATCACATGCACCGTACCTCCATGGTGATATAGGCAAGGTCTCCAAAAGTGTGCATAATGTGTTTACTCTTTCCTGTTTAATTGTTAAACAATGCCTATTGAATCATTAGATGTCACCACATGCCCACCTCCATAACCAGTGGCTCAATGATCTGACCTCTGCTGAAGATGTCGAGGAAACATATATTGGCATGCTTTACCCTAAATATCATCCTGATGTTGTCTGGTCAGATTTCTGAATTATTTACCATCATTATCATCTTCTGACGTTTTCTGACATATTGTTCTGAACAACATTTACCAGATTATGTTACTCTATACATGTGTGGTGTTTGTGAGGCACTAATTCATTTGACTTTCCATCTTTTCGTGGAGTATAAATAAAGTTGTTAAAATATATTTTAACTATTGTTTGTCATTTCAGTGGTTGCTGTTGAAATCAAATTTTACTTAACTTCACTTAATTTGAAGCTCACGTCTGACTTCTAGAAAATTCCAAGACTTTTACTTTATTGACATAAGTAGATTGGAGAAAAAATGAAGTAGTGGACAGAGGAAAGCTTTATAATTGTCAGGTAGACACAGGGCAAGAAGCATGTCCTGAGTTGTGGATGCATTCAATTGCAAACTATTAGGGGACAGCCAGGATCCGACCTCATTCTGATGGCCTGAAGCGGTTCCAAATGTTTTACCAGGACCACTAAGCCTACTGTAGACATGGGTGTTCTTGGCGTAAAAGTAACAAGTGAGATTGTATTTGGGAAAAATGCTCATTAAAGGCTGGATATAAATATTAGAAAGTAGAGGCGGGAAGGGTGATCCCTGTGATAATACATCGTTTATTTCAACCAGCCCAGATAGAAATGGTCCCAAATGTTTCCTGTGTGAATTTCCTCAAGAAAGGAACCCAGCCAAGAAACTGTTTGCTCTGAAACCTAGCTTGATATCAGTCGAGAGACCAAGATTATGGTGTCTAGAGTATTGAATGCTGCCCGAATGTTCAAACATTGGCAGAAGGGAAAGGTGTTCCTCGACAGTGTGTAGTAGAATGTCATCCCAGACAAAGATTCAGGGGACTTGTTGCCATGCCTAGGTTGAAAACTGGATTGCATTTTGTTCAAAATGCCCTGGTTCCCCACAAATGTCCAAAGTTGTGATGAAACCCCTGGTCAAGGACCATTTCAGTCCAAATAGATCAGCAAGAGGATGGTAGCTTTTAGGTATGTCAGGAACAAAATATGGCTTCTTAGGGAGAGGTGTGCTCACAGTCTATGTCAGTGTAGATGGCACTATGGCAGAAGGTAGCATACAATTAACAAGGTGGTGGCAAAAGGGATGGTTGATGCTGCGTGCTCCTTCACTGCAAGAGCAGCAATAGCATCTACACTAATTGGTAGACCATCTTCTCTCACTATATGAGCATTGAACGGCACGTTTCCTACTGGAGGAGCTTCAAAAGAGGGTCAGCTATTGGTTCAGGACTTATTGACAAGATGTTTATGAATGTCTTTGGTCTTTGTATGAAATGAACAGTTGAAGTGTTTGCAGCAATTCAAATAAGGGTTTATGCTACTGGGGCCAATTGTTGGGTCTAGGATGTTTTCAACAACCTGCTCCTTCAGTCTATCATGTTCTAAATGTATTATTCTTTGAAGAGAAGCTCCTTTTCAATCAAGGGAAGAGGATCTCCCTCTGCAGTTTGTATAGGCCTCAACATCGTCCAAGATTCATTTAGACTGCATTTCTTGTATAATTCAACTCTTACCAAGATGAGGGCAGAAGTGAAGTTGACAATTAAATGTATATACTTAAGGTTTACACCCATTATTGATCCTGCTCGCGTCCTAAACTTGCTGTGATTATGATACGTGGTCTTTTTTTCTTTACTTTCATACTGTATTTGTTACTTTGGTATGCTGAAAACTGTCAAGAAAAATAAAAACATGTTTGGTTAAAAAATAGCTTTTAAAGGTACTAACTGCATCTTTTACAAGCATCTGATTATCTGGAGAGGACAGAGTTTTCCATTAAGCTTCTTTCTTATGATAGTCTCTTTTAGCCAATTTCAGTTCAAGGGTGAACTTGGGGGGCCGAAATTTCAGTTTAGTACTTTTTGACACTGATTCCAATCTCCACTGTTTCACTATTGCGAGCTTTACTGATTCTAGCATGAGGCTCTTAATATCAAGCAAATCTGCCCTCTGGCCACCTAGCACTCTGCAAAAACCCTCAGACTAACTGGTGGCTCACAGTCATCTTGACAACAGCGCTAGCGTCCTTCGTGGCCTCTGCCTTTACACCGTCTGCCCCCTAGAGAAAATACTGAGCATTGCAACACTCATCTTCTCTTATCCCCCGCTCTTCTCCCACCTCCCATCACCTCCACCATGCAGGCTGGTTCTGTATGAGGAACGGGACCCTCTTCAAATTCCTCCTGCTTGTCATCAAACTCATGAATGAGCTTCTTCCCTTTTCTGGCTGACCCCATCTCTCACTACTCTCCTCTGCTCAACCTCTACTCTAACGCCTTTCTTACTCTCTTTGCAGCCCTCCCACATAGCTCATCCTCTCACTTCTGCTCCTTCTGCCTTCTTGCACCTCAACACTGGAGTGGATTCCCCCCCCATACAAAAAACTTCATAACATCCACTCCATTAAATCTGTGCTGAAACTCCAGCTCCTACGCCTGGGCAGAACACTCGTAACTCCCAGGCTCATCTCCCCCACTTCCCCATTGCCATTTCATACATAGCTCCACTGCATTTAGGCCCTTGCAGATAGCCAGTCCCCTTGGACCACTGCCTGTCATGTGTCTTGGCCTGTCCCTGGTTTGCATATCATGTATTCTTTAGCTTCAAATTGGCAGTCACACATTGCCATTTCCTCCTCCTGCGTAAGGCACCTGTTACAGGATTGCCCTGTATTCTGCTGCTATGGTGTAAGTGTATCTGGGTGGAACACCCATGTCCCCTTAAAACATACATACAAAAAAATAAGTACGGATTGCTGATCCTCACTTATTACATCAGAAACAAAATCACAAAATACATCATCAGATGACATTACGCTTGACATCACGAACCTCATAAGTGACATCACTCATGGCATCACCCATATTTACACCAGCATGTTAGATGCATTCTCCAAGCAGCACTTCTCTTGTTCTAAAGCACTATACACGAGCTCCCATTACATAATGGTGCCCATTTACCAAATGCCTGCAAGACACTTGTCAACACATTTGTGCTTTCTAAAAACCCTGCTGTACTTGTCAGTCTAGAAATACAGATACCTCTACTTTGAGACTGCAAACGCATTTTGGTGGCCGTGGACCAACTGTCTCATGCACGATACGACAGAATATAGGTTTTCGAGTTTGCCAATGAACGGCCATTTTGATGTAACAAGAATCTCCATTTTGTTTTCTAACCATTGCTCATTGCTTTCTGTTCCTATTGCTTCGCAGTATATTTTCCGCTTACACTGCTCGACTGTGGAACATTGTTGTCTGTATGTGAAAAGGACAAGGCCACAGGGCCGTGAGGATAACAAGAGTTCGCTGAAACACAAACGTAGGCAGCGCCAGGAAGAATGCCCGGCTCCCTCCTTAATGTAGCCTTGAAGCAGAGCTGCAGGGCATTTAATCATTTCACAGCTGCCAGCCAGTCTTGTTATATGGTAGAATATGTTAGAATAATACTGCTAAAGGCTTGAATTATGCTTTTCTAACGGCCCCCCCTTTGCTGAGCCCACAAACAGCATGTCAGCTCCCAGGACGCGAATAGCACCTGATAGATAGCAAGGTCCGGAATGCAACTCCCCCCCGTATGTAGTTCGCTTCCAAGAACAAAAGCGCTGTGTTCTATTCAATAACCGAAAGATGCCTACGCACTCACAAATTGCAAATTGTTACTAGAATAAATGTTTGAAGGTGTCATAGTGGTCGGAGATGTCCATCATCACACCAAGTTCAAAGAAACCCAATAAAGAGGGGTGTTAAACATGTCATAGCTGATTGTTTGATATGCATTTTGTATATATGTAACTGATGTACGTAATTCACTTTCTTGCGTCCCTCGAGGTCTAGAGATGCACGTCGCGGGGCATGAGACCGAGTTGGCCAACTGAGACTTTTGCTTTGCAATAAAACCCTGGCTTTGGGAATACAACCTTGTGTCTGGCATCTCTATCGTGTGTGGTGACCCGTCTTGTTTCCATAGACGTCAGCATCCCCTAGGGGCCCCTTTCAAGATGGCGCCCGAATAGGGACCCTCCCCCACTTGTTCCATCGCGTAACGTTGTAATTGAGAAAGGCAGAGAACGGAGAGGACGGGACGATCGAGCCGGGATCAAGAGGTGTTCGGGGCGCCCTGTAGAAGTGATGAGAGAGTTCTTTGCAGATCTGCACACATCTGATCCCTAATCGACGTGCCTGGCTAGAGAACAAGGAGGCAAGGGTCCCGAAACGAGGCGGAAGCCAAGAAACGCAGTCACGACGTCCTTTGGTGCTTCAGTATACAGACGACTTGATTTATCAGGTGAGTCATTCCCCGATTCAAAGCATCCTGATATTGGTTGAGAGTTGACTTTGCAAAATCAAATGCCCTAGGTAAGGTTGATTAACCAGGGGGAAGGTTGAAACATGCCTGGGGTATTGTCCACCTTAGCGGGGTTTTTCCGTTGTGGTAGACAATCTTTGGAAAATGGCCAAATTGTACCACCTGGGGGAACGCTGGCGTATGAGATGTATGTGAAGTATGGAGTGGGTGCGATAATATTCTGTGAGACTTGGCATAGGCAAACCAGAAAGCAACAAGACCATCAGTGGCCGATTAATGGTAGTTTTGAGATGGCGAGGATAGATAACTTGGAAAGGGTGTTGATAAGAAAGAAAGCGCGTCCAGCAGCATTTGAGACTATTAAAGACTGGAGAAAGGAGGCAATTCTCCGATTTAAAAGCAGAGCAAAGCATGCGCGCAGGCATAAATCAAAAAGTGAGGTAGCGGAAGAAAAAGAAGAGGAGGAGAGGACTGAGAGTCTAAGAAGGGCAGGCAGGCGTGACCAGTTGAATATAGAAAAGATATACCCACAACGAGAATTACACATGGCAGATGAATTGATAGAAAATATATTGACCGATACAAAGAAAGGCCCAAGATCAGAAGTAAGACCAGACACGTCAGTAGCTATTGCCCAGACCCCGCCCGTAGCCCAAGCTCCCCCTACGGTAGCTCAAGCCCTCCCACAGCCACAGACCACGCACGTAACACTTCCTACTAGCCAACCAGGCCCACAACAGACACTCGCTGTTCCCATTGTCCCATCCGCACCTCCCGCCTTAGACACAGACTCGGTACCGTCCGTTCCTCCCGGGGTTGAAGTTGAAACCACGGGGGCAAGAGGCGGGACTGACCAACGGGAGTGCACAAGGGTAACCCGCAGCGCAATCAGCAAAGAAAGGAAGGTGGAATTGCAGCAACAGGCAGAGATGTATATAGACGGGAATGATGGGACGGCAACATTGGCTTCGATATATGACTTTCGCAGAATCAACGAAAGACAGGTAGTGTTGGAATGCATGGGTGAATATTTGGTGGAGAAATGGAAACAGCTAATTGGGAAATTACCACCGCAGCGATTGTTAGATTTGAATGCATTAGCACGCTGTAGGGAGAGGGATCAAGAAGTGAGAGAACATGTGTATAGACTTTTTGAGCTTAAAGATGAATTAGATAATGACTATGCCGAAATGTTTACTACACCTGGGTACAGGAGTAGGGAAGTCGGGAGACCTGGGAAGGGGAAAAAGGGGTCGCATAATAAACGGCAGCAGTTACCATCGCTGGGGCAGAAGGAGATGGTGAACGAATTATCGTTGCTAAAAAGGTGGGGGCAGACTTGAAGGAATGTCTAATTAGAACACAGGTATTAATGCAGCAAGTAGTAGGACATAATAGAGGGCGAGGGAACGCACAAGGAAGGAGTAGTTCGAATATGCATGGGGGAACAGTGGGGCCGAATCAGTGTGCATATTGTAAAGAGGAAGGACATTGGCGAGCGCAATGCCCGCATCTACAGAATAGAAATGGGTCTCGTCAGAGGAGACAGCATAGAGGACACCCAGGAGCGAATGGACCAAATAGGAATAGTATGCAGCAGCATCATAATAACGGAGGTAATCAAAACCAAGGCCAAAACCAAAATGCCCCAAACCAGAATCAGGGACAGCAAATCAACAATATGGAAATCAGAGTGGGGGAAATAGAGGGAAGAGTGGAAATGTTTTCGATACACAGCCAAACACGTATTACAGTAATAGTAATGAATACACATCGGACGAAGTGTTATTTCCCCAATAGGACAGCCCAGGACATGGGTGCGAACCAGTGTCTATTCCCGTGAATCATATAGGACCCTACGTAGAAATAAGAGTCGGGAATGAGGAGCACCGCTTTCTTGTAGATACAGGAGCACAGAAATGTTCAATAGACCATCACTTGGTTCCGAATATACCACTGTCAGGGCAAAAGAATATTTCTGTAGGGTTCGCAGGTACACCAGTCATAAACCCAGTGTCCAAACCAGTCCCAGTTACCATAGGACCATTTACCGAACATTGTCCTTTCCTTCTAACAGAAAATTGTGGAGAAACTTTGTTGGGATTAGATTTGTTGAAAAAACTAGGTTCTGTTATACATTGCACGGCAGACGGAGTGTTTCTGACGATATGGCCACACGATTCCCCTGTGTCAGAATTCATGTCCGAAGCGTTACCAGGGGAACTAAGTAAAGTACCAACCTGTATATGGGCAATGCATGACAACGATATGGGATGTTTAAAGATAGAGCCAGTAAAGCTTATTTTAAAAGAAGGTGTTACCCTACCGCGAATACCCCAATACAACATTTCGGTTGAAGGTGAGAAAGGATTGAAGAGTATTGTTACCAATTTGGTGAAATTAGGGGTAATAGAGGAAATCACAGGTAGTACATGCAACAGCCCGATTCTTCTGGTTTATAAAAAAGGAGGTAATGAGGTACCATACGGTTTCATAATTGATCTACGCGCATTGAATAAGGTAGTAGATCCCCAATTTCCTCTAGTGCCAGACGTCACTACAATATTGACAATGATACCTGTTTCAGCAGAATATTTTAGTGTAATAGATGTGAAAAACGCATTCTTTAGTATTCCAGTGGACAAGGACAGTAGATATTTGTTCGCGTTCACATTAGGAGGACGATCATTTACATTTACGCGGATTCCGCAAGGTTATACGGAAAGTCCAAGTATTTACAGTAGAGCATTAAAAGAACAGCTCGACATGCTGGAATTACCCGTGGGTTGTGTACTTTTGCAATACATAGACGATTTATTGCTAGCTGCAGACACAGTGGAGATTTGTAAATAATGTACTGTATTACTACTGTCACGCCTAGCGGCACATGGCCATAAAGCTAGTTTGAAGAAATGTCAGTTTAATCGAAAGGAGGTGGCTTATTTGGGCTACCTACTTTCGAAAGGACCGCATAGAAAGTATTTCTTGTATGCCTATTCCAAAGACACAAAAAGGAGTCAGAGCCATGATAGGCATGGCTTCATATTGCCGCCAATGGATTGGTAATTTTGCGTTAATTGTGAAACCATTAGTGAATTTGACTAGAAAAGATGCGGTTATGCCTTTGCAGTGGGATGAGGAATGTCAGAGAGCATTTGATGGATTGAAAACTGCATTATGCTCGGCTCCAGTTTTGGGTACGCCGAACTATAAGAACATTTTTAGACTATTTGTGTGTGAAAGTGAAGGATGTGCATTGGCGGTTTTGACACAGGAACAAGGTGGAAGAAATAGGCCGTGAAGCTATTTTTATTCTGCGCTGGACCCTGTAGCGCGCACTACCACAATGTTTGCTATCTGTCGCGGCGGCTGCTGCGTCAGTGAAACAAACGGAAGGGCAGGTATTGGGGCACACTTTAATTTTGATGGTGCCACATGCCATAGACGTTCTATTAAATAGGACACAGATGCAACACCTCACCTCTCCTAGATTGACAAGATATGAGATTATCTTGTTGGCACCCCATATCCAAATTATGAGGTGTAGCGCTTTGAATCCTGCAGAATTAATGCCACTAACCGTAAAAGAAATTGGGAAGAATGAATCACCCCCCCCCCACGATTGCTTAATGGTCACTGAGGAAGAAACCAAGGGGAGAGTTGATTTAAGTGATATTCCACAGAAAGAGCCGGATGGAGAGTTATTTTGTGACGGCTCATGTTTTAAATTACCAGATGGCACGACAACTGCTGCATACGCTATCACTACGCTACATAATGTTGTAGAAAGTAAAAGAATCCCCTATAATTCAGCACAAGCCGCAGAAATAATAGCAGTAACCAGAGCCTGCAAGATTTCTGAAAATTTGAATGTGAATATATATACTGATAGTCAATATGCGTTTGGAGTGGTTCATAACTTTGGTCGACTCTGGGCTGAGAGAGGGTTTCTGACATCACATGGTGCCAGAATTCAACATGGCCCTTTGATTGTATGATTGCTGTCTGCACTCACGTTTCCAAAGCGCCTAGCAATAGTGAAATGCGAGGCACATAAAAAAGTAACATGCAAAATAGGAGAGGGAAACGCGTTTGCAGACAGAATTGCGAAACAAACTGCCACTGATTTGAATACCAAGATGATGACGATTCAGACAGAGGAAGTACCCTGTATGATAGAAGATGGAGTTGCGACTGTCAAAGAAATGCAGGCCGAGGCTACGGCCAATGAAATACAGGGATGGGCAGAGGGATGTGCTGAATTGGATTTGGAGGGTTGTTGGGTGGACAAGGGAACTAGAAACTGGATGTTGCCAAATTCATATGTGCCTGCAATGGTCACAATGGCCCACAGCCCTACGCACATCTGTGCCAAGAAAATTATACAGCACCTTTCTACAGTATGGCAGAATGTAAACATAAAAGAATGCAGAGAGGTTGGTGGAGAACTGTATCACATGTTTACAACACAATGTAGGAAAGGGAACAGTGACACCAACAGGCAGTTTTGGCCCGCCCTCCATGCCGTCTGAGGTAGTTCATTTTGATTTCATATAGATGGAGAGGTGCCAAAACTTAAAATACGTCTTGGTGGTAATCTGTGCATTCAGTAAGTGGGTGGAGGCATATCCTTTAAAAGATTGCACAGCAATGACTATGGCAAAAGTAATGTTGAAGGAGTATTTTTCCAGATTTGGCTTGCCCCGGGTCCTATGGTCTGATAATGGACCGCATTTTGTGGGTGCAATGGTATTACAGATATGTGCTGGTCTCCAGATTGATAAGTGATTCCATAGTTCAAGGCATCCGAGTTCTGCCGGTCTTGTGGAGAGGCACAACGGGATTCTTAAATCAAAGATTAGCAAGATTTGTGCGGGAAGCAAGTTGAGTTGGGTGGATGCATTACCAATAGCACTCTTATGCATGCGTACGTCTGTACAGGCTAAAACTGGGCTCTCCCCATACGAGATCGTAATGGGGAGGCCGGCAAATGTTTGGTGCGCACTTCAGCCAAAACGACTCAGTGAGATAGAACATCCTTTGCTTAGTACTTATTGTGGCCTTTTAATGCAGAAATTGCGTTTGATTCATCAGCAGGTGCAGGAGGCATTACCAGCACGGTATACCGGTCTGGGGCACGTGCTGGAGCCAGGAGACTGGGTGCTGCTAAAAAACTTTGAAAGAAAGTCATCATTAGCACCCAGGTGGCGCGGGCCCCATCAAGTACTTTTGGCGACGCAGACGGCAATACGAGTGGATGGAAGGAAGTTGTGGATCCATGCCACCCATGCCAAAAAGATTCCAACTCCACTGAAAGTCTTGCCTGACACTGCTGACCGGAAAGAGACAGCGGTCCCAGAAATGAAGGAAACTGTTGCCAGTGAGCAGCCACCTAATCTGCCAAAACGAGAAGTGAAACTCGAAACAATGCCTGAGACGATTGCCAAAAAGAGGGAAGGGCAAAAAGTGCCCCAACGTTGCCCAGCAGAATCGACATCACTGCTGACCGACGTTAAATCTGCCTTGCAGATACGAGCAAAACCAAATCGTGTACCCCTTTGTCGCCCACCAGCACTTGCCAGCACGCCAAAAAACGGATTTGCATCATTGGGGCGGCGCACACCAGCACCTGCAGTAGCGCCACAGGCTGACTTCAAGCCTGAATCTGAAAGTGCACCGGCACTGTTCATGGATCATACAATACCAGGAGCAAGGCGATACAACCTGCGGCCTCGGAAGACAAAGTATCCGCATTCTTTTTTTTGGTGTTTATGTCAACCTCTGGTTCAGCTCATGGACGGAGAAGGAACCAGGGGTGTAGAGGAGAGAAGCGTGAGAATTGTGCAAGTCGGACAATTCAAGACTCGCGGCTCCTCGGTGCGATCATAAAAAGTACATGTGTCCTGAACCAGAACGGACAAGCTGGCCACACATGGTACTATGGCAAGTGAGATAATTGATTAACAGTACATGTGTCCGGAACCAGAGCGGACAAGCTGGGCGCACATGATACTGAGGCGATAACTGATCAAAGGTCCTCTGAGCAGTATAAGAAGGGACAAGTGATCTCGCCTAAAAACGAATAATCGAATCCAGGCTAAAAAATACAGGCAGAACTGACTTGTGAGAATTCCATTGAATTTATAGACATCAGAGCAAGCACGACAAAGAGAGATATCCACAACGAACTGTGATAAGGAAGAAGAAGGACGACGAGAAACATGCCGGGACCGGTTCCAGCCTCCTCCTGCACTACAACCGCTGAGAATGAGTCAGTTATAAAGACTATAAGTTTAAGAAAAACGCATGGTAAAACAAATTGTATGCTGACACTAACGATAATAATATGCTTTATGAGCGTAGTAGCACCAATATCGACAGCCCTAATATTATGGTGGGTAGAAACAATACACCCATTAGAAATGTTTTTACCAATAATTAATATATCCACTACTGAAAGCCCGGTTCAGGTGATCACTTATACCCTACCACCAATGGAAGAAAAACACAGGGAAGGTTTTGGAAATAACACCTTACTACTGATAATGAACATGACACATGCAATCCTGAAGAAAACAAACTGCTGGGTATGTGCCCATTTACCACAGCATGTCGGAAAAGGAATAGGGTGGTATGTGCAGCCATTACCATTAAGTTCTGCATGTAGTGCATCTTTAGGTGCAATGTTCTATGGGAAGTGGAATGCGAGTAATACGGATCAATTAGACAGAACCAACATGAATGAGTTTGAGGAGATAATAATGAAGCCTGTGGGTTGTTCCATTTTCCATAAAGCACAAGTAATAGCCCCAGAGCCCACGAGGAAAAGTACATGGAAGATAACACGACAAAATAGGCGAGAAAGATTGTCCCTGCCAGAAAAAACATCTGTAATGACATTTCGTGTAAGAACAAAAGGGGACAAAGATGCAATTCCCCCATCTTACATGGTGAATTATAGCCCAAGAACTGCCCCTTTTTGTCTAAAAAAGAAAGGCTCTTTTTCAGTCGGAACATATACTGGTTGTATGAATACAGTGGTACTAAAATGGGAAATAGAACCAGTATACGTAGGTGATCCAGTTTATTTTATATGTGGAGAGAAAGCATACCCTTGGTTGCCCAGAAACTGGGGAGGTACATGTTACCTAGGGCTACTGTTCCCAGGAGTATTCCTCTTAGAAACAGCAGCCATGGCCAGATTATCCAGAACTAGAGTCAAGAGGACTGACAAAGGTGTTTTAATAGCAACTGATGTAGCGAAATCATTCATTCCATTCTTAGGACAGATAGTGAACTCCTATAATATAAGGCAACTGTCCAGAATCCTAAAGAATACAATAAACACAACAACAGATATATTATTTAACATGACATTGGAAGAAAGAGGAATCAGGTTAATGACGCTGCAAAATAGAATGGCTCTCGATGTAATCCTGGTTGATCGTGGGGGAATTTGCAAAATAGTGGGATCAGCATGTTGCGTTTATGTTGATGACTATTCCCCCACAATCTTTGAGGCAATAAAGAAAATGCACGTTCTAAGCTCTGAACTCCCCACAGGAGAAGGGAGCTGGGGAATAGGATCTTGGTTTTGGGGAATACTACGATCTTGGGGATGGAAGTTGATCTCAATATTAGTAGTGGTGTTCGGAATATTCCTAACGTTCTGTTGTTGTATACATTGTTACCCATAGTTTGTGCAGAGGTAACTGAGGGATGTACGGAAGGATGCATGCATATGATAACAAAGAAAAAACAACCTCATGATCGAACTAGCCCAGACCCAAATGAGATGAGAGCAGTGAAAGAGTTGATGCCAATAGATATTGATAAAGACAATGATGTCCACCATAGCATGCAAGACTCAGATATAAGTACTTCAGATTCATCATCACTAGAGGAGGTTTCAATAAATAGATGAGACGTTTGGCATACGGCTAAAGGAGGGTTTGTCAGTCTAGAAATAGGGATACTTCTACTTTGAGACCGCAAACGCATTTTGGTGGCCGTGGACCAACAGTCTCATGCACGATACGACAGAATATAGGTGTTCGAGTTTGCCAATGAACGGCCATTTTGATGTAACAAGAATCGCCATTTTGTTTTCTAACCATTGCTCATTGCTTTCTGTTCCTATTGCTTTGCAGTATATTTTTCGCTTACACTGCTCGACTGTGGAACATTGTTGTCTGTATGTGAAAAGGACAAGGCCACAGGCCGTGAGGATAACAAGAGTTCGCTGAAACACAAACGTAGGCAGCGCCAGGAAGAATGCCCAGCTCCCTCCTTAATGTAGCCTCGAAGCAGAGCTGCAGGGCATTTAATCATTTCACAGCTGCCAGCCAGTCTCATTATATGGTAGAATATGTTAGAATAATACCACTAAAGGCTTGAATTATGCTTTTCTAACGGCCCCCCTTTGCTGAGCCCGCTAAGAGCATGTCGGCTCCCAGGACGCGAATAGCACCTGATAGATAGCAAGGTCCGCAATGCAACTCCCCCCGTATGTAGTTCGCTTCCAAGAACAGAAGCGCTGTGTTCTATTCAATAACCGAAAGATGCCTACGCACTCACAAATTGCAAATTGTTACTAGAATAGATGTTTGAAGGTGTCATAGTGGTCGGAGATGTCCATCATCACACCAAGTTCAAAGAAACCCAATAAAGAGGGGTGTTAAACATGTCATAGCTGATTGTTTGATATGCATTTTGTATATATGTAACTGATGTACATAATTCACTCTCTTGCGTCCCTCGAGGTCTAGAGATACACGTCGCGGGGCGTGAGACCGAGTTGGCCAACTGAGACTTTTGCTTTGCCATAAAACCCTAGCTTTGGGAATTCAACCTTGTGTCTGGCGTCTCTATCGTGTGTGGTGACCCGCCTTGTTTCCATAGACGTCAGGGTCCCCTAGGGGCCCCTTCCATACTGGGCTGGCCCTCACCAGGTTGCCCTCTCTACCAGAGACTCCAATTGCACTCCGCAGCACAGACTACCTATACCTGGGCAAACTCGGGAATGGGCATCTTTGAGGCTGTCTTGTGCAGGGAAAGAAAAATGAAGAGCGGAGAGCCCACCAGGCAGATTACATTGCTGCTAGGAGTGTGTGTGGACATATACTGCATGGATGGATTGTGTCTGCGGGGTAGATGGGTAGCAAGACACTATCTTGAGAGCATTGTGGACGAGAACTGTCACATTAGGATCAAAAGGGACATGGAGAGGTTCAGGCAACTGAAGCCCTGTGCGGTAAAAGTCAAATGGCGACTGGCACCTAAGATCATTAAGGGAGCGCACCGCTTAATCAGTATTGCAAGTCCATGTGCAGTTCTCGCATAGACTCCAGCACCTCTGCTATTGAGTCTATCCGCGTAGGTTGTGGATGTGGTGCCGGTGGCCCAGTGGAAGGCACCAATACAAATACATTTGTGAAAGGTAAAGGGTGAGTTGCATGCACATAAATTTGTCTCCTATGACTGGACCCACCTCCTTCCTTTTAAACAGCACCCATAAAATGCACTGTGCTCCAATTTTTCGCCTATGAGACTGGAAAGATGCACGGTGCTGGGCTAGGCAGCTTTAACTTTTTGATATCTATCTTCGCCTTCAGTTCAGAATGTATGATATCCAGACCCGCTCCCGGGTTGGGGGTTTGGGGAGTCCTTAAGGAATCGTGCAAACCAACTAACTTGAATTCATCAATAATAATTTTTCTTCACTGAAGGACAGCTCCACCTGCCTCACTGGGTTTAGGGTAGAAGAACTGGCCCTGTCCCACACTCCCATTTACAGGACCTTGCTATTAGTGAATGCAATTCTATTATACCTAGTAATGTTTTACAATTTCCGGTCCAGAATAATTGCCTGAAAGCACACAGAAGCAACCAGACAGGGCATTTTAATCTATATAGAGCACCGGAATAATTTCTGTTTAACAAAAGCTATTTTCTCCAACTTCATTTTTTTCCAATATATATATATATATATTTATGTATATATTTTAATATTTGTACCATATTCAACAGTTCCCTGATGAAGGATCCCTTTGATCTTAAAATGCACTGGACATTTTTATTTGTCTCCGATTTTGTTTTCAAGAAGTAGGTGTCTTGATATTAAATTTGCATAAAAACTGATCACCTGACTCAGTAGTTACTTACATCAAGACCATGAATGTGTAGGCTGAAATCCAATGAATGACCACAATCAGATGTCACAGGCTTTCTGGCAGAAGGGGGGGGGGTGCATCCGCTCAAGGGACGCGCTGATCTAGGGCCGATGGTCAATTTGGCGAGCAAAACGAACATGTAGGTGATGTATGAGGTGAATTTGTGATGACCACATGTGTTCAAATAATTGCTCTTTTCATTATCCACTAATTGCTTTGTATTCCCAGGCTTTTTTCTTTACATTTGATGCTGTAGGGTGCAACTGTAGGGTGCATCTTACACTTATAATATATGCTAAACAATGTCTTTGAAAATATGATTCCCAGTAGGAAGGTTTTTGTGTTGTGTGTTTTACACCCGAGTTCCTCGCTGGAGTGCAGGCTCCCTTCTGCTAATGCTGATGATGGGATAATGCTTATGCATTTGTTGACCTTAAACCAATCGTGATATTTCTGTAAGGAGCGTCTCCACAGAATGTCTGTGTTTTATGGCGCAAAATATCACAGAAGATATATTCTAAAAAGAAAACAGCACCAGCTACTGTAACCAGTGTGGTTGTAGAATAAAAGGAAAAAGACCTTTGTCTTCTTGAGGGGGCATCTTGGCAGGTGTAGTGCCTACTTACTCTCATTGGTCAGCCAGCAGGGATCCAACTAGGTCAATGTGTGAGTTTAGACTGATGATGACATTCTATGATTTCAGTCATTTCCCCTATACTACAGACATCTCACCAAATCTGAGCACCAGGTTTAAGTTTTTGTTATGTAAAAATAGCATTTAACATATAGCACCTCGCTGTCACATAGCCTTTATTTTACATCTGGTCAAACGCCTGAACTAGAAAAAACTTCTATCGTGCTAATACTTTCCTTTTTGCAGTGACGTCACGATATACATATTTTCTGGATCAGAGTGAATGCATGAATGAAGGCTTTGCAGTAGTGCTATACATCTCTACTTGGGATGCAGTGCCAGAACAACGTACCCTTAATGGCTGCTGGGAGGCAGCTGGGAGATCAGAAGCCCATGGACATGATACTCCTGGGTAGGAATACAAAGCAGGAGGCAGGGTACAGAAATAAATACAATTAAGAGATTGGCAGAGTTCTGGGGCCTCTAGAAAGGGCCTCCTATACCTTCCAGCTACACCTTAAATTCACATCCATGCCAAGACAGTCCGCTCCATTATGGAGATGCTTGCCCAGCAACTTAAAGTGCTCCTGATTTGCCATTGTAAATGAAGTACAATAAGTCCCAGAATGCTAAGGAAATTCTTGGACAAGCATCTCCCCTCAAAAAATGTGGCCGACCTGAAAAAGCCTCAGGGCCTAATTCATGGAACATTTAGCGCGGTGCAAAGTAAATTTGCACTGCCAAAAAACACATAGAAGCAGCCTTAATTCACAGAGCAATGCAAAGCGTGTTTTTTTTGCACTGCTCTATGAATTAGGCCCAGTTCAACGTGTTCTTTGGCAAACGCAAACTCACTTTGCACAGCGCTAAACGTTGCATGAATTAGGCTCTCGATATTGACATTGTTCACAGAATGCAGTATGAGTGTTGGGTGCTGATGTGTAGTTGTACATCCAGCGTTTTAAACTGAAGATCAGAACTCGTCATACTGGACAAAAAATGACTATTAATAATAGTTGGGGGAAAGTTAATTATATTAGTAGACTGCTGGTGTGGAGGATCAAAGGCAGGGCTTCACATGTGAGCCTTGCCAATGAGATGTGCCTATCTCTTTACAGCCCAAGACGCGTGTGCAGTGTGGACAGTGCATGCATGTGCAGGTATTATGGCCACTTTTGAAGGTCAAGAAATCACCTAATGGCGAAATGACAGACAGGAACATTTTGGGCCAAAATTCCAGTGCTGGTGATTCGACCAGGTTGGGCAAGAAAAATAAAAGACTGATACGTCGACATGTTCTCTTCAAATGCAGTAAGATGCCCAGAGGAGTGAGGGAGAAACCGGCTATGCAAATGCCAGGCCTGTGTATGTCTGCAGTTTACGGCGCTGCCTCACAGGAACCTAGAAAATTAATTAAGATCGCTCCCCTGTACTTCCAAGTGGAAATAGCTGGAGCTATGATGGACTATTGGAGCAGGTCAAAAGCTTAGGGCCTGAATGGACGTTTGACGTTAGTGGTGAACCAGTCACTATTTTTAAATAATGTATATTTTACCACTCCATCAAACTACGAGTTTCACATTTTAAATTACACCTCTGTATACTTTTGGGAGGTGGTAATTCCAACCAGACAAAAGCATTACTGCATGCAGTGATTATCACATGCAGTAATGGAAGGTCCCTCTGGAACTCTAGAAATACTTTAATCCGAATCATGCGGCCCCGTAAAGTTACTGCATGCGTACCTCTGTGGTATTCGTGTTCCCGTTTTGTGGTACTTCCAAAGGAAATACGCCCTTCCTACATTTAGAAAATAACGGAAAATATTCTTATTTCAGTTGCATTTTGCATTTCTATACATTGCGCTGCTATTTCGCTTCATGGTGAGCTTTTTTCTTCTCACTGTTGAAAAGGCGCTGCAGGACATTTGGAAATAGAATAAAACATCAAAAGAGATGGACGCGCAGTTCTAAGCCTGACAACTAAGCGGCGGGTTGCTCAAGGCTGGATGCCCTTAGCTCTGAACAATTGGAGGCGAAAAAGAATGAGAGGCGTCTTGAGTAAGCGTCCTGGGACTTCTGACCCACTTGGAAGTGTTCGATGCTGACTAACTAAGCAGCCTGGCGGTTGATTAAGAAGCTGCCTGTTTCACACAGTGCGATATAGTGCGCCATGCCGCATAACTAGAATGTATGAATGGGTTAGAACGACACCGTGTGAATATAAAATGGAGAGAAATGTAACCAGCGGGGGAAAAACGAAGATAAACGGAAGCAATGGAATGGCGTCATCAACAGAGCCAAATGAAATTGTGTTCTTTTGTGCCACAAGGGTAAGAAGGTTATGAGAAGGCCTCTCCGTGTTGCAAATGAGCTTGGAAGCAGGGTAGACGGAAGGGCACCAATTACAGTAACTGAGAGGGAGTGGGCGACACGCGACAGACAGGCGGCCACCGCTAACAATGTCCCACAGAAGCAATGAAAAGCAGCCATTTTGGGGCACAATTTAGACCTTGGAAATAGAAAATGAAAAGATATCAATAACTAAATAGTGTTTAGCTAATCTTGGGATTGGTGGAATGTCTAGAATAACATTTTCTGGGAACGCAAAACATGTGCAAAACAGAAAGGTGATGGCTGGAAGGTTTTGAATTAATCATAACCGCGGGCAAAGCTCTGGGCAACCCTCCAGACCATCGTTTTTCAGCCTGCCAAGCCATCACAGAAGGGGAAAAACCATATGCAAATCAGGCTTGGTCCTACCCCAAAAGGGGCAGTCCAGCCCGAACTGCTAGGTCACATCCCTTCTGCACGAGACCACAAGCATCCCCAGACATGTTTCAGCCTTGTTGGGCGTCATCAGTGAGGAGTAGCTTGGGTCTCTAGGCCCGGCAGACTCGGGACCCACGTCTGGGCATACCCGTCCCACTCGGGGTGACTTTAGCAAAACAAAGGTGATGGCTGGAAGGTTTTGAATTAATCATAACCGCGGGCAAAGCTCTGGGCAACCCTCCAGACCATCGTTTTTCAGCCTGCCAAGCCATCACAGAAGGGGAAAAACCATATGCAAATCAGGCTTGGTCCTACCCCAAAAGGGGCAGTCCAGCCCGAACTGCTAGGTCACATCCCTTCTGCACGAGACCACAAGCATCCCCAGACATGTTTCAGCCTTGTTGGGCGTCATCAGTGAGGAGTAGCTTGGGTCTCTAGGCCCGGCAGACACGGGACCCACGTCTGGGCATACCCGTCCCACTCGGGCTGACTTTAGCAAAACAGAAAGGTGATGGCTGGAAGGTTTTGAATTAATCATAACCGCGGGCAAAGCTCTGGGCAACCCTCCAGACCATCGTTTTTCAGCCTGCCAAGCCATCACAGAAGGGGAAAAACCATATGCAAATCAGGCTTGGTCCTACCCCAAAAGGGGCAGTCCAGCCCGAACTGCTAGGTCACATCCCTTCTGCACGAGACCACAAGCATCCCCAGACATGTTTCAGCCTTGTTGGGCGTCATCAGTGAGGAGTAGCTTGGGTCTCTAGGCATGGCAGACTCGGGACCCACGTCTGGGCATACCCGTCCCACTCGGGGTGACTTTAGCAAAACAGAAAGGTGATGGCTGGAAGGTTTTGAATTAATCATAACCGCGGGCAAAGCTCTGGGCAACCCTCCAGACCATCGTTTTTCAGCCTGCCAAGCCATCATAGAAGGGGAAAAACCATATGCAAATCAGGCTTGGTCCTACGCCAAAAGGGGCAGTCCAGCCCGAACTGCTAGGTCACATCCCTTCTGCACGAGACCACAAGCATCCTCAGACATGTTTCAGCCTTGTTGGGCGTCATCAGTGAGGAGTAGCTTGGGTCTCTAGGCCCGGCAGACTCGGGACCCACGTCTGGGCATACCCGTCCCACTCGGGGTGACTTTAGCAAAACAGAAAGGTGATGGCTGGAAGGTTTTGAATTAATCATAACCGCGGGCAAAGCTCTGGGCAACCCTCCAGACCATCGTTTTTCAGCCTGCCAAGCCATCACAGAAGGGGAAAAACCATATGCAAATCAGGCTTGGTCCTACCCCAAAAGGGGCAGTCCAGCCCGAACTGCTAGGTCACATCCCTTCTGCACGAGACCACAAGCATCCCCAGACATGTTTCAGCCTTGTTGGGCGTCATCAGTGAGGAGTAGCTTGGGTCTCTAGGCCCGGCAGACTCGGGACCCACGTCTGGGCATACCCGTCCCACTCGGGGTGACTTTAGCAAAACAGAAAGGTGATGGCTGGAAGGTTTTGAATTAATCATAACCGCGGGCAAAGCTCTGGGCAACCCTCCAGACCATCGTTTTTCAGCCTGCCAAGCCATCACAGAAGGGGAAAAACCATATGCAAATCAGGCTTGGTCCTACCCCAAAAGGGGCAGTCCAGCCCGAACTGCTAGGTCACATCCCTTCTGCACGAGACCACAAGCATCCCCAGACATGTTTCAGCCTTGTTGGGCGTCATCAGTGAGGAGTAGCTTGGGTCTCTAGGCCCGGCAGACTCGGGACCCACGTCTGGGCATACCCGTCCCACTCGGGGTGACTTTAGCAAAACAGAAAGGTGATGGCTGGAAGGTTTTGAATTAATCATAACCGCGGGCAAAGCTCTGGGCAACCCTCCAGACCATCGTTTTTCAGCCTGCCAAGCCATCACAGAAGGGGAAAAACCATATGCAAATCAGGCTTGGTCCTACCCCAAAAGGGGCAGTCCAGCCCGAACTGCTAGGTCACATCCCTTCTGCACGAGACCACAAGCATCCCCAGACATGTTTCAGCCTTGTTGGGCGTCATCAGTGAGGAGTAGCTTGGGTCTCTAGGCCCGGCAGACTCGGGACCCACGTCTGGGCATACCCGTCCCACTCGGGGTGACTTTAGCAAAACAGAAAGGTGATGGCTGGAAGGTTTTGAATTAATCATAACCGCGGGCAAAGCTCTGGGCAACCCTCCAGACCATCGTTTTTCAGCCTGCCAAGCCATCACAGAAGGGGAAAAACCATATGCAAATCAGGCTTGGTCCTACCCCAAAAGGGGCAGTCCAGCCCGAACTGCTAGGTCACATCGATTCTGCACGAGACCACAAGCATCCCCAGACATGTTTCAGCCTTGTTGGGCGTCATCAGTGAGGAGTAGCTTGGGTCTCTAGGCCCGGCAGACTCGGGACCCACGTCTGGGCATACCCGTCCCACTCGGGGTGACTTTAGCAAAACAGAAAGGTGATGGCTGGAAGGTTTTGAATTAATCATAACCGCGGGCAAAGCTCTGGGCAACCCTCCAGACCATCGTTTTTCAGCCTGCCAAGCCATCACAGAAGGGGAAAAACCATATGCAAATCAGGCTTGGTCCTACCCCAAAAGGGGCAGTCCAGCCCGAACTGCTAGGTCACATCCCTTCTGCACGAGACCACAAGCATCCCCAGACATGTTTCAGCCTTGTTGGGCGTCATCAGTGAGGAGTAGCTTGGGTCTCTAGGCCCGGCAGACTCGGGACCCACGTCTGGGCATACCCGTCCCACTCGGGGTGACTTTAGCAAAACAGAAAGGTGATGGCTGGAAGGTTTTGAATTAATCATAACCGCGGGCAAAGCTCTGGGCAACCCTCCAGACCATCGTTTTTCAGCCTGCCAGTTCGGGCTGGACTGCCCCTTTTGGGGTGGGGCCAAGACTGATTTGCATATGGTCTTTCCCTTCTGTAATGGCTTGGCAGGCGAAGAACGGTGGTCTGGAGGGTTGCCCAGAGCATTGCCAGTGGTTAAGATTAATTCTAAACCTTCCAGCCATCACCTCTTTGTTTTTGCTATGTCACCCCGAGTGGGACGGGTATGCCCAGACGTGGGTCCCGTGCCTGCTGGGCCTAGAGACCCAAGCTACTCCTCACTGATGAGCCCCAACAAGGGCGAAACATGTTTGGGGATGCTTGTGGTCTCGTGCAGAAGGGATGTGGCCTAGCAGTTCGGGCTGGACTGCCCCTTTTGGGGTGGGGCCAAGACTGATTTGCATATGGTCTTTCCCTTCTGTAATGGCTTGGCAGGCGAAGAACGGTGGTCTGGAGGGTTGCCCAGAGCATTGCCAGTGGTTA
This sequence comes from Ambystoma mexicanum, assembly GCF_040938575.1. Taxonomy (NCBI): domain Eukaryota; kingdom Metazoa; phylum Chordata; class Amphibia; order Caudata; family Ambystomatidae; genus Ambystoma; species Ambystoma mexicanum. The sequence continues at coordinate 966,348,061 of NC_090935.1, read as the reverse complement.
AGATTAATTCTAAACCTTCCAGCCATCACCTCTTTGTTTTTGCTATGTCACCCCGAGTGGGACGGGTATGCCCAGACGTGGGTCCCGTGCCTGCTGGGCCTAGAGACCCAAGCTACTCCTCACTGATGAGCCCCAACAAGGGCGAAACATGTTTGGGGATGCTTGTGGTCTCGTGCAGAAGGGATGTGGCCTAGCAGTTCGGGCTGGACTGCCCCTTTTGGGGTGGGGCCAAGACTGATTTGCATATGGTCTTTCCCTTCTGTAATGGCTTGGCAGGCGAAGAACGGTGGTCTGGAGGGTTGCCCAGAGCATTGCCAGTGGTTAAGATTAATTCTAAACCTTCCAGCCATCACCTCTTTGTTTTTGCTATGTCACCCCGAGTGGGACGGGTATGCCCAGACGTGGGTCCCGTGCCTGCTGGGCCTAGAGACCCAAGCTACTCCTCACTGATGAGCCCCAACAAGGGCGAAACATGTTTGGGGATGCTTGTGGTCTCGTGCAGAAGGGATGTGGCCTAGCAGTTCGGGCTGGACTGCCCCTTTTGGGGTGGGGCCAAGACTGATTTGCATATGGTCTTTCCCTTCTGTAATGGCTTGGCAGGCGAAGAACGGTGGTCTGGAGGGTTGCCCAGAGCATTGCCAGTGGTTAAGATTTATTCTAAACCTTCCAGCCATCACCTCTTTGTTTTTGCTATGTCACCCCGAGTGGGACGGGTATGCCCAGACGTGGGTCCCGTGCCTGCTGGGCCTAGAGACCCAAGCTACTCCTCACTGATGAGCCCCAACAAGGGCGAAACATGTTTGGGGATGCTTGTGGTCTCGTGCAGAAGGGATGTGGCCTAGCAGTTCGGGCTGGACTGCCCCTTTTGGGGTGGGGCCAAGACTGATTTGCATATGGTCTTTCCCTTCTGTAATGGCTTGGCAGGCGAAGAACGGTGGTCTGGAGGGTTGCCCAGAGCATTGCCAGTGGTTAAGATTAATTCTAAACCTTCCAGCCATCACCTCTTTGTTTTTGCTATGTCACCCCGAGTGGGACGGGTATGCCCAGACGTGGGTCCCGTGCCTGCTGGGCCTAGAGACCCAAGCTACTCCTCACTGATGAGCCCCAACAAGGGCGAAACATGTTTGGGGATGCTTGTGGTCTCGTGCAGAAGGGATGTGGCCTAGCAGTTCGGGCTGGACTGCCCCTTTTGGGGTGGGGCCAAGACTGATTTGCATATGGTCTTTCCCTTCTGTAATGGCTTGGCAGGCGAAGAACGGTGGTCTGGAGGGTTGCCCAGAGCATTGCCAGTGGTTAAGATTAATTCTAAACCTTCCAGCCATCACCTCTTTGTTTTTGCTATGTCACCCCGAGTGGGACGGGTATGCCCAGACGTGGGTCCCGTGCCTGCTGGGCCTAGAGACCCAAGCTACTCCTCACTGATGAGCCCAAACAAGGGCGAAACATGTTTGGGGATGCTTGTGGTCTCGTGCAGAAGGGATGTGGCCTAGCAGTTCGGGCTGGACTGCCCCTTTTGGGGTGGGGCCAAGACTGATTTGCATATGGTCTTTCCCTTCTGTAATGGCTTGGCAGGCGAAGAACGGTGGTCTGGAGGGTTGCCCAGAGCATTGCCAGTGGTTAAGATTAATTCTAAACCTTCCAGCCATCACCTCTTTGTTTTTGCTATGTCACCCCGAGTGGGACGGGTATGCCCAGACGTGGGTCCCGTGCCTGCTGGGCCTAGAGACCCAAGCTACTCCTCACTGATGAGCCCCAACAAGGGCGAAACATGTTTGGGGATGCTTGTGGTCTCGTGCAGAAGGGATGTGGCCTAGCAGTTCGGGCTGGACTGCCCCTTTTGGGGTGGGGCCAAGACTGATTTGCATATGGTCTTTCCCTTCTGTAATGGCTTGGCAGGCGAAGAACGGTGGTCTGGAGGGTTGCCCAGAGCATTGCCAGTGGTTAAGATTAATTCTAAACCTTCCAGCCATCACCTCTTTGTTTTTGCTATGTCACCCCGAGTGGGACGGGTATGCCCAGACGTGGGTCCCGTGCCTGCTGGGCCTAGAGACCCAAGCTACTCCTCACTGATGAGCCCCAACAAGGGCGAAACATGTTTGGGGATGCTTGTGGTCTCGTGCAGAAGGGATGTGGCCTAGCAGTTCGGGCTGGACTGCCCCTTTTGGGGTGGGGCCAAGACTGATTTGCATATGGTCTTTCCCTTCTGTAATGGCTTGGCAGGCGAAGAACGGTGGTCTGGAGGGTTGCCCAGAGCATTGCCAGTGGTTAAGATTAATTCTAAACCTTCCAGCCATCACCTCTTTGTTTTTGCTATGTCACCCCGAGTGGGACGGGTATGCCCAGACGTGGGTCCCGTGCCTGCTGGGCCTAGAGACCCAAGCTACTCCTCACTGATGAGCCCCAACAAGGGCGAAACATGTTTGGGGATGCTTGTGGTCTTGTGCAGAAGGGATGTGGCCTAGCAGTTCGGGCTGGACTGCCCCTTTTGGGGTGGGGCCAAGACTGATTTGCATATGGTCTTTCCCTTCTGTAATGGCTTGGCAGGCGAAGAACGGTGGTCTGGAGGGTTGCCCAGAGCATTGCCAGTGGTTAAGATTAATTCTAAACCTTCCAGCCATCACCTCTTTGTTTTTGCTATGTCACCCCGAGTGGGACGGGTATGCTCAGACGTGGGTCCCGTGCCTGCTGGGCCTAGAGACCCAAGCTACTCCTCACTGATGAGCCCCAACAAGGGCGAAACATGTTTGGGGATGCTTGTGGTCTCGTGCAGAAGGGATGTGGCCTAGCAGTTCGGGCTGGACTGCCCCTTTTGGGGTGGGGCCAAGACTGATTTGCATATGGTCTTTCCCTTCTGTAATGGCTTGGCAGGTGAAGAACGGTGGTCTGGAGGGTTGCCCAGAGCATTGCCAGTGGTTAAGATTAATTCTAAACCTTCCAGCCATCACCTCTTTGTTTTTGCTATGTCACCCCGAGTGGGACGGGTATGCCCAGACGTGGGTCCCGTGCCTGCTGGGCCTAGAGACCCAAGCTACTCCTCACTGATGAGCCCCAACAAGGGCGAAACATGTTTGGGGATGCTTGTGGTCTCGTGCAGAAGGGATGTGGCCTAGCAGTTCGGGCTGGACTGCCCCTTTTGGGGTGGGGCCAAGACTGATTTGCATATGGTCTTTCCCTTCTGTAATGGCTTGGCAGGCGAAGAACGGTGGTCTGGAGGGTTGCCCAGAGCATTGCCAGTGGTTAAGATTAATTCTAAACCTTCCAGCCATCACCTCTTTGTTTTTGCTATGTCACCCCGAGTGGGACGGGTATGCCCAGACGTGGGTCCCGTGCCTGCTGGGCCTAGAGACCCAAGCTACTCCTCACTGATGAGCCCCAACAAGGGCGAAACATGTTTGGGGATGCTTGTGGTCTCGTGCAGAAGGGATGTGGCCTAGCAGTTCGGGCTGGACTGCCCCTTTTGGGGTGGGGCCAAGACTGATTTGCATATGGTCTTTCCCTTCTGTAATGGCTTGGCAGGCGAAGAACGGTGGTCTGGAGGGTTGCCCAGAGCATTGCCAGTGGTTAAGATTAATTCTAAACCTTCCAGCCATCACCTCTTTGTTTTTGCTATGTCACCCCGAGTGGGACGGGTATGCCCAGACGTGGGTCCCGTGCCTGCTGGGCCTAGAGACCCAAGCTACTCCTCACTGATGAGCCCCAACAAGGGCGAAACATGTTTGGGGATGCTTGTGGTCTCGTGCAGAAGGGATGTGGCCTAGCAGTTCGGGCTGGACTGCCCCTTTTGGGGTGGGGCCAAGACTGATTTGCATATGGTCTTTCCCTTCTGTAATGGCTTGGCAGGCGAAGAACGGTGGTCTGGAGGGTTGCCCAGAGCATTGCCAGTGGTTAAGATTAATTCTAAACCTTCCAGCCATCACCTCTTTGTTTTTGCTATGTCACCCCGAGTGGGACGGGTATGCCCAGACGTGGGTCCCGTGCCTGCTGGGCCTAGAGACCCAAGCTACTCCTCACTGATGAGCCCCAACAAGGGCGAAACATGTTTGGGGATGCTTGTGGTCTCGTGCAGAAGGGATGTGGCCTAGCAGTTCGGGCTGGACTGCCCCTTTTGGGGTGGGGCCAAGACTGATTTGCATATGGTCTTTCCCTTCTGTAATGGCTTGGCAGGCGAAGAACGGTGGTCTGGAGGGTTGCCCAGAGCATTGCCAGTGGTTAAGATTTATTCTAAACCTTCCAGCCATCACCTCTTTGTTTTTGCTAACGCAAAACATGTGATCAGAATGACGTAGAATTTACAAATGTGTTAGTCGTTTGCATCCTTACTTGGAAACAATACCACCTCCTTGATATTCTGAAAAAGGAGAGCTTTTAAGGTCAGGCAAAATCAATTAACCGTATAAAGCAAGCCTGGACCCCCAGTATAAAAAACGGTTGTCTTCACTTACCAATTAGCCAAGTAAGAGGCTGGCGAGGCCGTGTAGGAGGCGCAAGAGGGACAGCCTGCATAGCGCGACACCCCTCTGGCCACCTCCAGGGGTGGACTGGGAACCAAAAGAGGCCCTGGAAATAATTTTTGAAGTGGCCCCATATTACAAATTGTTTCAGCAGCAAGTCCACCCCTGGTGATGTGCGTGCCATTCTGCCCGCAAATCTCCATTCATCAAACAGGGGTTTGGGGGCAGAATGGCACGCAAATCCCCGTTTTACATGCAAATAATTCCATGAATCAGGTTGGTAATCTGTAGGTGTTGTTTCGTTATGTGCCCACCCATTGCCTGCCCATGGCCATTTAATCCCTATGGATATTCCCACCCATGCCTGCCTCTGCCGGCCCAAAACACCTTCTTGTGGGAACTCTTTGAGCTTGCTTTCATCAAGCCCTTCCATCAGAATTTACATTCAATTCCATCAGACTTTACATTCAAAGTGCCTGCCAGTGTTTGTTCAAAGCAGTCTTCAGAGAGTTAATGACTTAATTGGAGCTGAAAACACTCCACTGGTGTAGTCAAAATGATTTACCAGGCCTGCCTTTGGGACTCGATTTATAAGCACTCTGCATGTCCTTCACTGAGGTCCTGTTGAAAACAAGCATTGGCAAAGCCACTGAAGTCCTGTTCAAAAGAGCATTGGAAAAGCCAATATCTTTGGTTAGTGCATACGTTTTACGCTTTGGTTAGGCACTGCCATTAGATGCCCAGGTATTCACACCTTTTGCACCTGCTACCAACAACGGGTAGATAATATACCACTACGGCTATGCCTGTTGTGTGTATTCCCATTCCTACACTAAAGCAAAACTGTTGGCATTGGCAATGTTGTTTAAATGACTTTGGTGTGCACCAGTTCCAGGAAAGGGATAGCTGTATGTTAGAATTCTAGAATATTAAAATGGACACATTCATTTTTCACATGAAAATGTCCATGAACCATCATGGCATGAGTGTTTGTTTTCTTATTTTCATGCAACCATAACACTGTAATATTACAGAGATGGTGATAGCACGTGTGCAATTATGATTAACCAGAGAATTGAGACACATAACTTTGGTGCCTGCAGAGAAAAGTACAAGAACTCTTGACACAAAATCATGCACACTGATAATCTTGTTTGTGTTTTGCGTGTGGGCGCATGTGTTTGTGTGTGTGTGTTTTGCATTTGTGTGTAGAGAATCCGTAAATTAAGGGCATAAACACATTACCTTTGAAGTATGTCAGTGTTTGTTAAAATAACTGTAAAGCATTATGCCACTTCATTGTTCGCCCTTTGCTGCTGCACTGGGACCATTTCTGCTCACATCGCTTCCACTTCTGACTGCAGAATTACCCAGTGACCACCAGTTCTACAGATACACTCTGTTAAAAGGGCGTTACTCTGCTCTTCACTAGATCATCCCACCATGAGCCTTTCCCTGGCTGAAACCCTTCACAGTTCGCAATCTCCGTATTATTTCTGCGTCTAAAATAATGTCTTCCTGGTTAGATATCCCCCACCCCACCTGCCCGAAATCTGTGTACCTGTTAAGCTGCTGTCTCGGCACTGGCTTTCCGGGCAGACTACAGTGCTGCAGTGCAACACGCTGTGGACCTCATGCATATTTTTAAAATGAACAGTACCACCGAAAATACAAAAAAAATGCACGCCGAGAGGCATTTCGCCTTCATGGAAAATGGCAAGCGAATGTTTTGTGAATTTACTGTGTGTGGTTCTTTTCTGTTTGGAGCACGTGGGGTTAATGATGGGCACTGCAACATATCAGTGGGAGGTGAGCTCCCCAAACCCCACCAAGCCTGCTTCCTACGGGACACCTCTAGCTCGTCCTCCCTCTGGCCATCCTTCGAATTCCTCGGGGTCCCACTATACCCAAGGACGCACACGACATGACATCTTATTTCGAGGAACTCTGGGGGGTGAGGGGCTGCTGAGGACTGTTCCCGCGTCCCGTGGTGGGTGACAGGCTATGCTGGGAATATGCCAATGACCTGAAAAGAGCCAGTGTGCGGAGCAGTCGTTCATCTACACGTACACATGTGTGGGCCAACACTCCCTAAACTGGCACACCACCCTTTACTGCCACCTGCGTATTTACCAATGCAGCCGAAAGCACCATATCTTTCCCTGGCACCCTGTGCAGCACATCACCCGTGTTCTTTCATCTTACTCAGCTATTCTGCCACAGCTTTATCGGACGCTTCCCCTCCCCCACCTCTGCCACTAAGTAAAAAGAAAATCAGTGCTGTGAAAAGCAAATTGAGTTTAACATATCTATAAAGCTGACACTCAAGTTCAAGGTAGCATTGCACCCCTGCATGGTAGCCCATGGGACCTGTGTATTTCGTGGCACACTGCACTGTTTCATTAAAAGCGTCTGCTTACCTTCGAGTCTCTAGCCGAAGGCCTCACGCCCGTAGTGACGGCTACTGCCTGCAACCTGACCCTGCACCTGACCTGCGCAATGTGTGTGCAGGGCACGTGCGGTTCCCCAGTGCCCAGGCCCTCTAGCGCATGCGTGAGCCAATAGCCCTGCAATGAAGAAACAAAAAAATGTGCCACGCCTGCAGCAGCCAATTCAAAAGAAACCACCCAGGCGGATTCACGCCACGTGTATCCTTCCGCACCAAAGAGGCCCTATGCGGCCAGAGGCCTACCGGGGGATGTCCCGGTGTCCCGGTGGGGCAGTCCAGTCCTGGCCACCCCCCTTGAAGACAGAAGGAGTGTTCCGGTATCCTGCAACATTCGGCCTCAGGCTCCAGAGAACACTCTTAAAGTGGATAGGGGGGGTGGGGGCTGCTGGGGTCCACTCTCTTTTCGTAGCTCTCGCTTGAAGTGCAGCAGCAGGGGAAGCGGGACCTTGGATTACAGGTCTGTTCGTACTTTGGGGCCAAAGTTAAGATCCAGCAGCAGCAGGAGGAGCGGGATCGTTCATTCCAGGTCCGTTCCTTGGCTTCAGAGTGCGCAGGAAGCGGCGTTAGAGCCAGGAGAAATTTTGGGAAAAAAAGCATGGGATTGGAAGGGGCCGGTCATGGAGAATGCCGGCCCTCGCTTGGCGGCACACTTCCCTCTGTTATCTTCGTTGAAGCGTGTGCAACAGCACATTTTCCTTTGTTTGCTGGGCAAGGTTAAGGGGCCGGCTGTGCGGGATGCCGGGCCCTCACCTGGCGACACATTTCGCTCCGGTATCTCCAATGAAGCATCTGGAGAATGCTTTATTTTCTGAATTTACAGTATTAACTGATTGTTTTTATGTGCTAAACCCAGGCCCAGGACATCTTACGGGGGTAAAAGACCATTGGCAGGTCGGTCAAGGTACAAAGAAAGAGCTGGTAATAAGTGGTAAGGTTTGCTGTGTGCACTCATGGGGGACGGAGGTGTCTGCAGTTTAAGTATAAGACTGTAATGTACGGGAACTTTTAGGGTGGCTCAGGGAACTCTAGGGGTAAACAGGAGAGAGACTTTATAACAAGCTGAATTTTGTTTCTATCAATTTAGGTCAGTTCGGTATGACGGGAGAAGGGTCACCAGACATGTTTGCCAGAATCAAGGGTGGCTCCAACAGTCCCAGTGGCAACGAGTTTGATGACGAGGCAGGATTATGGGCACTATATCAACAGAAAATATGCAGGAAGGGTAAAAAATTGACAGAAAAGATGCTGGAGGATGAGCAGGAGGTCCCTACACACCAGCAGGTTGTGGAGGCCCAGATCTGCCCATCCCCACCAAGCGAGATGCCTGCAAAGGTTCAACCGAAAAGGAAAAGGGCAGTGCGTCAACCAAGGGGTAAGGTGGCAGCTGACGTTATTTATTTATTTACATTTATTTATTTTTAAAAAATTGATTTATACAGCGCAACCAAGGACCTTTGGGCTTAAGGGCACACATGAATCAACAAAGTCCAATGAACAAGACCAAAAATGATAAACAGGGACCTAGTAAGAGGCAAACCAACGAAGAGGAAGGTTTAGGCAAATAACAGTCTCAGCAGACTTCACTTCTCTGAGATCGCGTGGAAGGACATTCCATGATCTTGGAGCCGCATTCTGAAAAGCTCCTTTCATAGGTTTGCTGGTGTTGCATCTAGGAGGGGCTAGCTGATCAGAATTATTAGTCTCGTGTTTGTTTTCTCCTTAAGAAAATCCTGTAGGTAATAAGGCATTTTACCCATGCAGCATTTGTGTGTTATTAGCAGAAGGTGATACAATAGTCTTGAATCTACTGGAAGCTAGTGCAAACTCCATCTGGCCTTCGAGACATGGGGCCTCATTACGAGTTTGGAGGTAGCTATGGTGCTATTAGCGCTATGGCTGCCTCCAAACTCGGGTCCGGGTTCCTTGAATGAGGAATGACCGGGTCATTCCAACCTTGGAGGACCCGGTAATTCCTCATTCAAAAAACCCATCCCCATTCCCATTCGAGCCCCCATAGGGCTCAATGAGAATGGGGAGGGAGCTAATAACGGGACGGTTAATAACGGACCCCTTATTAGCTCCCTGGTCCCCTTGCGGGACCCGCAAAGGATGTCTGGTCTGACCAGACGTTCTAAGCGGGTCCCGCAAGGGAACCTCGTAATAGGGTGGAATGCGTTTACCGGCACCAGCACCATTACCGGCGCTGTTAAACCCATTCCGCCCACCTCGTAATGAGGCCCATGGTCTCTCCAAGCGAGACCGGTGACCAATCAAACCGCACTGTTTTGTATCACCTGCAGGCGGTTGGAGTCCAATTTAGTAATGCTGAACAACAGACTGCAACAATAATCAATTTTGGAACCCACTACAGCCCGTGCAATAGTCTCGGCATTAATTTGCGTAATGAATTGGCGGAGATGGGCGAGAAGTTTAATATAATAAGCTAAGGAGGAAACCAGACTGCTAACCTGCGCCTTCATGTTCAGGTGCTGGTCGAGGAAAATGCCAAGCATCTTAACCTTCTTTTGTGTAGAAACCTTTGTATCTTCAATAATAAAGCTCTCATAGGCAGGTCCTAATTTCCTTACCATATTTGAAGTGCTGACTACCATAAGTTCTGTCTTGTCTCTATTTAGAGTGAGACCATTCTGGAACATCCATTTTTGGATGAGATTATACACTTTATTAAGAAGGAGTTCATCCTTATCGTGTGAACCTGTTAGAGGGATGACACATTGAGTGTCATCAGCGTAGTTCGTAAAGGCCACACCATTCTGTTCTTGAAAATATTGTAAAGGCACAGAGAAATGCTGGCCCCCTGGGACACACCATATTCAAGAATCCTGGGGGAAGCTTCTGTTTCACCACAGTAAACTCGACACTCCCGATTGCTAAGAAACGACGAAATCCATAGGGCCGCTTCACCCGAGAAGCTAGCAAAGACCTTCAACCTAGTGATCAAGAAGGAGTTATCCACCATGTCGAAGGCCGCCGAAAGATCCAACAACATCAGGAGAGACAGTTAACCATTATCCATATGATCCAGGAGTCTAGACTTGAGCTCCAATAGAGCTGTCTCGTCCATACCCTTTTCTAAAACCTAACTAATGTTTATTGAGGATAGGATATTTGTTCAGGTGGGCAAAGATTTGGATATAGGCCACACAGTCCTGGATCTTTAGCAAAAAAGTCATATTAGTGATCGGTCTATAATTTAAGGGCATGTTAAGACATAATCCTATTTTTTTAGGATGGAAGTTATCCAGGCCATTTTTATCCCCAAGGGTACTGCGCTTTCTGCGAAAGAGGCATTCATACATTTACAGATAGAATCCAAAAGGATAGATGAGCAGGCTTTAATGATCATCGCTGAGCAAGGATTGCCCTTACATTTGGTAGATTTTAGATTATCTATGATATTGGCTAGTTATGGTATGTTTATGGGGGGAAATCTAAAATGCTCTACAGAAGAGCTATCCACAAGATCAGCTGACAGCCTATCTTCCGCCAGTTTATCTTGATTGTCATGATGCCTACCCCCGGGGACCCAGACCACGTCCAGCAACCCCGGAAGCAGGCATCAAGTTATCCTAAGCAAGCCCAACAACTCCTGCTAGGGGCTATTGGGGTCCAGTCATGGCGCCTATGGCGCCAGGCTCATATGGAGAGTCAGTCCTGGCGCCTATGGCGCCAGGCTCATAGATTAAAACTTACCTGATGCAGACCATGCTGCAAACTTACCTGATGCAGACCATGCTGCAAGAGCTCCAAGCCAAAAGAGGCTTGGAAGGGACTACTTTACTTAGGGGACTATTTTTTACTCGGGCGGGGCTGGGGAGGAATACTTACTTGGGACTACTTTGGAGGCTATTTATACCACTCCCGAAGAGCAGCACACGCTTTGCGTTATTCTGCATCCAGCAGCATAACGCCCACCGTGCCTGCAAGTCTGCATCCAGCCTTCTGCCACGCCCGCCTCGAGTTTGGAGCTCCTAGAAAAAGGGAGAAAGAAGGAGAAAAGGTTAGAACAAGAGCAATACCTTTAATCCTTACCTGAATTTCCGATACATCGCGCCTTCGAGCTGGAAGAAAGAAGTTATTTTATGCGCGTCGCCTCAACTGCTGCAGTGCCGCGCTGAACTCACCGGCCTTCGCAGCATCTTCACATTCCACCGCATCCTCCTGCATGTTCCCGCCGCACTCCGGCACCTAAGGAGAAGATAAGAACAGCAAGGTGAGCCAAGGGAATACACAGAGGAATATTAGTTACCCCCCCATAGACTTACCTGATTTTACCACCGGGGGTACTAATCCTCTTCACGGGTCGGCGCAGCTTCCACTGCATCTTCGCCGAACCCCGGCCCCTAAGGGGAAACAAAAGGACAGCAAGGTGAAACAAAGGGACTAAAAAGGGGAACGCTCCTCACCACAATAGATTTGCTTGATTTTACCACCGGTGGTATTATTCCCCAAGACTTCATACTTTCTCTCAGCGCCTGAATAAGTGAGAAAGCAACAGGTTACATATTGACATTATTTTATCGAACTGTGTTGGAAAATACAAATCCTTACCAGAATACTACCGGTTGCCACGAGGAACTCTTCATTAGGGTCAAGCTGCAACCTGCAAGGAATCGGACAAGAGTGAAAGTCAGGCATTTGAACTCTTACAAACTTTTTACTTACAGTGTCTTGCCGGGAATCTCAGAGTCAATATTGTTCTGGAACTCACCAATTCCTTCGGGCCAGTGAAGCAACTGGTTAGAAACGCGCCCTTGCGCTCAATGCAGGATGGAGAGCTCATCTTTTCAAACAATCAGGTGAGACTATAAGAGGGGACATCAAAGGTGATCTGTGGGGAGAACAGCGGGGGTGGGGGGGTTTACGCTAAACTCCACGGGTGGTTAATTCCCTTTCTCCATTTGCAGAAGAATATTCCTACGGGCCAAGCAAACAAAGCTAGGTGGGCCAGTCCAGTCAGTCATCTCGGCCCTACGCGTCACATTGGTGGAGACCACAGCTGTCCAGTTCCGATCGACGCCTCTGTGGGAGCCAGGTGAGTGTAACAGAATGCAAAGCCTACCCACACATTCCCACCCGGGCGTTATGGATACCTCAGAGACTGACCAATTGGCCCAATTACTAGGGGAACTGAGGGCTGAAGTGCATTCCGCCCGTCAAGAAACCAATGCTCTTAGGAGAGAACTGATTTTGTCAAAGGAGCGAACTGATGACCTTGCTAGGCAACTATTGCAAAGCCAGGCTGAACAAGCACCCCTACCTGGTTCCGGGGGGAAATCCAGCTCCTGTGTTATCGAGTAACCCTGTGCAAATAAACCTACCAGGAAATATTCCATTAGCTCCACCCGAACGCTTTGCCGGAGAATCCCAAAAGGTTTGCCGTGTTTATGAACCAATGGATATTGCACTTTTTATGCAGACCCGGAGCCTTCCCAAACGATCAAGCCAAGGTAGCCTTTGTATCGTCATATCTCAGCGGCAGTGCAGCCGATTGGTCAATTCCACTAGTTACTCAGGATGACCCAATTCTTCAGGATTTTCATGGCTTTCAAACGAGCATCGAAAGACTATTTGCCCGGCACTCCCAAGGATAGGCCCTGGATAACGAACTTTTGTCCCTACGACAGGGTAACCAGGACTTTCTATCCTACATCGCAAACTTTGATAGCTTGATAGTGGAAACCGGATGGCCTGAGGTAAAACGAATCATGTTATTTCATCGAGGGCTTCGAGGAGAACTCAAGGATGTCTTGGCTCAAGTCGTGAACCCACTTCAAGACTGCACTGTATATATAGACTTAGTGGTCCAGTTAGATCACAGACTTCAGAACAGAAAGGCTGATCGAGCCAAGTTTGAGAATCGGGTGTTGGTCAAAACCCACGCTAACCCCAAAGGAGCAGATGCTTCAGAAACCATGCAAATTGGAGGGGTTAAAGGACCCTTAACCCAAAAGGAAAGAGAAAGGAGACGACAAATGCAATTGTGTCTATATTGTGGAACTTCTGGGCATTTTCTATGGGATTGCCCTGTAAAACCACCCAAGAAGGTGGTAGGAGCTGCTGATAAAAGCCATATGGAGTCAGACTTGGGAAACGACCACGCCCGACAAGCGTAGAGGTCCGCTTGCGGAGCTTGAAGAAGGATACTCAGACCTCCTATTTCATCATATCAATGGTCCTCGTAGATCCAGGGCAGCCATCGCGTATGCACGCAGTAAGGGCTTACATTGATAGCGGGGCCATAGGAAACTATGTGGCCTATGAATTGGCTTCCAGGATGAATCTACCTCTCTGCCGAAAAACCACCTCAGATGTCATCACCACAGTCGATGGAACTGAAATTGCCTCTGGGCCTGTAACTCATTCCACAGCAGAGATGACACTATTGGGTCAGGATGGGCATCGAGAGACTATTGTGTTTGATCTAATCAAAGCCCCACAGTTCCAAATAATACTGGGGATACCTTGGTTGGAAACACATAATTCTTGTATTGATTGGTGAGAGAAGAGAATAACCTTCCCGGATTGTGCACAAACCTGTTACCCAAAGAAAAGTCAGAACGCAGGCCTGGCCACAGTAACCACAGCAGTCATGCAACTACCTCCAGAATACCAAGTATTCCAGGATGTCTTCCAAAAAGAACAGGCAAACACCTTACCTCCTCACAGATCGTACGATTGTCAAATCGATCTCATACCCGGTGCACAACCCCCTTGTAGCAGGATCTATGCCTTTACGGAACCTGAGAACCTTCACCTACGACAATACTTAGACCAGTACCTTGCCAATGGCTTTATTCGCCCACCCAAGTCCCCTGCTACTTCAGCTTTGTTCTTCGTGCCCAAAAAGGAAGGTGACCTCAGAACGTGCATAGACTACCGCACATTGAACCAGATAACTGTTAAGAATCGATACCCATTGCCTCTGATCCCTGAACTACTAGACCAAGTGAAGGACGCTTGTATATACACTAAATTAGGTCTCTGGGGGGCATACCATCTGGTACGTGTAAAAGAAGGCAACGAATGGAAGACTGCTTTCCGCACTAAGTATGGGTTATTCGAATACCAGGTTATGCCTTTCGGGTTGTGCATTGCACCAGCAGCCTTCCAATACTTCATGAACGATGTCCTTCATGAACTCATTGACGTTTGTGTTGTCGTATATATCGATGATATTCTAGTATACTCCTCTTCAGAATCTGATCATGTGAAGCACGTCCGAGCAGTCCTTGGAAAATTGCGCCAGCACAAACTATATGCAAAACTTGAAAAATGCGTTTTTCATGCCACAGAAGTTGAATTCTTTGGGTTTATCCTGACCCCAAAGGGAGTCCGAATGGACTCACGAAAGGTGGACGCAATCCTTAAGTGGCCATCACCAAGTTCAGTTGAAGGAGTACAAAGCATGCTCGGCTTTGCCAATTTCTACCGCAGATTCATCCCGGATTTTTCACATGTTGCACATCCCATCACAGCACTCTTGCGAAAAAATAAACGCTTTATGTGGACTGAAGAAGCTGAAAATGCCTTCCAAGAGCTGAAAGCGAAATTCACGTCTGCACCTGTATTAAAGCACCCGCGCCCTGAACTTCCGTACATAGTGGAAACTGATGCATCCAGTCTAGCCATGGGAGCTGTCCTGTCTCAAAAGGACCCTGAAACTGGCCAGCTTCATCCAGTAGCATTTTGGTCCAGAAAGTTCTCGGCACCCGAGTTAAACTATGCGGTTACCGACAAGGAGTTATTAGCCATTAAATCCGCCTTCAAGGCTTGGCGGCACTATCTTCTCGATGCCAGGCATACCATTGCTGTGATCACCGATCACCGGAACTTACAGTATTTAAAGACAGCCAAGGCTCAATCGTCACATCAACTCCGATGGGCATTGTTCTTTGCCGAGTTCGATTTCGTAATAACCTATCGACCAGGTTGTAAGAATGGTAAAGCAGACGCCTTATTCCGAATAGGGATGGGAGAAGCAGAAGTGAACCCAGAACCAGTACCTATAATTTCCAAACAAAGAATTCTTCGCATGACTACTCTACAGTCACTAGAGGACATTCAGGTAAAGATCCAGCAACTCTTTGATCCTACACCCTGCAGGACTGGGTAAAAAAGGCCCGGACTACTCTGTCACCAATGATCTGCCTTATTACCAAGGGCGGCTATTTCTGCCACACAAGGAACTACAAGAGCTAGTCATTTCCCGTTATCATGATACCCTAATGGAGGGGCACCCAGGTATTGCAAAAACTAAAGCTAAAATTAAAAGACAATTCTGGGGGCTCACCTGGCGAAAGCATATTAAATCATTTGTGATGTCTTGTGGCATTTGCGCCCAAAACAAAAGTCAAAAGAAAAAACCAGCTGGACTCTTACAACCTTTAGACATTCCACCTACACCATGGCACACCTTATCGTTAGACTTTATTACTGATCTACCCCCATGCAATGTATTTTACACCATTCTAGTTATTGTGGATCTTTTTTCCAAGATGGCCCACTTTATTCCTTTAAAGGGATTACCTTCAGCTTCAATCCTGGCCAAGGAGTTCCTCGAAAACATTGTTCGCATACACAGATTTCCATCCATATTGGTCTCTGACCGGGGCAGTCAATTCATTTCACATTTTTGGAAAAAATGCTGTCAATTTGCGCAAATCGATGTGAGGTTATTGACCAGTCACAACCCCCAGACCGATGGTCAAACAGAGAGGACCAACCAGACTCTCGAACAATACCTGTGTTGTATGTTACATCAGACTGAGAGTAATTGGAAAGACATTCTTTGGATAGCTGAGTATGCATACAATAATTCAGTACACTCTGGAACTGGACAAAGCCCGTTTCATACCTTATATGGGCACCATCCTCGAACCTCAGACCTTGACTCACCCCAACACTTAGAAATGACCGCAGTGGACCATCTGCACGCTACAATTACACAAGCCTTTAAGGAAGCAACTACACATTTAAAACAGGCGAAAGAAAAATACAAGAAAGATGCTGATCGGCATAGAAGTGATACTCCACAATACCAGATAGGGGACCAAGTATGGTTAGCTACAAAACATATACCTCTAAAGGGAACACGGACCTTTAACCCCAGATATTTGGGACCTTACTCTATTAAGGCCATTATCAACCCGGTGGCTGTCAAGTTGGACTTACCTGCTAATATGCGAATTCACCCTGTCTTTCATGTGTCACTTTTGAAGCCAGTGCAACCAGGGACAAGACTAACCAAGCCACCAGACCCTATCCTTGTAGACGGAGAACCCGAATTTGAAGTTAAGAACATCCTGGACTCCAAGCTGATAAAGTCAAAACTCTTTTATTAAATCGACTGGAAAGGTTACGGACCACAGGAAAGGTCATGGGAACCTAGTGACCATGTTCATGCACCCCAATTGGTGAAAAAATTAGACTGAAATTTCCCAGACAAACTGAAACCACAGGGAAGAACGACTTTAGGAGGGGCCTTGGGGGGGAGTGCTGTCATGATGCCTACCCCCGGGACCCAAACCACATCCAGCAACCCCGGAAGCAGGCATCAAGTTATCCTAAGCAAGCCCAACAACTCCTGCTAGGGGCTATTTGGGTCCAGTCCTGGCGCCTATGGCACCAGGCTCATATGGAGAGTCAGTCCTGGCGCCTATGGCGCCAGGCTCATAGATTAAAACTTACCTGATGCAGACCATGCTGCAAACTTACCTGATGCAGACCATGCTGCAAGAGCTCCAAGCCAAAAGAGGATTTGAAGGAACTACTTTACTTAGGGACTATTTTTTATTCGGGCGGGGCTGGGGAGGAATACTTACCTGGGACCACTTTGGAGGCTATTTAAACCACACCTGAAGAGCAGCACACGCTTCGCGTTATTCTGCATCCAGCTGCGTAACGCCCACCGTGCCTGCAAGTCTGCATCCAGCCTTCTGCCACGCCCGCTTAGAGTTTGGAGCTCCTAGAAAAAGGGAGAAAGAAGGAGAAAAGGTTAGAACAAGAGCAATACCTTTAACCCTTACCTGAATTTCCGATCCATCGCACCTTCGAGCTGGAAGAAAGAAGTTATTTTATGCGCGTCGCCTCGCCCGCTGCGGCGCCGCGCTGAACTCACCGGCCTTCGCAGCATCTTCACATTCCACCGCATCCTCCTGCATGTTCCCACCGCACTCCGGCACCTAAGGAGAAGACAAGAACAGCAAGGTGAGCCAAGGGAATACACAGAGGAATATTAGTAACCCCCCCATAGACTTACCTGATTTTACCACCGGGGGTACTATTCCTCTTCACGGGTCGGCGCAGCTTCCACTGCATCTTTGCCGAATCCCGGCTCTAAGGGGAAACAAAAGGACAGCAAGGTGAAACAAAGGGACTAACAAGGGGAACCCTCCTCACCACAATAGATTTACCTGATTTTACTGCCGGAGGTATTATTCCCCAATACTTCATACTTTCTCTTAGCGCCTGAATAAGTGAGAAAGCACCAGTTTACATATTGACATTATTTTATCGAACTGTGTTGGAAAATACAAATCCTTACCAGAATACTACCGGTTGCCACGAGGAACTCTTCGTTAGGGTCAAGCTGCAACCTGCAAGGAATCGGACAAGAGTGAAAGTCAGGCATTTGAACTCTTACGAACTTTATACTTACGGCGTCTTGCCGGGAATCTCGGAGTCAATGTTGTTCTGGAACTCACCAATTCCTTCGGGCCAGTGAAGCAACTGGTTATAAACGCGCCCTTGCGCTCAATGCAGGATGGAGAGCTCATCTTTTCAAACCATCAGGTGAGACTATAAGAGGGGACATCAAAGGTGATCTGTGGGGAGAACAGCAGGGGTGGGGGGATTTACGCTCAACTCCACGGGTGGTTAATTGCCTTTCTCCATTTGCAGAAGAATATTCCTACGGGCCAAGCAAACAAAGCTAGGTGGGCCAGTCCAGTCCATCATCTCGGCCCTACGCGTCACATTGGTGGAGACCGCAGCTGTCCAGTTCCGATCGACATCTCTGTGGGAGCCAGGTGAGCGTAACATTGATCCCAATTTTTCAGAGCAATGTCCTCCTTGATATAATCAAGGTTTCCTTGCATGGCTTCTTGAAAAGATGAACACCATGCATCATCTTTTTTCATAGTGCCAGTGTAGTGAATATGGGGGGTTTCCTGCTCTTTTAAGATTTTAAAGAGCTTCTTCACTTCTGAATATAAATTCTGAATTCTACTATTAAGAGTATTTTTTTTACAAGTGTTTACATGTTACAAGAACAAAGGCTGTTGCAGGTGGTGGCTAATCCTGCTGAGCCCTTAGCTTTGCTCCAGCAGGCAGCCCTGCCAGCAGTTCTCGAGTTGGGACAAGGGGTAATAGGAGGTGCATTGATGCCGACATTAGGTAACTAGTTGGCCAGTGCGGCACTAAGTGTGGCACAGGAGCTGCCTCCAGGTAATGAGTGTTAAAATGAAAAAATTGTTAAGGCATTTGAAAAAATGCTGAGCTCGTTGTGGGGAGTGGTGCAGTTACCTAGCGAAGGGGTCATCATTGAGACCACAAGGAGAGTTTGGGAAGGATCCACAGAACCGGCTGCGATCGTGGAAGTTATGGGGGCGCAGACCTTTTCTGATGCATGAAGGGGGGTAGTCACACCTCAAGTTGGGGCACCACTGCAGCAGCTAGGGTCCACAGGTATGGGTGACTTGATAGCACAGGGACAGGGGTAGAAAGGTGTGGCAGCCTCTACACTGTCCTTAGGGGTGCAGATGGACCCAATGTGATTAGAGAAGCAGGACCTGATTTGGGTGGCGCCCCCTTAGTGACCATCGCGCCACTCCTGTCTGACAGGTATACCTCAGCATGGCATATTCCCATACAGGTGAAAGAGCGAATTTGGGCAAGGGAATATTTTGACATATTTTCATTACTGTCAGTGGAGACAACAGGTCCAGACATTACAATTAGCAAAGAGGAAGATAAGAAGAGGCAAAAAAGGAATAAGCCTGGAAAACGTATTTAATTGCAACAAGGCATTCTCTTTGTTAGCAGCAGTGTTGATGGAAAAATATTCAGACCAGGGGCCTGCATCATGGAAAAACAGGGACACTATCGTCAATGAAAACAGGAGGAATGGCTCCACTGGGTGGATAGATTATGACAGGATTTTAGATAACAGATGTCGATGGTCCGAGATATGATATGGTATCAGAAGGACATGAAGGGGTGGGTTTCCTTCATGGTGGGAAGGACAGGGCCGTTCAGACAAGTGGTGAGGTGGTAAAGAGTACACAAGCTGTGGTATGGTAAGCATGAGCCCAACCATAAAACAAACTGGCGGCCCTTTCATCAAGGCCCCTCAGCACCGAAGGGCATTGATCAGGCACACAGGAATTTCAGTCCAGGTCTGGGGGCCTCAGAGGGGGCAAGAGCATTGGGACAGTCCTGCAGATCATTTAACAGGGGGTCGTGCAGTTAGGGTGCAACATGCCTATTTTCACATGAATGTTTGAAATGTGTGGATGGACACCCAGTTGTGAAATGCTCCAAATCTGAGGGGTGGGATGCAGAGGCAGAGGGTAACAAAAAAGTTCTCAGTAGATCCACGTGGGAAAAAGGACCCTCCCAGGTTGACAAATTGGTGCTTCAAGAATTTTTAAATTACTATCCAAAGGGCAAAAATTAGTTATTATTTATGGGCTTTAGCGAGGGGTTCCAGATCTCTTATGGGGGACCACTGAAATTCCTGGTTGCTAAAAACCTTCCTTCTGTGCTCCAAAAGGCCAAAAGTGGTACGTAAACAATAAAAAAGGAACTGGAACTGGGCAGAGAGGCGCCCCCCCTTCCCTTGCCCAATTCCATAGTTTCTCCATTGGGCATTGTGCAGGGCAAGTTCATACTGATTCACCACTTGTCTTTGTGGGGTGCATTTAAAGGCCCCAAACAGAAGTCCCTTTTACATGAATTGCAGCCTTTTAAACACTGCACCCAAAAACGCCCTGGCTTTTTCTTTTGTTTCATGTCAAATTAAAGAACCATGTGGAAAGGGGACTACCTATCATTATCAATGGACAAGCACCAATGTAAATTCACCAGAGAAGGAGGAATCAAAGAATCCTGTGACATGGAAAACAGCACTGTTAAACATTAAAAGCAAAACCGGCCTGCACATTGGTTTGCAAATTAAAACAGCTTTAAAAAGCCACAATGGAAAAAGATATCACTGCTCACAAAATTGTCTGAAAAGCCAAATATGATGTGTGGGGTGACCAAAGCAAAAGTATATTAGGTTTGACCCACAAAACTCCTGCAACACGTGAAGAGACACTAGTTCAGGAAAAACCGGTTCTGGCTGAGGCATGAATTTCACAATGACAAGCCATACTTCTAGCTGGATATCACACTTCTCCTCTTACAACCCCGCAATAAAATTGGTGCTGGTGAGGGCATCAACATTCCCAAATCTGCAGACTCTCTGGCAATAAAGCAGGGGCTTCAAAAGAAAAGCCATCCTTGCTAATGCATGACAAGAAGGTGTTAGTCCTTGTTGCACCCACTTCAAAAAGCAAACTGCCAATTTCAAAGACACTCATAAAAAATCTCTAGTTGCAGACTGACCCAGGGGAACAGATAGCTGTGGGGGACGAAGCAGCCATCCTATTTGCTGACAGACACACTCATCAATCATATAAAATACTATTTCAGTTTTAGGCATTTTGCACAGAATCAGACTGAGGGTAAATTACATTTTCATGGCATTTTTCATGTCATTTCCAGGCAGTTTTGGGGTTTAAATTGCATTTACCTGGGACTCTGGGAACTGTAATAGCCAGTTAGATTAGGTTTCTGGCTGATCTGAACATGTGACAATTATGTGATTTGATGAAAAGATGGAAAATGAAATTAGGAATATGCTTGATGATTTACATATTCATAAATGTTGTACATTTTATGAAAACGACAAAAATGTGACACATGGATATGCTACATCGTACGGAGTTGGCGGTCAGATCTTCTAACTCCCTATGACCAGCTAAAACCTAATATATGTTTCATTTGACAGTTGCTAGTACAATTATGAAGTTATGATACATAACTGTTTTTTGACAAAAAGTTGTAAGGAGAACAAGGGATGATGATGAATGGGAAACGACAGATGGTGCTCTCATTCCCCATAACCAATCCTGACTGGGGGTGGAGAGAGGGATGGTAACTGTCCAATCCTAGTGGCAAGGATAATTACAGGGTACTTCATCTAGATTGTAAAGTTAGTGATGTCATTTCTGTTATAAAAGGGGGACTGTACTCGGACAGGGACACACAAAAACCAGGGAAGACAGAAAAAGGAGGAAGGCTGCTGAAACGTACCATGTTTGAGAGTGCAGTGACTAGACCCCTGCCGTATCTATCCAGAGTGTCCTGAGATCCAGCTGGCTTTCCCAAATCTCAAACCAAGGCTTGCTATGTAAGTAGGCATAACCCCAGCCCCAAATTGCATAAGCCCTTCATTTTTGTAGAAGTGCCTCCAATATTTACCATTGAAAACCCCATTTGCCCTTGTAGTTCAGTCATATCCCCATAGAAGAATCTCTTGTTTGCCTGTGTATATTAACATATACCTATTGAACAACCCCTCATTTGTCTGTGTAAACCCTTAGTATTTTTGTAAGTAAATCAATTCATTCCCCCATTGACTTTCATAGATCGGGATTGTGGAAATTCGAAGCCAACAATCACTTTCCCATTGTGTTTATAAATTGTTATAGTCATTAAAGTGTTGCCCCAAAAGAATGATTCCCCTTGAGAGCTGAAAACCGAATTTGTCCGTGTATTGTGTGCTAGCCAAACAAATCCCTATTTTGCATCTGTCAGTTCAAAACCTCAACTGGTTTCATTAGTGTGAGCAATCCCTTGCCCTAGAATTCTACCTGTTATGTGCCTCTGTCATTGTAACTGAAAACCGGTTTTCCTATTGTAAGCTAAACCCTTTCACCGATCTGCCTCTCATAGTAAGCCTCATTGTAAGCGAATTTCCATTTGCCACTGTATTTTCCCTTTGCATTTGCTTTCTGCCACAAAACGATTTTCCTATTTCATCTCTGTTTTGCCCTGGTGTGCTGATTAGTATTCTCTAAAACCTTGCCTATCTCCTAAGTGTAAGCAATACACATGTTCTTCTATTCTGTCCCCTAGCAGTTGTGAGAAATAATCAAAATCCCATTCTTCCATTTTGCTCCAAAAACAGGGTTTCCTTTCTTTGCTGGCTTCCCATCTTGTGGTGGTGGGCTTTACCCCAAAACCGATTTTGCCTCTCTATTCCTACTCCTTGCCACTGTCTTCCAATCAGAGGAATCAAGTCAGAATTGATGTTTGGGGGGTGAGTGTTGCAGGGGGGAGTGCTTAACTGTAGGTGCTATCACTTTGTGGTAAATTGTTCTTTTTATGTTCTGCCATTGAAAACCGGAATTAACTGTAATAGTATATCTTAGCCTGGTTGCTTTGTAGAGATTATTGCATTTTGTGTTGCCACAACATTGGTGGCTGTGTAATTGGTTGATTTTCCTTTTTCATTAAATAATAAATGAATAAATATCTTATTGATACACACCGGCCTGATTCCTAGTCCATTGTGACACGGGGTGTTTGTGGAGGTTGGGTGCAAGACGGTTGGAGGCCTACTCAAAAAAGAATCCGTAGTACATCAAAAATAAAAAGCGTTTTATTGTGCGCCACATTCATTGTTTAGGGAAGGAGTTCCCTAGCTGACGTATGCCGTGTAATAAATTGTGACAACGTGGGGGCTTGTGCCGTGATTGAGAAAAGTGTTTTTACCCATGGCAGCATAGCACAGCAGACTAGCCCATTGAAGTATTGTTACATTTAGTGGATAGTAAGCTGTGTTACACTGTGAAGGCGCCAGCCAAACTTGTACCCTAGGTATCAGAGCGGTGTAGCCAAACAAAACATTGTAACCATAAACTAGGAAGGAGCAGGGTGGGGAGTTGCCCTTGCATAGATAACTCAGCAGGTACAGAACACTCTTCACAAGGAGCACTGTGTAAATTAACAGGGCTAGGCAACACCTTCTGTCCAAATTGTTCATTACAGGGGAATGGGCAGAACAGGGACATGAAGCCTGGCAATCTAGTATGATGCAATAGGTAACTTCTATAAATATGGATGTGTGGCAGGACAGTGGCCTGTTACATCAAGCCCTGACTAACTTTTACATGACGCACACCACGAAAGATGAGCAAACTAAAATGGTCCAACTTACTGCATACATGTATTTCCACATGATAGTTATCGAAGAAAGATACCATGAGAGTGTAGCCTCTGGGCAGAATCAATCCGAGTTAATGGCGCAAGTAAAAGGAGAGTTAAGGCAGGTAGAGGAGAAAGTGCGAGAGAGACAAAATTCTGAGTTAGAGTTAGGTGACATCATTCAGCGGCTAAAGGATGAGTTGGTAGCACAGCAACAAATTAATTCAGAGCGAGGGGGGGCGTGGCTTGAGCAGTCATGGAGTAGGACGTGCTTCCCGTGGAGCTCAGGTGGATCCGACAGATGATCCGTACAGACTACCTTTAAAAGTGCGCCACTGGTTCCAGAATCGATCACATACGCATGGGAATGGATGCTTCGCTCATTGAATAAAGATCGAGAAAAATCGGAAGCGGGAGTCTGGAGGAATTGCTCGACGAACGACGGTGATGGCTCGGTCCATTGTCACACACGATGGCCGACAACAAAAGAAACGAAACCAGGGTACCCGAAGAGGACGAATAGAGGCGGCGGCCACGGGGAATGAACGACAATGCAAGGTGAAGGCAGATTACAAAATCCCCCGGGGGCCGTAGGTCCTGAGTCGTGAAAGCTTGGGCACTGGCCCGGACGGCAGGGGCACGAGGGCAGCAGAGGTGTGAAAATGCAGGCCGCACCACGACCAGCACGAGAAGCATTGAACTAGCAGCGGCGAGAGGAGGTGGAGGTTGCGACTACCTGGAGACCACCGCGACAGTCGGTAAAGAGCGGAAACTGCGGCTGGGGGGACACTCGGTCGCTGAACCAGAAAATGGCGGCGCGAGGGGTCGTGGGCAAGAATAAGACCAAACAACCCACGATGGACATTTTTGCGAAAGCACAACTGTCTCCTGCGGCCACCTCAACCAAAGGCCCAATGGCACAGGCTGAGGGCGCGACAGCGGCTGATAATCGTCAGATTTTGGAGGCCATTACGGAGCTGAAGGAATCTTGGGGGGTTGCGATGATGGATTTAAGCACTTCCCTGGAGGCCAAAATTGAAGCAGTGGGCATCGAAGTCTCCCTGCTGAGACATGATGTCAGAGGACTGGCGGAACGCACAAGCAGCCTGGAGGGCACGTTGAAATCTAATACGGACACCGGTGCTGACACTACAAAAGAGATCCATGTCCTCAAGCAACAGGTGGCCAACTTGGAGTCTCGAGCAGAAGAAGCAGAAGGGAGAGCGAGGAGAAACAACATTCGTGTGGTGGGTCTGCCGGAAGGCGAGGAGGGCCAGGACCCGACTGATTATATCGAGAACTTACTCCTACAAGGAATCGGGGCCGGTACACTCTCGCAAGGATTTGTAGTCGAGCGTGCACATAGAGCCCTCATGCGGAAGCCGAGACCGGGGGCCCCTCCACGAACGGTAATTGCCAAAATACTTAACTATAAAGACCGGGAGAAAATATTGGAGTATTTTCGGAAAGGCGGTACAATCGAGAGGGCCTCGAGCACTATCACAGCATACCCGGATTACACTATGTTGGTCCAGAGGCTGCGGTACAGCTATGTAACCATCAAAAGGAGGCTGCGGGCGGCTGGGACAAAATATATGCTGCTGTACCCTGCAAAATTGAAGGTCGTGTATAAGGGAAAAATGCACTTTTTTGACACTCCGGAAGAAGCGACAACGTGGTTGGATCTGCAGGGCTGCCCGGATCAAGACACGGATGAGACACAAAATGGACATGAAAAGTGACTCAGAGATGGTATGCATTTTGCTAGGGCGGCGAGCGAACATCCTAGGCGAAGGCTGAGAACGATGGGCCTGGCTGTAGGAGGCTGATATTCGATAACATATTGCGGATTGTGAGAGACTTGATGGACTTGAATATAGTGGCGGTACATATATTTAAACTGTATAGCAATGTGTAGTTCTTTGATGTACTATTGGAGCGGCAGGGCGGTAGCACCCTACCCCCCGAATTGTAGTTGTAGTTATAGTAGGTTGGCCACTAGGGCGGCCTCACCCTGCGGAGCTTCGAGTACAGGTGAAAGCCGGAAAGAGCTAGATGCGGGGGAGCCTGAGATCCAGGGATGGAGCTGGGCAACAGTTGGGGGGGAGAGTGTTGGGGAAGGGTTGGGAGGCGGGGGGGAGAGGGAGTGGGAAGTTTGGTGTGTTTTTGGTTAACAGGGTTTTAGAAGGGGATGCAAGCCTATATAGATTGGAATGGAACTCAAGGTTACACTGCACCTGAGGGGAGGGAATTGGATCATACCAGGCCATGGGGGACCTTAAAATACTCACATGGAATGTGCGGGGGCTTGATAGCTATTTAAAAAGGAACAAGGTTATGCTGTATCTGCGCAGGCAAAAAATAGATATTGCATTTCTACAGGAAACCCACCTTACACGTGAGAAGATGGACACGATTGCGGGAAAGTGGAAGGGGCCTACGCAAGAGGAGTACTTATATGGGTGGCGCCACATGTCCCGTTTCAGCGGTTGCAAGTGGTGGCTGAGACAGACGGGAGGATGGTTATGCCGAGGGGATTGGTAGAGAATAGGGAGATAAGTATTGTTAACACGTACGCCCCGAACCAGAACACGGCGGCGTATATTAGGACACTGAGTGCGAACCTGATCGTGTGTGTGGGAAGCGCAGTGATCTGGGGAGGGGACTTCAACTGTGTGTTGAACCCGAGGGTGGATAGATCGGACGGGAAATTGGATAGACCGGCCCCTGCAGCCAGCGCGCTACAGACACTGCTTGATGACTTTGGGTTGGAAGATGCATGGAGAGTGTGGCACCCTGGGGAAAGGCAATATTCACATTATTCTGCCCCACAGCAGTTATCAACAAGGCTGGACTATGTCTTCGCATCACCAGGAATGATAGCGGAGATTGTGCACTTAGAGTACAGGGCCAGGGTCCTCTCGGACCACTCGCCCCCGATTCTTGCGTGGCAATATTGCCCCCGAGGGCGAGGATCCCGACATGGCGCCTACAAGCGGAGGCGTTGAAAGACCCCTTCTTTAGAGAAGATTTACGGGGGGAGATAGTAAATTATTTTGAAACCAATACTGGGAGTGTGGACTCGGCAGAGACACTATGGGAGGCCTTTAACGTTGTTATGAGGGGGGCGGCCATGGCGAAATCCAAGGGCCTACAGGGTGGAGTTTCAACAGAACTGAGGGAGACGGAAGCAAAATTGGAAGAGGCCTTAAAAGCCGGCGACTATACAGCAGAGAAACTAGATTTGATACTTAAGCTGCAGCAAAAATGCGCGGATTACTGGGAGAGGTTGTGCAACCTTAACTATAAAAGGTACATAGAGAGACAGCATCCGGGAGGTGACAAACCGGGGAGACTTTTGGCGTGGTTATATAAGAGCGAGACCCCCAGAGCCACAATCAGAACTATAGAGAGGGAAGATGGTAGCGTAGAGGACACCCAGGAGGGGGTTAATCAAGCGTTTGTGGATTATTATAAAGTGCTGTACGGGGAAGACGGGGAATGTAGCCGGGCAATGATAGAAGAAAGGCTTGAGGATATGGGGCTGCCCAGGATAAGTGAGGAGGAAAGAGAGGAATTGTACTCCCCGATTACCCTGGAAGAACTGGGGGAGGTGGTGAGGCAGTTGCCTACTAGTAAGACCCCAGGGACAGACGGGCTCCCAAGCAAATTTTACAAAGTATATATAGAAGAGGTCCTCCCCCCGCTGATAGAGATGATAAATGAGGCGTTCGAGACAGGCCGCCTGCCGGAGTCACTGAGAGAGGCTGTTATAGTACCTCTCCCGAAACCAAATAAACCAGGGCGCAGCTGTGGTTCTTTCAGACTTGTGTCAATGTTGAACCAAGACCGCAAGATATTAACTGCGGTCTTGGTGAATAGACTGAAAAAGGTAATTGGTAAGTTAATACATCCAGATCAAACGGGCTATGTCCCCCATAGAAACATCACCAACAATCATAGGCGACTTCAGAGGATCATTGAGTTTGGCAGTGGAAGTGAGGAGGAAATGGCAATCGTGTCCTTGGATGCGATCAAGGCCTTCGACTCCGTCAGGTGGCCGTGGCTGCTGGCGGCCCTGAAACACTATGGGTTAGGGCCTGGCTATGTAAGGTGGGCGGAGATTTTGTATAGGGAACAGCTGGCCAGAGTAAAGACGGGATCTGTGATATCAGAGAGGTGGCAGTTTAGTAGGGGTACTAGACAAGGATGCCCTATGCTCTACATTGAGGCAGCAATATGACACAATAGGCATCGAGGTGAACGGGGAGCGGCATTTGGTCTCCCTATATGCGGACGACATGTTGCTGTATGTGCGGTATCCGGAGGAGAACCTCCAGTACATTTTGGAAGTGCTTGGGAGATAAGCTGTGCTATCAGGCATAGCGGTGAACCCCCAGAAGTCTAGTCTGTTCCAGTTGGGGGGGTACACAGGGGTTCCAGCGGAGAGTTTACCGGTCTTACAGGTACGTGGGCGGTTAGTACTTTTCGGTACTGGGGATAGATATATATCACACCGTGGGGGAGGAGCATAGGTGTAATACAGAGGTGGCAATCCAAAAGATTGAGAAATGCATGTTTTGGGCGAAGCTGCCTTTGGCGATGATGGGGCTGGGAGCGATGCTAAAGATGGTGGTCCTGCCAAGGCTCCTACATTATTTCGGGAATATTCCGTATCTGATTCCTAAAGGGTTTTTTGCCAAATTGAATAGCATGTGTAGGGACTTTCTGTGGCATGGCAAGCGAAACAGAGTGGCGTTATGGAAGCTCCAGAACTTCCATGACAAAGGGGGTATAAAGCTGCCCAATTACGAGGCGTACTATGTGGCGAGCCAGTTGCAATATGTGACCAAATGGCTATCTGATGAAGAGACCTCCGAATTTAGGCTGTTTGGGCGGGATTGTGCACCCTTTTATTTGAAAGAAGTTATGTGGGCACCCAGGGCGGAGATGGTGGGGGGCCCTAAAATGATGCTGCTGGGGTGGAAGGTGTGGCACAGGGCATGCCAATTGATGGGGAACCTGTCCCATGCTCGCCGCAGATGCCATTGGTGGTATTGACAGGGGCAGACGCTCAGCTGCGATAGATACTCCGGACCCACTAGGAGACGGCTGGGGTGGCAACGATGGGGGATATTTGGCAGGGGGGCTCTTGTGTTACCTTTGAGGGGTTGCGGGAGGAGGCCGGGTTGCACGAAGGTCAGTACATTACGTACCACAGAATGGTACAGAGGATTAAAAGAATATGGCCCAAAACTGTGTTGGAGGAAGAACTGGACGCCACCATCGACGTTATATATGATATAGCTGAGGGGGGCCATGAGGTCTCCAGATTGTACGGGATGTTGATGTCTAAACTGGGGAAGGAGGTCACGCAGATGAGATTGGACTGGGAAACAGAGGTTGGGGCCCAAATGGGACATGGGATGTGGGAACGGGTGCAAAGGTATCATAAGAAGGTGTCTAGAAACGCGAGACTGAAACAGATACAGCTTTACATAACACACAGGGCTTATATGACGCCTTGGAGGATATCGAGGTTCGAGAAGGCAGGTCGGCAAGCATGCACCAAGTGCGACGAAGAGAACGCAGGCATGGTGCATATGTTTTGGTCATGCCCGATCATAGAGAGGTTCTGGAGGGGGGTAAAAGAGAAACTAGAAGGAAGAGGGGTCAAGATAGTAATGGACACGGTATGGGCCTGCCTGCTGGGGGGGTTCCCCAGACCACGGAAACTCAGGCATGTAAGCAAACTAAGGGACCTGGCTTATGTGCTTACGAAGAGAAGGATTGCCATGGGATGGAAGCCATGCCATGTGCCGAGGATAGAGGTGTGGTGAAAGACTTGCAAAAATGGGCAGAAGCCGAAACCATAGCATGGCAAGAGGCGTGCAGCAACGGGGGGGAGGAACAGAATGAATCCCTGATGGTCTGGAAATCACTGATAGCTGGACTGTTTGGGTCATTAGATGACCCGACTGAACCTGTTGAGGAGGAGACCGAACCACAGGGTGTGGAATCTGATGACTCGAGATGATAGACTCGCAAGGGGGGTGGGGTAGTAGGAGTAGTGGTTAGGAATTTGAAAAGTGTAATGAAACTGTTGAAAATGCACTGTTTGTTTGGTTTTATTGTTTGTTTGTTCAAAATTTAATAAAAACGAGAGTTACAACTCAGTGCGCTGAAAGAAGAGTGCCAAGAAGGGGTTGAGAACCTGAAAGCGAGTCAGACTAAATTGAATCAACAAGTGATGCACAATAGACTCTGCTTACAGGACATGTGCGCATTTCAAAATCGGATTAAGAAATTGGAAGTGGAGAATGACTAGTGGGTTATTAAAGAGGCCCATTCCCATGCAGATTTTGATGAGGAGCGCCAGAAGTTGGGCACTATGAAACAGCATAGAGATCACCTCAGTGAACAGAATAGTAGGCTGTGTCAGGAAAAAGATGCCCTGTGTCAGGAAATGCGCCAGTTAAAGGTAGACCTGGAGGAAGGCGAGTCATGTTTTCAGGAACTGATTGACATAAAAGTACAGAATGACAAATTAATGGGACATCTGAGACATATAGAATGTGACCTAGAGCAGACAACCCAGATCAAAAATGCAGAGTGAGGAGATTAGTCTCCTGAAAAAGATGAGGGCTGAGTATTATCAGACCATACAAGAATTAACAGAGAGAAAATTAGGTCATTTGTGAGGAGAACAAGGGACTCCACGGTCAAGTAGTAGCACAAGGTAAGATCATAGAAGCCAGCCAAGCCCTGTTAGTAGATCACAAAGCTCAGGCCTCTTCATACTATCAAGAAATAGTGGCTGAGAAAGATAAATCAGAGAGATTATAGAAGGAGTGTGCTAGGTTTAATCAGGCATTGAGGAACTCCAAACTAGTGGGGAATGGAAGGGCAACCCCTGATCATGATGTGGTGTCCTCTGTACCAGGTGCCACAAGCCAACTCACCACTCTATGTGCGCAAGGCACTGCTAACTTCATGTCAACCAGTTCACAAAAACTGGGAACCATGAGGCAGCTGGACTCAATTAAGCCTAGCATGGCTGAGCCGGAAGGCCAGCCTCCATCAGAGATTGATACACGTGCATCACTGCTTAGGTAAAAAAAATGTTGTCAAATGTATCTGACCAGGAGGACTACTATGAAGAGAAGATCAGGGAGTTAGACTGGTAGAAACATTAGCTACAAAAGGGACCATCTGGTCCACTTTGCGGATAAAGAAGAGTCTGAGTTTAGGCCCCAAAAGAGCATCCTCAAAACCTCTACCCGTTCAGGGAGGTGGCTGGAGCTCTCCACCAATGCTGGAAGGAGGGAGGAGTCAGAGGAGTACTCCCCTGTGTGAAAGAGGGAGTCCAAGGATAGTTACCCAGAGAGCCCTCAATACAACAGGGGAGAAGAGACCAGGCCCCGTCATTCTGGGAGAGACTCCCAGTCTCAAAGAATGAGGGAGCGCCTAGATGATAGGGATAGGACCTCAACCAGCAGCAACTCTGAGTCTGAGGGCGAATGGACTCGGGTGCGGTGGAAAAAGTAGGCTGCCAAACAAAAGAGAACTTTGGTAAAAGATCCCATTAGACTAATAAAAGCCATTAAAAACTTCATGACCCTTTACTATAAAAATGCCAAGTACTCATTCTGGGAGCATCTGGAACTGTATGACCAGATGATGATGTCATTTGGCATAAAAAATGACCAGAATTCTATGGAGTTTTCCAAGTGGACATTCTCCCCAGAATACTCCAGCTTCTTTACTGGGCTGGAGGATCAGAATCATTCAAGGTGGTCTACCTACAAGGTGGTCATCTTGAAGCACTTCTCCGTGCACCGGAACCCCAAGCAGGCGTGCAAGGTGGCCTATAACCTGCAGTGTGGAGAGGATCAGGCCTGAGAGAGTTTGTCCAAGAACTGAAGCGAGCATTTGCACAAACTGCTAAACGGGCGTGCACCAACAGTAGGGAGTTCATCAATACCTATTTCCCTGCACTCCCTAAGTACATTATGACGCAGCTAGTGAGGGACTTCCATGAAGAAAGGACCCTGGACTGAGTAATAGAGCAAGCTACCTGGATCTATGAGGTCCAAAAGCCTGTGGAAAATAAGAATTCCCCCAAAAATCCCAAACCGACCAACATCCCCGCTGCTGCTAAGGTGGCAGAGGTGAAGAATACCCCCATTTTTTACCTAGAAATGGGGGGGCCTAAAAATACACCTCCCGCTAACAAACCAACTGAGAGGCAGGGAAGACCCTCTGACCAGTCCCAAGCAGGTGGTAGCCAGGCAGGGTACCCTACAAATGTGACACCTGACTATGCCACCTACATCAGCTAGAGGTACAAGGGGAACAGACCCATCTTGGAATACATATGGACTCCCCCAGCTCAAGAGGGGGATCCAACCAGATAAGTATGGCCCCAGGAAATCTTCCTCCCAACTTCCCTCCAAATTTCCCTCAAAACTTCCCTCAGGAGGCCAGTAATATTCCACCCTCCAATTTAAGTTTCTTCCCAAGGTACCCTCCAAACCCCAAAATTCAGAACAATCCTTCTCTCTCCACTCTTTCAGGAGTCTAGACCCCCAAATCAGGAAGAGGGGAGACCAAGGATGGAGGGCTACCTGGGAAACCCTCAATACCCAAGCTACTCTAGGAGAAAGGAAAGTTACCCTTCCCGAGAGCAGGAAAGATATGACCCAATATCCCTGTATCAGCCAGAGAGGGTGTCACAACTGAAGTGCCAGGTCCAGTGCTTGACCCAAGACCTGAGCCACCCTAAAATGAAGATGGCTGCCCAGAACAGCTCGAATCTAGGGTCTGGTATCCCGGAGGAATGACATGGAGAAAACCCAGACAACCAACAGGTTTCAGAGGAGGAGGCTCGGAAAGAAGGGGGATGCAAAGCTCCAGAGGAAGCTTCCTTCGTCACCCGTGAAAAGTCCCTAGAAACCTCTGAACCTGAACCAAAATCTCCTATCCCCGAAAAACTGCAACCTAGGGAACAGAGGGTAAGAAGGAAAAACCAAGTGATCAAGAAGACCCATTTTGTGGAGGAAGTCTGCATCCTCCAGTTTGAAGGGGAAGAATCCCTGGAGGATTCTGGCAAGAAAGTCTTCTCTTTCAAGAATGGGAGGGATTCCTGCCAAAGATAAATGGGTCCCAAAAGACCCTAACTTAGACTGGGTAAGTATGGGGACTGACCTAGAACTGCCTATCCCTGTATCCCAGAAATGTCACGCCAATGACTCAGGAATAAACGAGGGATCCTCCCCCCAAACTGGTTCAAGTGACTGTCTCTGGGAAAAGGGGGCTAGCACAGAACCAGGGGAAGAAGGGGATTCCCAAAATCCCTAAATCTCAGAATGCCAAATTTTGTTTAGAGATTCCCGAACTCTGACACAGAAAACTGCCCAAGATCCCACAGTGTCAAAGACCAAAATAAAGAAATTAACTGCCCAGCTGGCCCAAAATGCACATTTGCTTTGTCCCCTGGAGGAGAAAGAAGGCAGTCCCTGTCAAGGTATAAGGCCAGTGTGCATTTCCAGCGCTCATGGACACAGGATCCCAAGCCACCCTTCTATCCAAAAAGGCATTTGATCAACTCAATTCAGGACGGGGGGAGAGTCACCAAATTCCCCTCACACCTCTTCCAGGACAACTCCAGAACTTCGACGGAAATTACATTTCCGTTGAAGGATTGCGGATCTGGAGATCAAAATTGGGCGACACAAGGTAAAACACCCGGTTATAGTCGTCACTCCAGAGGGAACACCCTGTCTCCTAGGAAATGATCTCCTTTGGAGGTTGTCACCCCTAATAGACTGTGTGAACAAGGTCCTCCGGACACAAACTAACCGGCCACTAAAATTAAAACAGAGTACCAACTATATAACCTTAAATGGCACATGCCATATGGTTGAGCAGCGGTCTGACAAAATTGAGTTCCACTTTAGGAAAAATCAAGTCCCCGACATAACTGTAATTGCTGTATGAGAACAAACTGGTTATGGGAACTCTTCTCCATTCTTGAAAATCAACCTTCCTCCCAGTTTCAAGTGGCATTCCACACTGGAAGGAAATACCCTGAAATGTTATACTGATCCACAATTTGAGGAAAACCCAAATACCATGATAAAAAGCGATGAAAAACCAGCCCAAAGCTTGGCTGAGATTCAGAAAAAGGGTGAACAGCTGTTCCTCCTCATTCAGGTAAATGAGGAGGGGGAGCCTTTTCTCGCCCGAGTATGCCTGAATAATGGAAAAAGCTTCATCAGCTAAGTGTTTTTCAGGAAACTCTCAAAAGATCAGACCATTCCCACATTTAAATTGATTGATAAGTGGGAAATGGTCCTGGAAACTCCCAATTCCAAACATCTTCTGCCTAGCAGGTGCATGCTAAAAATTTCCATTGGTGATAAAAGCATAGAGCATAATTGTTGGGTGGTGCAAGATGTCCCCTCTGCCATCTACTTAGGCAGTGACATTCCCAATCGATTCACAATTCATTTGGACCTAATTAATAACAAAGTCTGGTCCCGACTGGCGGGTAACCCCCTGGGCTTTGACAAACCTGAAAAAGCATTTCAGTTAGCTTAATTTCTGCCGTATGCAGTTGAAGTTCAAACTGGAGAAGAGGTCACCATTCCTGGACTGGTCCGACAATTCACCATTCCCTTAAAAATTAAGAGAGCAGGACATGTGGCTGATTAAAGAATCCAGTGAGGGTAGAGACCAGGAATCCTCTGAGGAGTAAAAGTAAGGAAATGGAACCCTGATAAAGAAAATCATGTATAAATAACAGGGAGTAATTTACTTGAA
Organism: Ambystoma mexicanum; assembly: GCF_040938575.1. Classification (NCBI taxonomy): domain Eukaryota; kingdom Metazoa; phylum Chordata; class Amphibia; order Caudata; family Ambystomatidae; genus Ambystoma; species Ambystoma mexicanum. The sequence continues at coordinate 966,314,059 of NC_090935.1, read as the reverse complement.
GTTATTGTACAAATGAAGAAAATAAAAAATAAAAAGAAGATAAAAATTGTTAAGAAACTAGAAGGTATGGTAACTGTAGGTTATTGTTGTGTAAATACTTGTAAATCTTCCAGGAACAATGTGTGTAAAAGTACTGAAACCTGTTTTTATCTTCTATTAGAGAACTAACATCCTTAAATTCCAGCCTGGAGAGGACCCCAGGGACCTGGAACGGAAGGAAGAAAGGGGTTGCCTTGCCACACTCTCCAACCCAAAGATGGAAGGGGATGCTGGAGTGCCAACTCCCAAAAGAAGGACGAAAAGGGGTTTGCCATGCCATACCTCCCAACCCAGAGACGAAAGGGGATACTGAAGTGCCCACTCCCTGATGAAGGAAAATGAAGCCGAAGCCACTCTGCCCTACTCTTCCCCAACAAAGAGTCATGGAAGAGCAGGGGCGCATGTGGTGCATTCAAAGGCCCCAAACAGAAGTCCCTTTTACATGAATAGCAGCCATTTAAACAATGCAAGCCAAAACGGCTTGGCTTTTGCTTTCTCTTTCACGTAAACAGCAGCCCTTTTAAACACTGCAGCCAAACATGCTATGGCTTTTTCTTTTGTTTCATGTCAACTTAAAGAACCATGCGGAAAGGGGCCTACCTGTCATTATCAATGGACAAGCAGCAATGTAAATTCACCCAAGAAGGAGGAATCAAAGAATCCTGTGACATGGAAAACAGGATTTTTAAGCATTAACAGAAAAAACGGCCTGCACATGGGTTGCAAATAAAAACGGCTTTAAAAAGTCACAATGGAAAAAGATATCACTGCTCACAAAACTGTCAGAAAAGCCAAACATGATGTGTGGGGTGACCAAAACAAATGTATATTAGATTTCACCTACAAAACTCCTGTAACATGTGAAGAGACACTACTTCTAGAAAAACCAGTTCTGGCTGAGGCAGGAACTTCAGAATGACAAGCCGTACTTCCAGCTGGACATCACACCACTCCTTTAATAATCCCGCAGTAAAATTGGTGCTGCTGAGGGCGTCAAAACTCCCCATTCTGCAGACTGACTGGCAGGAAAGCAGGGGCTTCAAAAGAAAACCATCCCTGCCAAAGCATGACAAGAAGGTGTGTGTCCTTGTTGCACCCACTTCAAAGAGCAAAATGCCTATTTCAAAGAGACTCATAAAAAATCTCTGGTCACAGGCTGACCCAGGGGAACAGATGGCTGTGGGGGTTGAAGCCGCCATCCCATTTGCTGACAGATACACTCATCATTCATATAAAAGACTATTTCAGTTTAAGGCATTTTGCGCAGCAATCAGACTGAGGATACATTTCATTTTTATGCCATTTTTCATGTAATTTCTAGGCAGTTTGGGGGTTTAAATTGTATTTACCTGGGACACTGGGAACTGTAATGGCCAGTTAGATTAGGTTTCTGGCTGATCTGAACATGTGACAATTATGAGATTTAATGAAAATGTGGAAAATGAAATTAGGAATATGTGTCAGGATCCATCCTTGGAGACTATGGCAGAAGTGGAAGTTTTCGCCGCGGAGAACCTTCACTTAGCAGTCCAGTCCTCATCCAACATGGCTGCCTTTGTTATTTAAGCAAGCCCCGCCCACCTCCCGGCGCGTTGTATCTGTGTTGTTACTCCTAGTTGATACCAGCGCTCAGCTTTATACTCTGTTCAGCTCCTTCCGTGCCCCTCCAGTGCCCCTCCAGCAGTGCTTATTCCTTCCCGCTTGTCTTACCTCTGTCTTTTCTTCTGCCTCTCCGTGCTCCCTTGTCCGTTCTCGGCACTTTGCCCATCACTCCTTTTCAGACTTTCCTTTTGCTTTAGGCATCTTGCCACTCGCGCTAGCGGTCCGCCGCCATCCTCACGTATCTTCGTGTTCCTCTCTGTGCCTTTCGTGGATCCAACCGTTTCTGGTAAGTAGGGACTTTACTGCTTCTCCCTCTTTCCCTTCCTTTTCCACTCTGCTCGGTCCGTTTTCCCCGTTTCCTTCTTTTCTTTCCTCCTTCATTGCTTCTCGTAGCTGCTACCTTGTATTCGGCCAAGCCTCTTCGGATCGGTCTCGGCCTTCTTTTTCCCGAGTCATCATCACATTGGTGGACCGAACAAACTCGCTGGATCCTCTTGTTTCCTGGTTTCGCTCCGGATCTCTTGCTACCACATCCACCATTGGAGTCTCCCATTTCATACCATCTCCGGAAGACTACACAGGGTTTTTTTTTACCGCCCATCGGTTTTTTCCCTGTCGCGGGTCTTTGGCTCCTCGGGGCCCCCCAAGACAGGTTCCACCTCCTGTCGAGGTGGCCTCCGAGGGAGCCAGACCCTACTTGCATGACAGGAGGTCCAGAGACAAGTCTACCAAGGAAGATACCAGAACCCCCCGAAGATCCTCGAAACACTCCAAAGACAAGCAAGAGGAAGCATCAGGTGAGGAGAAGGGTGGTGAGGGTGAACATTCTGACAATATGCTTGATGACTTACATATTCATAACTGTTGTACATTTTATGAAAATGACAAAAATGTGGCACATGGCCATGCTACATCGTACGGAGTTGGCAGTCAGATCTTCTAACTCCCCATGACCAGCTAAAACCGAATACATGTTTTATATGGCAGTTGCTAGTATAATTATGAAGTTATGATACCCTAACTGGTTTTTGCCAAAAGTTGTAAGGAGAACAAAGGATGATGATGAATGTGAAAAGACAGATGGTGCTCTCCTCCCCTGAACCAATCCTGACTGGGGGTGGGGAGAGGGATGGCAACTGTCCAATCCTAGTGGCAGGGATAATTACAGGGTACTTCCTCTAGATTGTAAAGTTATTGATGTCCTTTCTGCTATATAAGGGGGACTGTACTAGGACAGGGACACACAATAACTAGGGAAGACAGCAAAAGGAGAATGGAGAGAAGCCTGCCGAAACTTACCATCTTTGAGAGTGCAGTGACCAGACCCCTGCCCTATCTGTCCAGAGTGTCCGGAGATCCAGTTGGCTTTCCTGAATCTTAAACCAAGGCTTGCTATATAAGTAGCCATAACCGCAGCCCTAAATTGCATAAGCCCTTCATTTTTGTAGTAGTGCATCCAATATTTCCCATTGAAAACCCCAATTGCCCTTGTAGTTCAGTCATATCCCTATAGAACAATCTCTTGTTTGCCTGTGTATATTAGCATATCCTCATTGAACAACTCCTCATTTGTCTATGTAAATCCTTAGTATTTTTGTAAGTAAATCAATTCATTCCCCATTGAATTTCACAGATCGGGATTATTGAAATTCGAAGCCAACAATCTCTTTCCCAGTGTGTTTATAAATTGTTATAGTCATTAAAGTGTTGCCCCAAAAGAATTATTCCTCTTGAGAGCTGAAACCGAATTTGTGCATGTATTGTGTGCGTTATTAAACAAATCCCTATTTTGTATCTGTCAGTTTAATACCCCAACTGTTTTCATTAGTGTGAGCAATCCCTTGCCCTAGAATTCTACTTGTTATTTGCCTCTGTCATTGTAACTGATAACTGATGTTCTTATTGTAAGCTAAACCCCTTGCCCAGCTTCCTGTTATTGTAAGTCTCGGTGTAAACAAATGTTCATTTGCCACTGTATTTTCCCTTTGCATTTGCTTTCTCCCAAAAAACGATTTTCCTATTTCATTTCTATTTTGCCCTGGTGTGCTGATTAGTTTTCTCTAAAACCTTGCCTATCTCCTAAGTGTAAGCAATACGAATTTCCTTTGAATCTGTCCCCTAGCGGCTGTGAGAAATAATCAAAATCCCATTCTTCAATTTTCCTCCAAAAACAGGGTTTCCTTTCTTTGCTGGCTTCCCATCTTGTGGTGGTGGGCTTTACCCCCAAACCGATTTTCCCTCTATATTCCTTCTCCTTGTCACTGCCTTTCATTCAAAGGAATGAAGTCCACATTGATTTCTGGGGATGAGTGTTGCAGGGGAGAGTGCTTAACTGTAGGTGCTATCACTTTGTGGTACATTGTTATTTTTCTGTTCTGCCATTAAAAAACGGAATTAACTTTAATAGTGTACCTGGTTGATTTGTAGAGATTATTGCATTTTGTGTTGCAACAACATTGGTGGCTGTGTAATTGGTTGATTTTCCTTTTTCTTTAAATAATAAATGAATACATATCTTATTGATACACACCGGCCTGGTTCCTAGTCCATTGTGACACGGGGTGTTTGTGGAGGTTGGGTGCAAGACGGTTGGAGGCCTACTCAAAAAAGAATCCGTAGTACTTAAAAAATATAAAGCGTTTTATTGTGCGCCACATTCATTGTAGGGGAAGGAGTTCCCTAGCTGGCGCCTGCCATGAATAAACTGTGATATCTTAACCAATAGGGGACTCTGTCAATGACTGGCTGGACTAGGGTCATTGCTCAGTGCAATATGCCTCCTTTAACCAGGCCATGGTTACGGTGGCCAGCATGGGCAGGAGGGCACTCCTGGCCAAGGTAGACATCAAATATGCCTACTCCTAGTGCACCCTGACAGTTTCCACCTGTTAGGATTTCAATGGTAGGGCAGGTTTTACTTTGACAAATGTATGCCAATGGGATGCTCTGTGTATTGCGTACTATTTGAAGCTTTCAGCACCTTTTTAGAATGGCCCGTGCGCAGGGAGGAGCAGCAGGGAAGCATTATCCACTACTTAGATGATTTCCTTTTCATAGGCAATGAAGGGTCAGCATACTGCGCTCATGCATTGTCTTCTTTTCAGAGCCTGATGGCCAAGATGGGCATCCCGCTAGCACTGGAAAAAATACAAAGTCCTACAGAATTGTTAACATTTTTGGGCATTGAAATAGATACGAAAAAAGGATACTTGCAGGTTGCCCCAGGATAAGGTACAGGGACTGATTTCTTAGATTGAGAGCAACCTTTCCAAGGACAGGACCTCTTTGGAGAAGGTCCAACAGCTGTTGGGTAAATTGAATTTTGCTTCCAAAGTTATTCCTGTGGGAAGGGTGTTTGCACGCAGGTTGGCAAGGGAAACAGTGGGTGTTACACAGAAACACCACCATATCCGACTTGGCCTGAAAGAAGACTTGAGAATGTGACTGTCATTTCTGCTAGGGTTTAATGGGGTGCAATTATGGAAAACACTGTGGGAAACAAGTGGGAGCTACAGATGTATTCAGACGCATCAGGGAGTTAAGGTTTTAGGGTCATCCTGGGGCAGGAATGGTGTGCGCAGAAATGGCCACCAGGTGGCACAAGCAAGGGAGGACCAAGAAAATCATGGCACTAGAGCTCTTCCCTATCGCGGTGGGCCTCATTTTATGGCCAACAGAATTGGGGAACAAAAGGGTGCATTTCTGATCTGCCACTAAGGCAGTGGTTCAGGCCATAAACGTACAATCAGCATCCTGCCCGGCTGTTCTGAGCCTCTTTAGGAAATTGGTAGAGATCTTCTTGTACAGGAATATTGAGTTCAGGACTCGGCATGTGCAGGGTGTTGTGATCAAGATGACAGGGTGCTGCAAGCAATTCCATCCCATTGTTTAGCAGAAAGTTTGACGCCAACACTGCTCGGGGTGCGGGTTCTGTCATGGAACATAGCTGGGGTGGACAAGTACCTTATTGACGAAGACTGGCATACATTCATTAGGGAGTCTGAGGTGATTTTGCTTCAGAAAACCTGGGCCATGGAACATCTGCACTTGCAGGGGTATGCAACCTTCTCTATCCCAGCATCCAAGGGAGTAAGGGGGTGCCCATGCGGGGGCTTGGTGACTTGGGTGAACGTGATCTTATTTAAATCAGTTACCGTGATAGATATGCATTTGCCTGATGTTTTGGCGTTCGACATAAAACTGCTGGATGGCACATCCATGCTGCTTGTTAACTTTTATAACAGGGTTGTAGCAGGGAGGGGGATGGCACTTGTAGAAAGTATTACAAATAAAATCTTGGTTTGGAGGGTGTGTCTCACTAGACTCCCAAAAAGCTTAGTTAGGGGAGACCTTAATGTACAGATTGAGCCGTCGCCTGTCCTGGAAGATGCCATGACAGAGGAGGATAGCCTCTGAGGGTTTGGTCACCCAAATACACAAGTCAGCAGAAGAATTTATAATTATTTTAGCCTGAGCCAATATCAGGGCATGTAAGTGTCAAGTTCCTGGGGACTGGCCTGCTGCTCCTACCTTTGATAATGACCGGTCCTCTAGCAAAATTGATTATATGTTTGTTAATTCCGAGGCCTGGGGATCCATCAGGGCATTTGAAGTCATAGAGAGGGGGGAGAGTGATCATCACCCCCTACATATGGAGGTGCGAAAGGACATTTTGGGGGGGTCTTATGAGGGAGCCAAGTTGATGGTGAGCGAAGCGTAGTCGCCCTTGTATTTCTTGGCCAGGTCAGAAAGAATTTGATGTGGGTTGATTTAGATCTGGAGGGAGTTCTCCCATGGGTGTATGCTGACATTTGTCCCCTCCTTGAGGCCTTTGTGGGGTTGGATCCGAGCGATGCCACAGTTTTGATTAAACTCCATGAGGCAATAATAGCGCAGGTGGGAGCTTATTTCTCAAAACCAGCTAAAGAAGTCTGTAACTTTACAGAGAAAGCCACCCCCTGGTATGATAGGAATCCCGGGAGGCCAAGGAGAACAGACTCATTGCGGCCACAACGATCCAAGGGGCTGAGAGGTGTGCTGAGGTCAGATTGGTAAGAGGCAAATATTGTAAGATTCTGAAGGACAAGAAGATGGGGTGGCATGATGATTTATGGAAGGCACTCCTGGAAGCAATTTGCTGCAGGGACTCCAAGGGTATTTGGTCTAAGATGGGGGCTGGTCACTGAGGGAGCCAAGGTCAGTCTCACGGCTCGATCCCTGAAGCAGTATGGGCAGAATACAATGGTAACCTCTACCGGGTGGATGATGGGACTTCGATGGAGCTTTCTACCATCAGGGAATGTGCTGTACCAACTAGGGCACCACTCCCTACTCCACTGATTCGCACCAATCCCCAGGGAGAGCTTGCGCTGGTGACCCAAAAGATGGGTACGGTGCCAGGCCTGGACAGAGTAGTGATAGACTTTTATAGAAATGAGTCTGTTGTCTGGGTACCATATCTGACCAAACTATTCAACGTAGTACTCTCCAGCATGCAGGTCTCGGAATCTTGGACCTCGGCAGAAATTGTCCCAATTCATAAAAAGGGTGCACATGATGACCCTGTTAACTTTATACCTATTTCCCTGTTACATGCTGGGGGGAAGATGCTTGCCCGGGCACTGTTCCACCTGAATGACTGGCTCTGAGTAATGGGGTAAGGAGAGAAAACAGGTATGGGTTGCCCTATATGTCCAGTGATAGAGAGGGCAAAATCCACTGAAATCAAAACCATCAGGAGTCTACCACTGGGGTAAAAAAGAACCATTTGTCTAGTAATTCGAATCTGATTCTACTGTTCACCATCATTGAGCATGTAAATCACTCTAAATACACAAGGAGAAAGATTGAAAGTTTTTGTGTTTTATTAAATGTTTATGACTTTTTCAAGAGAATGAAAGTTAAAACCAAGAGTGCACAGAGAGACCAGTGTTGTGTGACAAATAAATATACAGTATACAGAATATCTACATTTGTTCATGTAACATTTCACGTGATAAAATAACAAAATACATGGGTAGGTGGTAAATATATCAGGTGAGTGAAATCCAAATGAAAAAGAAGCAAACCCGACCCAGATGGGTCTGAGGGTGGGTCCATATTGCTCTCATTTTGAAAAACAAAAATGGAAGGGTTTAAATAAGGGTGAAAACACAAGACAGTGTTTTCGACCTCTAAGAGTTAAAGATCCCTTTATTGTGTTTTTTTTCTTTTCTCAAACCACTCCCTAAAGAAATATCTGGTTATTGCCGCACTAGCCTATTCGTCTAATTAGTACATAATAAACAGAGCATAGAAGAATAGTATGCAAAAAAACATTTCCAATGAGTCTTCTTTATAACCTCTACAGGCTAGATATCTTTTTGCTGTGGTTAATTTATTTTGAACCACTGCCTAGGGTCTGCCAACCTAAAAATAAATATTAAAAGGCAAAGAAACTTGGGTAGAGCCCGTGTTGGCTTGGTATCCCCAAGCTGAATCACGTTTCGGCGGTTTTTCTCTGATGCGGACCGCCTTTGTCAGGGTGTCATAGGGAACGCTGAAAGAATATATATGTGTATTAGCAATGTTTACCTTCACTGTAGGTGCACAGGAACATATTTATGCCTCAGCAAGGGAGCAGCTCTCTGAAGTGGGCTGCCCGCGTGAAAAGTTATTTGGGACAGCTGGGCTTGGGGGACTACTGGTCTAACCCCTCTGTTGTAACATCTGCGTCTAAGAAAGTGATATCCTGATGAAATCCAGGGTCTCAGAGCAACTGGCCCAATACCTTGCTATTAAGAAACGGGTCAGTTGTGATGAGTACCTGAATTATGTCACCTCCAGAGGGGAAAGGGCTGTGTACCTAAAGCTCTACATTGGCATTTTGCCCACAGCCGCACTGTGGCACAAATGGAATGATGCTGCTTCCGCAACATGTATTCTTTGCGGTGAGGGGGCCAACACTTTGCAACATTATCTACTCCTCTGTCCGGTGACTAAGCCTTTGAGGTAGCGTTTTTTGAAGCCCATATTTCTAAATCGCAACTGTTGGACACTTAGCGAAGCAAAGACTAAGTGCCTGGATTCTGCAGATGCTTTGACCGTCTTTGCTACCAGTAACTACCTGAGCTGGGCAGGGAAAATTCATATGAGAAAGTCCACTTGTAATCACCCATTGACTCAATGCTTTGAGGATGAATGTTCTTGCTTTTTAAACTACTACTACCATGTGACAGGATGAATTTGTTCGTGACTGTAAGTTACTTGTGTTATAAGTTATCATGATGTTGATGTGTTTATGTATTGTGTACCGCTTTTATGACTTTCTTGTCGAAATAAAGCTGCTGAAATGGAAATGGTTAATAATGCTGCTGACACTCTTCCTCGTTTTTAGTGGAACATGTTCCGGAAAGCCGATTCAGCACTCATGCAAAAGGGGGTGCAGTTCAAGAGTGGAGGTTGATAGCTGGTGTCGTGGACAAGGCGGTCTGGGACTTGGGGGAGCGAGAGCTCCCATCAGGCATTAGGTCCAGGTACCAGCAGGACTGCAGTAAGTTTTTGAGTGTGTCACATGCATTGGGACGCACAGAGAGTGCACTGGAAGAGCAGGTGCGCGCATTCATAGTGTGGGCACACAAGGAAGGTAAGACCAGGAGCTGGATGGTGGTTCACCAGGCAGCAATATCCTTCTACAGCAAGTTATTAGGGAAAGGGGACCCTACTAAAGGTTTTATAGTGTGCACAGCTTTGAGGGGATGGGGCTGGGTGGAAGGGCCCATACAAGATGCGTGCAAACCAATTGATTTTGAGTTATTGCAGAAACTACTGACGTGTGCACCGATGCTTATGAAGTGTCATTATTAAGGGTAGCATTTGCATTGCCATTTCTTGGGGCTTTCCAGGTCAGCACAATAGTCTCTGCTAGCAAGAGGGACCTGTCTGGTAAGGCCCTTTCAGTGGGTGATGTTGCCTTTGGTGCCAAAGGCGTGGGTTAGGGGTTGAGGATCAGGTTGAAAAAATGTAAGACCGATCAGGACAGAAAAGGAAAGTGGGTTGATATGTACGGGTCCCCTTGCAGGGACAGCTGCCCGGTCCAGCTCTTGAGGTCTTTCCTGGTGATTAGGCCCCCACGGGAGGGCCTTACTAATGCATGCCAGTGAAGCCCCCCCTGACCATTACCACTTCTGGAAGATCTTGTCCACTTCCTTGGGAATAGTGGGATTACATGGCGAGGGCTGATCATCGCACAGTTTTCATGATAGGAGCCGCTACCACAGTCTTTTTTCAGGGGATGACCACGCCAGCTATTAGGAGAATAGGCAGATGGGATTCTGACTACTGCCGACTTTATGTGAGGCCACAGGGCAATCCTTATCTCCCTTGTAGTACTTGTAAGACAGCCTAGAAGGAGGGTCAGCCCATATTTTAAATAACATTGTTCCCAAGAACTGACGTCCTGTGCTTCAGCGCAGGAGGAGTTGACTTGCTGGTGTTATTGATTGTTTATATTTTGTGAAACAATTGTCTTGTATTGACAGATGATGCAGTATGGATTATGGGGCATTCATGTTTTGTTCGGGCTGAGAAGAATGCACAGCAATGCAGTATAGGTCCCAACGGGGGTCCGAACTTGGGATTTCAGAAAACAAAGGTGGTATGGCTGGGCATATAAGGCATGTGTCATTGTTGCCCGCAGTGCACAGGCAGCTGCAATGGAGGCCTGCTCCCGGATTTATGGTCATGCACTTAGGATGTAATGACCTCGCCGCATTGGGAAGGGGTTGCTTGTTGGCTCAGAAACAACTGACACTGTGGATCTTGGCACAGGTGTTACCTGGCACAGACATATTTTGGTCTGAAATTACACCCGGGCAGCAGTGGCGTGGAGCATCTTCCCTTGCAGGAATGTAAAAATCTAGAAGGAGATTAAACAGGAGCATAGAAAAATTTGCAAAATCTGATGGCCTGGGATGTATTAGGCATTGCTGCTTGAATTCGCTCCCGTCCCATTTTGAGGCAGATGGAGTGCATTTATCCGATAAGGGGATGGACATCTTCCTCACAGCAATTCAGGTGTTGGTAAGAAGGGCAGATTGCAGATAGGTACTTTGGTTAGTATGACTTACTATTTTGGGGGCATTGGGGCAGCAAGGGAGTCACCCCCAAAGCGTGGCAGAGTCATGGGGTGGTCCTAGCCATGGAGGAGCTTTGACACTGTAAGGGATTTCAAACAGGAACTCACACAGGTCTCGCCCAGCATGTAGCGCGTGATGAAACCCTTATTTATTTTTGTCTGTAAGTTCAATATTCTGAATGATATACGACTCATATCACACCCATCTCAAAATACCACCTGGGTCACACTGAACCAGGAATCAGGCTAGTTTGTAAAGGTGAAGATTTATTTATTTATTTAATATTCAAATCACACATAAGTTTTATATATATATATATAGGGCAGCAATCACCCAAAGGGTGACAATACAATTAAAAAATAAGCAAAGCAACTGCATTCACTTATACTAATGAAGATTAGAAACACAGGAAAAAGAACAGATTTGTTTTGTGCACAGCTAGCGTTTGGGTTAATAGTTCCCCCTGCAAAGGTTTGTTTAAATACAAATGAGCAATCCTACACCAATGTGAGTAACCAGCAGATATTCGGGAATGAAAGACAAGTTTTAGAGTTTATAGGCAATCTTCCCTCCCCAAACAAGAAAGGAAAACCATTTTGGCAAATGACACTTTAAACTGACAGGTGAGAATGGCTTTGTAAAATAATGCAAAATGTCAGAAATGCTTAGATGGAGAAAAATGCGAAAGAAAGCAACTCTAAACAAGTCCTAACACACATGAGCAATAATATAAACAACAATACACACTTCAGATCAGGATGGGATGGAAGAAGCACTTTGAAATGGGCAAAAGACACATATAACTTTTGAACTTTGCAAATTCGTGGCAAACTTTTACTATGCAATATTGAAGAAAATTGGGTCAAGTACACTGTTCCGCAATATGGTTATTAGTTGTGGGTGTAGCTACTGGTTTTAGGTATCAGTGAGAGTTGAAATGCCATTTCTATCTTTAAAACCAAAGAAGTTATAGAGGTTTTAGAGAGAGGTGTTTTTGCAAAATAGGCGCGAAAATGAAAACAGAAATTCGATTTTGAAAATGACAGATAGGTTTTCTTATACTATATTAAGGACTATGAAAAAGAAGAGACCACACATGAATTCTCACGGCTACGTGGCCAGCGCAACCATTCACGTGATGGGTCCTCAATTTCTTCTGGGATTTACTTTATTTATTCAAAATCACTAGGGAGTTATGGTTTTGTAACACAGATAAGAGAAAATCACTGCAAGAAGGATTCTAACAATACTATGGTTCTGAATTAAAGATGGGTTGGGTTGAGATAGGGATAATACAATGCAAATATATGCTATGGGTTACTGTTCTTCCTGTTATACTTACAGCCCTTTATAATTAAATTGGACCGTCAGCTCTGGTCATTGGGTGGATCAGGTCTACCGGCAGCAAGGCACCTCGGGAGGGATCGGATCAGCGGCACGGTTCTGGTCAATTTTGAACTGCACCTCAGACTGTATTTGGAAGGGCCCCTTCTGGTTACTAGACACGGTAGATAACAGGATGCAAGTTTCAGCGGGCAAGCCTTAATGGTAGCAAGCCAAGCTGAATCAGAATTATTCTTTTAAATTCTGTATGTTTGCGATTGGGTCAAGCTGACAATAATTCAGCAATGCTAAGGGCCTCATTACACGGAAGGCGGTAATGGTTAACGGCCACCGTTAATGGTAACGGTGGCCGTTAACCCTTACCGCCTTACTACGAGGTCCCTTAGCGGGTTGGTGTTTTAACGCCTGCTTTTTGCAGGCGTTAAAAACCAACCCGCTAAGGGACCTCAGAGCTAATTACGGCACCGCAAAATTGCGGTGCCGTAATTAGCGCCTTCCCCATTCCCATAGAGCCCTATGGGGCAGAAATGGGAATGGGGAAGGGCAATGGCGGAAGGGGGATTTACCGCCCCACCAACCTTGGAATGGGGCGGTAAATCCCCTTTCCGCCAAGGCGGTGCCGGTAATTTACCGGCATGGTCCAGGGTGCTAATAGCACCCTGGACCACCGCCTTCCGTGTAATGAGGCCCTAAGTCTGGATTCTGCAAGGAAATCTGGATCTTCAAAGAGTTCAGGAGTCAGCTACAAGATGAAGAGTTCTGGAATAAGGTGCTGCACGGACATCTGGATGGGTTCTGGAAGCAGTGTGTTCTGGAAGCAGTATGTCCTATGTGTAGTGAAACTCCTATATTTATACATTACACAGTTTATGGCGTGGGCAGAACTTCAAACCCCCCCCCCCATGTCTGTGAATGGCTACAGGGATGTGCTTTGTTCCGGTTGGCAGTCAGAACAGAGCTGTCATCATTATGACAGGATTTAGGAAGTTCACTGAGAAACCTCCTTCACATCCTGCCCCTCCTTTAGGAGGCTGGGTGTCCAGGCCTTCCTTTGTCCTTGGGTCAGCCGGCAGACGAATGTCTGAGGCTTTCTTTGCTTTCAATATGCGGGAACCATTAAGCAGCCATTAAGCCTTCGTGTAGCAACTGAGTGTCAAGCTGAAATGTGAATCTTCCCAGGCTGGGCTGTCAGATCAGAAGTAAATAGTTGATTCACCCTAGACTGGGTTCCTATACCTTAGAATCATTTCAGTTCACATATAAAATACAAGCACAGTTCATAAGGGATTTGGACATTTTAAAAGAATTAGCCCTTCACAAACATGCTTTAAATAGTTGAATTTTGCCATTTCAATCAGGAAACAGAAGCACAATTTAAACTGGGTTTGGCAGCTAATTTTCTGCTGCAGCTATCAGGCAGGCAGGCCTAGATTCATCTGACTGCCTGGAGAATCCATGATTTCAGCACACTTTCCTTTCATTAATTCACTGGGGAAAATGACTGAATTTAGTAGCAAAACAGCACTTTGAAGGTTACCATTGATTAGGAAGCTGTATTTAAGGGCATTTTTGGATTTTAGCCCACTTCTGTGGCATTGATTCATGTGACAGTTGACAGATGACAGGTGACAGCAGTGATTTCTGTTTTTACACCACTTTGCCTGTGTATGTCAGGGTGTGCAGCTCTTTTGTGATTTCTGCACCATGTGCACATTTTCAGATTTGGCACGCACGGGGGTTATCGCCTCCATTTTTCACAGTTTTCTTTCCCCATTGGTAAAGGGGTGCAGTGTGGCGCATTGGTGTGGATAAAAATATTCCACAACACTGCGGTTTTAGCTGGGAGAGCTACCCGATGGCAACATTCGAGCCAGGTTCAGGCAACGGGCACCGAGTCCCTTAGGGACAGTTGAGACTCCTTGTCAACTGAATGCAGTGGTCCTGGATATATTACTGCCTGGCAGTTGCTAACCAGAGGCAGACGTCCGCTACTTTAAAAAAAACAGAAGTGACACATGTTATGCTTGGACAATAAACCTTGCTGCAAGCCCGGGAAAATCTAAAGTGCTACCTTAGAAGTTGCTATGGGCATTGCTGTGCTTCTGTGGCTGGGACCCCCCAATTTAGGTATTTGACTCTTATAAATGTGATCTTTTGTTTCCCAAAAAAAATACAATCGTTTCTGTTGTTAGTGTAGGTGGAAAGGTATCATTACATCCATGCCATGGACCCTTAGGGAGGAGGGGCCATAGTGGAGGGTGGCCCCGCTAAGAAACAAAATAAATCAACAAACTTATTTTCACATACACATATGAACTGTCCAAAGCAAGGAAACCAGTGCAGGGGCAAGAGGATACTATTATAACTCTATGATGGGGCAAATGAGACATGAAGTGACATTATAATCATCACAACCTAACCCAACAAAGTCCTGCAGTCATATTCTTGTTCATTGCCTTGGCCCGTTCTAAGAAAGGTATTTTTACTATTTCTGTTCAGGATTTGAAATATGTCTGGTGTGGGTGAACCTTGCCCTAAAATGTGTATTTTTGTCTGTTTCTAGTCTGAGTCTCTCCGTGGTTTTTTTTTTTTTTTCAATTTCTAGCACAATCCTCCTATGCTAGACATAAAAAGAATACTATTTCCAGTGTCCTGTTCTAGAAGTCGTATTATTTCCAATTTCAGTCTCAGAGGGAACCCTGATACAGGCTACCAGTAGCAATAATAACGCTTGCATTTCTTTCATGCATAGGGTTTAAAAACATGCCCCATGACTGCCCTGTCATGGCAACCAGATGTTAGGTCATGTTGGGAATGGCAGTCTGCACTCCCTGTCCAGGCCCCATAAGGATCAGCCTATGCTCCCCCACCCCAAAGGGCCCTCACCAGCAAACGTATTGACCTGACACACAAGTATCTATTGATTCTGCATAGTCTGAATTGCACAGAAATCAGTCGATTCAGAGTTTGTAGGAATATGTTTGCCCAGGGCTACCTGACTGAAGGAGGCAGATCTGTGGATTAGAACTATTCACACTATTGGTGGAAATGAGAGAAGTTTCTAGATAAAAGCAGCAAAGGGATAATTCACAGTCGTGGGTGAGCATATTTCAAATGGTTTTTGGAGCTCCCAAGGAAAACTGGCCCCTGGTCCACTGGATTTTGAATTTAGGGACCGATAGCCTAAGAATGGCACAGTGTCATAGATTTCCTGCACAACCGGAGAGTTTCAGTTCTTATGTAGGCCTGGAGAACTGTTAAGAAAACTTCTTTGTAGTTTAAACTTCCCATTTCAAATGTTATTCTGGCGTCCCATATTGTATGATATGATATGATATTATATGATGATATGATATGATATGGCATTTATAATGCGCCTATACACAAGTGTTTCAAGGCGCGACGAGGCAGGGGGGAACAAGGGGAGACAGACAACGATCCTACTAGGCCAGGTGTCATTCAGATCGCGCAAGTGCAGGGTGGAGGGGAAGGGAAAAGTGCAAGGGGGAAAGGGAGAGGAGAAGTGCAGTACAGGTTTAGTAGAACAAGATAAATAATAAGGGCCAGCTGGTGGCAAGTGCAGGATAAGCGCAGACAAGTGCTGGGAGGAGGGGCTGTAGGGATACAGAGACAGTCCCACTGTGCAGGGGTTGCCAGGGCGGCAGTGCAGGGGAGAGTGGCAGGGCCGCGGACCGGGATAGGTAAGTGGCCCTGTTGCAGATTCGGTGCAGTTTCAGTAATATTAACAGGAGAGAGGGGGAGAGAAAGCAGAGGCAAAGAGGAAGGTTTTGAGGTGCTTCCGGAACCGGAGATGGTTCTCCTCAAGTTTCAGGGAGGCAGGAAGGCTGTTCCAGAGGGAGGCCCCTGCTGCGGAGAGAGATCTACCCCCAACTCGTTGCTTGGAGAATGGATGACCCTGAGGGAGTTGGAGGTGGATGAGCGAAGAGCTCGAGAAGGAAGATATTTAGGAAGAGAGAGTTGAAGGTATTTTGGCCCGAGGCCCCAGAAGGCCTTGTGGACAATGCAGAGGGTTTTGAACTTAATCCTTGCAGCCACTGGGAGCCAGTGTAGCGATTTCAGTCCTGGAGAGATACGGTCCCTGGGCTTGAGGCCAAGGACAAGTCTCGCAGTCCTGTTCTGGATGAGTTGCAAAGGGCGGAGAGTGGAGGCAGACAGATTCAGATAGAGGCAGTTACAGTAGTCCAGCTTCGAGAGAACCAGGGCTCTTGAGACAGTGAGCTTCTGGGGGAAGGAGAGGAAAGGAAGGATACCTCTGAGGAGGTGAAGCTGGTAGTGTGACTTCTTAGAGACGTAAGATATCGTTTTCAGTGCAGGGATTATATGATTTTGTCATCTACCCACTGTGACCAACTGGACCGCTGGGATTTGACTGGCAGGAGCAGGTTGGGAATTTGCCAGCTTAGAAAAGACTGTCAGAGAGATAAGGACCATGATCGTAACTGATAGATCATGATATTGTTGGATTCGGCAGTCTTTAATTTCTATTTAACAAAAGCTATTTTTGTCCAACTTAATAAAGATTACCCCTGCCTTGGCTAAGGGAGTCTTAATTCTTTTAAAAACACAGAGGCGAGCATTATGCTTTCTCTTCTTTATTTCTACCCTTCAGCAGATTTAAATTTTCATACTATATTTTAAAACATATACATTTTTTTAAAAAACAAAGAAAACATATCCATCCTCCATTTCCCATGAACCCCAGTGTCTCTGGTAATCCTTATGCTCGTACTGGGTCTCATGAGGCACTTCCTATCTAGGTCCTTTCCTCTTCTTTTGATGCCTTCGAACGGATATCTTGCAGTAACACTAACAAACTCCTAAATGGAAATTTGGCATGGCATGGCGTTCAACTATCCCTTCATACGGTCCTTTCGTACATGCAGTCCTCTCAGGGCCAACCTTGGCAACTTAGACTACAGACTGCTCTCACTCCGCTTTGTTACTCTCAGGTCTTCTTCTGGTCATCTCCTGTCAGAGTAGATATATTTTAGGGAGGGATACACGATGCAATGCAACAATAGTAACGTCATACATTTCTTAATATTATATGCATTTCTCTTGCGTCGTTGGGTGGGATCATGCTTGCCTCTGTGTCTTTAATAGAATTAAGACTTCCTGCGCCAAGGCAGGTGTAATCTTTATTCTATGTCAAGATCGGAAGCAAGCATTATGCTTCTTCAAAGCTATGAACTATTGCTCCTTGCAGCGCTTGCTATAGGCTTAATGTAGAAGGTCCTAAATGTGGTGTCGCTGGACCAGTCTGCTGCTTTTGGTATCTCTTGGAGACTCGCGCTGGCTCTGAAAGCCTTGGAAGCCATGGCTCCCTTCACTGAGTGTGCCCCCAACCTAGATACATCTATAACTGGTCTCTCACACCAAACACGCTATGGTCACTGCCGCTACTACTCTAAACTGTTTCCTATTCATGATGAGTTGCTGTGCTATGCCTGCTGGACGTCTCTCTGCTGTTCTTAGCTCGTATTCCTTGATACACTCTGCTACGCATAGCTTGGGTTTCTCTCAGACGTACGGGTACGAGATAGTTGACGTGTGTCATTTGGTCCTTTTGGCTATGGAGAAGGTCACTCCACCTGGAGTGAAAGATTTCCGGTCTATCTCTAACGCTTTCATGTCTGACACTCTTTTACACAATACTAAACACAGCAGCATAGCAAGTTTTCTGATAACTGCTGGTTGGATAAATCTCTATTGCGAGGACAGCCTAGGAGTAGTCGCAGAACTGTTGACACGTCCCATAATTGTGCATATTTTGGAAGGGGAGGTGCACTAGACTTTACCGCCCGCATCAGTCTCACTACTGCAGGGTGCTCTCATAGAGGCGCTCCTTCTAAAGGATCGAGCCCCGCTGAGATGGCCGATCTTTAAACTCCAATAGTATGGAAAGCTTTCCCTTCTTTGGCTAAGGAAGCCAGAAAATTGAGTACTTGTATTAAAGGGGCAGAAACAGGATGAAGGATGCGCTGGTCGCACTATAGGCTCCATCTCTTCCAAGTCATCTCGTAAATTTGAGCATAGAGGGAGCTTGATGAACTCTGCAGCCGACCCCGAAATGCCTGGCAAGCTCCATCTATTCCCGATACTCTGCACGCGATGAGAGGTAGTTGGTCAGTCCTCATCAGAGGATGGTAGTTCCTTAACGGATTTTGTAAGGAGATCCTCTCTGAGAGGGAGGACTTGCGGAAAATCTTCAGACTCATCCATCAGAACTGGAAACAATGCTTGCGATTTTCAGTTCGGGGCTAACACTACCACTTCTGCGTTTTATCTCTTGAACTTTGCTAGTAATCTGGCTAGCATTACAAAGGGAGGAAAGGTGTAGTGCACCGCGTCTGACCACATTTGCAGAAATGCATCTGCCCCTTGGGCTTTTGGGTCTAACCTCCAGTTGAAACATGTTGGTGTATGTTCAATCTGGAAGCAAACAGGTCGGTGTTCAGGGGCCCCTAGATGGCTGCCATTTGTACGAAGATTTCCTTGTGCAACTTCCAGTCGTTGGAGTCATGTCAATAGCCAGAATTTCAATCTGCTACCAAATTCTGTGCACCAGGAAGGCACTCCACTATTCTGGATAACTTGTGATCGAGGCAATAGTGCCAGAAGTCTTAAATTAGCTCTACACAATGCGAGAGCGTGTCCACCCTAGGTGATTTATATATCGGACAGCAGAAATATTGTTAATTCTGAGTAGGATGCAACACTCCAAATCTTTTCCTTGGTAAAAGCTTTCACTGCCAATGAGCTTGCAAGGAGTTCCAGGCAATTGATGTGGAGGTATAGCTCTTCCTCCTGTCTCTAGGTGCCCGCACATTGCTCCAAACCCTACTCTCCTGGTGTCGGATTCTATGATCAGCTCCAGGATGTTTCAAAATATGGCACGCCCGTTTCAGGCTTCCATGTTGTGGAGCACCATTCTAGCTCTGACTTTGCCAGAGGCACTAGTTCATGATATCGTAGGCCCCCTTGTAAGTGTCAGATCTTTAGCCTTTGCAGAGCTCTGTAGTGCAAGGGCCCAGGAAAGATGGCTTGTATAGAGGCTGCTAGAAGGACAACAATTCTCGCTAGTGCTCGGAGTGATATTATGTCTTTCATCAAAGCCGCTCTGAGCTCCTTCTTTATCACTCTTATTTTGGGGCCTGGAAGCCCTAGTGTCCCCTTAGTGTTGTTAACCATGAACGATAGGAACTCCAGATGTTGTTTGGGAGTGAACTCTGATTTCTCTTTGTTTATCAGGAATCCTAGAGAAAAGAGGAGTTTGGGCGCCCACGGGGTCTGCTCGATGAGTACTTGTTTGTTCTCTGCTATTATTAAAATGTTGTCTAAGTAGATGATCATTCGGATGCCTCTCTCTCCTATGGCTACCGCTAGCGATCTCATAATTTTTGTGAAGGCTAATGGCACTGATGCCAGCCTGAACCAGAGGCATCTGAACTGCCATGTCTGCCCGTTCCATATGAAGCCTAGGTATTTTCGGTGCTCTCTGGTGATCGGGACTGTCAGGTAAGCATCCTTCAGATCTAATCTTACTAATCAGTTCCCTTTGCGGAGGATGTCCCTGAGAAGATGCACTCCCTCCATTTTGAAGTGTCTGTAGATCAGCCAACCATTCAATTCCTTTATGCTTTTTACTAGTCTCACCTTCTCTATTCTATGAACTAGGAACATGTTCCTTATGAAGGCATCTCCTGCGGTGCCGCGTTCTATCTCACCCTTGCTCTCTAGCATACTCAGCTCCCTGTCTAGCAACTTGCTCTCTTTGTGTGCTATAGCAAAGTGTTTCCGTCTTATCTGTTGAGAAGGTAGTGATCCGAACTCTAGGCGTCCTCTGCGTCACTTGTAGCTGCATCCGCAAGCCGGGAAGAAGGCGTCTTGTTACCAGGATTCCCAGTAATACGCTCCAGAGTTTTGAGGTCTTCTCTGTGAATGGAAGTGACCGGATGCACAACCTCTTTTGTGGCCGGTCCCCACAAAAACTCTTGTGGGAAAAATCTTTGTGATAGATGCTTGGGCATTCTCGAGAGCTGTGTATGTACCCACAAAGCTCCCCATTTCCTTCACAAAGGCTTTCATTTTCTAGTAGACACACTTCTCTTTGAGCCCAGTTTGCTAAAACTTACGGATCCACCGGCACTCCATTGTCTCTGGCTCTGTCTGCTAAGTCCATGATATTAATTATGAGTCCGAACAAGTCGAGGACCTTTTACTGGCAGCCTCTCCAGGCTTAGTCCATGCCTTTCCTCAGATCTCTGGCTGCTTCAGAGATGAATGTGGTCATCTGTCATGGTTATCAGGCAGGTCGTTGGGGCAAGCTGTCTGGAGGCTTGGCAGGCCTGGCATAGGCACACAAAGAACCTATAGCAAATCCCTCCTTTAATTCCTTCCTAGTGTTTGTAGTAACTTCCTGGTTACCACTTCCTGTTGCCAAACAGGAGGCGCATGATGATTCATGAGCTCTCTAGTGTTTGGGTGTGGCTGGCTATATAAGCCACACCCAAGATTCTTCCAGTGCTTCGTGTTGCTTACTGTGAGCTGTATCAGCAACACAATTGCTGTGCTCTGGATCAGCCAGCTTCTGCTTACCTGCTACGGATCATCCTTCTTCTGCTTACCTGCTCCGGATCATCCTGCTTCTGCTTACCTGCTCCGGATCATCCTACTTCTGCTTACCCGCTCCGGATCATTCTGCTTCAGTTTACCTGCTCCGGAAGAACCACCGTTCTTACTCCACGCCGCAGCTATCTCCAATGAAGTGGGGACTTCTACACCGGCACCTGTAAGAACAAAGAAGAACTACGTTAACACGCGCACATCAGTAACGCTGCGCATACTCACCGAATCTTCCCGTGACGCTGCAATCCAGGTCAGTTGTACGAGTGCACAAACCCCTGCAAAAGAAAGAAGAGACATTATTCATTGCGCTCGCCCCTATAACTAGCTTCTACACGCAGCGCTACTCACCCACAAAAATACCGGCAAACAAAGACAATACGGACAATTTTGGACACTCAACATTCTCTGCGCAACGTTCACTTGTGGGAAGGACTTTCTAGCCTGTGAAGAAACTGGCGCCTTGAACACTCGGCCTCGCTGTGAAGGCATAAAACAGCGCATGGCATCTGAACTCAGCCTACAGACATTGGCACCAATAACATGAGTGAATTACGCCCCTGCGAATGCAAGATGGGGTGCACACCCTACTAAAGATCAAGGTAAGCCCATATGTCATCACTGCACACAGTAACGAGAGTGGAATCAGGTGAATTCAGGTCTGAGTGTACACCTTGTATTTGACAGGTATTCCTCTGGGTGAAACAGGGGAAGTGACGACTCGGGGTCAAGGGAGGCTCGTCCATCGCTCCTGCAGAGACACTGGTGAGTGTGACAGAACACGAAGCCCTCCTCAATACCTCTGCCCGAGCGATGGAAACCTCTGAGGTAGACCAGCTTTCCCTATTGTTAGGTGAACTACGGGCCGAGGTGCATGCAGCCCGCTCTGAGACAAATGCCTTAGGGCGCAAACTGGTAGTCAACAGGGACAAAACAGACGATTTGGCACGACAGCTCTTACAGACCCAAGCTGGTCTAGCACCCCTACCAGGTGGAGTTCCTCAGGGGCAGCCTACCGTGGCACCTGTAGCCACACCCGTTCAGGTATTACTTCCAAGCAACATCCCTTTAGCACCCCCGGAACGCTTCTCTGGGGATCCCAAGATATTTGGAGCGTTCCTGAATCAATGCCGGTTACACTTCATATGAAAACTTTACACTTTTCTGAACGACCAAGCTAAAGTAGCTTTCGTCCTCTCCTATTTAAGAGGGCACGCGGCAGACTGGTCTGTCCCGTTAGTGCTGAGGGACGGCTTTTTACTGCGAAATTACCCAGGTTTCAGAGTGAACTGCAAAAACTATTTGCCCATCGGACTCGAGGTCAGGCCCTGGATGATGAGCTACTCTCTCTGCGACAGGGTGGTCAGGATCTTATCTCATATGTTGCCATATTCAATCGCTTAATCGCCGAATCAGGTTGGCCAGAGGAGAAACGAATAACGTTATTTTATCGAGGACTGAGATGAGAATTAAAAGATGTCTTGGCGCAAGTAGTTAATCCTCCCGAAGATTGCAGTGAATACATCGACCTTACTATGCAACTAGATCATCGGTTACAGGATTGCAAGGCAGACCGAACCAGATCAGAGCATAGACCAGTGTATGCCCGACCAAAGCAAGCATCCTATCGACAGGCTTCAGAAACACACTCAGAGCCCATGAAATTGGGGATTCTCAGGGGACCAGTCACCAAGTCAGAGAGAGAACGGAGGCATCAGGAAGAACTTTGCTTATATTGTGACCAATCTGGTCACTTCCTCTGGAACTGCATGGTTAAACCCCCACAGAAGACAATGGGGGCACTAGATAACACAAGGAAAGATAGAGGAGCGGTATCGGAAAGCTCCAACGCCCGGCAGATGTAGAGGTTGGTCTGTCGAGCCAGGAACGGAGAACTCAGATCTCACATTTCAGTATTCCTGTGGTTTTGGTAGACCCTTCACAGCCCACCCGAATGCATGCCCTCAAGGCTTTCATAGACAGTGGGGCTATTGGGAACTAGCTGGACATAAACACTGCAAAGACCTTGGGATTGGCATTCCACCGTAAGGACACCGTAGAAAGCGTGACAGCTGTGGATGGCACACAACTCCTTTCGGGACCAGGAACACAGTATACTTCCACTATCACCTTAATCTGCCAAGATGGTCACAGGGAAATTATTAGATTCGACCTTATCGCTGCACCCCAATTCCAGCTGATTCTTGGGATACCGTGGCTAGAGACGCACAACCCAAAGATAGATTGGCAAGCTTGAACCTTACTATTTTCCACAGAATGTGCCTCTTGTTATGACAACAAAGGGATCCAAGGAAGCCCATTGTTAGCTTCACAGGAAAAGATAGCAGGTTTAGGCTTGGTGGGCTCTTTACCAGAGGAATACCAGGAGTTCCAGGATGTGTTCGCGAAGGAGCAAGCTAATACGCTACTAACACATCGAGTTTACAACGGCCAGATCGACCTGCAACCAGGGGCACAAGTACCGTGCAGCCGCATTTATGCATTAACCGAGGAAGAAAACACTCATCTACGGACCTACTTGGATCAATACCTGGCCAATGGCTTCATTAGACCATCTAAGTCACCAGCCGCCTCCCCACTCTTCTTTGTAACGGAGAAAGAGGGGGATTTAAGAACATGTATTGATTACTGGGCCCTAAATCAAGTCACCATAAAAAATAAGCATCTGTTACCTCTGATACCAGTACTCAGAGACCAGGTGAGACAAGTGAAGATTTTCACCAAGCTAGACTTACGCGGCGCATATCACCTGGTACGCATGAAGAAAGGGGATGAGTGGAAGACTGCGTTCCGTACCCGCTATGGCTTGTATAAAAACCAGGTCATGCACTTTGGGCTTTGCAATGCCCCGGCTGCGTTCCAGCATTTTATGAATGATGTGTTACGGGAACTCCTTGATGTCTGCGCAGTCGTCTACATCGATGACATTCTGATCTACTCCACCACTCCCCAAGAACACGTAACCCACGTGCGAGATGTACTCCACAAACTGCGTGAAAACCAACTGTATGCAAAGCTAGAAAAATGCTCCTTCCACGTCACCAAGATGGAGTTTCTGGGATATGTACTGACACCGCAGGGGATCAAGATGGGCAATAGAAAAGTGGAGGCAATCCTCACTTGGTCCTCACCCACGTCTGTAAAGGGAGTACAGAGTTTCTTAGGGTTTGCAAACTTTTATCGATGCTTCATACCAGGATTCTCACATATTGTACATCCAATAATGTCCTTGTTGCGCAAACACCGAAAGTTCGAATGGACACCAGCGGTGGAAGAAGCTTTCCGAGCTCTCAAGGAAAAATTCACCTCAGCCCAATACTACAACACCCACAGCCCGATTTACCATACATTGTGGAGACGGAAGCTTCAAGCGTTGCCATGGGGTCCGTATTGTCTCAACAAAATCCTGAAACCGGATGCCTTCATCCCATTGCCTTTTGGTCAAGGAAATTTTCCCCAGCAGAATTAAACTATGCGATTTCTGAGAAAGAACTCCTAGCAATCAAAAGTGCACTGTGTGAATGTCGACATTACTTACTAGGAGCAAAACAGACCATCACAATAATAACAGATCATCAGAACTTGAAATACTTACGCTCAGCAAAAGCTCAGTCTTCTAGGCAGCTCCGTTGGGCCCTATCCTTAATGGAATACGACTTTGTAATCACCTATCGCCCCGAGTTAAGAACGGGAAAGCGGATGCGTTATCCCGCATTGGCACAGGAGAGGAAGTCTACAATGCCCCTAACTCGGTGGAGATCATGCCGAGTCATAAAATTCTCAGCCTCTGCATCAGCCCATCTCTGTTAAATACACTGCAGGAAGCAGTAAAAGAAAATATGTCTGAAGAAGTCCTACTTGCTTGGGACACGGAGGGAGATCAGTTCACCATTCAAGACAAACTACCATACTACCAAAAACGCCTCTACATTCCAACTAAGGATCTGCAACAAGCAATCATATCAGACTACCATGACTCGCTGTTAGTAGCCCATCCGGGTATAGCCAAAACCATGAAGAAAGTAAGCAAATCTTATTGGTGGCCAACTTGGCGAGAGGATATTGCCACCTACATAGGCACCTGTGAGGTTTATGCACAATACAAAACATCCAGGCAAAAACCAGCCGGCCTCCTTCAGCCAATCACCATTCCACCAGCGCCCTGGCACACAGTATCAATGGACTTCATCACTGACCTACCTCCCAAATCAGGTTATAATGCCATCCTAGTAGTAGTGGACCTCTTCTCCAAAATGGCCCATTTCATAGCTCTAAAAGGTATTCCCTCAGCTCAGACTCTGGCGCAGGTTTTTCTAGACCGAATCGTCCAGTTACATGGATTCCCTACCGTAATCGTTTCTGACAGAGGCAGCCAAATTGTATCTCGTTTTTGGAAACAATGTTGTGCCCTAGCAAGAGTAGAAGTCTGTCTGTCTTCTAGTCACCACCCTCAAACAGACGGCCAAACCGAGCGCACGAACCAGACCATGGAACAGTATTTGCGCTGTCTATTACACCAAACAAGCCAAAGCTGGACAAAAATTCTATGGATGGCGGAGTATGCCTACAACAACTCAACACATTCATCAACCCAGGCAACACCATTCTTTACTATATATGGTTGAAACCCCAGAACGTCGGTCTACGATCCATCAGAAAACATCGAAATGCCCGCATTAAAGAATCTACATGCCAGCATCATGAAAGCAGCCAGAGAAGGCAGCAGGAACCTACAGCAAGCCAAAGAAACACAGAAAAGAAACGCTGATCGCCATCGACGAAAAGCCCCAGATTATCAAGAGGGAGACTCGATCTGGCTGGCAACTAGACACATCGCTTTGAAGGGTCCCAAACAATTTCAGACTAGATACATCAGCCCGTATACAATTGAAAAAGTAATTAATCTAGCAGCCATGAGATTGGCGTTACCTCAACACATGCGTATACATCCCGTATTTCACGTGTCACTATTAAAATCAACACATCCAGGTGTGGAAACAGAGAAATTGATATGAGGCCGGGAAGCCCAAAAGGAAACACACCAACACAGGTTACAAAGGACATACAAAGCGCTTTATTTCAAAGTTACAAAGTTACCAAAGTCAATTGACACGCGAATAGCTATTCGGCCCTCTGACTAACACGCAAACCTTCAACGTTAGGTTCGCACTGAAAGTGGGAGAGACCGATCATCGGGATGCTTGGGTTTTTATACATTTTGTACTGCATTGGCCAGCCCTCTTGCAAGTTAACCATTCTTGGAACCATGGCTAGGGTTCGTAGCCAGGTCGAACACACAATTTCCATATATTAGATCAGTTCCGCTGATACGGTTACATATTTACACATAGGTTAAAGAGAGGACAGGGTCTTAGTTCATGACCCTAACAAGTAGCCTGCGGACATTTTATTCATTCACGTGTGCGGAGGTCACCATGGCCGAAGTCTTACTCGAAATGTCATTCGGCCTCCATTTTGTGATTCAGGGTGACTTCCACACTGCAAGAGTACCTAAAATGGCGGCTAGATCCAAGATGGCGGCTTACACGATACATTAAGGTCAAGACCTTGCCGCGGAACCTATGTACATAGTATTCTTTAGACAGCTTGGCGTAGGCCAACATACATTTAAACAATGCGATTGGGGTCACAATATTATATCGATTTCCACAGACCCTCCTTTTGGCCTATGCCAAGTGCTAAAACATCATTTCCTAATACTTTTGAAAATACTTGAAGGCATTAGCATCCATAGGTTCCGCATCATTGTCTGAAATGTCAATAGCCATAAAGTTGTTCATAAGAACTTCTTGCAACATGAATTCTTTAGATGCTGTCTTCGGGGTGTATATTTTACGCCCTATTGCGCTCATAACCTGGGCACAACATCCCCCTATCATTCCGCATATACTCGGGAGGCATTGAAAACAGCAGCAAAGAAATAACAGAGTCCCTAAAATACCTAAAATAACAGAAAGCACCTTCCACCCCCAAGATCGTAGAGAATCCCAAAACCAAGTACTAAGGCTCCAGTCTCCTACAGGGATATGGACTTCAGAACTAAGAGTGTGTAAATTCTGAATTGCTTTGAATATTGTTGGTGAAGAATCTGGTACGAAAACACAGCAAGCGGACCCCACTAATTTACATACTCCACCTCGTTCAGCTAAAATGACATCTAATGCCATTCGATTTTGAAGTGCTACCAATCTTATCGCCTTTTGCTCTAAGGTCATATTGTAAAGTATGTCCGTGGTCCGGTTGATCGTTTTCTCCAACACCCTCGCTAATCCCCTAATGTTTTCTGAATTTGCTATTTGTCCCCAGAAGGGGCCTACTGATTTGGCTATATCCCCGAACACTTGTCCAGGGGTATCTCCATCATTATCCCGTCGCGGGCGAGCCTTAGATACCTCTAAGGTACTGGCTATAAATACACCTGGTAACAATATCCCTAAATAACAGGTCCCCTGCCAATCCTTGGGCAACCAGGGAAAAGCTAAACTACCACAAACAAAATAAACGGCTCCTCCTACATACAAAGGCCTATTTTCCCCAGTCAAATTTACAATATTTATACAAGGCTCGAAATCTCCCATTGGCCTAGTGCCGTTTCTTTGTACACAGAAAGGGACAGAATCAGGACTATGATTTACAGAATAAGAAGGAGGCATGGCATCCTTATTGCCTATCGGAGCCATCTTGAAAGAAACTAGATTTTGAAAAGGAAAAGAAAGTTTATCAGACGGCCTAATAGAAGCGATATTAGGTCTACTCCTATTTGCGAAAAGCGAGCATCCCAGGGGAGTCAATTCACGTTTTTCAAATTCATTCAAATTAGTCCCATCGAAGTTCCCTGAGATGCTATCATTCCATCGGCCAAAAAAGAGTGCTCTAAGAGAGGCATAGCAGGAAGTTGTTAGAGGTAAGGGATGTATATACCATCCCAGTCCCTTGTTCCCATGTTGTGGTAAGTGAGTGCAGATCCAACAATTACTCCTATTAAAAATAGCATGCGTAGCATTCATCACTATCATCAGAGTGTTATTATAATATTTCTGTCTATGCCGAGAGTCCCTAGGGGACAGAGTGTGAAGGTGTACAGAGGGAGTCAAAACAGTTGGTACGATTTTGGTCGGTAACAGAGGCTTCAAAGGATAAATTTCTTCAAAATACCAAAGTCCCACGGCAGCAGTTGCAAAACTAACAATAATCAAAATGAGAACACAACAGTACGTTTTCAGGGCCCCGGCACATTGTCCATTGTTCGAATTGGTCACCTCCTTATCTAATAGTTCAATACGAGGAGCAGCGGTGAAGGCGGCAGGCATCATTGGTTATCCCGATCGATGGCCCCAATGTTCGTTGCTGGCGGCACTTCGGCCGCGCGACTTCTTAGTCCTTCCCAACCCTAGCCAACAGAACCCTCCTTTTCTTTGTTCCAAAAAAAGGGAAAGACGATAGTATTTCAATCACTCCTTTTTCTTCCAGATGCACGATACTCGTGCGGCGATTCTATTTTCGTGGTCGAAGGTTGTACCTGATGGTACCCAAGTTTGTTGAATCCAAAAGCAAAGTATCGTCGCTCCCTGAGGGGAGCGTCGTATCAGTGGCGACGGAAGTCGCAGAGCTCGAAACAAGATTTTCCGGAAGTGATTGATCAAGGGAGTGCGGAGACAAAATGGACGGCTCCCCGAGCTCCTCAGGCTCGGAGAACTTCTCCGACGCACTCACAGCGCTGCCTGCTACTCCGAGATCAGAGATCGTAGCATCAGCGAGGGGTTCTGTTTCTTCTGTAACGTGTGGCGTCGGGTGAGGGATCTTCTTCACATGCGTTGCATGTACCCAGTTCTTCTTTCCTGCCACCCGTACTGCCGTCCTGGTGACCAATAAAACCTGGTAGGGTCCCCGCCAGCGAGGCGCGAGACAGGAAGACCTTTCGTAGGCCTTCACCAGGACCCAGCTGCCGGGCAATATATCGTGTCCTGGGCCCGTAAACCGTACAGGTAAGGCGGCATTCACCTGGTGGTAAATGAAATACAGATTTTTAGTCAATTGATTACAATAATCTATGAGCAATACATTCTCCACATCCCTCAGGGCTTTAGGTTTAGGGAGACCCCAAATATTAGCAGGCCTTCCCATTACTACCTCGAATGGAGAGAGCCCAGTTCTAGTCTGGGGTGTGGTGCGCATAGCTAACAACACAATAGGTAAAGCATCTGGCCATTTTAATTTAGTGTCAGCACATGTTTTTGCAAGTTTGTTTTTCAAAATACCGTTGTGTCTTTCTACCAACCCCGCACTTTGAGGGTGCCTAGCTGAATGAAAACGTTTCTCTATCCCTAAGGCAACACATATTTGCAACATTACGGCTGCGATGAAGTGGGGGCCATTGTCCGACCAGATTATCCTCGGGAGCCCAAATCGAGGAAAATAGTCTTTTACCAAGATCTTTGCGGTGGTCATGGCGGTAGCATCTTTGACGGGGAAAGCCTCGACCCATTTGCTAAAAGCACAAATGATAACAAGAACATATTTCAAGTTATTACATCGCTCCATTTCAATAAAATCAAGGTGAATGGTTTCAAAGGGGACAGAGGGGGGCCCGAAACTTCCCCTTGGAGTCACTGTCCCTTTACCCACATTGTGCTGTAGGCAAATCATACAATTCTGAACATATCTTTTTGCAGTTTCCAAAATTTTATCATTCACCCAAACCTGCTGTAATATCTTCGCAATTTGCTGGGCACACACATGTGTTGGACCGTGTGCCATCGTGACCATTGCTAATATATAAGAATCAGGAAGCAACCATTTCCCGTCAGATGCGTCCACCCAACACCCTTCGTCATCCAATTTCCCCATGCCTTCAGCCCATTTCCTAGATTCTTCAACAGAGGCATCAGTCTGAATATCTCGCACAGACCCAATGCCTTCATCTATTATACAACCATCTCTCACTTCCCTCGAGGTATACATGTCTGTGCTAAGGTCTGTGGCTGTTTGTCTAGCTATCGAATCTGCAAAGGCATTTCCTCTGCCCACATCGTCTATGACCTTGCGATGTGCTGCACATTTCATGATCGCTAGTTGTTCAGGGAGTGAGAGCGCTAAAAGTAGTTGTACTATTAAGGGACCATGCTGAATCTTGGTCCCGTGTGAGGTCAGAAACCCTCTTTCCGACCACAGTTTTCCGAAGTTGTGAGCCACCCCAAAGGCGTACTGACTATCCGTATAAATGTTAACTCTATGCCCTTGGGAGAGCTCACAAGCGCGGGTCAACGCTATAATCTCTGCGGCCTGCGCGGAGTTATGCGGAATCCTTTTAGTTTCTACGATCTTGTTCAAAGTAGTAACTGCATAAGCAGCTGTAGATGTGCCATTCGGAAGTTTAAAACAGGAGCCATCACAAAACAGCTCCCCTTCCGCATTCTCCAAAGGAGTATCTGAGAGGTCTATTCTGCCCTTTGTTTCTTGTTCGGTGGCATACAGGCAGTCATGTGATCCATCATCGCCGCAAGCAGTAGTTTGCGAGAGAGGCAAAAGTTCAGCCGGATTGAGAACACAACACCTTTTAATTTGGATATGAGGAGCAAATAGAACTAATTCGTACCTGGTCAACCGGGCAGAAGTAAGGTGTTGTGTTTGAGTTTTATTCAATAGAATATCGACAGAGTGAGGCACCATCAAAATTAAATCGTGGCCTAGGACCATCCCCTCACTCTGTTTTACAGACGCAGCGGCAGCAGCAACAGCGCGCAGACATCGCGGCAAAGCGCATGCAACAGGATCGAGGGCGGAGGAATAATAGCCGCACGGCCTATTCTTCCCTCCATGTTCCTGCGCTAACACAGACAAAGCACATCCATTACATTCATACACAAACAACACAAAGGCCTTATCGTAATTTGGTATACCCAGAACCGGTGCTGAACACAGCGCGGCTTTGAGAAGCTCAAATGATCGTTGATGTTCCGATTCCCATGGCAGTGGCAGAGAAATGCCCTTCTTCGTCAAAGCCAACATCGGTTTTACCACTAGGGCAAAGTTCGGGATCCACAGTCTACAGTAGGACGCCATCCCTATCAGGGCTCTGACTTCCTTCTGTGTTTTTGGGACAGACATGCCAGAAATGTGTTTTATTCGTTCAGGTGTCAATCTTCTCCCCTCCTTTGACAGGAGGTAGCCTAAATAGGCAACCTCCTGGCAACAATATTGAAATTTCTTAAGTGAAGCTTTGTGACCATTTTCAGCTAAATGAACAAGCAACAATATAGTGCCTTCTTTACAAGCTTTCTCAGAGTCTGCAGCCAGGAGCAGATCGTCTACATATTGAAGCAGCGTGCAAGTAGGTGGCAATTCAAGGGTGTTGAGCTGCTCTTTTAAGGCTCTACTATAGATACTAGGACTTTCAGTATACCCTTGAGGTGCCCTTGTGAATGTAAACGAGCGTCCCCCCAAGGTGAACGCAAACAAATACCTGCTCTCCTCATGTATCGGAATACTAAAGAAGGCGTTTTTCAAATCTACGACACTAAAGTGTGTAGCCGTAGCAGGGATCATTGTTAAGATCGTTGTTACATCAGGCACGATTGGGAATTGTGGGGCTACCACCCGGTTAATAGCACGAAGATCTATTATAAACCGGTACGGAATTGCATTGTCGCCTTTCTTATATACCGGCAAGATCGGACTATTACATAAGCTACCTGTAATCTCTTCGATCACTCCACGATGTACAAAATCGGAGACAATGCATTTCAGAGCGCGCTCACCTTCAATTGAAATTTTATATTGCGGAATGCGCGGTAGCTTAACCCCATGTTTCAATATTATCTTAACAGGGTCGATGTGCAATATCCCGACATCATTGTCGTCTATTGCCCACAAACATTCTGGGACAATGTCAAATTCAGGAGGTAGAGGTCGGGTCAAGTATTGGGAGTTAAAGGGTTGCTGTGATGAAACTGTTAATCTTATTCCGTCAGGGGAACAATGAATCACTGCATTCAGTTTCTTCAACAAATTCAACCCCAGCAAATTTTCTCCACAGTTTGAAGTAAGAAGAAAAGGGCACTGGTCTGTAAAAGGACCCAAAGAAACGGATACCGGCGCAGAAACCGGACAAACAGTTGGTATACCAGAGAACCCTATAGAGACGTTTGTTTGCCCTGACAGTGGGATGTTTGGAACCCTCGAATGGTCGATGGAGCACTTTTGTGCTCCAGTGTCGATCAAGAACTGATGTTTCCTATTCCCCACCAATAATTCAACATAGGGGCCCTTCTGAATAACGGGAATAGGTAAAGGTTCCAAACGCTGCTTCGGGCAATCCTAATAAGGCAAGACTTCATCAAAGGGAAGTTCCTCAGAAAGATAGGCGGCGGAAGGGTGATCAAATATATTTCTCGAGTCCATACTCGGAGTCTGATTTTCCCGTGAAAAAGGTTGCTGGGGATCTTGTAGAAGCTGACCCCTATCAGGGCCCCCTGCTCCAGGGCGGCCCCGTGGTCGCCTACCCATTCCTCCGAATGTGCCTCCTGACCTCTGACGGAGGGCAGGGCACTGTGCTCGCCAGTGACCTTCCTGGCGGCAATAAGCACACTGATTAATATTTATAGAATTTGGAGGAGTATTTCCTCTTGGAATGTACTGACCTCTAGTTTGTGTCGTACCTCCTCTGGGGTTTCTGACAATTTGCTGCAACAATACCTTAGTCTTTAGGTCACCCCTTCTTTTTTCGATTTTCTCTTTTTCATTATTAACCCGATTCTCGTAATACTGAGCCATATGCAAGACCTCTGACTGAGATTTTGCCTGCCAAGCGCTCTCTGAGGACATAATTTGTGACTGGATGTCGGGCAACAATCCACGCACAAACTTGTCCACAAACAACCTCTTCCCCGACTCTGTACCTAAATCCTGTCCACTGAAGTCGGAGAACACCTGTTCGAATCTATTAAAGAATTCAGTAGTACCTTCAGTTTTCCCTTGGACGCAGGCCGTAAGCTTGTCCCAAATAATCCTTTTTTCTGGAATTATAGTTTTTAATTTGGCGACTATTCTATCGGGTAAAGTGAGTATTACCTAGGGTGGTTTCTCACCAGCAGGTCGTTCCCCATCTATTCTAGTCAGATTTACCCATGTATCCCCTAATCCCGGCACATCATCTATTGTTCGTACCTGTTTCCATACATCAACAGGCAAAAGCACTGGAAACAATAAATCCATGTCACTTAAGGTGAACACAGAAGATTGCAAAATGGATTCTATTTCTTTATAAAATCCTGTCGGGTTCTTCCTGATATCAGGAACTGATTGTCTAATCATGTTCACTTCCTGTCGAGAGAACGGGACGTGAACAAACTGTGATACGTAATG
Source organism: Ambystoma mexicanum (assembly GCF_040938575.1). Classification (NCBI taxonomy): domain Eukaryota; kingdom Metazoa; phylum Chordata; class Amphibia; order Caudata; family Ambystomatidae; genus Ambystoma; species Ambystoma mexicanum. The sequence continues at coordinate 966,280,907 of NC_090935.1, read as the reverse complement.
TGCAGGGATATCCACCGCGGCAGTACCAGCCGCCACGTTGGCGGGGATTTCTACTTTTGGGACAAGGGTCGGAGGGACCTCTCTCATAGGCAACTGAGATATAGGGACCTCCGACCGCTTACTAAGTAATAAGGCCAAATCGAGCGCTAAAGCAGCTGTAGAAGTATCGGGCGAAAAAGCTCTTTTACAAATACCTAATAACTCTGTGGGGCAACCAACCTTCTTCCTTATACATTCCTCCTGTAAGTGCTGTACCATCACTTGGATTACCTTCCTTTGCATCTCTACCGTGTATTGACTATATGTGTCATATACCTCATCTGGCGGTATCGATGAATCCGAGATCCACCGAATCGCATCTCTGGTACAAATCCGTACTTCCTCAGGTGCTGATCTTCGGCACGAAAGGAACCGTTTCTGCACATATATCCTATCGTCTTCATCGTCCTCGTTTTGTAACCTTTCAAAATCCCTTCTAAACTCAAACAACCTATCAACATGTCCATATACCTTCTGCTCTGTATCCCTCGACAGTGCCAAAGCGTTCAGATCTCTCACCCCTTGTGGGAGATCCGAAGTCTGCAATCTACCCCACATTACACCTAAATGAATCCCCAGTCCTTCAATAAAAACGTTTTTCTCGGGAAAATCGTGCAAATTAGATAATGTCGAAAGTACATCAGTTTGATCACCTTTTTCCATGCAATGTTTAGCCCAAGCAAATAGTTCCTGTTTCCTGCCCGCAGGAACAGTACTACGAGTCACAATTTTCGACCCTGCACCGGGATCTGATTTAGTGAACACGGGACTCCCCGGAATCGGAGGTGTAAGTGAACCTAACAAGGGTGCAGGGGAAAGAGGTAATGTAATAGACGGAATAGACAGAGGAGCGACAACCAAAGAACTAGGGGCAGTAGGCTGCGCAGGAGGAGTAGGAATAGCGATAGGAGCAATAGCAGGAATGGGCAAAGTGGCCACAACAGGAGCATACGGAGGTGGCGCTGAAGAATCAGGCCTCCGTTCGTTTAATATTTTCTCAATAAACTCCTCGGAAACATGGAAATCTTTAGAGGGGTAAATTTTCTGGACCCCGAGCGAGAAAGCTCTATCCATTTTCTGGGTTTCTTCTAATCGTTTTTCCTTGTCATACAACAATGCCTTTTCGGCATTCGTTTTATGACGTCGTGCATATTTATCCCTACTTTTAAGCTGCTGTAATGCTTCCTTTTTCCAATTTTGTAACACATCAAAGGCTGCTGGCCTAGCCTTCTTCTTGAGCAAGATCGACTCTAAGTATTCAATACGGGGGATCTCAAAGCTACCATTGATTGGCCACTGAAATTCGGAGGCATTTCTGGTCTGTCTGTGCCAAATGTCATTAAATACAATACTACCAATGCCATACTTACAGTACATAGTACACACCGGCGACCCCTCCTGTGGTGCCGGACGGCTAAATTCCAAAGATTGTCGATCGCTGCGGAACAGAACCCTAAAGCAGCTAGACAATTTCCCAGGCATTTCTCAAAGAATTGGTGTTACCTGGTCCAATAATTGTGTCTGCAGATACAATACGCCAAATTCAAATTGTCAGGGTTAAATTAAGAGCCGGGTCACGACTACACCTGACCAAACCTAAGGAGGACCGTACGGTTTACAAAGGACTTCAACTAACGAATTTTACCTGCGTTCGGTGGTTTCGGCAAATCTGCCCGCCTCGGAATTGGACCCTCGTCAAGATGCCGTGTCAGACCGCACGACTATCTCCCAAGGATCGGATCGTGCAGCGCTGCCGAGGTATCGCGTCTCGATCGGTCGGGCCCGCAGAATCACACCGTCCGATCCCGATTCGATAGTCTGCGTCAACCTTCGATGATCCGGCATCAATCTTGAGGGTCCCTATTCGGGCGCCAACTGTGGAAACAGAGAAATTGATATGAGGCCGGGAAGCCCAAAAGGAAACACACCAACACAGGTTACAAAGGACATACAAAGCGCTTTATTTCAAAGTTACAAAGTTACCAAAGTCAATTGACACGCGAATAGCTATTCGGCCCTCTGACTAACACGCGAACCTTCAACGTTAGGTTCGCACTGAAAGTGGGAGAGACCGATCATCGGGATGCTTGGGTTTTTATACATTTTGTACTGCATTGGCCAGCCCTCTTGCAAGTTAACCATTCTTGGAACCATGGCTAGGGTTCGTAGCCAGGTCGAACACACAATTTCCATATATTAGATCAGTTCCGCTGATACGGTTACATATTTACACATAGGTTAAAGAGAGGACAGGGTCTTAGTTCATGACCCTAACAAGTAGCCTGCGGACATTTTATTCATTCACGTGTGCGGAGGTCACCATGGCCGAAGTCTTACTCGAAATGTCATTCGGCCTCCATTTTGTGATTCAGGGTGACTTCCACACTGCAAGAGTACCTAAAATGGCGGCTAGATCCAAGATGGCGGCTTACACGATACATTAAGGTCAAGACCTTGCCGCGGAACCTATGTACATAGTATTCTTTAGACAGCTTGGCGTAGGCCAACATACATTTAAACAATGCGATTGGGGTCACAATATTATATCGATTTCCACACAGGAACCTGAACATCCACACCTCCCGCACCCATACATGTGGGTGAAGAAGCACCAGAATATGAGGCCAAGAACATATTAGATTCCAAACAAGTACGAAAGACCATGTATTATTTGATTGACTGGAAGGGGTACGAACCCCAGGAAAGATCATGGGAACCCAGAACACACGTGCATGCCCCCCGATTGGTGCGGAAATTCCATCTGGACCATCCTGAGAATCAAAAGCTCTAATACACACCATTGGGGGGGTCTTGAGGGGGAAGACTGTCATGGGTATCAGGCAGGTAGTTGGGGCAAGCTGTCTGGAGGCTTGGCAAGCCTGGAATAGGCACAGAAAGAACCCATAGCAAATCCCTCCTTTAATTCCTTCCTAGTGTTTGTAGTAACTTCCTGGTTACCACTTCCTATTGCCAAACAGGAAGTGCATGATGATTCATGAGTTCTCTAGTGTTTGGGTGTGGCTGGCTATATAAGCCACAACCAAAATTCTTCCAGTGCTTCGTGTTGCTTACTGTGAGCTGTATCAGCAACACACTTGCCGTGCTCTGGATCAGCCAGCTTCTGCTTACCTGCTCCGGATGATCCTGCTTCTGCTTACCTGCTCTGGATCATTCTGCTTCTGCTTACCTGCTCCGGATCATCCTACTTCTGCTTACCCGCTCCGGAACATTCTGCTTCAGCTTACCTGCTCCAGAAGAACTGCTGTTCTGACTCCATGCCGCAGCTATCTCCAGTCAAGTGGGGACTTCTACACCGGCACCTGTAAGAACAAAGAAGAACCGCGTTAACCTGCGCACATCAGTAACGCTGCGCATACTCACCGAATCTTCCCACGATGCTGCAATCCAGGTCAGTTGTACGAGCGCACAAACCCCTACAAAAGAAAGAAGAGACATTATTCATTGCGGTCGCCCCAATAACGCGGACACTTATTTCACTGCGCTCGCGGTGCATACTTACCAAAAGCCTCTGTGTATACTTACCCAACCACCAAGTCTCCCATAGCGCTAAACCCAGACTCAAGGCGCTAATACTACATAATTTCTCCTGCAAGGAAAAGGGAGATACATTACCAGGCGTGCTCGAATTGAAGGCGCTGCGCAAACCTACCAGCAGATAGCTTCTACACGCAGCGCTACTCACCCACAAATATACCGGCAAAGACAATACGGACAATTTTGGACACTCAACATTCTCCGCTCAACGTTCACTTGTGGGAAGGGTTTTCTGGTCTGTGAAGAAACTGGTGCCTTGAACACTCGGCCTCGCTGTGAAGGCACAAAACAGCGCTTGGCATCTGAACTCAGCCTACAGACATTGGCACCAATTACATGAGCGAATCGCGCCCCTGCGAATGCAGGATGGAGTGCACACCCTTCTAAAGATCAAGGTAAGCCCATAGGGGGACATCACTGCACACAGTAAAGAGAGGGGAATCAGGTGAATTCAGGTCTGAGTGTACACCTTGGTATTGACAGGTGTTCCTCTGGGTGAAACAGGGGAAGTGAAGACTCGGGGTCAAGGGAGGCTCGTCCATCGCTCCTGCAGATACAATTGAGTGTGACATCATCTTTGGGTCTAACTCTGGGGTTCCTGCCATCTTGCACGGCAATTCCGGCCTGGGACATTCCAAGCGCATTCACCGCCTCACTTCTTCTTCAATGGGCTTGGGCAGTCTTTGTGCCATGTATGCTGTCACTCTGGGTGATGGGAGCCAACTGTTCAACCTTGGGTGTATTATTGACTCAGGGTCAAACATATCTGTTAATTATTCCTTGTGCTCCTCCAAATGCTTCTCTTTGCGCTTTCTTTTGCCAACCTTGGATCTCTAGAAAGCTTTAGAGTCTGAATTCCTGGATTCCGACGAGGAGTCATCATCCCCTGTGTTTTGCACCACTGGTAAAGGGAGTAGGATGCTTGGCACGTTCGACTTTAGCAAAACAGCATCTTTCAGCTTCTCAAAAGCATTGACAGCCTCAGGAGGTCTCCTCTTATCCTCCTTGTTATGACCCTGGGAAGTTGGTGAGGCTTTGCGCTTACGTGTCTGTTTTTTCCCCTTGTTTGTCACCCTGCTGGTGGGCTGTTCGGAGGACATGCTGGCAGTTTCTTTGGAGCCTGTTTTCTTAAGGCCATCCTCATTGAGGTGACTCCAGGGCGTTCTAGCCTATCTTGGAGTGGGCGTACCCCTTGTGCCAATGCATCAGTTAAAGAGTCTCCTAACACTCTCTTAAAACTAAGAGTTAGATCTGACTCTTCCTTTTCTGAGAGCACCTGCTCTTGGCTTCCGACACTCACCTCCTCTGAATCCATACTCATTGTGTGTCTGGGTGCCTGAATGATGCAAGCTCAATGGCACCTCCTCATAGGAGGGGGTGGGGATGGCTTACTGGTGTTTGGGCTTAGACTGCCTCTGTATTTGCAGGTCTCAATATATGGCTATGAGGCCTTGAACGCTACATTGAGCCTGCAAAACTTTTATTATTTGCAGGCTCAATGTTAGAGCAGCACTCTTTACTGAGTTTAATCTGAAGTGCTGCTGAGCAACTATAACAATCGAACACTTTACTGGAGTGAGATCGTTGTGGACTAACTTGCCGTTGAAAGCTCGGCGAAGTTAGGCGAAAGGTACCAGCTGCGTGCGTTCTCCACGATGTACGTCTTGTGCATTCGCGTTAGCTTTCCATTATCCACGGGCTACTTAAGAGACTCGGCTTACTTCATTTGTGAATATATTTATAACTGTAATCCTTTCTCAAAGCAGAGCCGGAGCCCCGGGCACGTGTGTGATACTCGACGGCTAGGCTGCGCTTCAGTGACTGTTGTCCGTGTTCGCTGAGTGCGTGCACAGAGTCCAGCTAGCGTACAACGTGTGAACTCTGTGAGGGGAATAAAATGAGTCACGCAAGCAACCAAGAAGGTTGCGTTTGGTTTTGCGGTGTGTCTGTGCTATTATAAATATATAAAATATAATGTGTAAACACATAATATAAGGCACAACAAGAGACACGTGAACAAGTCACGTAACCGTGGAAGAGCAGAAAAAGAAGAGGAAGGGACCTAGGCAGGAAGTGCCTCATGGGACGCAGTACAGGCATAAGGACTACCAGAGACATTGGTGTTCATGGGAAATGGAGCCTGGATTTGTTTGCTTCGTTTAAAAAATAAGAATGAAAATAAAATAAATGTATATGTTTTCAAAGAAAGTATGAAGACTTAAATCTGCTGAAGGGTAGAAATAAAGAAGAGAAAGCATAATGCTCGCATCCGGTCTTGACATACAATTATTTTCAATACGTCTTCCATATATTGTTGACATATTTTGTATTATAACCGACAGTGGCCTGTTGAAGGATGCCTTGGATAGGAAATGCATTGGAGATCATTATCTGTCTCAGATTTTGTTTCCATTAAATGTGCATAGATCGCATGACTCAAAAGTTACTTTACAGCAAGATCATGAATGTAATGCAATTTGTCGTAGTTCTCATCATACCTACCTCTGATGCACCCAATACCAAAACGTTGTCTTCCTGGTTGCTTTTTTCACTTTAATTGATTCCACATGGTGCAAGTGCTGATATTGGTGAATAAGGACTGCATTGTAAAGTTCTATGCATTAAGGGTGGGCCATTACATTGTTTTCAATCCTGCAATCAGTTGCCCACTACCCTGCGCCATCACCATTGGAAAAAATGTCATGTCACTGGTGCACGATTCGCATGAATACGTCATTTATACTTCCAAGAATATAAACACACGAAAAATGTATTATCCCAAGGCCCCTGCACATTGCACAAACGGTGTTCCCTTCTCTCCTCTCATTCACCCTGAAGGCAAACCTTCCCTTCCTTCCTGCTTAATATCATTTTAAGCACAATGGCCCTCATTACGACCCTTGCGGAAAGGGGTTTACGCCGGCGTAAAGCATGGCGTACCTTTCCGCCTGACTACGAGTTCCCGTAGCGCCATGGTGATTTTTACGCCTGCTTTTTGCAGGCGGAAAAATCCATGGCGCTACGGGACTTGTTGTTAATTACGCCACCGTAATATACGGTGGCGTAATTAACGCCTTCCCCACTCCCATTATACCCTATGGGGCAAAAATGGGAATGGGGAAGGGTAAATGGGGATTGGGGACTTACCGCCCCGCCAAGGTCGGAATGGGGCGGTAAGTCCGCCAACCCCCATGGCGGAGTTGGCAGCTTTGCGCCATGGACCATGGTGCAAATTGCACCATGGTTCTCCGCCAGGGTCGTAATGAGGGCCAATGTCATTTCCAATTCTCATGAGAATATTTATGAGAACACATTGCATTGGTAAAAAAAGGTGACTTTTCATTTTTGAACAGACTCAGTAGCTGCAATGCACCATAGGAGATATGTAAAGACTTTGGTGCCAAGGGCATCCTGTTCTCCGCAAAATGAAAAACGGATGGATTTGCAACAAAACGCCAGTTGGCACATCTGCACCACTTTGTGCCCAACCTGTTATGAATTTCAAGCAAATAGGTCTGGCGGTTCAGGCTGTGCACCTGTTCAATTAATGCTCATTTTCCTTATGAGAAATCCAAGGCAAAAAGTAAAAAACTATATATTTTTTCAATATTTTATATTTTTAAGCTGTTGCTGGGGGCCTGGGGAAAAAAACGCATTCAGAAAATTCAGTACATATTCGTCAAATGAGTTACAAGTTATCTGCAGTATGATTTTTCGCCAACTCAGTGGCTCTTAGGTTTCACCTTCACTATAAGGCAACGAGCGGAACACCTTATACTATTTATTTATACATTATCGTGAAGTCTTCAGCCACATTAAATAGGCTCTTCCATATCTGTTTATGTTGGTTTATAGTAAAAGTGCGTCTAGACTGCACTCTTGGCATGATGACTTCACCGAAATGACTTTTCTTAAATTGTCTGGATAGACAGTTTGTGAGTTAGGCACTCACCTCAGACATGGGGCCAGTCTGAATCCATAACGGGGCCGACTATGGCCTTCACCCTTCAGAGGTTGATTAATTGATTGGGTCTATTAAATGGGCATATAATAACATTGATGAATACAGTGCTCGGATGTAGGAGGATACGGGCATCAAGCACTAGATAAGAAGACAACTTCTGTTAGTATTATAATGGCATCAGGTTTGACCCTTCAAATTGATAATCTCCCAACATCAGTGATGCATCAAACAAGATGGAGAGAAAATCAGCTGGAGCAGGAGGCCTGTTAGTAGGAGTTCAGACTATACACGTGTCCGAATAAGTAGGCTTTCAGCTCATTCTGGTGCATTGAAAAGTGAACCTTGGCCCAGAGGTCACAGCAAAGGAGTCCCATAGGGCTAAGTGACATGTTTGCCCCCCAAAATGTGTATTACGTGCCAAACGGGGAGAATGTCAATTATGCAGGGGCACCCTCATCAAAGCCATTTTAAGTTATGTTGGGGCCTGGGGTGCAGATAACTTTGAGGTCCCACTCGAATCAAAGAATTGAATGGGTTCAGAATCTCTGGTAAACTACCCATCCCCCACTTCCCACCACCATCCATCGCAATGAGAATCCAAAACTTGATATGCTTCCCGGCAACGAACACAATTAAAATGGATGCTCCCTTCAAGTTCCCTTACCACCTTCATCCTTTCTAGAATGAGTAATAAAAAACAAGTGTGATTTCAAGGTCAACATCAACAGTCCATGAAGAGGGTACCTTTGTTCTAGGGAATGGATGCCAATTCACCAAAATGCCTGGGGTAGGAGAAGTGACATCACAGGTAGTGATGTAACATGACCTTTGACCGTGACTACATCACAGGAAATAATATCTCATGACATGTAACCCCCTATTTCATAACCTGAAGCGACTGAAGGGTGTAAAAGATGAACATAAGCTTACATTTAAAAAATACCAAACCGGTACTAAAGCGAACATAAGACCTTTTTAGATACCAACCACCTTTTAACTAGGGTGCTGCCTTGACATGCCATGATCCTATGACAGGGGTATACCCAGTAAAACCAACATAAGGCCTGGTCTCTGCCATGCATATGCCAACACAGAATCTACATGACAATTTAAAGCCAATGTATACCAATTATAGCTGCACATGTCATGTCTATCAATCAGATACCAAATACAGCCCCACAAAAAAACAGTATGCCAAATGTAGCCTCTATTTGAGGATACTGCCATCTCATGTCTGTTAGCCTTACAGCACAGGCACAGTTAAATATGTACATATTTATATATCTATTTACTTCTTTTATATGTCAAGTGAATCCTTAAATGTCCAGCAATGCCACCCAATGTGAGCTAATGCCACATACACCTGGTATGGGATAAAGTCAGAGAAGTAGCCACCTGACACAAAACCCTGCACACTATTAAGAAACAAAGAACCCTTTATTTCGTCTATTTACCAACGAAATTCCTTCATCATAATGTCAAGTTTTTAGAGGCAATATCCATCATTCAAATTGTAATCCAAACGTTCATGACAAACCGACTGAAAGGGAACACATGACTCCTCAATGCGGTCTGATCCATACATGAGTCATCATGAGGAGACCGAGAGGCTGACCACACGGTGTTGTACTCTTAATATATATTGTTTGGCTGAATCAACAACCTTTCAATTATTTTTCTCCATCTTTATATACACTGTACTCTTGTATTCTGAATCCAATCTGCGGTGGCCATTGCCAGTGGACCCTGATGCTTCGGCTAAGTTCCTCTGCAGGAATGGCAGTAAAATCCAAGAAGGCCTGGGGAAGGGAGTCATCCCACTTGCACCAGCTGGGCAACTACAAAGGAAAAAGGCTGAAAGGCAGATACAGCGAAGGAAATGGGTGGCCAGACCAAAAGAGTGGGAAAACATTAGAAGGGGGTTATAGGTGGGCTGAGCAAAGGTCACATGGCATTGATTCACTTGCACCAGCTGATCCACTCCATTGCATCCTTCTTTCTAGCTCCCTCTCCATCCTGAGGACTGCAACCCCTTCTGCACGCAAGTGAACCTTTTTGTCCCACAAAACTTTTGAAGAGACAGATCTCCATCACTGGGTATCGGAAATCAAGACGGAAATCCAAGGGAGCATGGGGGAAATGTGTAAAATTGCTTCCGCGATCCCAGACGCCAATATAGAAATAAGAACTCTCTCCGACCATGCTCCAGTTACCCTTTTGCTCTGCCACTTGGAGATTATTTGAACCGATATTTAACGATTTGTCAGGTGCTAGGACACGACATCACAACAGACTTTGAAATTAACCTTAAAGATGACATGCCCTTGCGTCTGGTCTGGGATGCAATGAAGGCAGTCATCAGAGGAGAGGTAATAAAACTCACGTCCTCCTACACTAAAATAAGGTAAAGGTGTAGAATAGACTTGGAGGATGAGGTCCGCAGAAGGGTGGAAGCGCATACATCTATTGGCAAGGGGTCAGCTGGAAGCCAACCTGGCTGAAAGAACCTCTCAAGCAATCTTAAAAAACAAACAATATTATTACACCAGCTGGAACAAGGCGAATGAAATCCTAGCACAAAAAATAGCTAAACCCATAATAATATCCTGCCGTTGAGGGCTGGGTTGGGTTTATTGCATCACAATGGTGCTAGAAAGCTGGACCTTGTTTATTAGTTCTACTCGGCGGCTATGGCTAGCCCATCCCGAGATCCGGTGGCCCAGGTGGAGTACTTGTGATTGGCAGCTTTTCCGGCCCTCTCCCAGGAGGTGATTGAGCAACTTGAACAGCCAATACTGGAGGAGGAGATAGAGGCAGCTATTAAATCACTCAGGGACGCTACCCCAGGCCCGGACAGTTTCACCTCTCAGTTTTATAAAACATTTTGCACCCTGTTGATACCTCACTTTGCAAAGCTGTTTAACACCTACCCTAAAACGGGGATGATCTCAGCATTCATGCAGGAAACATTAACTATTTTAATCCTAAAACCCAACAAAGACCCTGGTATGCTTGATTCCTATCGGCCCATTTCAATTATGAATAATGATGCCAAAATATTTTCAAAAATCCAGGATAGCTGCCTAATGGTCCTACTCCCTGCCTTGATGTGCTCGGACCAAAACAGAGCTGTCACCCAGAGAAATACACATGACAACGTTAGAAGTGTCCTCAACATGGTAAATATTGCTGTAAATACGGGGCTAGAGATGGGGGTGATCACATTAGATGCCCATAAAAATGTTTACCAGTTGGACTGGACTTACCCTAAGGTGCTTCTGCAGGCATGTGGATTCGGCACAGTCTTTCAGCAGTTTCTTCTAGTCAATTACAGAGCCCCAACTACTAAATTGTGGGTAATAGTAAAGCAACTCCCCCAGTCTTGGTGGCTAGAGGGATGAGGCAAGGCTGCTCATTGTCCTCTTTGCTCTCTGCTCTCTCCATGGAGCCTTTTGCCACTCGGGTTCGAAAGGGTAGTGGTATCAGGGGCATAACACACAAAGGCAAGGAATAGAAGGTCTCCCTATATGCTATGACGTTCTTGAACCTTGACAGAGGTGGGACAGAGGTGGGAACATCGATCACAGCTCTGATGGAGGTGCTTGAGAGCTTAAGGTGGGTTTTGGGATTCTTAGTGAACTTCCCAAAATCACAGGACTTAATAGTTGGGCTTGCATTGGCAGAGATAAATACCATTTCTGCCATATGTCTAATAAGCTGGAAACAGGACTCAATCAATTACCTCTGCATTAAAATTCCATGAAACATTAAAGCTCTCTACGAGGTTAATATCCTTCCCCTTTTTCAGAACCTGGAGGACTCACTGCATCGGTGGAACATACAGGAGACCTGCTGGCTTGACCGGGTGGCAGCCGTAAAGATGAACATAGTACTCAAGCTGCTGAATCATTTCTTGGCATTCCCAGTCCTGGTTCCAGTCAATAGGTTGCATAGTCTCCAGAATAAGTTTCTTGCATTTATTTGGGAAGGGCAGGAGAGCCTGAATCATGAGGAAGGTTTTATTGACGAACCCCGGGCTTGGTTGTATCGGAGCCCCGGACGTATACTGCTACTACCTTGTGGCGCAATTGTCTCATATATTCTCCTGGGGCAGCCACCTCCTGGTCCCAGATGGCGACAAATAGAACAGGCTTTATCCCGAGTGCCCCTTTCGCAGCTTCCTTTAACTATCGAGGCCCAATATCTGACAACCATCCAACTTTTCCCATCAACAGGACTCTCCCTAGGCTGTTGGAACAAAGTGATTGAGAGGTGGGGTATTTCTCAGGGGCTGGGGTCATTATCTCCCGTTTTTAATGATCCCAATTTTACTCTGTGCCTTCGGGAATTAGACTTTAGCCATTGGGGGAGAGGTGGTTTGAAGGAACTGAGACAGCTATATAGTGCAGGTGCCCCTCGTACATTTGAGGAGTGTAAAGGGGATTCCCCTAGAGGAAAAGGAGAGGTGTAGATATTCCCAGCTACGCCACTGGTCCTCGATTCCAGAGGTGAAGTGCAGAGGTACAAGAGCGTTGTGTGCGTTGCAGCTCACATACCTCTTGGGTCTATCTAAAACAGAGGTTTTGACACTCTATAAGCTACTGTATCGCTTTGACCCCCAAGAGAAGTTGCCTTATAAGTCGAGCTGGGAGCGGGACATGGGCCACCAGATCAATGAGGAGTCCTGGAGACTAATCTGTAAACAAAATCATGAGGTTTCTCAATGTACTACTGACAAGGAATGCCAGCCAAAATGATGTTATAGATGGTATCTGTCCCCAGATAGACTCAATAAAATGAATCACTTGTACCCAACCTCTTGCGTGAGAGGTTGCAATGATAACGGAACCTACTTGCATATGTGGTTGCTATGTCCTAAAGCCCAGTCCTTCCAGAAAGAGGTTCTCTCACACATCAAATCTATTACAGGTGTGGCCTTACCTACGGACCCAGTAGTGGTGCTGCTGGGTGATCGGGGAGATGGAATTTATCCACTTAGTGGTAATGGTGCAGCCCTCATTACCTACCTTTTATTGGCAGCAAATATCACATTGGCGTGAAACTGGAAAGTCCCAGAGGGCCCGATTATACCGATGTAATGGGGCAAAGTGCAGGAGATTTTCTCTCCAGAGAAATTCACAGTGTTATCCCTGCGAGGTATATATCATATGTTGGGACCTGGCTCCCTTTTATTTACCACGTTAACGAAGCACTTTCTGTGATGAACAAACCGAACCTTTATAAACATCTTGCCTTGCTATAAGCAGAAACCTGGCGTGGAGGGCCTCACTATTTAGTTTAAGACCTCTAGTCATATTCTTGGCCTGGTAAAGTCGTGGCTCCATGCTTTTACGAAGTGGTGTGATTTGGGGGGCCGGGGTCAGGATCAGGAATGGTTCAATGGTCCAAGATTTAAGTCGGAATTCAAACGTGACTTCAATAACCTGTGTTGCATAACTTACCTGTATGTCTCGCTTAATAAATACAATTGCTTAAAAAGAAATCAGTCTGTGGCCCGCTACTTCCTACCTAGCATGCTCTATCTCCTGCTACGCCTCTTCTTGCACCACTGTTAGGCTCCTGAAACGGCCCCTTGCCCACCCAGCTCACCCTCTCGCGTATGACCCTTCTCCCTCCTCTCCCCGCTTCCCAGCAACCCCTTACCCCGACATAAAAACATCACCAACATCCACAAATAAGCACTTAAGCTCCACCTCCTTCACCTTGAGAGAGCACCCAACCCCTTGCTTGACATAACCTCCTCTCAATCGCCCTCGTGCTGCACTGCTAATGCTGCCAACCACCCGGTCCATCTCTCTGCCATATCTAAGAAGATATCATACTCTGTATGTGTCCAGGAATTACACCGCCAGGTTATTGCCGGCTATTCAATGCTTATTGATTTGTTTTTTTGAGGCATCTGACTCTAGTTCTGCCTCAACTCTGCGTTACTACTCTATAAGTGTTTATATATGAGACACCTGTTCCTCCTCAATCAACACAATCAAATAAATACCCTAGCAGCGATTGGGATACATCTCGGCATAAGGTAGAGGCAGGCGAAGAAGTCAACACATGCATGGGGTGAAAAGCACAAAAGCACAGGAACCTGGGACCCACCTGGGTTTAGGTGCTTTTCCCCAGACGGATGTACACATAACTGCGCCATTGATTCCAATGGTTTGTGCCTACTTTTTCGTGGTTTAGGAAAAACAGGCACAATCAGCTGTGATCATGCCACGTGTGCCCTATTTCATGGGACTGGGGAGATGCTGATTTTTCGTTTCATCCACATCATTCACCCTATGTGAGTAATTACTCCCAATTTCTAATTTTCTAATTTTAATTTCTATCAATAAATGGTTATTTACTTTATTTTTCCAAAATTGGTCACATCATTAGTCCTTGAAAAGTCCTTGAAAAGTAGGACTTGCCTATTTTGAAAAGCAGATTTCTTTTAGTGTGATCATATTTTAGTGTGTTCCAGTAAGCAAGACAGGGGAGATATGGCTCTTGAAATCCTCAGATGAGAATAGGCCTATAGTCGAAGCAAGGAGGTTACAGGCGGCTACAGATGAACTACTGACAATCATGTTCTGTGGTGCTGACAAACTTTAGAGTCATCATGCATTCAGGAACATGCATGGAACTTCATGTTGCTTTGGTGATTTTCAATGTCAGGAATTATTTGCTGCCTGTACTTTATTTTCCTTTGCAGGGAATCCTGGCTGAACGTGTAAAACAATATATATTTAGGTGTGTACAAAACTGCTGATGCATTCACCGGACACAGAATTCTGCTTGTACATTGTTAAGATACACTCTGAAGTGTACTAAGACCTTCACAGTAATCTTTTCACTCCCCTAGTTTGCCATGGCCAGTAGAATGCAAACAACACCTCATTGTCTGGTCACAATGCTGTTTTCAACTGCAAGCCCTCCCCTCTTCAGGCAGACTATCACCCAAAGAGAAACTTTCCTTCAAGCAGTGACTCATCCCATCTTACCAGAAGGAGACATGACTTTGCAGTGCAGCGGTCCTCTACACTCGGGTATAACATGTCTTTGGCACCCAGCTCTGAACTGGTTTCAGAACCAAATTAAAATGTGTCTGTTCCAGAGCATTAACTTCTTGCAAACCCAGCAAGTAACTTTCTCCTCCCCAGCACCTGGATGCCTTTACTGGAGGGCGGTGGGAGGGGGCGTAGCAATGTTTGCGCTCCACATACATACCCAAATATTGATCTATTTCTTAGTATGTCGTTCATCCAACTGCAACACAATAACAACTTTGGAAAGCCAGACTCTTAAAAACCTGAAGATATTGCTTTAAGGGTTGCAGTCATGTTGGGGTGCAATGTGCACACACATATCTAGAGCGGTAGGTTCTAAACACCAGAAACCAAGCTAACATTAGGCAACTACAGGCATGAATTCATGCAGGCATGACTGGCCGTGTGCGTGAGCCACGCAAGGACATTCAACCCTTTATTGATGGAAGCGCTAAGCAGTTGACCCTTTACAAAGATGTGTAGAGTAATGAGTACAATAGAGAATACGGGCATTATTAAGGGTTAATTACATGCAGATTGTGTCAGATGCCTATCTGATCAGAGCAACACATGTAACTAAAACATTCAGCTTACCCTTTCTCTTGCTATTTTGTTATTAATATGCTGCAGACTTTTTAATTTCCGGATTACTGTTTGTGTTTCATGAAATGTTTCTTGTTGATGTGCGCATGCAGGTCCTGGAATGTGGGCCCATTTTTCTGGTCCCCCTGATTCACTTTGCATTAAAAGGAAAATATACATTGTGGCTTTTGGTTGAAAGAATCTCAACGTTCTCTTCATAGGAAGTTGCGGGTATGGGAGACAGATGATACACGCTCGCTTCAGCACTTACCAAAGGATGGCTGAAACACCAACATAGATATGGAGCCATTGTCATTGGATCAATCGATCATGAAATAAGTGAGCGGGCAGAGGGTCTGTGAGGTGATAATGGGACGTCAAGAAAGTAGTAAAGCACTGAAAACCCTTGTTAACAGACAAGGGTGGAGGGTAACCAATAGCCTGCCACCTGTGGGATGGAACAAGCGGCCGCCATGCAGCAGGTGGCTGATTAGCTGCGTAGCACAAATGAACACGCAGTGGGGAGGAGGCCCTCACCTCCCTGCTGGAGAGACAGGAGAAGACTCATTCCCAAATGACCCAGTGTTTTGCAAGAACGTGAAGTGGCGCCATACCAGAATCACCTGCAGGGACATACATACCTGGCGCCATGGCAGTCCCTGTGGTGCAGGGGCGATGCCCTATTCATTAACCCTAGCTTGGCCAAAAGGTTATGTATGTCTCAGGAGAGTAGGAATATGAGTGACCCCTCGGCATATGTTGCTGCCCCCTTCATTTTGGCTTATTTAATGACCACCTGACAACATTTTCCAGCTCTACATTAGAAGGGACCAACATGCTGTGCTTTACAGTGGCATTTGGACATATCACTCGTTTTTCTTGGCCGAAACAGCCATTTCATCAGAACGTGTCACCGCTATTTTGGCTTCAAAATCTTTCTATAATGTGTCCGACAAAGCTACACAAGGTGCTGTCTATTGTTTTGCTACTAAATGTCTCCTTGTCATACAGCAGGGATCGAAACTCTTGCACGTGCACGTCCTGCCCACATCGTACACACAGAGTTCCGGAGCACTAGAGGTTAAAACCCTTGCACTAAGAAGTGAACACCGGAGAGCGCTGGGTTCCAGCCTCATCGCTGATGATCCACTGTTATTTTTGTTCACATGTTTCATTTCAGCCTTTCGACAGTAATAGTTACCCAGCTGTGGCTTCCCTGCCATGGCAGACGCTGGCAGACGCTGGCAGGTGCTCTCTGCTGTTGCCAGCCATTGCAGATGGCGATGGGGAGTGGGTGCAGGCATCATATGCAGACAGAAGGGAGTTCTTACTTGCAGTCCATGGACCACCATCCCTCACTTCGAGTGCAATTGGGACACAACAGCAGCAAGTCTGGGATTTCATTTCTCACCCAAATGCATTATGGCGCTTATGTCTTGGGTCATTCTAAGCAAATGCAATAAGTAATATTGGCCCCAACATTGATATTAATATTATTATACATTTTACTTGTTATTAAAAATTACATCTTAATGTGTTTTAAAAAAAAATGCTCATTCCCAACATAAAACTCAACATCACTTATGCTCTCCTTTCATTATTTTCTTTTTTGGGACGTTCAGTGAACTAGTTCGACCTTTATTAAATCATCATAAACACATACTTTACAGTAGGTACTTAAACCATGGAGTGCATGTTCAGGGAGGGGAAGGGTAACCTATGGGAAATGGATCCGGCCATGTGGGGGCCGGGGGGGGGGTCATAATTAACTTACATTAAGGAATGGCATTAGTTTAATCCCCCTCGTGGACCAATGCTTCTAGGGGCCTCCCACTTTAGAGGGGCCTCATGAGATGGAATGTATATAGGTGACGTAGGTCATTCCCCCCTGTTAAACACATTTTCTCTTGTACCCGTTGTTTATTTTGGAGGAAGCCATGAGTCCCAAACAGTGTTTCACAGTGGTCAGTCCTGTCTGTATATTCAAAATACTCCTTTTCATCAAGACTTTTCCACCAAATAGTGACTTTATTTTATGGTTCGTTCAACTTGTGTGGTCTTCTGGAGTAAAAACACTTTTCCTTTAATAAATGTTATTCTTATGAAGATGCCGGAGTGGCATCAGTTATCAGGTAAATCTGCCAGTCTGTGTTGCTGCATAGAGTATTTGACATGGGTTCGGCTGTGGATTTCCACTGTTCCTCCGACCCCCCATATTATACCCCCTGCACTGCATTTCAGGTGAGAGCAGGAGTTGAACGGCAGTCTCCGTGGCCTGAGTGAAAATCCCTGCTCCCCAGCTGTGAAAGTCTGTTTGAACTTCGGGTGGGGGCTGGGTTAGGCTCCAAGTAGGTTCTTATGAGCTAAGGCATGCATCATGCAACGGTTCATAAGGTTATTGTTATAAATACATGCAAATGTAGAGCACTGGCAGAGTGGTTTAAAAACATAGCTGCTTTAAAGTCTGCTTTCCTTCCCTTTGCGCCAGGCTCCACCTTGGGGGTGACGCCAAGGGCACACACAACAGGACAATAGATTCTGTGATATTCTAGGTGTAGCTAATCCCTTCTGCATGAACAATATGGTTGGTGGCTTGCACCATACTCGTTGAGAATGGAGAAATGCGCACAGTGGGGAAATCGGGAAATGTGAGAGAGGGTATGCCCAGACGTGGGTCCCTTGCTCGCTGCGCCATAGGGAACCAAACTCCACCTCACTGAGGAGGCCCAACGAGGCCGAAACATGCCTGGGGTGCTTGTGTTTCCGTGCAGAGGAGACCTGGCCTAGCAGTTCGGGCTGGCTTCTACCATTGGTGGCAGTACCAGACTGATTTGCACATGGCTGGACATCTTTTCCAATTGCACAGACAGGCTAAAAAACAATGGTGTGGAAAGTTGCCCAGAGCATTGCCAGTGGTTCAGATTCATTCATAACCTTCCACCCATCACTTTTTTGTTTGCAGTTGGTCTCACTGTGTGAGAGAGGGTATGACAGGATGTGGGTCCCTTGCTCGCTGTGCCATAGGGAACCAAGCTCTACCTCACTGAGGAGGCCCAACAATGCCGAAACATGTCTGGGGTTGCTTGTGTTTCTGTGCAGAGGGGACCTGGCCTAGCAGTTGGGGCTGGGCTGCTACCATTGGTAGTACTACCAGACTGATTTGCACATGGCTGGTCCCCTTTTGCAATGGCACAGACGGGCTAAAAAAACAATGGTGTGGAAGGTTGCCCAGAGCATTGCCAGTGGTTCAGATTCATTCATAACCTTCCACCCATCACTTTTTTGTTTGCAGTTTGTCTCGCTATGTGAGAGAGCGTATGCCAGACATGGGTCCCTCGTTTGCTGTGCCATAGAGAACCAAGCTCCACCTCACTGAGGAGGCCCTACGAGGCCGAAACATGTCTGGGGTTTCTTATGTTTCCGTGCAGAGGGGACCTGGCCTAGCAGTTCGGGCTGGGCTGCTACCATTGGTGGCAGTACCAGACTGATTTGCACAGGGTGGACCCCTTTTGCAATGGCACAGACGGGCTGAAAAACAATGTTGTGGAAGGTTGCCCAGAGCAATGCCAGTGGTTCATATTCATTCATAACCTTCCACCCATCACTTTTTCATTTGCAGTAAATAGGAACAACCTGTGGGAAATGACTTATTGAGATGCACAGTATCGTGGCAAAGTGTGCATGACATGCCATCCAATATTACAATTGTCGATGCTAAGTGCTGTAGGTCAGCTCGCACATCACTCCTGAGTGAGAGACCACTTAGAAGAAAGAAATGCCAAGTCAGTGGTGATCTTTAGAGTCATAGTAGCGACACGTGTGTACTTTACATTGTACACATGCTATTGCTGTCTTTATGTGTTAGCTTTTGAGCCTGTCATTATTGAATAATAGCTATGCATTCCACAGGGTGTTGGAGTAAATCATTCCCATTGAAGCCTTCATACCACTGTTCTAAACACAGAGCATTTAGAACATCTTCTGCATTTGCAGGATGTGCTCCTGTGTGATAGTGATTGCTTTATGTGCCATTTGTACCATGGCAGCGGCAGTGCAAGTATTGTGCCCTACTGTGCCTTGCACCGCATGCTATGGTAGTGCAGATATCTGCTTGGAGTGGTTGGAGTGTGTGGTGGTGATGCTGGCCCCAGGGTGCAGACCTGTTTCAGCACTTGCAGCAAGGCCACGAACAGTGGCAGAAGAGTAGTATACAAGACCACTTAGATTACAGTACATTACATTTCACGGTTTGCAATCTTTACGTTTTGTGAAAATATGGTTGGCCAATTTGAGATTAAATAATCACTATAGCATGAAATGAGACGTATGCAAACAAGGGATGGGCAATGAATGCGTATAGACAGAATATGTATCTCAAAAGAAAAGATTATGATGCTATACCCATGTGAGTGGTTCATACATTTTAGTAGTCGTGAGCGGAAGGGCTACTTGTAATGTTCTGAGATTTGGGAAACAGTGGCCTCCTTTTCTATTGGCACGTGGCCCCAGAAGGAAGTGTCATTCCATAATGCCAAGGAGGCAAAGTAATTTGGGACCAACGTACAAAAGCACAAATTACATTTTCCATCGCAAATTTCTTCTTTTTTTGGTAAAATTATTTTAGTATTAATAATTGACATTGCAGTTCATCTTAAAGCAGTTAACACATTTGCATACAAACAAAATGAAAGACACAGGCATGGCATATAGGCAGCAACGAAGACCATTTAAAAATACAGTTTTCCGAGATATTGCTTGCAGAGTATTTTCCACCCACAAGTGTTTCGAGACGCAATTTAGCTCTTTTGCAAGGCTAATTCCTACTAATTAATCCTAATCCTATTAATCCCAATTAATCCTATTTAGTTCTTCCAGATTGAATGAAATGTTGTCTTCCATTGCTCCATTTAAAATGTAAATAAAGTTCAGATTTTGAAACTCTTTAATAATCTTTCTTTTGCGCATTAAAATATCGGTGTTACAGGTTCTAATCAAAATCATTTTATATGTGCAGTTATCTTGATCGATAAAATAGTTCCATGCCAGTTCTTTTAAAGCAGAGGCATCTCACCTCTTGCCTTATGTGAGAAAAGGCCTTTTCGTCGAAACAGCTATTTTCTGCTTTTTTTTAGCGTCTCTTAATTCTTCATGACCAAACATTATTTTCAACATTATTCACTCAGATAATCTTGCAACTGTGTGTTAAAACATGTTAGGCCAATTTGGGATTACATATTCACTCTATCATACAATGAGGCGTTAAGTAAACGAGGGATTGGCAATTAACGCTTATTAACCAAAAATGTAATTTCCAAACCGTAGAGCAGGTGCATGTTGTTTGCCACTTCTCCTCTGTGCAACCCTGTAGCGACGCTGCCCCTGGTGGAGCTGCGGGTAAGGATCATTCAAGGATGTTGGCACAGTCTGCTCTAGTGTATGCACCTTGCCCAATCTCTGCT
Source organism: Ambystoma mexicanum (assembly GCF_040938575.1). Classification (NCBI taxonomy): domain Eukaryota; kingdom Metazoa; phylum Chordata; class Amphibia; order Caudata; family Ambystomatidae; genus Ambystoma; species Ambystoma mexicanum. Next base: position 966,260,256 of record NC_090935.1, on the reverse strand, counting down.
AACAATTAATATGGAATACAGTCAATGCTTGGTGGGCACTTTTGTGAAACCCTATTGAATAGATCCCTTATTTGCAACCAACTAAATGTTCTGAGGATATGTGTCTTGCTAACCTCACCTGCATCACTTTCCTCACTGTGCAAATAATGCAGGCACTGGTCACTGCTACTACATGAGATCATGCATTCCCTGTGCAGCGGCTTCTTTTCCTTTTAAGTATGCTATTTTTTCTTAAACAATTGCGTGTTCTTCATTTTCTTGATTGGATTTTACATGTTGTAAACCACTTTTCATTGACAGGATCGGCCCCATATTCTTAGTATGTGGCATTCCTGTCAATAAGGCTCAGCAGCTAGAATCATGTGGGCATGCCTGTGCTGCTTAGGTGATGAATACCTGAATGTGTGTTTTCTTTCTCGCCCACCCTTCTTGCTGCAGGTTGAAGCCTGCAGTTGAGATCTCTGCTATCACTCCGCTTGCCGCCATATTTCTATTGTTACCATGCTGGATGAGGGCTTCATGACGAAGACCTCACGAGGGGCCTCAGGCCCATCTAGCCTGCCCCTTTGCTTACTTTCGAAGCATCAGTAGACTCCCATGTAGTCCCTGCTGTTACTCTGGCTGCCCCCTAACGCCTATGGCCTTTTGTTAGTCCGAGGCTTTTGCGATGGGCTGCACGTGCATACTGACACCTGGTGGCTTTCTGTTCTGCCCTTGCCAAGCAGAGTCCCCTTCTCATTAGAGCTGTGCGGCCTTGGTCTTCTTCAAAACAACCAGAATGTGCCCAAAAGTGTGTAAAGCCGCAGCTACCCTTTGCCCTACTGGGGTGGGCTGACCGCCCCCGCGCACATGGTAGGGTAAAGGCCAGGGCCATTGCTAGTTCCCAGGCTGCGGCTGGGAGAACCAACATATGAGAGGAATTGACCCAAGTGAAAGGGATTTCATGATGTCCAGAGGACAGACTCTTTGACAGGGACAGACACAACATGAGGTTCATGTAAAGCCTTTCATCGCTGTTTGAATGATCTAGATCGCCTGTCAGTTTATCAGTCTGTGCTTTGACTATGATCTAGTTCATGAATGGAGTAATTATCAACCGCAGGTGGGACACATCACCTGATCTGAGCACTTCCAAACCGAGGTGTTAGTTATCTTAAAGGAAATGACAATTATTCCATTTGACCTGCTCAGGGAAAGACCAACCACGTTTTCTTCCCATTTTGCTTTCAAATGTCAACGTCCGGAGCTATTTCTAAATTTATACGCGGGCAGTTCTTTATTGGAGGCTGAGATGGTAAATACATACATACGTTCACAAAGCCTAACAGTCCTGCATCATAAATGAGAGTCGTGTCGCACTTTCGTGAAGGCAACGCACATTTTATTTTGACTTTGTAATACATCTATAAAGGCATCATGAGTTGGATGGTTACATTGTATATATGATATTTGCAACATAGTGCTTAGTCTCACATAGCAGAGACCTCATTCCTGAATTTGTCTTATTTTACTACCATGAATTCAGTGCTATACCAACAGATAAGAGACCAAAGGGTTTATGTTACCAAAAATGAAGAATAAAAAAGACATCGGTCATCTCTAAAAAAAAAGTATGGGCGTATATTTGCTTTAAAAGATGCTAAAAACAAATAATAAACAGCATTCTCTACACACAAAGAATTTTCTGAGTGCATTGACATATTTGGCCTGCTCTTAGTGAGTTGGTTCAGGGGTCCCTGGTTTATTTAAGTTCACTACTTATTAATATGCATTATAGACTGGCCCACTAATTCTACTTCGTGTGCATGGTTTCTCAGAGCATTACACCATTGCAATCACTACACAGTAAGAGATTGCCCTTATCCATCTATATAGCAAATGTGAGCCACTGCACCTGTATTTTGAAAAATTCCGAGGATCCTTAGACTAGTACTGCATGCTCTGAGCTGGTCCTGTAGAGAGGCAGATGTGCATGTCATCTCCAGGGCCCGCCCCCATCACCTCTGTCATACTGGAATAGCAGTCAGAGAGCAATGTGTGTGATGCCAGGTATCGTCCCAATACCTTGTCCAAGATACAAGAGACGTTATGCAAGTAGACATCCATACCTTATGTACCCTCGCAGTGATGTGGTGTAAGTATGTCTGCATACACCACTGGACATAGAAGAGCTATAAGCGAAATCAGACCAGAACAAAGTGACGCCATGAAGAGAAGCCACATGGACGCACCGAAAAAATGTGCAAATACTTAATGAATTAAGATGTAACTGAAGTAATAAGAGAAACATGTATGCTGAGACAAAGACAACATATTCATTAAGAAGATTAGTGAAAAGAGGATCAATAAATGTACATACACAAAAACGCAAGGTATATAAGAAATATAGAAGCTTGCTGCAAAAGAAAACATAACGCAAATAGAGCGGCCATAATGAAAAGATGGATGTCGAACTCCTGTTAAGAATAACCAAACTACCTCAGAAAAAGACCAGGCCTGCAGATCTGAAAAGCCCTGGAACACAGTTTTGTGCAAGGAACAAATAATGTCTATTAGCACTTGGGTGGGGGAAGCCAGCCAATCAGGTGGCTAGGAACACAGGCTTGAACCACCGATGCAAGCCCATGTTCCAGTCAGCCTGACGGATGGCTCCCCCACCGCCATCTTCCTCTCACCCTCCTCCCTCTTTTTTTTAAACCCTTCCCATCCCCCACTCTCCTTATTTCGGCTGCAGCAGCACTCGCTGCCGCATCCGCACCTTCTTCCTGTCTCTAGCTGCCTGCCATGGAAAGGGACGAGGGGCTTTGTACGGAGCCCACGTTCCCTTTTCCATGGCAGCTATCTTTGTAAAGGATTTTCCTTCATTCAACGGGACGTGCATGGTTGTAACGCTCACCTGATTCCCACGGAGGCGCTGATCCCGGCTGGGCTGCTATCGTCTCTTCAATTGAGAAGCGTAGAGCTCGGACGACTCTCAGTACTGGGCTTCCTCTTATCGAATGTCTGACTTGCAGGGTAAGTTTTCTGCAGGTGGAAGAAAAAGGGTTAATCACCATTTGATGGGATTTCTTCTCCCACCAATCGCCAGTTTCTCCCACAGCCTAGCTTTCTACTTGTCTCGGCGAACTCTCACCTTAGGCGTATAAATGCTGAGCTCTCCATCCTGCGTCTGGTGCAGGGGTGCGTGGATTCCAGTTACGTCACTGGATGAGTTCAGTGTTGAGGCTGAAGTCTTTTGCGGCCTTAGCTGTGGCACTGGTGCTGGGATGCCGAAGAGCGATGCCGCCGTTACTGCACGAGCGGATGCCTGTAAGTATACTGTAGTCTTTAGGCTTTAAAAGATGGGCACCTCAATAATGTCTCTTTTCCTTTGTTTCAGGCCTCGGGATGCTGTGGGTGTAGTTTTCCGTTGCCGCTGCACGTGCCGATGCACGTAAGTATAATGTTCGTTGGCCGCTTTTAATGGCACCTCTAATAATGTCCTTTTTCTAGTTTTCAGGTGCCGGGATGCTGCAGGCTTTATATCCGTTGCCACTGCATGTGCCGATGCACGTAAGTATAATGATCATTGGCTGCTTTTAATGGCACCTCTAATAATGTCCTTTTTCTAGTTTTCAGGTGCCGGGATGCTGCGGTTGATGCGGCCGCTTCTGTGCGTGCAAAAACTGGTAAGTTAAGATGAATGCGACTGCCTTCACCCGAACCCCTTTTTAATTATGTCCTTTGCCTTTCAGGTGCAGAGAAGCTGCCGAAGAGAAGGCCGCGGTTGGATCAGGTAAGCGGGCGCGGCTGTGAGCGAGTTGCACTTTTCTAACCTTATGTTTATTCTTTGCAGGTTTTGCCGGTGACTGGATTCCGGGATCTGGTAAGTATTGTTCTGTGTCTTTCTTCATCCACAGGTTGCTGCGCGGAAGCTGAAGATGACTCTGGACCTGGAATGCAGGAGCCGACTCGGTGAGCGTCCTGCTGCTGCTGCAGAATAACGCGAAGCACGTGTTTTCCATCGGGCGTGGTTTAAATAGCAGAGAAGTGCTTCCAGTGTGTGTTCTTCCACCGGTTCCACCCAGGTAAGAAAAGAGTTCCTGAATGGAGGGAATAGTTCCTCCCAGCCCTGATGGCTGGGGACTTCAACCAGACTGGATTGTTCTGGGTAAATATGCAGCATGGTCTGCCTCAGGTAAGTCCACCCAAGCATTATTACACTGTGAGCCTGGCGCCAAAGGCGCCAGGACACGGTCCAAAGGGCCCCTGTAGGGGTCTGCTGGGTCCGGAGTAGTGGAAGACGGGTCTGCTTCCGAGGGCGCTGGGCCAGTCCTGGCCCCTCGGGAGTAGCGCCCATGACAATGGTGTCCCATTGAATGAAGAAAAATAATTTTCTTTTCTAGCACCCCATGTTACCACTTTGGCAACTCGGCTGCTAATAGCCTTAAGCCCCTGTCCCAAGGGCTGGAATGGGGGATAACGGCCCAGAGCCTCATTATACTCCGTCGCTTCGTTCAGGCTGATACCATGGGCTGCAGGGCCATTAACCCCCATTCCAGCCCTGGGAACAGGGGCTTAACGCCATATTGGCCTGAGATCAAGGATGCCACATCAAGAAATAATTGCAAGGCACAAAGGGAGTCAAAAAAGATAAACTTCATACGCATGGCATATTTCTCTTAACTTAAGTAAAGAAGAAAACCTTTGCAAGTGCCAAGTATTGAAGAATTAAAGACGCAGAAACCATACACTAGACAGAAAAACCAAGTCTCCATAGGCCAAGAGGAGTAATAGCACCCAGTATAATTGAATTCAATAGCACTAAATAAAAGGTCGAAATGGACAAAAAATGCTGGCCTCCTCACACGTGATTCAGGACTCAAAAGTAAGCCTATTCATCAGGCTCTAACTGAAGATAGTTATGTACCTACACTCCCTTAAAAGTCCCAGAGAAGAGAACAGTCAGCAGGTTCAGCTACAAAGAATAAGTCTCGGCTCAGGGCTTAACTGATGAGTGATGGTAGGCTAATTGACAAAGTGGGTAGTAGTATTAGTATGTTGTTCCCTGCACCTGGGTTTCGTTTTGCTCACATGCTGCTAACGAGCCGAAAGTCCAACGTTGGGAGAGAATGCCAACTAATCACGAGGGCCTATGTAGCAGTGTACTATACAATGTTGTAGAAGCCAATCCACTGCTGTTATTCTGCTATTAATCTGTATTATACATATCTAATGGTAATTTGAGGCATGACTACCATATAAGGGGCAACCAATAACGTTACTAACACCTAATCGATTAACAGGTATATATGTTCCCTTAAGCAAGCCTTCTGCCCAATAGGTTTTACTATTTGCCAAGTAGGATGACATCATAGCTGACGTACATCGATGTATAAAGTCTTTTGTGTAACAAAAATGCTCTGAGAGTGTATGAGCTGCAATTTGTCTGTTCACCAGGTTTCCCTACTTTATTTCAGCTAATAAGAAAGTCTTACTTTGCCGTATTCTTTGAGTCTGTCCGGTTATTTGGGTCTGAGATAGTTTATTGGCAATTCCATCTGTCACTTGGAACACCCCAAGGGTCTACTGCACAGTCCACTCCAGGTTGAAAGCCGACATATGTTCTGACTGAAACGCATCACCTCTGGTAAATTACACTGTGCAGGGGCATGGACTTTGATCCAAGCACAACAGTTTTTTTGTATCACTTCAAATAATGCTTCTTTACAGTAGTTGATATAGGGCCATGGACAAAATGTCCACCATTTACTGCATCTAGAAGAATGAAGGAAATAATGCTCACTGCAATAGTGATGGAAGTGATGTGAAGATGCAAAGAGTTCAAGAGCACTCATTCCTTGTATATAGATGTGTCTTTGAGATGTTCTTAGCACCAAAACAAGACTCTGGGATATTTCTAAACGACTTTATTCAGATATTAGTGATTTGTTGTTATTGAGCTGGTAGCAGCAAATTTCCACCATATTAGACAGCTATTGGAACAGACCATATCGATGGGACAATGACGCAGGCCTGTTCATACAACTGATGTACACACACCTGGACTATATTCCCAGTAGGTAGTATCCTGCTTGTATGGGTCTGATAGTTTCAGAACATGAATGCATAGCAAAGGTGTAAAGGTTCCTAAGAAATTATCATAGAAAATGGTCTCTTTGATTGAGCAGATCTTCAGGAGTGTAATAGACATCCATGGCCCACTGCCCACTCAATGGGGCGTTACCCAACCCCTCCACTCAGTAACACCCTTCACTCTGAGTGCTGCATGGCTTTACTTCAGTGCCTATGCTTTTATGTTGGTTGATTCATTATACGCACAAATGGCATCAGGGGCGGGATATTGAGGATTAAGGTATCTAGCAATGACTGACATGAGTGCAATGGCCAAAACGTTTAATAAGTAGTATTTATTGGAAATTACATACTTTAAATGGATGTAATAGAAAATGCATGTAGGTGGTGCCTGGGGTGTGGACATTGATCAGACCTGTAATTGAGTTTGTGAGGTATACAAATTCGGCATGTTAGCAACTGGCTGCATGATGGCAATAGGCCTTACCTGTAAATGGGTATTAGGCATCTGCCCATATCAGTAACTAGAAATTAACTGACAACAGTGACCAAAATGAACTGAAAGCAGCCACTAAAATAGTTGGTTAAGCAATAACCATTGCATGAAATAAAGACATGGTAGAGATCTGGAAAAGACAGTGGACTAAATCGGTTGAATCATCAGAGAGATTGAGTAGACTGTGGAGTTTAGATGCTAGTAGTGAGCAGTGGTGAGAACGTTTGAAACATGTGTTAGAGTGTGTTAGAGTGTCTAACATGGAATCCAGATTGGAGGGGGTTGCATAGAGATATGATATGATATGAAATGGCATTTATAACGTGGCTATACACAAGTGTTTCATGGGGCGACAAGGCAAGGGAGGGGGGACAGAGGGAAGACAGACAGCGATCCTACTAGGCCAACTGTCAATCTGATCGCGCAAGTGCATAGGAAGGGGGAAGGGGAGAGTGTGAGGGGAAGAGGGAGGGAACAGTGCAGTAAAAGGATAATAGAATAAATAACAATAAGTGAAGTACAGCCAGCAGCTGGCAAGTGCAAGGCTAAAGGGCAAGTGCAGGCATCAAGTGTCAAGTGCTGGTAAAGGGACTGTAGGGATACAGGAAAAAACAGTCCCCAAGTGCGGGGTTGCAAGGAAGGCAGTGCAGTGGACCTTGAGCATTTACCTTGAGGTAGTTGATGATATGGTTAAAGGTAACTCGTTCCAAGGTTTTCAAGTGATGAGACAAAGGAGAGACAGATCGGTATTAAGAGAGATTGGTAGGGTCAGCAGTACATTTTTTAAGATGATATACCCATGGCTACCTTGAATAGGCAGGAAATCAGACAGAGGGACGTCGATGAAGGATATACATGATAACAAATAGCATGTTAGGTTCTTTGATCGTTTGGGGTGCAAAATGATCGATAGAAGCAGAGGATGAGTTGGCTGAGCAGGCAGGGAAGGGGTGTAAGCCCAGGAAGGGTGGTAGGAGAAACGTCTGAAAGTGAAGAATGCCTTGGAATGGTGGGTGGGACAAAGAAGTAGGGAGTAGAGATAAGCAGGTGGGTGTTGCTTATTTTTGTGATTTTGTAGGAGAAGTAGGAAGCACATTGTCAGTGGAGAGGGTTGTAGATATTGAGTGATATGGGGTGCACGCATAGCCTTCAGGGTCATGGATAATTTGAAAGTGGGAGAACAAAGAGGATATAAAATTAATGTAATGAGACGATTTGGCTAAATCAAGAGCAATGGTGATGGTTATGAGAGAGTCATTGGAAGTAGTGAGGAGAGCAGATGGGCATGGTTGTCACAAGTGGAATAGGAGTAGACACTAGACAGTCCTCAGGTGTTAGATGACTTTGAAGATCCATGTATTAGGGTGGGGGAGAGGCAATGAAAGAACAGTCTGGATAGTTAAGGACAAATGGGGTTTCCAAGTCTTTGTTGAACTCAACAAAGGCACATTGAACAGAGTGAGCAAGGGGGGAAGAGAGTGCCTGGATTGGGGTTATGACTTGATCAAGATAGGGTGCCATGGAGTCAACCTTGAATTATCTTTCAGTGATAGTTGAGGGAGTGGGGATTAAGAGAGTAGAGCGAATGGAGGTTATGAAGTTCATAAGTAAGGAAGAGTCGGCAACGAACAGAGAAGAGGCGTGAGGAAAATGGGAAGATGAGATCTAGCGGGTTCCATTGGTGTGGGATGGAAAATTGCATATGTTGACTAAAGAGTAGTCAGTGAGAGTTGAGTCTAGGTGATGGGTCTTGGCCATGCTAGTGAGGTTAAGGTCACCCATGATGATGTCATGGACCTTAGCCATAAGAGTTTAAAGTAGGTGGTGGTCCAAGAAAAAAAGATTGAGGGTCCCTGCTATAGAGGAGCAGTATAGTGAAAGGGGTGGGCACAAGAGCGTGGTGCGTATGTGTTAAAAGAAAGCAGAAGAGAAGTCAGAGAGGGGAGGGACCAATGGTGTGCCCTTGCTGATCATCAGGACAACACCACTGCCTTTTTGGTAGATGTGCTTCCCCGGATCGGGTGTTAATGCCACATTAAGAGAGAGAGAGTATGTGAGAGGAGAGTTAGGGAAGTGGCCCAATATTTAGTTGCATTGGTAGATAGTTTGCTGGGCGAGGACCAGGAAGGAGAACGTTGAGTTTGGGGGAGAACTAGGCATGCGCCAGAGGTGGTAATTGTCAGGTCAGTTGACAAACACAGCAGGAGTAGGGGTTCAGGTCAAACAGCAGTTTCAGTTTGTCACCCGTGCCCTTCGGCATGGCTGAGTGGCATGCAGGGTGCCTAGTGATATTGAATAAGTGGGGATGGGTCACTGGATCAGGGGGACTACTTGAGTGATGGCCAACGGTGGTGAGGTGGTGGGACCTGCGCTTGAAATACCACTGCCTGACTTCCTGCTGGCTATTTCAAGGAGGGAGCAATCTGGCACCTAGATCGAGGGAGGTGCTCCGCTTGGAGGGGCTTACCTGCGGAGTAGATGGCAGGGGTCTGCTGGCCTGGCAGAATGTGGTCGGTGCACATGGCCTTTTAGAAGAAGTCCTTGGGGACATGCCAAGTGATAAAGTGGAGTTTGTGAGTGATGGTGGCCAATCATAGTGAGGCAGACTGCCCTGGGCTTGACATGACCATGACTGATTTCCTGCTAGGAGTTCTAGGGAAGGAACAAAGAGGAGATGTGAACATTGACTATTATAAGCAACAGTGGGATAAACAGATTAGAGTGTCTACTCTTAGTGTTTTGTTTGCATTATCCACATAAAGCCTTGAAGGCTTACACCTCCTGTACCAATTTTGGAATATCGAAGTCAGTGCCTCTGCCAGAGAAATATCTTGGATCTCATAATCTTCTTAACCTGACCCGTTTAGACTCCTAACGTAGAGCTATGGCAGTTGCCAGAGCAATGAGACCTGCGCCCTGCTCCAAGCTAGCCTCTTCCTGCCCTCCATTACAGCACCAAAATCAAAGTACAACAAATGAGCACATGAACAGAGCGTCTTCATATACTCGCTACACCTTGGCGGTCTTCATATACTCACTACACCGTGGCGGTCTTCATATACTCACTACACCGTGGTGGTCTTCATATACTCGCTACACTGTGGCGGTCCTGGTGTTTATGTGTGCATAATTCAGCATATTTTGGGGGTGTTGAAGCCACGCCCTTTCCACAATATCATCTCTTGAGAACTGGATGCTGCTCATTGGACTCCCAGCACCAGGCACAACAGACCACAAGACAGAACTTTCCCAACACTACCCTACCTTTCTGAGTGCCATTGGTAGTGCACTTGCATGGTCCGGCCCTGCCACAGGATTCTGTTGTCTTCTCTTTCACACACTCAGCCCTTTCCGCCATATCGTTCGCCATGCAGAGGGCGTGCATCACGGCAGAGGATCTAGCCGCTCACTGATGAGGCTGAGGCACTGTGCACAAAGAGAAGGTAATACATTCGAAAAGAATGAGGGACAGAGCTAAGCGTGGCACATCCAACACCTGTCAGACATGCAACACACTGGCAAACAGGAAGTTGTGAGGGGAGAATTGGGAAAAGGCCAGAGAAAGAATTTTAAATTGAAACTAACATGTTTTAAAAAAAAGATTAATTTGAGAGGCATTTCAGGTGTGGTGTCATCGAAGTATGCAGAAAGCCTTCTTAAAATAAGAAAAGAAATGCAGAAGAGGGGTATGGCAGGATTTAAAACAGGGATCAGAGGATTTCCTGCCTTGAGTAGCATTGCCTGGTAGACTGGTGAAACCCTCTGACCCAAACAGAAAAACACAATGCCTCTTTTGCTAAGAGCTCAAAAATGACCTGAAAGATACTCTTGCCACTGTACTGTCACACGAAACCACCTGTTCTAGCTCCTTAGCTGAAGATAAGCGTGGGCACCCGGATATGGTACATTTGTGGATTTTGGTGCGCTAACACATGCTAACATGTATGAGAATATCAAAGAAATTCCTCTCCTTCAGGAAACGAGAAGATCATGTACTAGGTGATACTTCACCCCACATCCAGCAGTGCACATCCAACCTTAGATGTGGAACTACAATTCGCTCAACACGATCTGCTCCCAGACTCTGTTGGTTCAGTGACTGTGGAAAGTGGAGTAGCTTTGCTGAAAGTATGGGGGGGGGCATGACATCTAAAGGAAAGAGGCCCCTGCCAGATGAGGGGGATAAAATGTTTTGCCACAAAAGTTAGGGGTGGGACAAACAAATTCCCACAGCACAGAATAAACATCTGGAAAGGCCACTGGCTGTCACTGTGTCAGATCTCATATCAAGCTTCTATTTCTCCTAGTTCAGTTGCCTTTTGTTTGCCAACATAGACATGCAATAATATTTTTTTGACCTAATCAATAGTCTAATTTTAGAATTATTTTAGTATCTCTGTGGCTGTTGATTCATAATCTGGTAAAATAGAATAAATGGAACACACAGCCTCTCCCTGTTGCCTCCCCCTCAACCCCCAAAACCAACAAACGCCCTTATCCAGCCCCCCTCCAAACGTACCCACGGGACTGGAGCTTTGAGCTCCAGTCCCTGAGCTCCTTCGATCCCAGCTGCTGCCATAGAAATGGAAAAAGGACTTAGTCCCTTTTCCCTATGGCAGTCGCCATCTTTTTTTCATAAAAAAATATTTTCTTTCTTTAGAAGATTGGCTGTGCAAGCAGCTAATCTCCCGAGGGTGAGAAAAAAACATTTGCACCCCGGATGGACCCTGGTGTGCGGATGGCTTTCACGCCCCGGCGAGGGGCAGGCATGGCCAGTAACGGCTCACAGCCGGAGCCGAGCTTCGCTAGCGCCTACCACGGCTTGGGCTGCCATGCCGTTACTTGCTATTTCTGCTGCCCCCGCCAGGGGGTGAAAGATCCAATATTTCATATTACATACATTAATAAAATGTGATATGATAACATTATTTATCAATGTCATCATTAACTAATATATTTCTGAATTAATAATATTGAGTTCTCCTTTGAACTTTATATCCAAGTTCTGTAATCTCTATCGAATTACAGCAACGCATTAAAGTTCTGTGAATCAGTTAACAAGCGATTGATTTCTTCATTTCCAGCGTCTAATTCCTTCTTAATTGGTATGAAGGTGTTTTTGCTTTTGTGCCATAGAGGACTGGATATCGCCACATTTTCTTTACCTAATGTCCATTCACTTTCTTGTTTGGCGTGAAATGTTCATCTTTGGTTATCCTTACTTTTGTTGTGAGCAATTTCTCTTTTTCGTGTTTCTACTGTATGTTCACTAGGATGTACTTTAGATTCTGTTATCATTTTCCACCCCCAATATTCTGAACATAGCTCAGAGCGGTTTTTATCAGCTTTTGGGTGTTGGAGCAGATAAAGAGATAGATGCCTGCGTCGGAATCCTGTAGAGTGGTTCAGGTTCTGGCTATTAATGGTTTGATGGAGGATGGTGGAAATGTCCTATTTTGTGGTTTGGAGTGGGAAAAACTTGTCAAACTCCAAGTGGGGCAGAACAGCACAATTAGAGCCATTATGGGTTTACGGAAATGTGCGCACGTGTCAGAGATATGAAGAAAGCTTCACTGGCTTCCCATCGCAGAAAGAATAGAGTTTAGGGCGCTTGCCATTACGTACAAGGCCCTTAATGGTTCCCTTCCCGCCTATATCACAAAAAGACTGAAATACAAACAGGTGGTGCGCACCCTTCGGTCCTACGATGACAAAAACGTGCACGTTCCAAAGACTTCACTGGAAATTGGTCAGAAGGGGCGCATTTTGGTCGGCTGCCCCAGCCATATGGAATGCCCTACCTTCGGGTCTAAGAAACTGCCCTACAACCGAGCTATTCAGGAACAAACCTAAGACATACTTATTCAAATAAGGGCATCTTTCAGACTCCTACAACATGACAGCCCGTTACTTATAGTTGTCAGCGACTGTATGCCTCCGGGCCACTTTGGCTGCGCCTAAGAAATGATTTAAAGTAAGGTAAAGTAAAAATCTCCTCGCTTCTTCTTTGGCCCCAGTCAAAGCGGTCTTGCACGCGGCAGCGCGATTGGTGCTGGGAAGCTACTATTGTATTTCCGCATAAGTGGGTTCCTTTAGATTTTTGCATTCAGTTTTAATTAGGTTGCATGGCTTGCAAGGCACGCGCCTATGGCACCCTGCATATGTAACTGAGAAACTGGTTGTAGCAGGTCTCTGCGGTGCCACACACAGCAAAGATATATGGAGAGTTGATGTGAAGAAAATAAAACATACAGGATTGTAATCCTGATTGCATTCGGATTCGTCTTATTGAGCTGCTGGATGCAATTTTGTTTTTATCCATTTTCTAGAGCACCCTGCCTCTTCTGGAAAAGGGATTTGAAACAACTGTTGAATAAAATATATTAGTACCCAGCGCAGTGAATCCACGGGAAACACTTCATGTGGATTGGCTCATTTCCAAGCCATTCCACAGTGTAATCCCGTGGACGCACTTACGTGCATCGCGCGCCGGGTACACTGTTGTTAAAACATTCCTCCCATTCATTACTGCGGAGCACCTTGGTCCAAAATGGCACCCGGTTGCTCCGTAGTAATGAAGCAGTACGCACGTTCTAGTGTTGCTAGAACTAACGCGTACTGCTACAACGGCCTTTTCAAACGGCAAAAGAAATGCTGCTTGAAAAGCTTTTGCTACAACATTAGTATCCCGGGGATACAAACCCCGGAATATTAATGGCAATAACCGCCGTGCCGGCGGGCCGCCACGGCGCCATTACCTTTGGCGGTAATGGCACACCTGCACGGCGGTTACTGCCATACTACATATTTTGGAAAAAATGTATATGAAGTGCTATGTGAAAACTTACTTAAAGATCAAAAGCAAAACCAGTGGATGTATCCAGTTGGTAGAATTGTCAGATTATCAGTGAAATGTACTTTGAACTATAGAATGCTCTTTCACAGAATCGATCCCTCCTGGTGCAAATAATGGCCAGTGTAATGGTTCTAGGTTCCTATTGATTGACATTCCATTTGAATCCCATGCTGTCCTTTTCTATCTCTTTCTCTCCCTCTTGTATTGAACACGGCCGCACTGTGTTGCATGAACCCTCGGCGCCACCTTGGTGAGCAGGAACACACTTTTTGCAGCCCCATGGGCACAGAGGCCGAGCCTACTGAGCGTTTAGGCCAAGAAAGGAAAGAGAGACATTTTCATAGCAGTGAAAACTATGATACCTGTAAAACCCCGCGCCAGGGTGTGCTGCGAGTAATGGTAAAGAGAAAACATCTGGAATGCAGAAAGTGATTATGCAAAACAAAAGCAACCTCGCTTATGTGACAGTGGGAGGCCCAGTGCATGCACACAACACCAGGGTATGCGACAGGGCATGAACATGCACGGCCTGTTCTTCTGTAGTGCATTGCATTGGCACTGAGCATCTTTCGGTTTTTCCCAATTGGTCACGGGGCAACAAGGGGGCATAATGATGGGCACGAATCAGTAACTTGATCCCTCGTGGAAACTCAAATCAGAAACCCTGATGTAATATGCGATACTATACCTCGCATAGGCATTCTAGTGTTTTGATTTTTATAATTGTGTCTCTCAAGACCAAGACACAAGTGTTTGTCGAGGCAGAGGGGCGTTGGGAGGTTGTTGGGGTGAGGCTGAATTGGGGAGCGCGATGCAGGAGAAAGGGATGCAACCCCATGACTGTGACCGTCATGGCCGCCCTCTCTGAATCACTGGAAGGCTCACTGAAGGAAGGCATGCATTGAGTAAAGTAAGGCATTATTATTTTTAATGGCCTGCTATTTTGGGAGGTCGAGCATTCAGACTGTCTTCTAAATACCAGCCCCAGGAAGCAGATCGCTGATGCAGTAGCCTTATGTGACAACCCAGTTTCTTGGCAGAGTTAAACTAGGATAACCCTTGGGGAAGAAGGAACTTAAAAGAAATAAAGATTTTCTTTATAATTGCTCTCATGGCAGGCGCTGATATTTTACTTTTGCTGCCCCTTCGACTCGCTGACCTTATTGGGTGCGGCGCGCGCGTGGGATCAGCACACAGTGTGCATGTTCCTGGGAATTTACTGCATGTGGTTTTACATCCTGGGTGTGATAAGGAGAGCACAAAGTGGAAACTGAAGCACGCAGATGGTTCCTTTAACAAACCACTTTCCCTTATACCTAGAGCTCTTTCTTACATTGGCCTACAAACTTAAATATGACATTTTATTTAGGGTGAGCAGATTGCTGTTCTGCATTCTGTCATGAATATGGAAGCCCCCCCACCCCTCCCCCGTCCCTCACAGCCGGTGGATCCTCATTTGAATTTCCTTTCTCACTTAAAGATGAAAAGCTGCACCACTACCTGCACAATAAACCCTTGAATGTTTTCTGTGATCACGAGGCAATACTCGCTCTGATTTCCGACAGCCAGCCGAAAGGTCAAGCACTTCCCCGGGTTGCCTTTTGTCAGGGGTTTTTGACTTGTCTCTGAATAAGCATCCCCCCAGGAGCCAGGCAGACCTGCATCTCCTGTCATCCACCAGACAGCAAAGAACTTGAAAATGCTACAAAAAGCATAAGGGACTGGAGGCCCACCTTTAAGCGCCCTGCCGGTCCCGACAGCCGCCCGTGTAAACATGCTGGCGGGGGTTGTTGTGGATTTGTTCTGTCAACACTTTGGTGGTGAAACAAATTGTTGTACAGCTGCACACCTTGAATACCGAATGAAGTGGAAGGTCTTAGTTATGGCTCTCCGCCTTGAGATCACTTAGCGCGCAATCATTCCTTAATGTCACAGGCTTCAGTCATTCGCCTGGTAGCGCCGGGCCCAGGAATGCCCATTCTTCATGCACAGCCATAACTTTGACAGGCTTGTGTTTTAATCTCCTATTATTTTCATGGATGTTACTCCTAAATCTATAATGTAATGATTGGCTGGTTATCGCGCATACTCTGGCAATGGTATCCGCCATGGCCTAGGCATACGTATGCATGTTTGTATTTTCAACTCAATTTGAAATGAAGCGAACGTCTCACTTTGAACTAAAAAAAGGCACACATTGTGGTCATCAATTATCCATGCAACCAGAATGCCCTCAATATTAATTGCTGATAACATTGCACATGTACAGTGCAGATTGAATGTGGTGCCATCCAGTGGTGGCTGGTGGATCTTGAAAGTGGAGAAGCCTAAGAGGCCGATTCATGGAATTAATGTGCGCTGAAAATTCCTGCGCAAGCGTGCGAAACCTTGCGAATCGCAGTGCAAGTGCGAAAATCGCAGCAAAACCCACGCACATCGATTCATGGAAGTCCGTGCGCGAGTAAAATCTGGGATGTGCGCTGAAAATCTGCGTGGCGCACGCCGGCGCACAGGTCATCTAACGGCGTGCGCTACGGCCACAGCGAAAGCGCACATAGCGCGGCGCACATAACAAAAGTAGGCGTAACACGGGGCGTGACACGCGGAATGGGGAACAACGCGTGAAAATGCGGACGTCACGGGGGAAGTACAGGAGGCAAGTGCGCGGAACGCCCACACGCTCGCCTACAACACGTATTCATGGAATCGAATAGGGCAAACCAGCGCACCGGCGAAGATGCGCACAGGCCTAAACACGTACGCCACACGAAGGCAGGCGGTAGCGTCCCTGCGCATGAAAAAAATGTGCGCCAAAATGTGCGCTAACAAAAAGCACATATGTACAGCTCTGATGATTGTCCCATTCTGTGGCCCTCAAGGACAAATGACTTGAAAAGGGGTACGCGACAAACACGAACACCCACTGTGTCAAAAATAGCATGTGCGTGTATTTCGGGGGTGTGCAGGAAGTTTCACACGCGACAGGCCCTGTGCGAGTGGGGTACGTGTATATCTGGGGTGCAGGGGATTCCTACACGTAAATTGGCAGTGTGGATCCTCCCAGGTGTTCCCTCTACACCCTCCACAGCCCCTGCAAGAAGCCCACACCACAGGGGACTACCCTGCACCCCTGGTCATGTCCCGCAGGCAGCCCATCCACCATGGGCATGCCCCCCAGCCAAGCCACATGCCACCTTGCACTACTGATCACCAACGCATGACCCCCTCCACCCCCACCACCGAGCAGTGCAGGGCACTTGCCAGCAGGCCCCCACTCATGTCCCACTCATGTCCCCTTGCACCCCCATCCCCCAGCAGTGCAGGGCACCTGCCAGCAGGCCCCCACTCATGTCCCCTTGCACACCCACCCCCCAGCAGAGCAGGGCACCTGCCAGCAGGCCCCCACTCATTTCCCCTTGCACCCCCACCCCCCAGCACTGAGGGGCACCTGCCAACTGGCCCCGACTCATGTCCCCTTGCACCCCCACCCCCAGCACTGAGGGGCACCTGCCAGCAGGCCCCCACTCATGTCCCCTTGCACCCCCACCCCCAGCACTGAGGGGCACCTGACAACAGGCCCCCACTCATGTCCCCTTACCCCCCCACCCCCCAGCACTGAGGGGCACCTGCCAGCAGGCCCCCACTCATGTCCCACACATGTCCCCTTGCACCCCCACCCCCCAGCAGTGCAGGGCACCTGCCAGCAGGCCCCCACTCATGTCCCACTCATGTCCCCTTGCACCCCCACCCCAGATCAGTACAGGGCACCTGCCAGCAGGCCCCCACTCATGTCCCCTTGCACCCCCACCCCCCAGCACTGAGGGGCACCTGCCAGCAGGCCCCCACTCATGTCCCCTTGCACCCCCAACCCCCAGCAGTGCAGGGCACCTGCCAGCAGGCCCCCACTCATGTCCCCTTGCACCCCCACCCCCCAGCAGTGCAGGGCACCTGCCAGCAGGCCCACACTCATGTCCCCTTGCACCCCCACCCCTCAGCACTGAGGGGCACCTGCCAGCCGGCCCCCACCCATGTCCCACTCATGTCCCCTTGCACCCCCACCCCCCAGCAGTGCAGGGCACCTGCCAGAAGGTCCCCACTCATGTCCCTCTGCACCTCCACCCCCCAGCACTGAGGGGCACCTGCCAGCAGGACCCCACTCATGTCCCCTTGCACCCCCACCCCCCAGCAGTGAGGGGCACCTGCCAACAGGCCCCCACTCATGTCCCCTTGCACCCCCAGCAGTGCAGGGCACCTGCCAGCAGGCCCCCACTCATGTCCCCTTGCACCCCTGCCCCCCAGCACTGAGGGGCACCTGCCAGCAGGCCCCACTCATGTCCCCTTGCACCCCCACCCCACAGCAGTGCAGGGCACCTGCCAGCAGGCCCCCACTCATGTCCCACTCATGTCCCCTTGCACCCCCACCCCCCAGCCCTGAGGGGATACCTGCCAGCAGCCCCCCACTCATGTCCCCTTGCACCCCCACCCCCCAGCAGTGCAGGGCACCTGCCAGCAGGCCCCCACTCATGTCCCACTCATGTCCCCTTGCACCCCCACCCCCCAGCACTGAGGAGCACCTGCCAGCAGGCCCCCACTCATGTCCCCTTGCACTCCCACCCCCCAACAGTGAGGGGCACCTGTCAACAGGCCCCCACACATGTCCCCTTGCACCCCCACCCCCCAGCAGTGCAGGGCACCTGCCAGCAGGCCCCCACTCATGTCCCCCTGCGCCACCACCCCCAGCAGTGCAGGGCACCTACCAGCAGGCCCCCACTCATGTCCCACTCATGTCCCCTTGCACCCCCACCCCCCAGCAGTGCAGGGCACCTGCCAGCAGGCCCCCACTCATGTCCCACTCATGTCCCCTCGCACACCCACCCCCCAGCAGTGCAGGGCACCTGCCAGCAGGCCCCCACTCACGTCCCCTTGCACCCCCACCCCCCAGCAGTGCAGGGCACCTGCCAGCAGGCCCCCACTCATGTCCCCCTGCACCACCACCCCCCAGCAGTGCAGGGCACCTGCCAGCAGGCCCCCACTCATGTCCAACTCATGTCCCCCTGCACCACCACCCCCCAGCATCCAGGGGCACACTCCACCAGGCCCCCACTCATGTCTCCCAGCACCCCCACCCCCCAGCAGCCATGGGCACCCTCCCCCAGGCACCCACTGATGTCTCCCAGCACCCCCACCCCCAGCAGTGCAGGGCACTTGCCAACAAGCCCCCACTCATGTCCAACTCATGTCTCCCAGCACCCCCACCCCCCAGCAGTCAGGGGCACCCTCCACCAGGCCCCCACTCATGCCTCCCAGCACCCCCACCCCCCAGCAGTGCATGGCACCTGCCAGCAGGCCCCCACTCATGTCTCCCAGCATCCCCACCCCCAGCAGTGCAGGGCACCTGCCAGCAGGCCCCCACTCATGTCCCCCTGCACCACCACCCCCAGCATCCAGGGGCACCCTCCACCAGGCCCCCACTCATGTCTCCCAGCACCCCCACCCCCCAGCAGTGCAGGGCACCTGCCAGCAGGCCGCCACTCATGTCTCCCAGCAACCCCACCCCCCAGCAGTGCAGGGCACCTGCCAGCAGGCCCCCACTCATGTCCCCCTGCACCACCACCCCCCAGCATCCATGGGCACCCTCCACCAGGCCCCCACTCATGTCTCCCAGCACCCCCACCCCCCAGCAGTGCAGGGAACCTGCCAGTAGGCCCCCACTCATGTCAAATTCATGTCCCCCTGCACCACCACCCCCAGCATCCAGGGGCACCCTCCACCAGGACCACACTCATGTGCCCCTGCACCACCACCCCCCAGCATCCAGGGGCACCCTCCACCAGGCCCCCACTCATGTCTCCCAGCACCCCCACCCCCCAGCAGTGCAGGGCACCTGCCAGCAGGCCCCCACTCATGTCGAACTCATGTCCCCCTGCACCACCACCCCCAGCATCCAGGGGCACCCTTCACCAGGCCCACACTCATGTCCCCCTGCACCACCACCCCCCAGCATCCAGGGGCACCCTCCACCAGGCCCCCACTCATGTCTCCCACCACCCCCACCCCCCAGCAGTGCAGGGCACCTGCCAGCAGGCCCCCACTCATGTCTCCCAGCACCCCCACCCCCAGCAGTGCAGGGCACCTGCCAGCAGGCCCCCACTCATGTCCCCCTGCACTCCCACCCCCCAGCACTGTGGGGCACCTGCCAGCAGGCCCCCATACATGTCCCCCCAACACCTCATGACGATCCATAATCATGGCCACCATGCGCCCTCAATACACTGCCTACGCCACCCCAGTCCGAACACACCACCAGGTATGACATCCACCCCACAAACAAATCACCAGCACATGATGCATCCCAAATGGCTAGTCTGCACATCAACATATATCCGTCAAACACACACAATGGCAGCATGTGAATGATAAAACACACATTGTGACATGCATGAAACCAAAGAGAGAATACCACACACTGAAGTACCAAATGATAATGTATTAAACAGAAAAGCAAGGCAATGAAATGGAACAGAAGCAAATGGAAATAATAAATGAAATCCAGCATGTCCAATAAATGAAAAATATGAATGAAATCCAAATGAAAAGCAATCCAAAAGGAAGTCTCCAAAGTGTCAAATAAATCCAAGGTGCAAAAATAATAAAAAAACATTGATCCATGGGAAAAAAAAATCAACAATCCAAATCCATTGTCAAACTATGTACAAAGTGAACATCCAGGGTCCATGTGCCCAATCCTTTAAATGAAACCTATAAAATAAAATCCTACCTAATGAAGAACTATATACAAGAAGTTGGGGCATTGTCCGAGCGCCCCAAAACAAAACAAAACTGAAAGGAAACTTAACACTAAAGAACTATTTACAAGGGCAGCGGGCTAGTCCGACGGCTCACTTCTGGATGTTCCGGGCCAGGGCATCATCGAACTCCTGCTCAATGTCCCAGAGGCGGTCCTCTTCCATGGCCCAGACGGTCCGCAGGGATGACGAAATGTTCTCCTCCAACTCCCTGCGGATTGCCTTGAGGCACTCGGCCCACCTCAAGGCCCTCCGTATGGAGTTCTCCGCCCTGACCATCGTGAGCCGTGCCTCTTCCGCCCGCTGCCGCTCCGCATCTATGGCATGGCCCAACCGCTGCCACACAGAAGACACTTCCCGTCCTGGGTCCTCCTGCCCTCCGGCCGATGCCTGCCCCTCCGATGTCGAAGGCCCCGAGCCATCATGGCTCCCACCTCGTTGCTGCTTCTGCTGTGCCTGTGCCCGTGCCATGGCTCCTGCTGCCTGCACATCCTCCGGGGTGCAGTCGTTGATGTGGCCACCCCTGCTGGACGTGTGACTCCTGACTGTGGCAGGGATGTGTCCTCCACCAGCCTGGCCGCACCATCAGAGGCAGCTCCACAGGGCACCCAGGTGACAAATGGGTGGAAAGATGGCACGGAGGACGACTGGTGCATAGGGTGTTCAGTTGAGGAGGGGGTCGGAACAAGCTCCAGCAAACTGAGGAATCCGGCCTGGGTGACCTTTCCCAGTAGGCCGACGTGGTCAACGAGCCATTCGAGATGACGTGCAGTCTCCTCATGAAAAGACTGCAGGTCACCTCGCATGGCCCGTTGACGCAACGCCACACCAGTCAGGACAGGCTCAACCCGTACCTGGATAGCCACGTCCGCAGGCAGAGGAAGGCCAGTTGTTGTAAACTCATCCCCTGCCTGAAAACGGGTCTGGATGTAGGCATCCCTGCTGGTGCAAGATGATGCAGTGACAGGATCAGGGACAGGATTGCACACAGGCACCTCCGCGGCGGCCTGTGCTGCCTCCTGTCCCTGGTCCTGCACTGCACCACTAAAACCAGTGGAATCCCCACCTCCAGACCCCGTCTCTGTTGCTTGCATGGCCTCCTCCTCCACCAAACCCCCCACCAACCTGGATGACTCTGTGACATCTTCCCAAGTTGGGCCCTGTGGGGTCCCAGCTGCCCCTTCTGCTGCCGAGGAGTCCAACTCTGACCTCCACCTCTTGGACCTCCCCCAGGCAGCTGCGGCCTGGGACGCGGCACCCACTCCTCACTCCCCGACAAGATGACAACCTGGGAGGGGAGCCGGGCCTTGCGTCTCTGGCTGGCGGTGCGATCCCTGCTGCTGTGCTCCACAGCACCTTCTCCGCCCTCTTCATCAGTTGACGCTGCAGACAGGGAAAAATAAAACACAGGCATCAGGGCACTGTACAATGGACACATACACACATGACAGTTGTACATGAGTGGCATTGGCAAACCTCAGACATGGCATCACAATCACCAACACACATGTCATTTCAACTCGCACACATGAGCCATAGCACAGCCATATCGCAACAGCCAGCACCATCCATACACATACAACAGCATGAGCAGGCAAAGGTGAGCCAGACATCACATGCAACACAGGGAGTGCACTACACATGCACACGCACCACCACACTTGCATGCATGTGTACACCTCTGCCAACTGTCGCAGTGTTGAGATCGGCATCCATGTCACATCTGCCAATCAGTCTTCCACATCCCGGTGTCACATGCATCCATGTTGCATCACTGTTGCACCCTTGTCAAATACACACACATGCACATGTACACAGTGCAGATACATGCAGCTGAAACCAACATCCATGTGTGACATCACGAACATGCCTACTTACATACACATTCATTCAAACATGTGTGCCCACACATCTGCATTTGGCATGCAAGCCTACACACACAAGCACCATCCATGTCTCACACATAAGAGCCCTTGCATGTGTTAGCCTCACAGCCCTGTACACCCCCCCACATACTTGGCCCCATAAAAACACATGTGCAACCTGCACACTACTTGCACACCACCACACGCACAGCTTACAATCAGGATGCATGTACACTTAACGCTCGACTCCAGACGGGTCTGCCTCTCAAGGACCTGGACGTGGAGCGCTGGGGATATGCGTTCCAGGACCCTCATCTGATCTTCCGACAAGTGGCCCCGGCGCCCCTTAGCATCCGCTGCCTTCAAGAGGCACTGGGCCTTGTTGAGAGTCCTGGACCTGAAGTCCTCCCAGCACTTCTTGACATGATGGAATAGTCGGACTGCCACCCCCTCCGCGTTGATGGCAGTCACGATGTCCGTCCAGATCCGAGTCCATCCTTCCTTGTCGGCGTGCAAACTTCCGAAGAGGGCATCATACTGCCCCAGGACTTTCCCCACCAGGACACCAACTTCGGTGGCAGTGAAGCTGGTGCCCCTCTGCCTCTCTGGCCAGGGGTTGCCAGTGGTGCCAGATGTTGCAGTGCCCGACATGACAACCCCAGAGGCAGGAGTGGGTGGGCAACTGTGTCCTGGGGCTGGTCTGTGGAGCGATGGAATCCCAGTCGGGAGTCTTCGGTTCCAGCAGGGGTGGTCACAGCAACAGCACCTCTGGCTGATGTGCAGGCAGCAAATGGCAGGGCACGTGGGCAGCAGGCAGTCAGGCAGCAGCAGATGGCAGGTGGGAGCGTGCTCGGGGTTCTGGGGGGCAGTAATTCGGCCTTCTGGGCAGGAGCGTGGTCTTCCATGTGCTTACGCGTGGCCAGCTTGATACGGAGTGATTTTGCACGTGAAAATCCAGCACGTCTGCGTGTAATTCGAGAAAAGGGCCTTAGCGCATAAGCGCATCAGCACACGAATGCAAATTCATTGGCCCAAAGGCCCCCAGCGTGTAGGCGCGTCTATGACGTTACGCGCACGTGCGTTTTCCATGGCGCGTCGAAAAAATAAGCACGTCAGAGTATCATAGTGTGTAATTGGTGGAAAGGGCCTCAGCGCTTGTGCGCGTCTGTGACGTGCTTGCGCGGGCATTTCCCTGTACACGGTGCATGTTACACGTCCAATGACTGCATGTCAGAGTGTCAGCTTGTGTAATTGGAGGATAGGGCCTTAGCGCGTACACGCGGAAGTGACGCTGGACGTGTAGAACGCCATTTCCTTGTACATGCTTTTAGTGGAGAGCGAGTGGGTGTAATCTGTACTTCTTGTCGGTTCACACGTGATTTACTTCACGGCGTTCCAAGTTCGTACTTCCTGTTACCTCTGACAGCTTTTTCTCTTTTTGTCTTTTTCCTGGGCCTGTTTCCTCAAACAGCGTTCACTTCTTCTGTTGTCCTGTCTCCTCAGACAGCGTACAATTCTTCTTTTGGCGGGGGTGTTGCCAATGCGCACACGTGCGTCTTTTTCACGCTATTTTTCCAGGCAGACGGTGAGTCGCGCACGTATTTAACATCTGTGCTTGCCCCGTGTGTCGCGTACCTCTTCAGAGGTCATTCTAGGCTGCGTGTGACACGCATACGTTCATTTTTGTGTTTCTGGGTGCCACAGCGTAGTGCAGGTTTATTTTTCCACGCACGTGGTCTAGGAGGAGTTGCGTGCACATTATCTCCCTTTTTTGGGGTGCCTGTGCTTTGCGTGACCCGTCATCTTCCCCCAGGGGTCACATAGAGCCTTGCTAGAGCACTAGGGTACGAATTCCATCTAGTACCCTATCCCTTTGACCCCCAATTGCCCAGGACAATAGTTTACTGCAACTCCCATATGCACAACAACATCAGTGCCATGGTTGGGAGGCGAGCACGCGGTAAGGGTGGCAAAGGTGGCCGAGCCTCAAGAGGTGGGCGTGGTGGATACGGTAGGGGACGTGGCCGGGACTTGCAGGGTGCCCCTAGCCCCCCATGTGTGGATGACCAGTCAGGGACACCCATGCCCCCCCCCTAGTTGAGGGTAACGTGGCTGACACCATCCCTGCTCAGCCCTTGCTGGACCAGCCCATTGTGCACCAGACCTAGCACAGGGTGACTCCATGGCTGACTTCCAGGTCAGCAGGTCTAGGCCACGTGTGGCGGTGCACGTTGGTGTCACCAGGCCACGTGGATCAGGGGCAGCTATGTCATCTGCTGCCCCGAGTAGGCAGCGTGGGGAGGCTGCAGGGGCAGCTGCGGCTCCATCCACCCCAGCTCTGAGTCTCCCAGCCAGGACAGTGTCGGTCCCAGTCCATCCTGCTGACGTTCCCCCTGACTACATCACACTTCAGCTAATGCCTGCACCAAGTACCATGGTGAGTGTTCATTCCCACACTCCTAGTCCACAGTCCACCGGGGCTCCTGCCCCTAGTGTCCAGAGCGGCGTAGGACACTCAGGATCCCCACCACCTTCCAAGCGGAAGAGGAAGAGTGCTCGTCCAGTACAGGCTGATGTCCCAGACACGGCTACACAGTCTGGCCCGCCAAGGAAGCCCAGCTTCAATCAGGTCGAACTTGATGCACTTGTGGAGTATGTGTCCGCACATGACAGCGAAATGGTGATTACTGCATGATGCAAGACCACACCTGCACAACGTCTGGCACACTGGCAGACCATCGCGGACATCATGAGTGCCCTTGGATTCGTGAGGCGCACAGCTAATGATTGCTACAAGCGCTGGAATGACCTGAAGCGCAGGGCAAAGAAAAAGCTGGCCTCAAGTCATGCCGCTACTCTAGTGACTGGAGGTGGGTCTCCAGCAGAGGACATTGAACTCACTCCACATGAGTATGTTGCTGGGACCTATGTCACGGAGGGACAGATCCAAGGCGTGGGAGACCTGCCAGATTACGAGGCATTGTCCGGTGAGTGCACATGCATGTGTGTGTCATCCATGTGCATGGTGTGTGTGTGAGGGCTTCTGATTGAGTGCCAGGTGAGGGTGTGTGTGCCTGAGTGGTTTGGGTCACCCATGTGCTTCATCCAATACATTCTGCACACCAGGATTTGGGTATTGCAGTATCCCTTCTGGCAACAGTAGACATTTAGCCCAACCTCACGCCAGTTGCCCTTGAAGTGTCATCTTGCCACAACATTGTTGCGTATTATTCTGTGTTCATTCAGGCTGATTGTTTGCATTCCACCACTTTCACTAGGCATTTCTCAGTCCTATTGTCACATGTGTGACATGGCTATGGTACATGCCATCTGTGTGATGGCATGTGTCATGTATGTGTATTGGACATGCCAATCACAGGCCCATGTGTGATGGCACTGCTAGCCAGCATGCAGCAAATGTGTTGGTCTTCCATCTTGGTGTCATCAATGTGTGCCATTTGCCTCCCCTTCATACGCAGTGACGGTGCATGCATGGGAGGGTTATAGTCATGTGGGACATGTGTCAATGAAGTACTGGTTCTGTTGCTTCTCAGCCCTAATTGTGTGCCATGGTGCTAATGCCTGTTCCCATTTCTTTTCTTTCATGTCTTTGCAGGGGATGACACACTTTATACTGCTGGGGTTGTGGAGATGGGGCAGACCCAGGAGGGGTCTCAGGCCCAACCGGGCACCAGTGAGGGATGTGGTGTGGTGGTGGGTGAGAACCCACACTTGCTGCAGACCATTCTCTCAAGGGGTGTCTCTGGGTGCACCTCCCCCGAGCTCTATTCAGGTGTCGATTCGGATGATGAGACCTATGTGTCGTCGCATGTAAGTGTTTCTGGGAGGGATTCTGTACTGTCCAACCCACCTGCACCAGGGCCAGAACCCTCAATGGGGATGTCAGTGTTGGTAGGTCCGCCTTTGGTGGTTACGGATGCAGGGTCACACTCCGCAACATCTGATCCTGTTCCTGGGACAGCAGATCATAGGGGGAATGCAGTCCTGCAGCCTCAGGCAGTGCCGGCACAGCAAGGCGCAGTTCCCCTTGCCCCAGACAGGTGTGGTGCCCGCCGACGCGGTGGCCGTACGCCACCTGGCAATATCGCATGGGAGCAATCCATATACGGTATGGCAAACCAACAGGCGGCATCATCTGAGATGATGGCTCAGGCCATGGATAGGGTGGCCACTCCCTTGTCCCCCAAGAAAGGCTGATGGAACAACTACAGCAGGCAACAGACTCCATTTGCCAGTCACACAGGGAGGACATGTTGGCGTCCAACAGGGACAAACGGGCAGCACTGAAGACTCTGCGGGAAGCCATATCTATTGAGTCCCAGGGCCACTTGGAAGCCCTGAGGGTGGAACTCCGTCAGCTCAGGGTGACTCTTGTTGAGCTTGAGGCTTCAACTGACACGAGGACAGAACAGCAGCTGGAGCGGCTCACACGTACGCTCTCAGCTGAGATGCAGGCAACTAGGGAGGAGGTCCGGGCATCCCGTGAGGTGTTGCATGGGGACCTCCGCACGATTATCCTCCAGAACCAGACTTTCCACACCTGCATGCTTGCTGCCATGGAGGACCAGACTAGGGCTTTGTGTGGGCTGCCTCCCATATTACCACTACCTCCTGATGCAGCTGCAGAGGGTGAGGAGAGCGACAGCAGTGATTCTCTCACAATAGGGTAGCGTGCAGGCCATGAGCCCATGGAGGTGTTTTTTTTTCCCAAAATCTACACAGGTGGGTTTTGGTGTGCACCCTGTCCTCGGACCTCCTTGGTGGCCTCCCCCACGCCCCCGGCCCATACATTGCCATTTTTGATTTTTGATTTTTGATTTTTGATTTTTGATTTATTTTACAGTGTGTTGCCTTGTGTGCCTCCCGTGGGCATACGCTGTATTGTGGCTGGGCACATGCAGGCTTGTCCAGAATTTGGGTTAGATGCTTGGGTTTGTGTGACACACACCCCTCCTGCTTCCCGTTTCCATGGGCTTGCAAAGGGTGTGCCCAAGTGACATTGACTTACACAGTGACGTTGGACTCCCATTTGCTTTGTGGGCAGTCTGTAGTCAATACTGTGTATACATTCCTAGTGCATATTGTTGTTGTATTGTACACTGCATGGTGTATTGATATGTGCCTCTGCATCCATCTCATCCTCCTAATTTGCAGGTCCATTCCTCATGTCTACACAAGCCGGTCTACTTTGGAAATGGAGTCCATGTTGTAAGCAGTGCACCTACACTTTTGCGTGGCGCTAACACTGTACAGTTGGAAGTGGTTGAAGTGCTGGCATTATCAGGTAGTGAGACTGCCAATTTTTTAAATCCGTACTGTCATGTTTATGGTAGCTTGGAGGTTGTGTAGGTGATTTGTATTATTGGTAAATATTTGGTAATGTGTGTTGTTGGTCCTGCATTACTGTGAGCATTTCATGTGTGGCCAGTTTCCATTAGGGACACTGCACTTTGTGACACTTGTGTCATGTTGTGGAGATTACTTTGTTTGCTCTCACATAGCATGACATGCCATGGTGTGTTGTGTGGCGGTGCCGGGGAGGGGTTGGGTGACATGGCACTGTTCTCATGTTGTATTTTGCAAGTGGGTATTCATTTTTGCTGCATAGAAGTGTGTCTTTTGATGACACTGCATTGGTGGTGTTTGTGTAGGTAGGGATGCACACATTGTGACACTTCCAGGTGAACAATCTCAGGCTGCTATGGTTCTGACAGTTGACTGTCCCTTCATTCATCATAATTGTCAGATTGAGTTATCATTGATTGTCAGATCGTATGTGCCAGGGCTGTGTGCACTCCACAGGGGTGTGATTTCTATGTGAAGTAATTAGCCACCAGCTGCGTACGGGCTGCCTCACCCCATGCCCTTTCCCCTCCCATGCGCAGCGGGCGTGCATGTGGTTGGGGATGTGGGGGCACCACCATGTCCACAGCCAGGACCTGGCGTGTTGCAACATTGTGCAGGACACATGCTGTCACTATGATCCTGCACACTACTGGGGGAGCGTATAACAGCTGCCCGCCAGAACGGTCAAGGGAGCGAAAGCGTGACTTGAGCACTCCGAATGTGCGCTCCACTATGTCCCGGGTTGCAATATGGGCTGTGTTGTATCTTACCTCGGGAGGCGTGATGGGGTTCCGAATTGGCATCATCATGTGGGTGCTCAGAGGGTAGGCACTGTCCCCTGGGGAGGTGGTGATGGGTATCATTAGTGGGGTAGTGACATTACTCTGTATCTGACATGCATGCGTGTACTGTGGCATTTATACCCACCAAGCAGCCATGCATCGCCATGCCGCCCAGCTTCCATGTCCCGGTTTAGGGTTGACATCCTGTAAATGAAGCTGTTGTGGGTGGACCCTGGATAGTTGGCATATACTGAGGTGATGATTCCCTTGGCATCACATACTACCTGGACGTTGATGGAATGCCAGTGCTTGCGGTTTCTATAGATGTGCTCTGATGCCCTGGGGGGACGTAGAGCCACATGGGTGCAATCAATGCCACCTAGCACTTTAGGGAATTGTGCCACCCCGTAGAAATCCAGGCTGACAGCCTGCCTTTCTGCAGGTGTTCTGGGCAGGTATATGTGCCTGCGGACTGATGGGCGTGCAGTGATGATGGCCAACACCTGGTGTAGGCACTGTGACTGCATGGCTTGTGACACCCCCCCCCCCACTATGGCACTTGTCCGCTGAAATGATCCGGTAGAAGTGCAGTACATTGAGGACCTTCTCCAGGGGACTGAGTGCTTGGGAGCACAGGGTGGGTGATGTGAGGTCATCCTCCCACTCACTGACCAGGTCGAGTATTATGTGAGGTGAAACCTGTACCTCCCATACACCTGGTCATCAGGCATACCAAAAAGGCTGGTCTGGGTGTAAAGATTCTGGCCATGACTATCCTCTTCCTCCTCCTGCAGTATCCCACGGCCACTGCTGCTAGGAACGGTAAATTCATCCTGGCGTCTGAGCTTGTTTGCGCACACTTTTATGCTGCGCGGGTCGACGTACGCCTGCTTCCTGCGAGTCGACGTGCGCCTGCTTCATGCTGGCGTACGTGTGTCCGGATTGGACCGTCTTTTTTGGCGCGTTGTAGGCGACCGTGTATATCTTGCCGCCCACCCCAGGAATACACGTAACATGCTCTCCCAGGCCCAGTCGCGTGTAAATCTTCCCGCCCACCCCAGGAATACACGTACCCCACTCTCCCAGGCCCAGTCGCGCGTGGAAGTTCACGCGAACCCCGTAATATACGTACCCTGCTGATATTACGTGTGGAAGTTCACGCGGACCCGTAATACACGTACCCTGCTGAAATCGCATGTAAAACTACCCACGCATCCCTGAAATACACGTACCCATGCCAATCGCACTGCTGGGGGGTGGGCGTGCTGGGAGACATGAGTTGGACATGAGTGGGGGCCTGCTGGCAGGTGCCCTGCACTGCTGGGGGGTAGGGGTGCTGGGAGACATGAGTGGGGGCCTGGTGGAGGGTACCCCTGACTGCTGGGGGGTGGGGGTGCAGGGAGACATGAGTTGGACATGAGTGGGGGCCTGGTGGAGGGTGCCCCTGGATGCTGGGGGGTGGGGGTGCTGGGAGACATGAGTGGGGGCCTGGTGGAGGGTGCCCCTGACTGCTGGGGGGTGGGGGTACAGAGGGACATGAGTTGGACATGAGTGGGGGCCTGCTGGCAGGTGAGGTGCCCTGCACTGCTGGGGGGTGGGGGTGCAGGGGGACATGAGTTGGACATGAGTGGGGACTTGCTGGCAGGTGCCCTGCACTGCTGGTGGGTGGGGGTGCTGGGAGACATGTATGGGGGCCTGGTGGAGGGTGCCCCTGACTGTTGGGGGGTGGGGGTGCAGGGGGACATAAGTTGGACATGAGTGGGGGGCTGCTGGCAGGTACCCTGCACTGCTGGGGGATGGGGTGCTGGGAGACATGAGTGGGGGCCTGGTGGAGGGTGCCCCTGACTGCTGGGGGGTGGGGGTGGAGGGAGACATGAGTGGGGGCCTGGTGGAGGGTGCCCCTGGATGCTGGCAGGTGGGGGTGCTGGGAGACATAAGTGGGGGCCTGGTGGAGGGTGCCCCTGACTGCTGGGGGGTGGGGGTGGAGGGAGACATGAGTGGGGGCCTGGTGGAGGGTGCCCCTGGATGCTGGCAGGTGGGGGTGCTGGGAGACATGAGTGGGGCCTGGTGGAGGGTGCCCCTGACTGCTGGGGGGTGGGGGTGCAGGGGGACATGAGTTGGACATGAGTGGGGGCCTGCTGGCAGGTGCCCTGCACTGCTTGGGTGTGGGGGTGCTGGGAGACATGAGTGGGGGCCTGGTGGTGGGTGCCCCTGGATGCTGGGGGGTGGGGGCGCTGGGAGACATGAGTGGGGGCCTGGTGGAGGGTGCCCCTGACTGCTGGGGGGTGGGGGTGCAGGGAGACATAAGTTGGACATGAGTGGGGGCCTGGTGGAGGGTGCCCCTGGATGCTGGGGGGTGGGGGTGCTGGGAGACATGAGTGGGGGCCTGGTGGAGAGTGCCCCTGACTGCTGGGGGGTGGAGGTGCAGGGGGACATGAGTTGGACATGAGTGGGTGCCTACTGGCAGGTGCCCTGCACTGCTTGGGGGTGGGGGTGCTGGGAGACATGAGTGGGGGCCTGGTGGAGGGTGCCCCTGACTGCTGGGGGGTGTGGGTGCAGGGAGACATGAGTGGGGGCCTGGTGGAGGGTGCCCCTGACTGCTGCGGGGGTGGGGGTGCAGGGAGACATGAGTTGGACATGAGTGGGGGCCTGGTGGAGGGTGCCCCTGACTGCTGGGGTGTGGGGGTGCAGGGAGACATGAGTTGGACATGAGTGGGGGCCTAGTGGAGGGTGCCCCTGGATGCTGGGGGGTGGGGGTGCTGGGAGACATGCGTTGGTGGGCAGTAGTGCAAGGTGACATGTGGGTTGGCTGGGGGGCATGGCCATGGTGGATGGGCTGCCTGCGGGACATGTGCAGGGGTGCAGGGTAGTCCCCTGTGGTGTGGGCTGCCTGCAGGGGCCTTGGAGGATGTAGAGGGAACACCTGGGAGGACCCACACGGCCAATTCACGTGTAGTACTCCCCGGCACCCCCGAAATACACGTAGGCTGCTGGATTTGCGTGTGGAACTTCCCGCGCACCTGGAGTACACGTACCCTGTTGAAATTGCATGTGGAACTTCATGCGCACCCCGAAATACGCGTACCCTGCAAATTCGCGTGTGAAACTTCCTGCGCACCTTGGAATACACGTACCCTGCTGAAATCGCGTGTGAAACTTCACGTGCACCCCGAAATACACGTACCAAGGACAATTGCGTGTGGAACTTCCCGCGCACCCCAAAATACACACACACGCTATTTTTCACACAGCGGGTGTCCGTGTTTGTCGCGTACCCCTTTGCACCTCATTTGTCCTAGAGGGCCACAGTATGGATCATTCATCATAGCTGTATATAGGTGCTTTTTGTTAGCGCACATTTTGGCGCACATTTATTTCATGCGCAGGGACGCTACCGCCTCCCTTCTTGTGGCGGACTTGTTTGGCCCTGTGCGCGTCTTTGCCCATGCGCTAGTTTGCCCTATTCGATTCCATGAATACGAGTTGTAAGCGAGCTTGCGGACTTCCATGAATCGATGTGCGCTGGTTTCCCTGCGATTTTCGCACTTACACTGCGATTCACACGTTTTGGCACCTCTGCGCCAGAATTTTCGGTGCATATTAATTCCATGAATCGGCCTGTATATCTATCAATGTTAACATAGCCACAGTAAAGCATTCCCAAAAATGTATTTTACAAAAAATGTTCCACCGTAGATTTCTTCACAATCTTCTAAATACAGCTAAAAAGTCACAATCTACCCTTACAAACTACTGCAGAAGACTAATCCTCGAAGCTCTAATTAACAGCCCATTTCTACTAAAGAGAAAGTTGTTTATATTGATTTTGAACAGCATGAAACCACTAACTAAATGAATCAATAAATTACAAAAAGTACTTCTAAACATGTGCAATGTCAATATAGATACCTTTTCAAATATTTGTTAAGGTGAATGGATTCACACAAGAAGCACAGGACTATATTTCAATGAAGAGGCTTATGAACAAGAACAAAAATACCCAATTGCCATAGACAGCAATGGCCGAGGGTATGAAATGGTAGGAGACACTATCATGGCATAAGAAACCCTTGTAGAAAAAACTTCCTGAACAAACTTTCAACCAAATGTTCCTTTCATCCAAACTAACCATCCAGTGTAGAGATGGACATGCAGCTCAATATGTAACATACGCCAACATTCCTTCAAATCTTTACAACCATTCCTCAATCACTATGTGAAACTAAAAGACAAAAGTAGAATGACAACTTTACAAACCATAAACTCCTGCCCAGTGCACACTGTGTAAAAGGCAAATCCCCTAACAACACATACAACATTTAAACGGACGAAGCATCCGAGTACGTCAATGATTACAATGCAATCATTGCCCTCTTGTGGAATGCAAGTATAGACAAACAATACATTGCAGACACTTCCACTGCAGTTGCAAGATATGTCACACCAACGCTGAGAAAACCGAGCTAAAAGACCTCTTGGATGACATATCATCTGACAATACACTGTCACAAAAATTGTGCAGCTTCGGTATAAAATTGCTCTCCCATAGAGAATGTGGGTGCTACGAGCCCTATATGGCAAATCGAAACACATTGTCTGGTTAAACCTTGGTCCAGCTTCATCCCAAAAAAGAGTACTAAAATACTACCAAGTGATAGAAACAATAGCCACAAAAATCCCAAAAGCCAGGACATTTAAAAAAAAAATAATTGTCATATACTACTCAAACAGAATTACTGCTTCGGAAAACATGTGCCTGTAAAACAGGACCCAAAACTACTCCTACAAAAACAATGTCACACCAGATGAGACAAGTGGCAAATATTCAGTCTCAACTCATGAACGAAGCCCAGTGAAACTTACCAAACCCAGCCTAATTAATCATATAAAGTTATCATTTAAATCTCCGAAACATAGTGAACTTTATTACATGGCCCTACTGAAACCTTTTAAAACTTTGAGAAAATAAGAAGAATTATTAGGTGACAATGACACATTTGAAGCTGCATTCAAAGAAAATATTGAACATGGTTTTAACCTCTTAAGTGCCAGGGACGAGCTATCTCGTCCATGACATTACATATGCAGCGCCAAGGACGAGATAGCATGTCCTTTTTAGCACTTTGTTTTGTGCGATCCTTGCAAAGCAGGGATCGCACAAAACTGAAATACAACCCCTGGGCTATGTCGGGGGGAGGTTCCTCCTCACGGCCTGGGGGGGGGGGTTGGATTTCTTTCAGTTTCACGTCAGCGTGTGTAATGCACGCTGACATGAAACTGAAAGCAATTTTACTGCGGCAGCCATTTTTGATGCCGTGGTGAAAGAGAGAAGGTGAGTGCCCTTCTTCCTCTCCCTCGATCTCTGGCATTATTTAGCCAATGAGATCGAGGGAGGTGTCGTTGGAAAGGGGAGCCTCGCCCCTTTCCGATGACACCTTTTTTGAAGCTCAATTTTCAGCCAGCAATGCCACTAGACCACCAGGGATCTGTTTGTGATGTGGGGGGTGCGGGTCTGCTCACTATGTAAGTGGCCCTCTCCCCCCCAGGACCCCAAAGCATGGGGCTGTAGGTTTGGCCCCCCGGGGGCAGATGGGTGCCCATATGCCCCCTAGGGAAGGGCCCAAAAAAAAGGAAATATAGTACATTTGAGAGGGTGGGGGGTCCACTAGATCACCAGGAATAATTGTGAAATGAAAGGTGGGTGGCACTCTCCCCCCCCACCCCAAGTGGATGGGGTCACCTCATGTAGCCCTTCCTGTGGGAAGATTTCTGCTCCAGCATCTGCCCCCAGGGAGGGTTACATGAGCTGGCCCCCCATCCATTTGGGGTCGGGGGAGAGGGCCACCAAAAAAGATGGGCAGGGCTCCCCCAAAGGATGGGGCTGCAGGTTTGGCCCCCCCTGGGGGCAGATCGGTGCCCATCTGCCCCCTAGGGAAGGGCCCAAAGAAATAAAATATATATGTATATTGGGACATTTGAGGGGTTGGGGGGTCCACTATACCACCAGGAATTATTCTGCAATGAAAGGGGGGTGGCCACCAGAAAACGTCAGACAGACCCCCAAATGGATGGGGCAGTAGGTTTTGGGCACCCTGTGGCAGATGGGCACACGAATATGCCCATCTGCCCCAAGGGAAGTTGGCAAAACAAAACAAATAGTAGGATTCATTTTAAGGGGGGCTGAGGGGCACCCTAAACCACCCGTGAATTTTGCAATGGAATGGGGGGTGGCCCTCTCCCCCTATCCAAAATGGAGGGGGGCATCTCATGAAGCCCTCCCTGGGAGCAGATTTCTGCTCCTAGGAAGGGGCATCTACCCCCAGGGAGGGCTACATGAGATGCCCACCCCATCCATTTCCCCCCAATGGATGGGGCAGTACGTTTTGGGCCCCTGAGGGTAGATGGGCACACTAATGTGTCCATCTGCCCCATGGCAAAGGGGCAAATAAAAAGAAGAAAAGTCTTGTTTTTTCTGTTGGTGCTTTGGGGGATTAAGGGGGGACGCACTAGACTCCAGGGATTATGATGAATGCAAGGGGGCTGGCTGATTTGCAAGGAAAGCAAGTGCAGTGCTGGATGTGGATCGCTGAATGTGTGCCTTGCAATGGCACAGCACATTGGGTGTGGTGCTTACTTCCTGTGCACAGTATTCGGACAGGGGAAGTGAGCACCATGGTAAGCGGGCATTGGGCGTTTTGCAGGATTTAATGTTGTGAGTACCCCCCGGTGCTCAGTAGCGGAAGTTGATGATGGGAGCATGGCAGTGTGGGTTGGTTTTTGCTAGGCTGACACTGATAATATATGTGTATTTTTCAGTTTACAGGTCTTGTACAGTTCAAGCTTCTCTTTGTTATGTAAGCATGGAATTTGCGTTTTTTCAACATTGTATATTACGCGGGGGCGGATGCTTTGTGGGGTGGGTGGAAACTGGGGCTGTAGTATAGGTATGGGTGTGGTCAGTGGTATGGGTGGGAACGGGTAGTGGGGAGGTAATGAGGGCAATGATGGGTGTGGCTTGAATAGAGGATGTTGGCTGCTTTGTATGAAAAAAGCGTTAGTAAATATAATCACAACCACTTTCTGAAATTTATTTGAGCTACTAATGCAGATGTTTGTTTCTTCTGTGCATGCAATGCACACTTGGTATGGAGCTCTCTCCTTTTATTGTAAAGGGCACCATTTGTGTCGTCCAAGTCCAGCAGTGGTCCCAGTGAACTCCGCCAGGGTCCCCATCCTTTCCAGGTGGCTCGGCTATAACGCAGGCCACCCAGAGGTCCAGGGCAGTCGGGGTGATGTCCCTGGCCTTTGGCGCCCATCTCCTATGTGGGTCTTTCTTCCCCCAAGTCCAGCGGTGGTCCCAGGGAGCCCTGTCAGGGTCCCCATCCCTCCACAGAGAGAAAAGCTGTAACACAGGAGACCCAGAGGTCGTCGACAGTGGGGGGCGATGCCCCTCACCTCGGGTGCCCATCTCCCGTGTGGGTCTTTCATCCCCCAAGTTCAGCAGTGGTTGCAGGGAGCCCCGGCAGGGTCCCCATTCCTTCCTGTGAGGGAAGCTGTAGTGCTGGCCAGGTAGGTGATGCTTCATTTGAAATTTCACTTTCATATGTACTTCCTGAAAATGAGCCAGCAAGAACTGGACTTGTTCTAATCCCAATAATTCCTACTCTTGATTGTGTTTGAATTATTTCAGTGTTTGTCATTTCAAAATCAGAAAGTGCCTCATCATCCACAAGAGTAGATACGTTTGACTTTTCTACAAAATCTGGCATGTCATATGGACTGCTATATGAGCAACCAGACAAGTCCGAATCAGAGGGGACAGCTTAATTTTCATGAGAGTTACCATCTTCACAGTCTTGTTGCCCTCCAGTGTCATGCATAAGGTCTGAGAATGCTGTGTTTGAATTCTTCAATTCATCCTCTAAACCAAAACCGGATTCATCTTGCTTTCTTTTACATACATGTCCATTCCTGATGCCATTTTGGCCTCCAGGTAAGATAGAAGAAACTGCACAACGTTCAGTCACATTTTGAATCTTTGCAGACCTACAAACCAAGGAACTCTGAGATGTAGCAGAATCTAAATTAACAGCTTGTCTGAAACTTGTATCACTTGTTTTAAAATAATGTTGTCTTCTATGCTGACATGTGCAGCTGATGCACCTACTTTCTTTACTTGGGTTTCTAAACAATGGTCACTGTTGCTGATTGTACGACCGCTCTGACTCATTTCTTCACCAGAATCAGTCGCAAATTCCCTCTGTGACGCAGGCATTTCTTTTTTGAGACCAAAGAAGCATGCATCCGGTTTGCGAACTGACGAACTATGAGATGGCTCACAATTGTAAGTTACAATATGAGTTGAAATCATGCAGTTGTCACTTCTACTTCCCTCTTCATCTGTGTTTACTGGCGGTGGTTTCAAGAGCCTATTTTGTAAACAACTCTCTGGTAAACCAAGGCTAACCGTATCCAGATCATCTTTCGAAATAGTACATTCATTTTCATATTTCCTTTTATAAGGCATCTTTTCATTAGGTATGACTATGGATCCACTCACATCTTCAGTTGATACTAGATTCTCATCTTTGTTGGTAGGGGTCAAACAAACAGAACTGTGGAAACCTAAAGCAATGATGGCTAGATTTCCATTGCAGCTTTTTTTCTTTGCAACGCTCCTCATTTATCTCGATGTCCATATAAACGGATGCATTTTCATTTTCAACCAAATCTTTCATTTTGAGTTCTGTACTGTCTGTGTCCATGCCTAACAGATCTGTAGCTGTATCAGAAACAACATTCTTATTGGTTGCATTATGCTTTATTTCTTTTTTATGTGTAGGAGAAGAAACAGCCATGTACTTAACATTGTCTTGAGTTCTGCACTAGTTGAAATTTGGTGTCTTGCAGCAGCTAATGTCACTAGTCGACAATGGGTGTAAGTCATCTATCAACTGGGATTCTGAAAAGGGACCCTCTTCTAACATCTGGACATTCATATCACTTTGATTTTTTTCAGATATTGCGCCTCGTTACAGGATTGTCGGTCTGGAATTAACGGTGCTGGTAAAATCATACCAGCACCGTTTTCCAGACCAGCAAACTACAAGGTCTGCCGGCGGGTGCCGTACCACCCACCAGGTTTGACGTGGCGGACAGAACGGCATCGCCCGCAGACGGACGCTGAAACACCGGCACCATTACGACATGGTGCGGGTGTTTCGCGGGCTCCATTCCCATGGAGTCCTATGGGAGCTCCACAGGAATGGGGAGTAACTGGATGCCGGCGCCAGATTTACCGGAAGACCAAGGCTGTAATGCCCCAGTAAATCCGGCAAGTCCGGCGCCGGTAAATCACTACGGGTCCAGCAGCAGCCTGCCGGTTTCACCGGCACAGCTACCGCCGGACTCTTAATGAGGCCCATTGTCTCTAATTGAGCTTTTATCTCACATACACAATGGTGACCATCTTCTG
The DNA here is from genome assembly GCF_040938575.1 of Ambystoma mexicanum. Taxonomy (NCBI): domain Eukaryota; kingdom Metazoa; phylum Chordata; class Amphibia; order Caudata; family Ambystomatidae; genus Ambystoma; species Ambystoma mexicanum. The sequence goes on along the minus strand of NC_090935.1, from coordinate 966,222,534 downwards.
CTAGCCCACGTATGAACTCACTTTGCTCATCTACAGACCTACTCTCATGGTTGTGCTCTACATATTCATTAGGTATTGCTTTTCCAGCCTCAGTGAAAGCTGTGTCGAAGTCTGTGGGACTTATGTTGTATACCGTGGAGCTGTTCCACAAAAAAACCTCTCATTTCTGAACTTTGAAGAAGAATTTGTACAATCTCTGACCATTGTTCATGTACAAACTCCCTCCTTCCCAGAGGTAGAAGATGTGGCCAGATTGAAAGGATGACACTTTGCTGATTATTTTCCTGCCACAACCATGAAGACACAACCATAAAGAAAATGTAAGGTGTGTACAAAGCAAGGAATGAGGAGGGATACTTGGGTGTAGTGTACTCAATGCCCTTACAAACCATCCCTCTGCCTACAGCCTTGTTTCCTTTTGTATCATACAAAGGAAAAGTATTGGGAGATCGACTGATTTCTGGGAATACCCATCATTCCTTGAAAGGGAACCCATAGGCTCTGAATTCGTGCATGCCTTACATAGGAACGGCACTCCTGCTCCCTGCACTGGAGGTGTACCTTCAATAAAAATGCAACAGCATTTCAACTCACTTCACTTTAGCGTGCCTTCATGAGCATTGCTAGCCCTGCTCCCTCCTTTTGAGGTCTGCCAAGGAGAGGCACACCACTCTGGTACCTTTCACTTGAGACCTGCCTTTGAAAGAAATGTCAGTCTAGCTTCCTCTGCTCGAGGCATGACTTGCAAATGATCGCGATTCAGGCTTCTTCCACCTGAGGCTTTCCATGCAAAGAAACGCCAGACGCGCTCTCTCTACTCGAGGGGTGCGTTGGAGAAGACGGGAACACCAATCCGGTTCCCTTCACTCAAGGGGTGTCTTTCAAAATGAGTGCACACCACTTTGGCTCCCTCCCTTGAGGTCTAAGTGTCATAAAAATGGTACATGGACACCATCTATATGGTGGTAGTATCTTGTGTATCTTGTACCACCCTGCCTTTTTTATTGTTTTAACTGAACTAATGTTATGTTTGGTGTGACTGAAATGTCTTCTGTAGGAACTTGGATACGATTGGTGTGTGAGTGAGGTAAAGCTAAGTAGTACATGCAGATGTGATTTTTGTGAATGCACTTTCCCAGCACTGCAGAAATGATTAGCATGTTAGTGGATGTGTTTCAATCTGGCCACATCTTCTACCTCTGGAAAGGAGGGAGTTTGTATATGGACAATGGTCAGAGATTGCACAATTTCTTCTTCAGGTGCCGACACCCGACCATACGAGGGCTACCTTGCATTGGAACACCAGCGGGAACGCAGGAAGGTAGGCCATGTGCTGTTGGCGGCGTGTTTGGGGGGGTTTGGCAGTGGGAAATCTGAGAAAAATGTGTTTTTTTTGGTAAATTTTCAAATTTGCCAAGGCTTGTGGGTAATGAATTCTGGGATGATTAGCTCAAGTCAGACCTCTGTGGATTCCCACGGGTGTCCTCGTTTCAGAAAAGCATGGGGTTCCCTGTTTTCCTTGGCGGCTGTGACACCCCAGGCCCAAATCTGTAGGTTGTCTCCCCAAACCCTTTGGGGGTTACCAGTGGTTTAGCCTTTTCCCTTTGTACCAGGTAGGTGCATCCACACATGTCAGGTACTGTTTTCAATGGAACACCTGTGGGAACGCAGGAAGGTAGGACATGTGTTGTTGGCCATGTGTTTTGGTGGGTCGGCAGAGTGAAATGTCAGAAAATTGTGTTTTTTTCACCAAATTCCGGACTTTGCCGGTGATTGTGGGTAATAAATTCTGGGGCGATTTGAGCAAGTCAGACCTCTGTGGATTCCCACAGGTGTCCTCTTTTTGGAAATGCATGATGTTCCCTGATTTCCTTGGTGGCTGTGACACCCCAGGCCCAAATCTGTAGGTTGTCCAGAAGAGCAAAATTCCGCAAACTCTCCTCTGCTGAAAGACTTGGGGTTACCAGTGGTTTAGCCTTTTCCCTTGGCGCCCAGGTAGGTGCACCCACACATGTGAGGTACCATTTTTGTCGGGACACCTGTGGGAACATGGGAAGGTAGGACATGTGTTGTTGGTGGTGTGTTTCAGTCAGTGGGTGGGCAGAGTAAAATGTCCAAAAATTGTGTTTTTTTCATCACATTTTTGACTTTGCTGGGTATTGTGGGTAATAAATTCTGGCCCGATTCGCGCAAGTCAGACCTCTGTGGATTCCCACGGGTGTCCTCTTTTTGGAAATGCATGATGTTCCCTGATTTCCTTGGTGGCTGCGACACCCCAGGCCCAAATCTGTAGGTTGTCCAGAAGAGCAAAATTCCGCAAACTCTCCTCTGCTGAAAGACTTGGGGTTACCAGTGGTTTAGCCTTTTCCCTTGGCGCCCAGGTAGGTGCACCCACACATGTGAGGTACCATTTTTGTCGGGACACCTGTGGGAACATGGGAAGGTAGGACATGTGTTGTTGGTGGTGTGTTTCAGTCAGTGGGTGGGCAGAGTGAAATGTCCAAAAATTGTGTTTTTTTCATCACATTTTTGACTTTGCTGGGTATTGTGGGTAATAAATTCTGGCCCGATTCGCGCAAGTCAGACCTCTGTGGATTCCCACGGGTGTCCTCTTTTTGGAAATGCATGATGTTCCCTGATTTCCTTGGTGGCTGCGACACCCCAGGCCCAAATCTGTAGGTTGTCCAGAAGAGCAAAATTCCGCAAACTCTCCTCTGCTGAAAGACTTGGGGTTACCAGTGGTTTAGCCTTTTCCCTTGGCGCCCAGGTAGGTGCACCCACACATGTGAGGTACCATTTTTGTCGGGACACCTGTGGGAACATGGGAAGGTAGGACATGTGTTGTTGGTGGTGTGTTTCAGTCAGTGGGTGGGCAGAGTGAAATGTCCAAAAATTGTGTTTTTTTCATCACATTTTTGACTTTGCTGGGTATTGTGGGTAATAAATTCTGGCCCGATTCGCGCAAGTCAGACCTCTGTGGATTCCCACGGGTGTCCTCTTTTTGGAAATGCATGATGTTCCCTGATTTCCTTGGTGGCTGCGACACCCCAGGCCCAAATCTGTAGGTTGTCCAGAAGAGCAAAATTCCGCAAACTCTCCTCTGCTGAAAGACTTGGGGTTACCAGTGGTTTAGCCTTTTCCCTTGGCGCCCAGGTAGGTGCACCCACACATGTGAGGTACCATTTTTGTCGGGACACCTGTGGGAACATGGGAAGGTAGGACATGTGTTGTTGGTGGTGTGTTTCAGTCAGTGGGTGGGCAGAGTGAAATGTCCAAAAATTGTGTTTTTTTCATCACATTTTTGACTTTGCTGGGTATTGTGGGTAATAAATTCTGGCCCGATTCGCGCAAGTCAGACCTCTGTGGATTCCCACGGGTGTCCTCTTTTTGTAAAGGAATGGGGTTCCCTGTTTTCCTTGGTGGCTTGGGGTTACTAGTGGTTTAGCCTTTTCCCTTTGCGCCCAGGTAGATACACCCACACAGGTGAGGTACCGTTTTCATTGGGACACCTGTGGGAATGCAGGAAGGTAGGACATTTGTTGTGTTTGCATGGTTTTCGACCATTTGCTGCTGCACTTTTTGTCACACAACCCTTTCATTTCCCAAATGTGACCAACATTTAGTCGCTGCTTTAGGCACTATACACTTTTGTAACCTGCACAAGTTACCTACCCTTCAAAAGGTCTGCCTGTGCTCTTTAAAATAATGTATGCTTGCCCTTCCTCACCACATTTCTTTTCTTTACTTACACATGCTAAATTCTCATACCTTTTTTTCTGTCATTTTCCCAATTTTTCCCCAAACTATGGAATCTTTCCCTACATAGTTGTTGCCTGACCTGCACAAATCACCCCTTCCTAAACCTGGAATGTTGTCTTCTTTTCAGAAATGTATGCCTTTCTGTGCTCCCATTCAGCTTTTTTACCCTTCTCTTCCATTCCGTCCATGCATGTGCTATTGGAAAAAAAGGCCAAAATCACCTACGTCTCACAAAACGGTTGGTAACCATATCAAAATATGTTTTTTTGGTTTCCACTCAACCTGTTTTTGAAAGCCTGGAAAATGGGGAATTCAGCACAACAAATCATTTGTTCCTAGAACTTACAAGGAAAAAACCACAGGCTTCTGTGTACATCATTTTATTGGCATTTTCTGAAAAAACACATTTTCTCCCTTTTTGGTTATTTTCTCTCACCCCGCTACAGCAAACTAGGAGGTGTTATGTTATGACCGCCTACATATGGGAAAAAAGGGGCCTAATTTAGCCAAGATATCTCATGTAACAAAAACTTTACAAGGCATTGAACGGCAACATACCAAAATCACCATAACAGGCCTTGGCGCTGGGGGGGTGGGGGGGAAACCCATGGCAGTTATGGGGTTAAACATGAAAATAAAACATGTAGCTGTAAAATTATAAACCTCTGCTCCTGTATGTAATTGGTGAAGCTGGTTCTGGTAAAATGTTTTTAATTAAAATAATCAGCACATTCCTACAAGACTTAACAAACAACAACCTTTCATCAGTTTTAACAGCCCCTACAGGTTTAGCTGCCTACAACATAGGAGGTGTAACTTTACACCGACTACTGCTCCTCCTAGTATAGCACCTGAACAAATTAGAATACTACAAATTATCAGCACAAGCTGCTACTGAAGTACGCAGAATTCTGAAACAAATGCAAGGGCTCCTGATAGATGAAGTAAGCATGAAAAACCAGTACATAAATTGTATTGCTGTATTTTTCAAACAGACAACAACTCTATGAATTAAAACCACTTGAGTCCTGAACAATCTTTTAAGAAGAATCTACAACACTTTAGTTGAGATTTTTAATTATTTGTGTTTTGCGTAGATGACCCCTGGTGAGCTAGTGGATTTACTGATAACAGTTTGGGTTTTGTCTGTTTTTATCAACAGGGCGATGTCTATAGTCAAGATGCTTGGTGCATACCCTGCTCGCGCTATGCCAATAGCGTGTAAAACTTCACACGCACCCCTGGGGTGAAGGGCTGCCTGCGGGGCATGCCCAGGGTGGATGGGCTGCCTGCGCGTATTCTGGGGGTGCGTGTGAAGTTTTACACGCTATTGACCAGGTGCGAGCGGGGTACGTGTATTCCGAGGGGTGCGTGTGAAGTTTTACACGCTATTGGCCTGGTGCGAGCGTGGTACGTGTATTCCGAGGGGTGCGTGTGAAGTTTTACACTTTATTGGCCTGGTGCGAGCGGGGTACCTGTATTCCGACTGGTGCGTGTGAAGTTTTACACGCTATTGGCTTGGTGCGAGCGGGGTACGTGTATTCCGAGGGGTGAGTGTGAAGTTTTACACGCTATTGGCCTGGTGCGAGCGGGGTACGTGTATACTGAGGGGTGCGTGTGAAGTTTTACATGCTATTGGACTGGTGCGAGTGGGGTACGTGTATTCTGAGGGGTGCGTGTGAAGTTTTACACGCGATAGGCCTTGTGCGAGCTGGGTACGTGTATTCCGGGGGTGCGTGGAAGTATCACACGTGATTTGGCAGTGTGTTCCCTCCCAGTTTGCCCACCCCCCCATGCCCCTCAGGCAGCCAACACCACAGGGCATCACGCCACACCCCTGGGCATGCCCCACAGGCAGCCCATCACCCCTGGCCATGCCATGCAGGCGTCCCATCACTCCTGGGCATGCCCCACAGGCAGGCCACATGGCACCATGCACTTGGGAGCCCCGACTCATGTCCTCCCCCCCAGTGACAGGCACCAGCCAGCAGGCCCTGACTTATGTCCCCCACCCAACCCCAGTGACGGGCACCTGCCAGCAGGCCCCGACTTATATCCCCCACCCAACACGTCATCACAATCCAGATCCATGGCCCTTATGGCCACCCAAATCCCACCCCGCGCCACCCCAGTCCAAACACCAAATCAAGCATTCGATCCACTCCAAATTGAAATCCCCATGTCATGATAGATGCCAAATAGCCAGTATGCGCATGAGTATAAGTCCGTCAGACCCACACAATGGTGACACATGACTGAGAAAACCAACATTGTGACATGCACGAAACCAATGAGAGAAGACCACACAAATGAAGTAAAAAATAAAAATGTATTAAATACAAAAATAAATTAATGAAACGAAATTACAGAAGAATAAAATGATGAATAAAAGGATGTCCGAAATTAAGGAAAAATTATTAATGGTGAATTGAATAAAATGCAAAGAAAAATGCCCCCAAAGTGTCCGTCCATAGCACCAAATCCAAAGTAAAAAAAAAAAAAAATCCTCCATGGTAAAAAAAAATATGTTAAATCAGGTCCATAACAATATACAATGTAAAAATCAAGGGTCCATGTGCCCAACAATCCAAAGGAAACCTAAGAAAAAACCTACCTAATGAATAACTATTAATATAAAGGTGGGGCATAGTTCATGCGCCCCAAAGGAAAATAAAATAAAGGAAATCTACAACTACATGACTATTTACAAAGGCGGCGGGCCAGTCCCACGGCTCACTGTTCGATGTTCCGGCCAAGGGCATCATCGAACTCCATGTCGATGTTCCGGAGGCGGGCCTGTTCCCTGGACTCGAGGTCTCGCAGGGATGCAGCCATGGAATCCCTCAAATCCCTGCAAGTTTCCTCGAGGCCCTCTGCCCGCCTCAAAGCCCGGTGCATGGAGTTCTCTGCCATGACCACACTGAGCCGTGCCCTCTCCGCCCGCTGCCTCTCTGCATCTATTTGCCGGCCCAACCGCTGCCACACGGAAGACACTCCCAGTCCTGGGTCCTCCTGCCCCTCGGCCGATGCATGCCCCCGGGGTGTGGATGGCCCTGAGCCATGATGCCTCCCACGCTGAGCCTGCTGCTGCCTCCGATGCAACTGCCTCTGCCACCACAACGGCATCCGGGCTGATGGAATCCCCCGGCGCCGTCATGTACGTGCCCTGCCCGATGCTGCCGGCACATCCTCCATCTGCTGAGGTCCAGTTGGTGGGGTGGCCACCCCTGCTGAACCTCTGACTCCCAACTGCAGCAGGGATGGGATCTCCACCTGGCTGGCTGCGTTGGTTGGGGCAGATCCACAGGGGGCCCTGGTGGCATCTGGGCCGGAAGACGGCACGGAGACCGACTGGCGTACAGTGTGCACGGAGGAGGAGAGGGCCGCAAGACTGGCCGACACATGGAGGAAACCCCCGACCATGGCCCCTCCCAACTGGGTCATGTTGGCACACAGCTCTTCGTGATGATGTGCGTGGTCCCCCCATGAACCACGCACGTCATCACGAATGACACGTATGCAAAACGCGACACCAATCAGGATGGACTCCATCCGGTCACGGGCCCCCTCATCCGCAGGATGACGTGGCAGATGACGTGGACCTCCCCCTTAGCTGCGGACAAGCATGGGATGGGGCATCCCTGCTGGTGCATGGTGATGCAGTCACAGTGTCAGGGACAGAGACATGCACAGGCACCTCCACGGTGACCTGTGCTGTCTCCTGCCCCTGGACTGCACCACTTGCACCAGTGGTACCACCCCCACCAGGCCCCATTTGCGGCTCTGTAGCGGCCTCCTCCTCCTCTATACACACCACCAACCTGGATGGCTCCACACCGTTTCTGCCTTAGCAAGCCCCTGTGGGGGCTCATCTGCCCCTTCTGCTGCAGCCGTAGTGGCAGACGCGGCACCAGTCCCCTCGCTCCCGGATGATGGAATTTCCTGGGAGGGTGACTGGGCCTTGCGTCGCTGGCCGGTGGAGGCCTCCTTGCCGCTTTCCTCCACAGCGCCGTCTCTGCCCTCTTCTTCTCTCGCCGCTGTGTAAAGGGAGACATTGAACACAAGCATCAGGGTACTGTACAATAGTCCCCTAGACAGAAAGCAATAGCACATGAGTGTCACTGTCAAACGTCACTTCCATCATGTCTCCCAACAACACATGGGTCAGTGCAGGCAACACACATGCAGGAACCGGCATGGCATATGCAACAAAAATTTGCATCCATGTCCACCGCACCGTAGAAACATCCAGTGGTGGGCTGAAACTCACATGCATCATGGGACATGCTGATCACATGCACACGCATCACCAGAGGGTCATGCATCTGGCCCCGTATGGTCACAGACACAGTGGATACAAGGATGAGTAGGCTGTATCAGTGATTCAACACATCGTCACAGACATGTGTCATGCATCCATGGCGTACACACTACTCTGACACACGGACATGTACATCATGCATGTCCATGACAGCAGCACACATCTCTCACACCCCAAACATGTCAAAGTACAGGCACAGGCATGCCTACATGTGTGCATTCCGCATGCTGCTCAGCATGATGCATTGTAACACATACACCATCCATGTGGGTCATGCCTGACTAGACTCACATGCAGCACCATCATTTCCCTGCACACACAAATCCATACATGACCCATGTCACACATGCAGCCGAGTAGCTAACTACAACCACGCTTCAACATGCACTGTTTCAAACGTGAATGCCTGGGAACTTACCGGTCGACTCCAGACGGGCCTTCATCCTGAGGATCTGGTGGTGAAGCACTGGGCGAATGTGCTCCAGGACCCTCATCTGCTGGGTGGTAAGCGAGGCCCAGCGACCCACTGCATCCGCTGCCTCCAAGTGGCGCTGGGCCTTCTTGAGGGTCCTGGACTTGTAGTCCTGACAGCGCTTCTGGATGTGTTTGATGTCACGGGTGCCACCCCCTGCGCATTGATGACACCCACTATGTCCTTCCAGATCCTCTCCCGTCCTTCCTTGTCGGCGCGCGATGGTGTGAAGAGGGCATCATAATGCCCCAGAACTTGCTCCACCACGATACCAACTTCCTTTTCACTGAAGCTGGTAGCCATCTGCCTCTGTGCTGGGGGGTTGCCACTGGTGCCGGAAGGTGTTGTGTCGGACATGGCAACCTCCGAGGCAGGTGTGGGTGGGCAACTGGGTCCTGGGGCTGGGCTGTGGAGTGATGAAACACCAGTCAGAGTCTTCTGTTCCAGAAGCAACTGGACCCCTGCAGATGGCAGATGTGCAGGCACCAAATGGCAGGGCACGGTGGCAGCAGGCAGGCAGGCAGGCAGGCAGGCAGCAGCAGTTGGCTCGTGGGAGGCTGCTCAGGGCTCTGGGGGGCAGTAATTCGGCTTTCTGGGCAGGAGTGTGGTCTTCTGTGTGTTGTCACGTGGCCAGCTTGATACGGAGTGATTTGGCACATGAAAAAACTGCACGTCAGCGTGTAATTCGAGGAAAGGCCCTCAGCGCATAAGCGTGTATGTGATGTAACATGCGCGGCCGTTTCCCTGGCACGGGTTGAGGGTCCCACGTGGGTTTCCATCGCTCTGTATGTGCTTTTCGTGGAAAGCAGGGCATGTGTTTTCCAGGCGTTGGGGTTCACACACGATTACTTTACAGCGGGTGGGTGTTGGCTACGCATTCTTCTTCTACACGCAAGGCAGACGGTGAGTCGCACACGCTATTTTTCCCACTGCGGGTGTTCCTGTTTGTCGTGTACCCCTTTTTTCCGCCCATACTAGTCTGCGTGTTGATCACATACGTATTTTTTTGGGTTCCTGGCTGCCACAGCGTACTGCATGTGTTTTTTTACACACACGTGGGCTACAGGGGTCGCTTATCTCTTTTTCTTGCTTTAATGGGATGCCTGTGCGTTGTGTGACATGTCATTTCTCCTAGGGGGCCACAGAATGGGACATTCATCGTAGCTGTATATACGTGTTTGTTGTTTGCGCACACTTTTTTAATGCGCAGGGACCCGACCGCCCGCCTTCGTGTGGCGGACATGTTTAGGCCTGTGCGTGTCTTTGGCCGTGCGCGGGTTTCACCTATTCGATTCCATGAATATGTGTGGTTCGCGTGCATGTGGGCGTTCTGTGTACTACCCAGCAGTACATCCCCAGTTACACCCTTTTTTTCACACGTTGTTCCCCATTCCGTTCATTCCGCCCCGTGTACTTCCCCCTTTTTGGTGTGTGCGCTAATGTTGTGCGCTTTCGCTGTGCGCGTCGCGCACGGTGTTCTGGATGTTGCAATGACGTGTGCGCCTGTGTGTGCCACGCACGGATTTGGTGCACAACATGGGGAAAACACGCGCAGGCCCTTCCATAAATTGCATGCTTTTTGCGCCACCTTACGACACGATTTTCAGCGCACATTTGTTCCATGAATCAGCCCCATAATGTTGAAAAAAGAAATGCAACTCATACTGCATATCAGCTACACAGACAAACTAGAAGTGCACAGCATGACACGCTCTATGTGTGAACAAGCAACATCACAACTAAAGAGCTTAGAAAAATGTATCAACAACGCAGCTGGATAAAAAAGTATTAACTGTGACCAATCTGCAGAGTCATTCTAAAACATAAACTTGACGTAGAACAAGGTTCAGTTAATAGAGCAATTGGTACAGTTTTTGACATCCAAACATATCCACATGACAACAAGATTCAGTTTATCAACATCCACTTTGACAAACTTGCAGAAGTTAAGAAAATAGGCCACACAATAGCATGTTTACATCTTTTCAAAGACATGTACATATGCAGAGAACAATTCTCTCTATCTCTTGCATATGTTGTCACTATTCACAAATCGCAAGGTCTAACCCTTGATCATACATTGATTGACATTGGCAGCACAGTTTTTAAAGAAGGTATGAGCTATGAAGCACTTTCGCGTCTGCGTACACTCAATGGTCCATTCCTAGTTAACTTTGATGCAAACAAAGTCAACATTGACATTCCTTGCATCCTAGAATACAACAGGCTACGTGCACTGTACAACACCCATCTAGAAATGTACCCTATACCTCAAAAAATGAACACCTTTAAAAAGAAGACTAGTACAAATAGAACCTAAAACAGATTTCCCAACAATAGCACTAAAGAAACAAAGAACTACTACTGCTCCATCAAATAATACAACCACAAAACTGTCTTTTCCAAAATAAATCAACTGCACATCCATCAGAAGACAAAAAGATCAATGTTTCTTCTCAAAAAACAACTGCAGGCCCATTAAAGAATACATAGGCACACCTCTATGGTCCATTTAAATTCAGCAACACAACTGAGGTAAATTGCTATGCAACTGTAGAAATCAATCTTCTCTTCCAATTGCCACCAATTGTTCACAACATTTACTTAAACGGCTCAGACCAGTTGTGTTTGGAAATGCTCGTCCTTCATAGAAAATTCCAAAAACAATCCTGACAGCACTTACAGTGTCTCCGGTATAAGGCAGGAATTGGACTACTGTACAGGAATGGTAAAATTCACCATAAACACACAGGAAGATCTGCAAGAAATCCTAATGTACTTACTACAAGTTCTGGAAACTAAAAACAAAAACCTATACACATGGAAACATACACAAACTCTCTGCAATCATATTTCACAAGACCACATCCCCAATGAATGATTTGTGTATGTATCCATACCAAACTCTGAATCCATTCCATTTCACCAGCTTCTGCAGAATGCAAATCATAGTATATTATGCCCTTTTTGTAATTCAGACAATCATTCCAACATACAAATAAACTCACATGGCCAATATGTGATACTAATGCTTTTAAGGTACAATGCAGATGATACCAAAAACAACTGTAAGCTTACAGGCTTCACACACGGCCAAGTATTTATTCGCAAGAAAACCTTCACAACAGTGGGCATAATCTACCACACTGGTGCTACAAACACTTCAGGCCACTATACTGCATATGTCAAACAAGAAATGGTTGGTTTAAATGTAATGACACCTCAGTTACTCCAAAACATAGGTTACCAGCAAATCTAACAAATTCCTACTTAATCTAACTACATCCATAATACTACAATAATACTTTTAAAAATCAAGATAGTTAGAATTCGCCAACAGGTGTCTAACTCCTTCAAAAATACCCTTCATTTCAATACACTTCAAATATGCCATCATATTTCTTGTTACTGCAAAATCCTGTAAAATCCAATATAATTACAATATGCCAACATTACCACCAAATCTAACAAATGCCTATTTAATATTACTTCAGCCCAAATGTACTCACTTAACTATAGCACAACAGTTAGAATACGCCAACTGGTATCTAACTATTCCTAGAAGACTACAATAGTACTTTTAAAACCCAAAAGAGTTAGAATATGCCAACAAGTATTTAACTACTTCTAAAATACCCGTCATTGCAATACACCTCAAATATACCATCACATTTACTCTTACTGCAAAACTTCTTGTAAAGTCTGATATTGTTAGAATATATCAACAGGTATCTAAGTACTTTAAACATTCCCTTAATTACAAACACGCTTCAAACAAACATCCTATCACACTTACACTCACATAATTAAAATAGTTTTCTTTTTATTCTCCATTGATTTTCTTTTTCCAATGACCCAATTGTTATTTCATGGCAATACAACAGCAGGGTAGCACACACTAATGTTGGTTCCAAACATAGGACATAGAATGCACTGTTTATGAGGGTCAAAAAAGTAAATGTATATGTAAAATTGTATGGAATTAAAGATTTTAAACTATCCTGCTTAGTAAATTATACTGAGTTTTATTCACAGAAAAAGAACCAGACACTCCAGCTTTATTCCCGTATGCAACTAAGTAACCATACCAAGTATAATCCTATTTGTTATCTTCACAGAGAAAAAAATTATATTCCATAAGCACTATCCTCAATTGTAGTACACTGAAAAATACCATATACATTTCAATTATATAATTCCACCATATTACAAATACTGCAGGCACCCCCTACAGTACCTATAATTACTGTACACATATTACTATACTTTGCGTTGCCAGTTGCCAGATTCTTGAGGGCATGTCCTGTGGTCATGCCCCCAAGAATATGGCCACTGGTCACAACCACCACAATAAAATGAAACCATATAACAAGTATGTGCAATACACCTTCAAATAACAAGTTTCACCCTGAACCCTCTGCCATCCAATTGATGTCCGTGAACACAAGTGACTGCGGACACAGCAGCACCTGCACACCTTTTTTCACCTATAGAAACAGCTCCATGCCAACTTTACTGCATTCCCCCACCCTTTCCAGACCCTCTTTCGGCCACCAAATAACCACAAATGTGTTTTTCCAGATTATTTTCTCACCACACTGTTCATGGTCAGCAGCAATATCATTGGACTCGGCGGCACCTGCAAACCCTTTTTTCACCTATAAAACAGCTCCATGTCAACATTATTCCACTACTCCCCCCGCCCTTTCCAGACCCTCTTTTGGACACCAAATAACCCCAAATGTGATTTCCACACCTTTTTCTCACTGCGCTATCTGCATACACCGGCAGCTGTTTGCGGATCCAACATGGCAACTGTTTCCAAGAATATGATGCAGCTTACGTTTTTCACCATTCAATCAGCGGGCACATACAATGTCTATGGACATCACGTTGGACCCTCATTGGTCCAGACATGTCTGTGAACTTACAATCAGGAAATGAGTTTGCCGACTGGACCCACATATTACTAATTTTTTGTTACCTACTTTTGGGCTGTTTTTAAAAAGCTACTGGACGGATTTACACCAAATTTACAAAAGCACACTTTTGGAACCAATCCGCCGTTCCTAGCGCAAATTTGGTAAAAATCCAGAGGTTTGGGCTATAGGCGCAACAAAACATTTTTTGCCATTGCGTTCATGAGGTTTTCCACAAATATGGGACCCCCTATAACTTTGCCCCCATTGGACAAAATGAAAATTCACAAAATCATTCTTAGGGGGCCATATACTTTTTTTGCAAAGTTTGGTGAGGATTCGTCCATGGAGGGCAAAGTTATAAGCCGCCTAAAAAGTGCTCTTTCTATGAGTTGAGCAACTTAACCATAACTACAGGGCTGCTACCACTACCGCTACCATGTGTGGATTGCAAAAGACCACGTGGTAATATATTGTGTTTTTTAGATATTTAGAAGTAGCCAGAGGGACATCCTCTGTCAAGAGGAAAGGTGCTGCCACTGTATATATTGTGAGGTAAAAGGTAAAAAGAGAGTAAAGGAGAACTTCTCCAAATGCGGAGGAAAGGCAATGCTGCAGAATAAAATAAGAGGAGAGATCGAGTGTATGGAGGACCTGGGATCCCTCCAATAAGCAAAAGGGATTCTAAGGAGGGAAATGCCCTCACCCCGATAAGTGGATAGATGAAGGGTCTAAACCATTTGTAAATAAGTGTGATTTTATTGTGTAGGCCCATCATATGGAGGGCCTGGGATTCCTTTTGCCCAGCATAACGCGCCTTAAAGAAGTAGTTAACCTCATTTTCGAAGAGGAGGCTGAGGAAGAAGCTAAGCTATTGTGTATATATATATATCTTGTGGTATGATCGATTTACGAGATACAGTGTTTTGGGAATTATTGTGGTGTGGATTGGTGGTGTTTCGGTTGTATGAAGAGAGGTGTGGTGTGATAGGTGTGTGGTGTGTGGAGCGAAGAGAAGGGAGATGGGAGTAACAGGGAGTGTGGGCAGTGTTGGGAGGGAACAGGTGATTGGTGCTGCTGGATTGGTGTTTAGGAGACAGAAGATTATTATAAGTGTTGATTTGACATAATTATGAGTTCATTTGCCCAACTTGAATGTATGTGCACAGAAGATTATGAAATATCATAGGGAGTGGGTTGCTGATACAGGAGGAGGGATGCACAAGCCATGGCCCAAAGAAGGGACAAATAATAAGGATCTTCTTGGCCACATGTACACATATATAGCAGTTGTGAAATATAAGGGATGGAATATGAAGATTAGAAAGGGTATCCTGGAGCTTTGGAGGATGGTTGAGGATTTGTAGGATGTCCCTGAGCACCCTAGAAGGGGGGCAATTGTCATACAAGCACCCTCTGTCACCCCCAGACCTAGTGTAGCCCCCGAGTCCAGCAAGACCTCAAAACCCCCACAGCCTCCCAAACCCCAAAGGGATGCTATCCTATGCAAGCAGCAGCAGGTTACACAAACTCTGAGTATGTGTTCGATGCAGCGCTGGAGCAGAGGGCCCCTGCAACTTATGAAAATGTCCTGCAGTCCCCAGACAGCAGCAGATTGTGTGTGTACCCCACTAGTGATGAAAACAGAGAAAAGGACATGCAGAGAGTTAGAAACGAGGTTGCGAAGAGCAGGGTCAGAGCTTGCACGAGTAAAGCTAGAGAGGGAGGAGGGGCGAAGAGTGCCAATAGGCACCAAGGAATGGGGAGTGAGTGATATTTTATTTAGGATTGATAGCACCGCAATTAGGAATGTGCATGTTGAGAAGAAGGATGAGGGATGCAATGCTGATAGCTATAGTGAAGGATTTCCATGGGCGGGCAGTTTAGATTTTGAGTCAATCAGATCAGACGTTGATTTAGGAGCAGCGGAGGAGGAGGATTGGTGCTCGGATGATGAGCAGGCAGATGAGATAATAAGAGTAGAACGTATGTGGGGTCTGAGATTGAGAGCACAACCAGGTTGCATGACAGTGGCTAAAGGGAAGCGAGGGGGGGAGCCACAAGCTAAGCAGGTGGGAGAGCAGTTTCGACTGCTACAAAAAGGTCCCGGCAGAGGACAGTATGTGTCCTGGCCACACATGGATAGACATAATCTGATGAAGGCATTGCCATTGCTCGCTGCAGAGTCAGGCAAGTGGATATATGTGCTTGAGAAACAGGCAGCTGGTATTACACTAGCAGTAGGAGACATGAACAGTTTGTTTGCCGCATTATTAGGAGACCAAGCGGATGATATTTGGAAAAGAGCTGGGTATGCAGCTATAGGAATGGGATATGACAACTATGATGGAGCACATTTTAATGGTTGTCGGGCTAAAGTATGGGATGCCCTAAGAGCAGCGTATCCCGACACGCTGGCCATACATTTGATAATAGCGCAGACTATGGAAGACCCAGCACAATACATAGTACGGATTCAAGAGATGTGGAGGGCTGAGACAGGGGAACCATGGGATAAGAACGCAGTAATATTTTATCCCATGTTGAAAAAGGGGCTTCCAAAGGAGGTGAGGAAAAATTTGGATAAGGTGCTGGGGATTGAGACTGGGCAGAGATTCAGGCAATTATTGTACACCATTGAAAGCGAAGGCAGAGGAAGGAGAAGGAAGTGGTGGATAATGCGCAGAAGGCTGAAGCAAAGTTAATACAGAAGAAATTAGTAAAGTTGAGCATTGAAGGAGCAGTGATTACGGGCCCTCCTGTAGGGCAGGTAGAACCACGAATGTCACTGGTGGAACAGACAATGGCACCGGAATGGACAGGAGGATATGAAGGCTATCCAAATAACAGGGGATGCCAAGGGGGTATCCAGGTGGGTATCATGGAGGTTATCAATGAGGGAGAGGAGGATTCCGTGGAGGCAGAGGTAGATTTGGTGGAGCACGGCCGAGATTTGGTGGCAAAGGACCATGTTGGTCATGTGGAAGAATGGGCCATTTTGCGTGAGTGTATAGGAGCAGGCAAGCAGATTAGTATGATCCCTCTGCATATCACAGCAGACCGGGGCCTTGGTCACATATCAGCAGCAGTATGGAATGATGCCTCAAAATACCCATATGGCGTAGTGCCCACGCAGGTGCCCCAAGCAGGCCCAACAGCCCCAGTATCAATATCAAGTGCCAGAAGCCGCACAGATGCAATTTCCAGTACCCAACAGCACATCAGGATGTATACGCAGCAACAGCCACAACAGCCCGCACCACAACAGTCAGCACCAGAAGTGTGGGACAAAAAAGCTTGCCGAACGGCACAGTGACACTGTATAATGAGGCAAGTGTGGTAAGCGGTAATCTCTTTGTGTTCCCAAGGTTGAACACATACCCAGATTAGGACAGCCCACAGAGAGCTTTGGCATGAATGTGTTGTAAAGTGATGGTGACGCTAGAAGAGTACTGTTGCACCCAGATTTGTTTATGTATGAAGCAACTGTGTTGCTGAGTTGGGTGTCAGGCATCTGGAACAAACCCTGGAGAGCACCCTCTGATTTTTTGTTTAGGCCAGCTGTGCCCCAGGATCATGCTTGAGGTACTATTATTATGCTAGATTTGCAGGGGGTGCTGATTGCAGATTATAAAGTAGTATTGATAGGGACTGATGAGGAGCGAGATGACTGGGGTACAGTTTTATGTATTGACCGGCCCAACCACTGAGCACAGTGATGGATGGTCAGCTGTTTGGGGATGCTGATAATGAAGGTGAAATTATATTGAAGGAATGTATCCCATGTCAAATAATGATCCAGCATAGGAATGTCCCTTGCCCTATACTCCTTGCTAAATGCATGCCTGCACACTTAGAGAAGGATTTGGTACAGGTCCCAAGCACTTTTTGGACAGACAACCCCCATGATGTAGGGTTTTGAAGAGTGTAGGAGCAGTAAGCACCAAGCTGATGCCAGGTGCAGTGTTACCCTGAGCACGACGGTATCCATTGTCAAGAGAGGCAGCTGAGGGAATACATGAGACTGTTGTGGCATTGTGGTAACAGGGCATTAAAGTGCCCTCAGAGTCCCTGTGTAACACACCAATATAACCTGTCAAAACAACAAAGGGTTCAAGTTGAAGGATGATACAGGATTTGCACGCTTTGCCATTGAAAAATCTGTAACAATCTCTATGGGCTGCTCAGTGACAGTAAATGTAGAGCATGCAGTGTTCACGATTCTTGAAAGATCCAAATCCACTTTGACCACCCAAAGGGGGTTCTGCATATGAAGTGATTTAGTCAAGCCCGTCCATTCACATTGTGAGATGCCACACAGTGAACCCTGCCATGTTTATTGCAATACCTGTTGAGGAAGTGCATGATTGCATCACTCATGAAGGCCCTGGAGATGATTTTGTATGGGCAAGGGAGGGGATGTTCTCTTTGTTGATGGGTGATCGACGATTGATCAGGAGACTGGCCAGAGACACACAGGTGCAGCAGTGGTTTGCATTGTAGATGGGGAGTAGGAGGTTGTAGTTAAAAAGAGGTTACCCACCCATTATTCCACTCTGGCAGCAGAAATGATTGCATTGATTAAAGCAATAGAAGCAGCATCCCAAGGATGCTTAGTGATCATATACCTATGGGGATCACCCGACTCCGGCACTCGTGAAAGGGCAATTACTGGGTACGGCGGGGCCAGAATGCCCTGGTAATTGCCCATTTGTGGGTGTCTGACTTTCTTGCAAGTTTGGTGGTAGCCTTGCCTGTTTTACCGGCAAGGCTACCTCCAACCTTGTAATGAGGCCCACTGACTTCTTGAAACATTGACTTCTTTATAGATGGACTTTATGAAATAAATTGAATATAATCCATTCAAAGAGGAGTCTAATGTGTGTATATAGATCCGGGGTCGCCCCGGTTCTGTCATATGTTTATATTGTATTGATACCTGGGGTGAAGAGGTTAATGCCACGTGCCCTTTGTGTAATAGACAATATGGATACCTACACCTCCCACCATCTTGGAGGAGCATATGATCACTGATCACCTTGCATTCAGCAGTTCTAGTAGTTCCTGACTCTCCTCTGTCTGTTATAAATATGCCAGCCCCAGAACCAACTAAGCCTCCACCGGCAAGTGTGCTCATCGCTCACTAAGACTTCATCATCAGAAAAGGTCTCATTACTTAACCAAAGACTCATCTGATAAAGTAAAGGTGATCCCAGATCAATACCACCTACTCACTAAAACTGAGACTTTTTTCACCTCCTTCCTGTTGCAAGCTATCCAGACTGCAGCAAACACCAAATGGCTGCAGATCACCAGGTGGGAGATACTTCAGACGATGAACCAGACAGAGCAGGGTCTTCATTACATGAAGACTGAATTATGGGCAATCAGGCTCATGACCCTCCAGAACAGATATTTTCTGGATCTGCTCATGGTTATAAAAGCAGGTATGAGCAGGAACATTGGCCTGTGTTGCTGCACATATAAACCCCCAAAAGATGCGGACACAGGATTCTTGTCCCATGCAATAGGATCCTTGCAGAACTTAAGGAGTGTAATGGAGAAAGAAGCGGGGGCGAATGCCGATGGTTGGTTCAACTCGATATTCTCATGGGCTCCATCGTGGTTAGAAATAGCAGTAAAAATGCTGGTTCCCATCGTGTTTTTTTTTGCTTGTGCTTTTCTGTTTGTGTCAAATCGTCCTGAAATGGTGCATGAAGATGCTGCAGAAGAGTGCTATGATGATGGTATCAATAAGGGTATGTAGAAGACTTCCTCTCACAAAACCCAAGTACACCCATACTGATGGCTGGGATAGGGTTTGTAGAACAGGGATGGTCAGAATAGAGTGGTCATTGGAACAGGGTACGCTGACCACACCCCCACCAGACTCAGAGAACTCTGTGCAGTGCTGGGTTGATCTAGCAGGACATGGAGGGTGCTGTTTGTGGGGGCAAGTTTACGTCATGTGTGTAGGGCATGGGTACCGAGAGACGATACAGAAGGGTTAGTTAATGGAGTATTAACTAAAGGGGAACGTTGGGATGCTCGTACAGCTTCTCAGCTGGGCACAAAAGTACAGGTTGAGAAAAAACATTTCAATACAAACTGTTGTGGGAGTAGACTGAGGTTTGCACAGTAGAAGGAGCATATATTGTTTTTAGTTAGGTTTGTCACATATTAGTTAGTTACATATAGCAACACAGAAAGAGCAACAAATATTTTAGTGTTGCAGTTGTAGAGGTTATATATAGGGCAGTATTATAGGCCCTGTTTTCAGTTGTTATATTCAAAGCAATGGTTTTAAGTGTGGTGTGTTGGAAGAGCTGAGGCAGGTGGAAGATGGAGTCAGAGAGGTGCAGAGGCAGAAGCAAGGTCAGTGTGTTAAATTGGCAGAAGTGTCACCATATTGGAAGTTGAGGCGTGGCAAATTATGAACAAAATAGAACGCAGGCCCTGATGTGGTAATTTAAAAGCAAATAAATGTTTTCTTTTCAGCCCAAACCAGTTTTACAGCGGATATTTTCTCAGTCATTTCTGTTCTAGGGTCCACATTCACCTGGGGCAGGCCTTATCTATTTCTAAGTTGCATGATGAAAATGAGCACCTGCCCAGAAATCCACCTCTGCAGGGTCTGGAACCCACAGATCTGTACCCTGGGGTCCAGGGACCACTCTTTGTTGTGGCCTCTTTTTGTGGGGTGTTGCAGGAACATATATCACAACTCATACAGCTCACTGGATCCCATTACCTCTTGCTCTATCTTTGCTTCTCTAAACCTAACAAACTGCACACCCTTCACTTTCACTGTTTGCCATGGCCACTAGACGTAGGAGTGGATTGTGTGCCTGAGTCCCTTGCTAACCATAGAGCTACCAGGCTGATGGTGTTCTCCTGTTGCTCAAAGGTCTGGGAGATGAAAGCAAATGCTTGGTTTACCTCTTCTGTGATGCCTGAATAGTTCTACTTGAGTTAGCATTCGATGTAGCCAGGCAGCCCACTGTCCTGAAAAGTGCCTGATTATTGCTACAAGTTGCATTTTCTTTATGCCACCACCACCTTCCCCATCACCTTTGCTTCAACACTCATTGCCAGGGCAGCACTCTGCATGGTCATCACTTTCTGCTACTCAAGGTCTTCCTAGGCATACTGCTCTGCCTTCATTGCCTGCAGCTGGCACACTGTTGCCTGATGACATTAATGTTGGTGATGTTGGTGGGTGGTACCAGTAATGTTGGCAGCATTGTTGGTGGTGGCACTGGTGGCAATGGTAGCAGTTGTGGTTGTGCAGGTAGTGTGAACACTACTGTCAGTGGTGGTCTGGTCTGATTTTATACCATGCTCCACTTCATCAGAGTTGCCACAGGCCTCTCCATCTGATAGTGTGGATTACAGAACATGCCATTTGGAGAGCCCTTTTTGTAAATGCTGGTCATTGATCCTTTTGCCAGGCATGGGGGAAGCTCCTCCAGCAGGTGTACATGTCTGAGACATGATGAGATAGCCTGTGTGAATAGTACTTTTTGTTTATTTAACTGTAATGGCCTTTTGTCAAGCATGTGTACAGTTACATGTAGGCTACATGTTGACATCATGGGCCATGCTGGATTGGACCGGTAGCTTGTACTCTATGTGACATCTGACCTTGTTCACAGTTGAGGACATACACTTTCTTTACATGTGCAATACTGTGTCATGTTCTATGTATTTACCCACCATCCGGTCCAGTTCCAAACTCCTAGCTGCCCAAGGCTTCAGGTAGCCCACGTCAAGCAGATGCTACCTGTTCCATCCAGGGGAGTACTACATGGGGAATCACACCCTCACCTCCCGTGGGAATCGTCTCACACTAGTGCTTAGCTACAACTCCTTCTATGCTCCGCTTGAGGTAATTCAACTGTTTATTGGCCTCACCCACAGACCTGTAGTGGGTATACCTGGTCCTGGATACGGCCCCAAAGGCTAAACTGTTTGGGGGGTATCTTTTGACAGGAAATGTGCCTCCAAAGCAACTTCCTCAGTTAGGACAGCAAATCTTGCTCAGTAACTTTGACATCCCCTTTACCTTCTATCTCATCCCCCCCTGGCACATTCCCTAGCTTTGATTGTCAAAGGGTGTAAGTGATTCAGTATGGATTGTTTTCGGATTTCAAAAGGGTTATTGACAGGTTCCCTGTATTGGACACGTGATAATGGTAATTTTTGGGCTATCTTTATTTTTACTTTATATGACGTAAGGAGTTAATGGGCCTCATTACAAGTTTTGTGGTATACCGTTGGTAAATCAGGCGGCATACCACAAAACAGAGAGACCGTTACCGGCACCTGGTCTGCCGGAATGACTGGCAGATGACAGGTGCCATTCAGGGCATGTTAATCCTCATTCCATGGAGTCCAATAGGACTCCATGGGTGGATTGCCAGTATTACCGGAACCGGTGATACCAGTGCTGGTAAGACCGGCTGCTTTTTGCCAGTGGGATGCCTGACTTACCTCCAGCTCGTGACTGTAGGTAAAACAGGACACCCCACCGACAAACTAACTAGTAGTTTGCCAGTCCAGAAACCTGCCGGTAACCATAATTACTGGCACGGTATTTCCAGACCGGAAAGTTATAATGAGGCCCAATGGTCTTACCTTCATCTTTACGTCCACCACTTTCACATTCAGCTTAATAAAAATGTGCTTCATGTAGTACATTTCAGAAACAGTCCTAAATACTCGTAATATCTTCCAACATAAAATAAAGTCTAGCATAACATGCCACGCATCAAACTCTCAATAATAAACTTTTTGCCATCAAGGTAACAGACTTTTTCAATGTTACCATACCAGTTTAACCATTCCATTCCCTCACCTTCTGTTACTAAGAACATTCACCCTTGTACACAGTCTATTCTTGACTATGCCACTCTTGGCTCAGGCCTGGGAGAAACATAATTAAATGTGTGGAGTTTGACCTGAATTTCCTGGATTGCCCAGGCACACTTTTGAGGCCTTTACGCATCCAGCATTACATTGCTTACTAACTTAAACTTCTCCAAATCTGCCTTGAAAACACAAGTACATTATCACAGCACTTTGGGACATATCTGCTGCCTCCCTTTGGCAGATCTGTGGTCCACCTAACATGACTGACATGCACTTCACAAAACATTCTCCCCCTCTGCATCACGCCCTAGTAGCATCTATTTCCTGCTTTCCCAGCCTCTTATCTTACTCTCACTAATGTTCTTTCCTCTAGCAGAGTAAGTTATGGATACACCTGCGGGACTCCACAGACAAACAAAGGTACTCTGAGACCGCAAATGGATTGCGTTTTCAATTAAAAAAAAGCGTGCAAACATTCGAAGACTGTACACTGGAGACTTTCCACGTTTTGGTCCAAACTGGCTTTTCACGCCTATCGGCCCGCGTCTTTCTTGAACCGACATTGATGAACCATCTGCATTAGGCCTGCAATTACCACACTGGTGCAATTGAGACAAATGTGGTGACAATTCATCACTGCAGTACAGGAAGGGAAACTAAGATAAATGAATTCCCTCATTCTCTCAATGGTGCAGGCGAATAAGCCTAAAAAGAAGAAGGTTTCTGGATCTCAACCATTATCTACATGTTGTGCAATGTTCTTCAAACCAGTTAAGAGGTCAGTGCTTATGCGACGAATGTATGGAATCTATTGATGAGAATTACACAAAGGTCGTTTTTACCACACATCCTGCGTGGAAGCACACATCGATTGTGAGGGGCATGTGAACCAAACTTATTACGCCTCAACAATTAAAACAAATCGAAAGAAAATCAGTGTGATCTCTAGCCATTGTGAACACTGGATGCCACGGCAGAATTATTGCACAGTCTATGGACGCCACTGGGAGATCAGATGATTTTTTTAATGTTATTTGCCATTAAACATGCATTTTAATCTATGGTATTGAGCTCTATTGTGGGTGTAGTGTATAACATGCAGTGGCGTAACTGACACCCTTGCGCCTTTGTAGTGAGGGGACTAGTCCCACCTCATGTCCCTTGCAACCCACTACCGCCCTAACCTCCTCCACATTGACTTTAAGGCCTTTGTAGTGCAGGGGACTAGTCCCACCTCCCCTTGCAACCCACTACCGCCCTAACCCCCTCCACATTGACTTTAAGGCGTGTGAATTTCTATGGGTGGCAGGAACTTTTCGGGTCTCTGCAGTTCTGGAGATTTGCCATAAGGTGTGCACCAAGGGCTTCGTTTTTGTGGGTACCCTAGACTTCTGCTCCTCTCTCCCATGCAACCTACCATGTCCTTCCTTCTCGTCTCATTAATAACATCTCTTTGTTGTGCTTAACTACTTTGTAATTCTTATATAGTAACAAACGTGCTTTATAATGCACTATCTGGCCTATGTTTTCCAAATGTTCTTTTGGGAGAAATGCAAGACACATACTTAGAGGGGTTTAGTTTGATCTCACGGTGTAAACGAGGGCCACTTTTAAAATAATTTCCAGCACCACTTTTAGTTCTCAGTCCACTCCAGGTAAGCCCTTCCATTTTGCATTGCATCACTGATAAGGCCCACCTCCCGTTTGTTCCCATGTGTTCCCAAATTCAGCAGATAAGAGAAGCAAAAGACTCAAGACACATACAGGTGAAGTATGCAATGTTGGCCCTGCCATGAGCTGCCTCAATCAGTGAATCACAGTTGGTGGTGGCACTGTCTAAGGCATGAAATGCCTGGTCAGGGGGCAGGCGAGGATCCATTTCTCTAAATCTGGGCGAGCAATGGAACGCCAAGAGGATGAGCTGCCAGCAGCTTGTCATCGATGGAAGAGCAGGTTGCTCAATTCCATCTACACCAAAAACCCTCTCCACAGTGACCAAAAGGCACCGTATGCAAGTTCTCTCTGAGACAAGTCACAGCGAACTCAATCCCCAAAAATACAGATCTGTGAGGGGTGCAGGGACGGCAGTCAGGAACAGCACCAACCTAACACCAGTGTTATGCGAGGTTATGCCAGCAGTAAATAGGTGGTGTATATGTAGGCGGTCTGGGGTGAAACTCATGGTGAGGTTTATGTTCA
This sequence comes from Ambystoma mexicanum, assembly GCF_040938575.1. NCBI lineage: Eukaryota > Metazoa > Chordata > Amphibia > Caudata > Ambystomatidae > Ambystoma > Ambystoma mexicanum. Next base: position 966,197,993 of record NC_090935.1, on the reverse strand, counting down.
GTTAGTTGGGGTTTTGTTTGGAGGGTAGTTACACTTTCTGTGCTCGTTTTGGGCAGTGTTTAGTATTCTGGCCACAGATGAAGAGAGAGAGAGAGAGAGAGAGAGAGAGAGAGAAGAGAGAGAGAGAGAGAGAGAGAGAGAGAGAGAGAGAGAGAGAGAGAGAGAGATAGATTGTGGGGGTATGTGTGTGGGTGTGTGTGTGTGTGTATGTGTGTGTGTGGTGTGTGTGTGTGTCCCCTTCAGGAAAGGTAAAGGGCTGCGGAAGTATGTTGGCGAAGGAGGTGCCACATCCTGCCCCCAGTGTGGATGGCACCTGTCGCACGCACATGAGTGTCCGGCCAAAGGACACACGCGTAGGAGGTGCAGAAAGGTAGATCACCTCCCAACACTGAGCAATCATTGCTGGCGGATACAACACCAGGACATGTGCTGTGAAGGCGCGTATGCCTTTTTCTGTGGCTGCAGAAAGTTGTTCCCATTGTTTCAATGATATTGTAGCCCCCCGGGGTTGAACATCATGTTCCTCAGCTCACATGCCAAAATACTTTCTGGCTAATCATTAGACAAGCAATGACTTGGTAGCAGCCGCTGACCATTCATCTGTAGCGTTGTGGCCACTTTGGCATGGGGTAGGGTGCAAAGAGCACACAGCACAAGAACACAATATGGTAAATTAGATAAACAGAGCAAGGTCTATCCATAAGTTATTTACAAAGAGAAATATCTAATCCCATCTCATTAAGTTAAAAACATGTAATCAAAATAAACGGTTGGTGTAAACGGAGTTCAACTGTTCAGGAAGCACCAACCATTTCTCGGCAGTGATTGAGCAAACACGATCCCCCACGAGACGAGAGAAAGCTATACCGGCATCCCCTGGCGTGGTGGGCGATTGCAGGCCCCAGGACTCGACTCACCTTGTGTCTTTGTCTATCATGCGCAGGAGTAGGCCGCATACAGTTACCGCGTCGTTCCATGGAGACGCATTTCTATAAAGCGCTTGGGTGCTTTCTTTCTCTCTGAAGTGTATTTGTGCCACCGAGCTCCGGGGTTGTGCAGTGCACACATGTAGGCTCTGTGTTTTTTCATCTCCCACCTTCTGGAGAAGGACGTGAATACAGACACACCCAGGGGTGGACTGGGAACCAACCAAAAGTGTCCCTGGAAAGACTTTTCAATGTGGCCACATATCACACATTTTCAGCAAAGCCAACCATTCTGCTATGAGAACATTTGGAAATAAAACACAAAAGAGGCCCACCGGGAAATCTCCAGAGTTCCACCCCTGCACACACACTCTCTAACAGACAACACGTGACTGAGTTACTATATGCTTTCCATCTTCAGCATAATCTAAAAATATTCACAAAATTAATATCAAACCTCTTACACTTCTACAAACAAATATTTGATCAATGTACAGTTATGAAGAAACTTTTTTGAACATGTGTACATCTACTAAATGTGTGAGGGGCTGTTAGAGACATAATTCAGCATTTCCAACACATATTTCTGGAGCATAAACAATGTGTAATATACTAAAAAGTAAATATGAAATAATAAAGCATGGCACACTAAATTTGTTTATAGGACTAATTTAACTATAGGAACATTACTGTTTACGTAACAACAATTTAAGTCTATGCGGTATGCAATTCAGTCAGTGAAAACATGTGTTTTGTTTCAGTCGGCAGAGTGCACATTTTTCATTCCATTCCAGATAGAATTAATTCAATAAACAGTTGTTTTTATTTGTCGTTTCCACTATGTGCATTTCAGTACAAGTTATATTCAATCTGTATAATGTCACACAATTATTTCAAAATTTAGAAACGAGTTTTCACCATATAGTATGTTACTTTCAACATAAATCATATTGTTTTCAGTAGTCAGCATACACGACTCAGAATTTGAATTCAGTCTATTTCTTTTGATTCTATAATATATGGACATTGTCAAGATATGATATCAATATTTTACCATGCAATATCATTAGTTCATTATATCATATATGTACTAAGTGGATTTTATATGGTTTTTTGTAACAGATATATGAATATTATGTCCCTAATAGCCCCTCATAGAAAGGCATATGTTTATTTATTTATTTTACCAACCATTGTTGCTGCATTAGTATAACGGTTGAAACCACTCTTATCCTTTTTATCGGATCTGATTTGATGCGTCACCTGCTTTCTAAACTGCCCTTTTGAGGGAAAGTAACATCCACATACCACTTGTCACTTTACTCCACATTTGCCCCTCACTCCAGAATGTGCACTAACTCATCACTCGCTGGGGCCACGCACATTGCTAACCTCCCCTCCTGCGGTTGGCCTTGCACTGTGCTAGCGTTGTGTAAGGAAGTTGTCAAGTTTAAACAGGTCAATAATACAAACAAAGAATACTTCATTGCTTTTGCATTAGTTTGCAAATAATTAACCAACACAGTGTTAACTTTTCAAGAATTGCAACAAATGTGTGATTGTTTAAGAAAATTGTCTACCACACTACCAAAGCTAATTGTTTGAAACATTCTTTTAAATTAAGTCAAGTATTGCTGAGAACTTTTTTTAAACTAAGAAAAATATTGTTTTAATTGTAAACACATGTGCGCATGCTCCTGCTCTGCACTGTTTTACGGAAGTACAGTAAACACGTGCAGAGAAAGGACAGGCCATGATGGAAGATAGTTGTAAAATCAAAGTGAGGAATGTTTTTTAAACTTCACTACATGCAACAATATTCAGCCAATTTTTTAAACACATCCATAAAAGCGATTTTTAAAAAAATGTGTATTTTAATATTAACAGTCTTTATTTCATTGTAGAAGATATATATTAATTTCTCAAGAAACAAATTTAATGAAACAACGTATTATCCATCCTTGTAGCCTTGTGTCATGTTTAGTGCCTCTCGTGTCACCTGACTTTGCGGTACTGCATCCTCAGGGCCACTCAGCATCAGGGATGCGGGGAGTTTCTGCTCACGTACTTGCAGTTTGCTCAGCATTGCAGGCCTTAGAGGCTAACTCTTCCCCTTCTAAGATATTTGCTTCATTCTCTGGCATCAGTGGTCCAAGTGTTTTTTCTTTTTCTGGAGTTGACAGGCTTCCCGATCAAAGATTAAGCGGGTGCAATTACAGGTTTTCAGGTATAAACCTAACGAGTTTAGAAAACCACCTTTCTAGTAGCTCATGGTGTGTTGCAAGGAGTCGCATCCACCGCCCTCTGGCTAGACCCTTGTGTTTCCCTTGGTTCTCAATTCACCATCTTTGTCCACCGTTCCAGTTTGTCCCCCCTTGTTTCCTTTCGCTGTTTCATGGATCCTCTGTCAGTTTGTTTTCACCCATTACGGACTCCTTTGTTTCCTTTGGTTCTCAGTTCTCCCCTTTTGTCCACCTTTCCAGTTTGTCCCCCCCTTGTATCCTTTTGCTGTTTCATGGTTCCTCTGTCAGTTTATTTTCACCCATTACAGACTCCTTTGTTTCCTTTGGTTCTTAGTTCTCCCTTTTTGTCCACCTTTCCAGTTTGCCCCCCCCCTTGTTTCCTTGTGTTTCATGGTTCCTCTGTCAGTTTGTTTTCACCCATTACAGCCCCCTTTGTTTCCTTTGGTTCTCAGTTCTCCCTTTTTGTCCACCTTTCCAGTTTGTCCCCCCCCCCCTTGTTTCCTTTTGTTGTTTCATGGTTCCTCTGTCAGTTTGTTTTCACCCATTACAGACTCCTTTGTTTCCTTTGGTTCTCAGTTCTCCCTTTTTGTCCACCTTTCCAGTTTGTCCACCCTTGTTTCCTTTTGCTGTTTCATGGTTCCTCTGTCAGTTTGTTTTCACCCATTACAGACCCCTTTGTTTCCTTTGGTTCTCAGTTCTCCCTTTTTGTCCACCTTTCCAGTTTGTCCCCCCCTTGTATCCTTTTGCTGTTTCATGGTTCCCCTGTCAGTTTATTTTCACCCATTACAGACTCGTTTGTTTCCTTTGGTTCTCAGTTCTCCCTTTTTGTCCACCTTTCCAGTTTGCCCCCCCCTTGTTTCCTTGTGTTTCATGGTTCCTCTGTCAGTTTGTTTTCACCCATTACAGCCCCCTTTGTTTCCTTTGGTTCTCAGTTCTCCCTTTTTGTCCACCTTTCCAGTTCCCCCCCCTTGTTTCCTTTTGTTGTTTCATGGTTCCTCTGTCAATTTGTTTTCACCCATTACAGACTCCTTTGTTTCCTTTGGTTCTCAGTTCTCCCTTTTTGTCCACCTTTCCAGTTTGTCCACCCTTGTTTCCTTTTGCTGTTTCATGGTTCCTCTGTCAGTTTGTTTTCACCCATTACAGACCCCTTTGTTTCCTTTGGTTCTCAGTTCTCCCTTTTTGTCCACCTTTCCAGTTTGCCCCCCCCTTGTTTCCTTTTGCTGTTTCATGGTTCCTCTGTCAGTTTGTTTTCACCCATTACAGACTCCTTTGTTTCCTTTGGTTCTCAGTTCTCCCTTTTTGTCCACCTTTCAGTTTGTCCCCCCCTTGTATCCTTTTGCTGTTTCATGGTTCCTCTGTCAGTTTATTTTCACCCATTACAGACTCCTTTGTTTCCTTTGGTTCTCAGTTCTCCCTTTCTGTCCACCTTTCCAGTGTGCCCCCCCCTTGTTTCCTTGTGTTTCATGGTTCCTCTGTCAGTTTGTTTTCACCCATTACAGCCCCCTTTGTTTCCTTTGGTTCTCAGTTCTCCCTTTTTGTCCACCTTTCCAGTTTGTCCCCCCCCTTGTTTCCTTTTGCTGTTTCATGGTTCCTCTGTCAGTTTGTTTTCACCCATTACAGACCCCTTTGTTTCCTTTGGTTCTCAGTTCTCCCTTTTTGTCCACCTTTCCAGTTTTCCCCCCTTGTTTCCTTGTGTTTCATGGTTCCTCTGTCAGTTTGTTTTCACCCATTACAGACCCCTTTGTTTCCTTTGGTTCTCAGTTCTCCCTTTTTGTCCACCTTTCCAGTTTTCCCCCCTTGTTTCCTTGTGTTTCATGGTTCCTCTGTCAGTTTGTTTTCACCCATTACAGACCTCTTTGTTTCCTTTGGTTCTCAGTTCTCCCTTTTTGTCCACCTTTCCAGTTTGTCCACCCTTGTTTCCTTTTGCTGTTTCATGGTTTCTCTGTCAGTTTGTTTTCACCCATTACAGACCCCTTTGTTTCCTTTGGTTCTCAGTTCTCCTTTTTTGTCCACCTTTCCAGTTTGCCCCCCCCCTTGTTTCCTTTTGCTGTTTCATGGTTCCTCTGTCAGTTTGTTTTCACCCACTACAGACTCCTTTGTTTCCTTTGGTTCTCAGTTCTCCCTTTTTGTCCACCTTTCCAGTTTTCCCCCCTTGTTTCCTTGTGTTTCATGGTTCCTCTGTCAGTTTGTTTTCACCCATTACAGACCTCTTTGTTTCCTTTGGTTCTCAGTTCTCCCTTTTTGTCCACCTTTCCAGTTTGTCCACCCTTGTTTCCTTTTGCTGTTTCATGGTTTCTCTGTCAGTTTGTTTTCACCCATTACAGACCCCTTTGTTTCCTTTGGTTCTCAGTTCTCCTTTTTTGTCCACCTTTCCAGTTTGCCCCCCCCCTTGTTTCCTTTTGCTGTTTCATGGTTCCTCTGTCAGTTTGTTTTCACCCACTACAGACTCCTTTGTTTCCTTTGGTTCTCAGTTCTCCCTTTTTGTCCACCTTTCCAGTTTGTCCCCCCCTTGTATGCTTTTGCTGTTTCATGGTTCCTCTGTCAGTTTATTTTCACCCATTACAGACTCCTTTGTTTCCTTTGGTTCTCAGTTCTCCCTTTTTGTCCACCTTTCCAGTTTGCCCCCCCCCCCTTGTTTCCTTGTGTTCCATGGTTCCTCTGTCAGTTTGTTTTCACCCATTACAGCCCCCTTTGTTTCCTTTGGTTCTCAGTTCTCCCTTTTTGTCCACCTTTCCAGTTTGCCCCCCCCCCCTTGTTTCCTTGTGTTCCATGGTTCCTCTGTCAGTTTGTTTTCACCCATTACAGACTCCTTTGTTTCCTTTGGTTCTCAGTTCTCCCTTTTTGTCCACCTTTCCAGTTTGTCCACCCTTGTTTCCTTTTGCTGTTTCATGGTTCCTCTGTCAGTTTGTTTTCACCCATTACAGACCCCTTTGTTTCCTTTGGTTCTCAGTTCTCCCTTTTTGTCCACCTTCCCAGTTTGCCCCCCCTTGTTTCCTTGTGTTTCATGGTTCCTCTGTCAGTTTGTGTTCACCCATTACAGACCCCTTTGTTTCCTTTGGTTCTCAGTTCTCCCTTTTTGTCCACCTTTCCAGTTTGTCCACCCTTGTTTCCTTTTGCTGTTTCATGGTTCCTCTGTCAGTTTGTTTTCACCCATTACAGACCCCTTTGTTTCCTTTGGTTCTCAGTTCTCCCTTTTTGTCCACCTTTCCAGTTTGCCCCCCCTTGTTTCCTTTTGCTGTTTCATGGTTCCTCGGTCAGTTTGTTTTCACCCATTACAGACTCCTTTGTTTCCTTTGGTTCTCAGTTGTTCCTTTTTGTCCACCTTTCCAGTTTGTCCCCCCCTTGTATCCTTTTGCTGTTTCATCGTTCCTCTGTCAGTTTATTTTCACCCATTACAGACTCCTTTGTTTCCTTTGGTTCTCAGTTCTCCCTTTTTGTCCACCTTTCCAGTTTGCCCCCCCTTGTTTCCTTGTGTTTCATGGTTCCTCTGGCAGTTTGTTTTCACCCATTACAGCCCCCTTTGTTTCCTTTGGTTCTCAGTTCTCCCTTTTTGTCCACCTTTCCAGTTTTCCCCCCCCCCCCCTTGTTTCCTTTTGTTGTTTCATGGTTCCTCTGTCAGTTTGTTTTCACCCATTACAGACTCCTTTGTTTCCTTTGGTTCTCAGTTCTCCCTTTTTGTCCACCTTTCCAGTTTGTCCACCCTTGTTTCCTTTTGCTGTTTCATGGTTCCTCTGTCAGTTTGTTTTCACCCATTACAGACCCCTTTGTTTCCTTTGGTTCTCAGTTCTCCCTTTTTGTCCACCTTTCCAGTTTGCCCCCCCTTGTTTCCTTTTGCTGTTTCATGGTTCCTCTGTCAGTTTGTTTTCACCCATTACAGACTCCTTTGTTTCCTTTGGTTCTCAGTTCTCCCTTTTTGTCCACCTTTCCAGTTTGTCCCCCCCTTGTATCCTTTTGCTGTTTCATGGTTCCTCTGTCAGTTTATTTTCACCCATTACAGACTCCTTTGTTTCCTTTGGTTCTCAGTTCTCCCTTTTTGTCCACCTTTCCAGTTTGCCCCCCCCCCTTGTTTCCTTGTGTTTCATGGTTCCTCTGTCAGTTTGTTTTCACCCATTACAGCCCCCTTTGTTTCCTTTGGTTCTCAGTTCTCCCTTTTTGTCCATCTTTCCAGTTTGTCCCCCCCCCCCCTTGTTTCCTTTTGTTGTTTCATGGTTCCTCTGTCAGTTTGTTTTCACCCATTACAGACTCCTTTGTTTCCTTTGGTTCTCAGTTCTCCCTTTTTGTCCACCTTCCCAGTTTGCCCCCCCTTGTTTCCTTGTGTTTCATGGTTCCTCTGTCAGTTTGTTTTCACCCATTACAGACCCCTTTGTTTCCTTTGGTTCTCAGTTCTCCCTTTTTGTCCACCTTTCCAGTTTGCCCCCCCTTGTTTCCTTGTGTTTCATGGTTCCTCTGTCAGTTTGTTTTCACCCATTACAGACCCCTTTGTTTCCTTTGGTTCTCAGTTCTCCCTTTTTGTCCACCTTTCCAGTTTGTCCACCCTTGTTTCCTTTTGCTGTTTCATGGTTCCTCTGTCAGTTTGTTTTCACCCATTACAGACCCCTTTGTTTCCTTTGGTTCTCAGTTCTCCCTTTTTGTCCACTTTCCAGTTTGTCCACCCTTGTTTCCTTTTGCTGTTTCATGGTTCCTCTTTTACCCATCATATTCTTCTTCTGCCTGCTGTCTGAATATCCTTTCTTATGCATTTCTTCCATCTGCCCTGGGTTCTGCCTCTTGTATAATACTGAATTGCACCCTTGCTTGGTCTGGGGGAAGCACAACGCACAACTGAGTGCAGGAAAAAGACTGATGAACAACTGTGTGCCGTGCTTCCCCCAGGTGCAAGTCGGAGACATGTTGCAGAGAGGTGGTGGCAGGGCTGTCACAGGGTGAGGTCCGGGGCAAAACATTTGGTGAGGCCCCTTCATGTTTTGCATTTGGCCAGTGGCACAGTCTCCACGTTTGCCATAGCAATGTGTATGGCAGGTCATCCAATCCCTATGCTTTCCTCCAGTGCCTCCATTACAAACATTGCTCCAAAAGACTGATAAAACCTCTTCAAGCCAATGTAATTTAGTATGAATTGGGTTAATGCAGTCATGTTTATTCAGGCGTACAATATGTCTAGCAGTTGAGCTGTGAAAAGGTTGCATTTGGGAGAGACTTGAAAAGGGGAGCCCTAAATTCAGAGCATTGTCATAGTTAAGGCGGACATGTCACAGCAAAGCATTTGGCACTGTTGAAAGTAGTGAAAGCATTATCTTCAAGCGCTTATTAGAAATAAATATCCATATCAACTAAACCTGTGAAGATGTGCTCAGTTGCTTGAATTGTCCACATCCCGGTTTCACCATTTAACCAAAGTGTGTGATCCTGGGCTGATAATTTAATCACAGCAGCTCTGTAATGCACTTCAGAGCGTATGTTAATATATCATGCTGTTATTTAAATAAAGCCTGACTTTAGAGTTGCTCCATATATAGCAATACCTATACACTAGACACAACGGTTGGCTTTGCCCGTGTTTGTTTTTAGCAGAACTTCAGTGCAAGGAACACATTTAAGTCAAGTGGCTGAAGGCATCATAGGTAAAGCCATTTTTATTACACCAGTAGCACATTCATAGTTGCTATTAAGCCATTAGCTCACAGACTGCTTAGAAATAACACTGACAGGTTTGATGTTACTGCTTGATAGAACAGGGTCAAAGATCTCAGGGGGATTTGCTTTTTATGTGGACTGGCAGGTAGCTGGTGGGAATGGCCATAGGAATTGACATGCCCAGGGACAGTGAATGGGAGTGTAATAAAACAACGTGCTCACGCCGTGTCTCCTTCCTCACCTGTTAGCTCCATCCTAGCTGTGCTCCAATACAAGTGCCCCTTTATAGGTGGCGCTTTGGCACCAAGTAATAGCTAAAAGTAAAAATTGCCTAAAGTTTAAGGGAGAGGGCGGGGAGGATAGAGAAATATGCAGAGGAGGGGGAATAAAGGTAGACAGAGAAGGCAAACAGGGTATGTGAGCCACAGAGGAGAGTGTGCAAAAACCCACTTCTGTATTAAGGTAACTGCTCGCCCACATATTGCTAGACTACCATTTCAGGCCACAGACAGTGCCACATTAGCACTCCCTGCACTCGGGCGGTCATGCAGGATTCGCACTGCCCGTCTATGCCATCTCCCAGTAGGGCTTCTGCAGGAATTCCATGGCTGCTTCGGGCTTAGTGAAGGTGCATTCTTGGCATCATGTGTTCTCCCACATTAGATCACCCTCCTAGATTAACCTTTCGTTTCGATAGTTAGCAAATCGTATTTACATACATGAATATGTGCAATTGCTGTTCGTCATGTGTTGCCCAACATCATTGCCACTCGTCCTGTTATTTCAGTTGCTAGCTGATCTTGGGCCGGGCTGCACCACCAGGTTTTTATCCACAAAATCATTAGCCACCTCTGGGGATTACTCGCATCTCAAACAAACGCAAAAAGCGTCGTAGGTGAGTAGCTGGCTTCTAATCTGCCATTCTCTTAGCTCCTTCTTAACCCCTTAACTGCCAGGCTATTATGCAAGTCTATACACATGGTGCTGGAGCTCAAATTTGTAAAGTCCATACGATGTCCATAACAAGTATTAGCACCCGACAGTTGACACTTGTCCAATCAGGATGATCAAATAGAGGGCATTATTTAGTAGTACATACCTGTATTCCGAGCAGACTGACTGGCTGCTCACAACCCAGCCTCTACATATTTCCTCCTAGCTTCAAACACCCTTCTATCCATGGCCACGTAACTCCCTAACCAGCCTTTAATGACAAGCCCTGGCAACAATCCTCTCTATTGACCACTCCTTGGATGTTACAAAAATGCAAGATGAGCACCCCTGAGAGCCCATCGGTCCTTTCTATGGCAACCATCTTTGCTGGGTGTTGTCACAAAGGAAAAGGTTCTTTGCATTGCAGTTTGGTGCAACAAAGTAGATGGTGACATCACACCACCCTTTCTTTACTGTGGCCTACGATCTTGAGCAAAGAGCCATTACCGCCTGGTAATGTCCATCAAACTCATCATCATGGTTTAAGAAAACGATCTTGGTGGGCATTGAGCAATAAAAAAGGTAATTGGGTTAGATCAGTTAAATGGCGACTGAAAGGGGTTAACATTTTATGTTGAAATCTACAAGCCAGCCATAAAAGTTACTCTTGCCACCTCAGTTCTATTCAGTCACACAGGTAACTGTCAACTATGGGGGAGGGGGGGTTTCTGTGTGTGTGTCAGAAAGTAATACAATCTGGGAGTCAAAACATGTAGAAAGGAAATCACACAGAATATTACTACAGCACAGTTGTAGAAATTATCAGCGACATAACAACAAAAAAACAGCAGCATTGGCCTGTAGAACGGGACATTTCTGCAAAACCTGTAGGGATGGTTAGCCCTAGCCAACTGGCAGGCATGAGGTATAGAGAGGTTGTGGGAGGCGTAGTATGTAACCAAGACCAATGAGTACTATACCTGATCAAAGGAGAAAGAACGGCTGCCATGCCTAGACCATGCTCTTACTGTCCCATTAATAGTATAGCAGCCCTGCCGAGATGTACCAGTTCGGTACAAATGTACCAGCCGTCCGGTAAAGTGGTAGGACTGCCCCAATAAATACATTCCAGCTCTTCTGTGAAGTGCATGCAGTTCACTCTTAATGTAGCACTAAAACAACTGCTGCCATATTAAGCAGATGAGAAGTGTCTGTAGTTCCCCATTAAATCAAATGTATTGCAGTCCTGTTATGAAGTGTCAGGCCAATATGTATGACATATATGAACTATCACTGGAAGTGCAAGGCATTATGTTATGGGTTATATTTGGCAGCGGGGCCTTGCAGGTTTTACGGACAGTCAGATCTGTAAGAGAGATACAGGGCTGCATTCAAGAACAAACACGTGTGTAGCGCCACTCTGTCAACAGTGCCATGGGACACAGGCTCCTTGCTCAGGGAACTCCCAACGGCGCCTGATGCAAGTGCTGCGAACAGCAGGAGAGGGAGTAGTGTGTAGTGGTGCTGAGGACTGGAGAGACACGGACGAAGGGCTCACACTTAGGACCCGCTGGGAGCCGAGCAGCAGTGGAGGCATGCACTGTCTCCTGGACCCAGTGCAGAGTGTGGGCATGTGTCCATCCAACAGCAGCATTGCGTCTGCAGTGGGATCGTGATATCCGCCAGTTTCCTGCGTTTGGGCCGGCTCCATGCACCCCCCCAGCCCCCGTGCCCTGTCCTTCTGCTGATGGAGCACGCTGGGGCAGGTGGCAGGACATAGCAAATCAAATGTAATATATGTATAATGTATATTCCAAATTTTTAACAACAACAACAGCAGCAGCGGGTCGCGGCAGCATTTATTTACTTACTTTTGGTCAGATACTCAGATGAGTCTCTTCGAATGAGTCACGGCTCCGCTCCCCTCGCCTCCGACTAGGGCCCTGGGCTGGAGTCACAGCCATTAATGGCCAAGCAGCAGCCAGCCCAGCAGCAGGGCAGGTGAGGCTGAGCCAGGCAGGCAGCTCCACAAAACAAAGGGCTGACACCGCTCGTCGCCTGTCTTCTCCCCCTTTCTGCGATCGAGTCGACTACTAGCCAGCCAGGCCTACCTGCTGCAATCACACTGGCACATGTGCCCTGCTCAAGTGTGGCACCGCACGCAGAGCTCCCAGACAGACCCAATGCGCATGACTGGCAGCCTGGCGCCAACTTGGCGGGACTCTGGAGCAGTCAGTGCGACCAATTGGCTGCTGGGTCTGGGCTTGGGCTGAGGAGCTCACACATCCCTGGGCCAGCCCATTGTTCATGAAGTGTGAAAATGACAACTTGTTACTCGACAACAGTTTTGAGTGCTCATGGCGGACCCCCTCACCCTCCCATGCTGTGTGATGCTCTTGTTTTGCATCTTTCTCTGCTGCAAGCCTGGTGCTGCAGCCAGCAAATCAATGGAAACTCACACCTCGGCCCACAAAATGACACCCCATGACCCAGGCAGCCGCGAGGACCCCCTGAGCGCGAGGCCTGGGGCAGTTTGCCCCCCCCTGTAACCCACTCGTAACGGCCCTGGGTGGTGGGGGTAAGACAAGGGTGTTGTGGGGGAGCAGGAATCATAGGGATGGAGGGAGTTGTGAGAAAGGGCCCGAAGTGGGAACAGAAGATGTGGATGGACCCCTAAAAGAGAAAACAAACAGGGGGAGATGAAAAGAGCAGCTTTGCAGGAGGCGGCTTATTAAAAGCGACCTTCTGCAACGTCGCTCTCTTCAAACACCAGGATTCAATCCGAGATCCGCCTTGCTTACGTGGCCTGAACAAGCGAATGCAGTTAAATACCACAGAGGCTTTTGCTTTTGGCCTGTTTTCTGAATCAGATATTCTATCCCCTTGGTTACCACAGCTGACCTAGTTCTTCTTCGAATAGGCAGTAAAGTGGCTACAATGTAGGTCTGACCAAACCTTCTGGGCTAAAAGCGAACTGTGAAAGTCACCAAATCTTAAAAAGTCGTCTTTATTTGCCTGAACCCGGAAGTGGCTTGCACATTGATGGTTTCCTCCAATAAGGAAGGATTGAGGCAAGAAGACAGCTCGGGGCTTTCAAAACTTGTAAATACCCAACAGAAGAAAGAAGATATCAATCATAGTTTATTGTCTCCTCGGGTGTGCTTGTTACATTGATTGGAAATGCAATGGGACGTCTTAGCTTCAAAACCATAGATCCGCTTACAGTGTACCATGGAGAGCTTCCATGTTCAAACTTGATTGCCGCGTGTCATAGATACCGTGTTGATTTTGCATCATGGAAGCCTGGAAGGAAAATCTGTAAGGTGAATATTCTGTTAAAAAGGTACTTAGATAACCTGCAAGTGTGCCTCCTGGACGATGGTGAAAATGGAATGAATCAATGGTGCAGAATAAGGGGTGAAATGAGCAATCCAAAATAACTCCTTTGCAGCTGGTTAAAGAGTAAACAATCAATTGAAATGAGAATGCATCAGTTGAGATGTCTCAACACAGTGAACAAACACTTTGCAGGTTTATTTCATACAAACCAGGCAAAACATGATGCCATGGCCCACAGTATACATTCAAGAAAACAGGATTAGAAAGTGATTCATTTCATGGAGGAGACATTTTGTGAGCTCTGTAAATTCCAGCATCTGAGTACAACAAACACAACTAGACATCCAAGGAATCAATCCAAATATTCTTCCCGGCACAAGTTCAAAGGAGAAAGGGAGTACCTTGACTGGATTGCATGGGAAGTGAAAGATTGACACATATTCCATGATTTAGCTAGAAGGACACTTTCACAGTTACATGTGATAAAATGTGCCCAGAAGAATTGACATTCAAGGGCGCCACAACTCCATGCTCCAGTGTAAGAGGTGTACACAATCTGGCCATGGGAGTGAAACTAAGAGTGATGTCGCCAATGTTGGGATTAATTATAAATGGGAGAGAAAAGAGCAGTGGGGAAGATAGAAAAGGTGAAAAAAAGGAAAAGGACGAAGACAAGAGGCTGGCTGACGACCACCCAAAGATGAGGCGGCATTGACAAGGACTACCAACACACGAAGACTATCCAGCATTTAGCGAAGCTAGTATCTAGGCAAGATGTCAGGCAGAGAGACTTCATTCTTGGTACGCACACCATAGCACATTCTAGATTTACTGCACAATGCTCCACTATCACCGACGCCACACCTCTCAGACATTTCAACACAGTATGTTACAAGATAAGATTGGTGTGAAACACAGCACCATTGCCTAATAACCTAGATTTCCAATCTAGCTTTTGAGTTACTCTCACTCAAAGAGTTCTGTTGAGAATCACAATAACCAAGTGACCAGATCCTGCTTTGAATTCCGACGGGTGCCCAGTGATTATAAGAAAGCGCCTTCACGTTGAGCACATGGGTGCAAATAGGCAGTCACTTAAAGCGCAGTGTCATTTTCTGGTAGGGCGTTTACTTTAGTCGCACAACATTTGCAGTACTTCACACAAATTCAGATGGAGAAATGACATTATACGCGTTTTATATGCATTTAATTGTGCATTCAACAGTCCTGTCGTTGTTTAAAATAGATAACTAATTCCAAGCATTTCATGTGACCTTTTTGCTCCTTCCGTAACTAAGTGCACACTACTAGTTTATGCTAAACCTAAATGACATTTATTTGCACTTTCCTAAGACTCAAGGTTCATCGATTAAATGTATGCATATTTAAAATTGCATTGCCTGTGAGATTTTATGTGTGCACAGTCTACATGTCACGTTGTTTGGAGGGCATGTTTGTTTTTTCTCCTTTTTTGTTGTCAGTTTTGCCTTGCTGTGTAGGTTTTGGCGCACTGCGTGTGCGAGAACAAATATGGTAGGGTCCACCAGCAGGGGGAGAGAAGCCGTCTGTGAGGGGATTTCACCTTAGGATGCTCCACCCTGCCCGCCTCCGCTCCTGAGAGAAAGAGCGGTAGCGGTTGCTCGCACTAAGTAACAGCCGCCAGGTAGGAAAGGGAAAGAGAGAGAAAGGGAAGTTAGAGCTGTAAAGACTGGAGGGGGGTCTGTACTTCTGCTCTCTATATGGTAGAGGAGAGGCACAGAGGACCCCAGCCAAGATCCTCTATTACAGTAGCAATGGACGAGCAAGCAAGGCCTAGCTTCTCAGGAGGTGATGCAGGCTCGTTCTTAAGTACAGTGTAGTCCCCAAGCCCCCACAAAGGAATGTCCACACACTGTATTACTGAAAACACAGTCTTTATATAATTAATATTCAAGGTTATGTACACTATCACAATAACTCACTTTGTGCTCCGAAAAACAACAATGGTAAATATATACAGTTCTAAAGTGGTACCACAATTATTATCAGATCTCATTAAAGTGCGTCAACTATACTCTTGGTCAAATGTCACACAGATCACTTAATAAAGGCAACCAACAATAGACATAGGAGGAAAGCAGTTGGTTAGAACAATTGGCAGAATACTGGCCCCTACCACTAGACACAGTTCTGTGTGGAGATCCCCCCACCTGGGCAACCTGTAAAATAAAGATATAATGCAAGCCCAGTCCATATATTGTTCTATAAGTCTTATTTCCTTCTATAATGTTTCTACCCCCCCAATGTACCTGGTAGAGCAGAGTTCTTCGAAAAGGCGTCGATGGATCCTTCTTGATTGACTCCCTTTAAAGCAGGAGCCACGGATCATCGAGAGGCATCGAAGAAGGTGAACTTGGCGTCAGCGACGTCCAGCGAGGATGAGGTGTGCGGTGCACCTCGGCGTTGGGTAGTTCAGGACCGCAAAGAGTTTCATTCTCCTCGGCGCATCGGCGTCCTCGAATTTCTCCGGCGGGATAAAGCGGTCGTCGGTGCGGACAAGGGAGTCCTTCGATTCAACATTCTTGGGCAAAGGAATGGACGTCTCCGGTCATCTATGGCATGGCGCCAAGAGGTCCCCTCTTCTTGGCAACGTGGCTTCGACAGGCCTCCAGCGGTTACGGCGATACTCCGAACCCGGGTCGACAGCAATGGACTTCGAAGGCATCGATGTCTGGGTGCTTCACTTTGTTCTCCTCAGCGGTCCCCGTCTCCGGTCGGCGGCAGCCTTTCGAGGGTCTGTGTTCCAGGGAGCTTCAGGAAAGGTTAGCGGTGCTCAATGGTCCCTCAGAGCACGGGAAGAGGGCGCCTAACCAGGTCCTCTCTCGGATCAGTCCTCGACGAACTCGCCAGCTTTCGCATCGGGTCGAAGCAAATGCAGCAGCAGTTCTTCTTCCTCCAGCTTGGCGTCGAGGATCAGCACTTCCAGTTACTCTTGAAGTGTAGACACAGCTTCTGGACAATTTCCAGTGGTGAGAGGTCCCCAGATATACTATTCTGCCTCTAATCCACACTGCTGGGTCACACTCAGCAGCCAATCATACAGAAGGGCATTCATGCAGTCAGCCAGCCAATCAGGCATACAGTGCCTTCAGGCCATACTCCTCCCTCTCAGACACTCACAACAAGGAATGTGGATTGGGACAAGTACCCAGCCATTCAACACTACACACTGCCTTCATACCAGTTTTGGGCAGGGCTGTCTCAGTCTTTGTCTCTCATACCAGAAACCAGACAGCCACAACAAGAAGTGCATATTGGTCACACACTCCATTCACCCAGGTCCCACCCACAGGGTGTACCCACAACATACAGTCACTGAGAAGGCTCCAGCCAGTCTGGCCTGGACTTCACAACAAGACCATATATGGAACTTCCACCCAACAGCCAGTCAGGGGGAAGGGGCAGAGTCAGGGCTTCCCAGGACTTTGGGAAAACAAGGTAACAGGAAATATGAAGCAAGAGGCCACAGGGGCCATCTTGTTTCCTATCAGGAATCAACTGATTCCAATGGCAGGGCCTGGGTATCCTAAAATGGAGGATACCCAGAGCACCTGTCAGATTCAGCATGGAGCTGCCACGAGCCCATACTCTGCTCTGTGGGCCACACACAGGTGCCCAAAAACATACACTAGGGGCACAGGGTTGCACCCCCCACCCATGGGTGCCATAAGGGTATCCCATGGGTCTGTACACCAAAACAAAAACAGGAAGAGCTGCACTGCCAGGAGTCCCACATGGGCTCTTGGGCAGAAAACAATACAGAACACAAATGAAAAAGGACTACAGGACAAGGACAGGGAGGCACTGTCCCTCCAATGCATTTCCAGCATCACAAAAGCCCTGCGTGAGCCGCCATATTGGATGGAAGGAAATATTATCCTCCCCGTCCCAAGAATGCCGGGAGGTGGTACACAAGCAGTAGCCCCTCTGAGGTGGGTTTGGGCCGACTCATGGGGTTTGGATCACCCTTGTATGGGAGGTTTACCTTTATCTTCTGGAGGCCAGTCTGGCCTGCCTTGTATGTACAGTATTCACTCCGACCTCTCGGCTATATCCCCAATTGGGGTTGGGAACGTGAGGTAATCTGCTGTAAGGAGGACTTTGCCAGTCAGGAATTCCTCCGGGAGCTATTCCAAGGGGCCTTGCTGAGCGTGGTGCTGTGGTGTTTTTTTCGGCCGGTAGTCTGACTGGGCGACTGGTGTATGGTAGTGATAAGTGTTGTACGTCCCCGTGGTATTCTGCATCTACCTGTAGTGAATGGGACACTGGTCGGATCAAACTAGTTATGTATTTGTCAAATGTGAATGTGCACGTTCATACGTCATCCCACTGATACGTCAGACTATTTATTTGTCAAATGTGAAAGCGCACGTCCAAAAGGTAATCCCACAGAGATATCTGGTTATTTAATGATCAAACGTGAATGCGCACATTCTCAAGTGATCCCACTGATATGTCAGACTATTTATTTATCAAATGTGAATGTGCACGTTCTCAGGAATCCAACAGAGATATCTGGTTATTTAATTATCAAACGTGAATGTGCACGTTCTTAAGAGATCCCACTGATATGTCAGACTATTAAATGTGAAAGCGCACGTTCTCAGGTAATCCCACCGAGATATCTGGTTATTTAATGATCAAATGTGAATGTGCTAGTTCTCAGGGACCACCACATGACCTACTTAAACATTATGGCAGCAAATGTGTCATTTATGCTAACAAAAGGAATGGAATGTGAACTGTAAAGTTTAGTCCTTACATGTACTAGCCGAGAGCGCCTCCGCTAGGAGCACAGTGTTGTAATACTGTTCATATGTATTGAGGATTGGTTTGAGAGAGTTCCATTACATAAACCAAAAGCGGTTCACACTTGTTATGAAAAGTAATACTGTGTCTGTGTATTTAATTATGGGCAGCAAGTCCTGCAGTCAGTCATCTGGGCTGACCTACTTTAGGCCCGCATAGGGTCTGTCTATCATCCCCCTGGGTTGTTCATATTTTGCACATGTGTGCAGTAAGGTGTTGTATTTCTATGCTGCGGTCTCCTACAGGTTGCCACTCACACAGTCCTACTGACTAAAGGGGAGAAACACGTACACATATATTTGTGACGATTATTTTCAATATACCAAAAACGTGTTTCATGATTTGTACACTTGAGAAGAAGCGCACGAGAGAATGTTGGTGTGTGAAAACTAAAAAGCGTGTCTGTTTTTTCAGGGACGGAATACTTTTAGATGAGAGCCACACCATTTTATCATCGGTTTTTTTAAGGTCTCCCAGGAGAGATGTTTGCTCTATCTCTTTGTAGCCTGGCAGTTTCGTGGATTAAGCAGGCAGCATCTTGAGTTTGGCGGCAAGCTGGCATTAACTGCACACACTGGTTAGCAAGAAATACCAGGGCCCTATGTCTGCAAAGCTCATGCTCTACAGCAAATTCCAGTACAATCTAGTGATACTGGCCGAGAGCCAGCATGTGTATATGGTCAGAGGGACACCTGCCCACCTCCACACATCCCGGCAATCAGATGCAGGGAAAATTTAAACAACAACTGCCCATGACATCATCACATTACCGTCCCAACCATGAAATGGACGGTGTCAATGGAAACCATCCTCTCTAACTTTGCATCAAAAACATATGTAACGAGTCATCCCTGCAGCTAATGGGGACAGAGAAACGGTTACATCGGCACTAGTATACAGGCTAGCTGACCAGGTGGACATCTCTCACTGGGCCCACCTTTTGGGGACGGTGTAGGGTAAGTGGGAATTCTAATTCCTGTGTTTCCTGTTTCTGGATGTTGTCACTGGTAAGAACGATTACAGAGAGCAGCAATCGCCTCAGGAATCAAGAGAAAGCTGCATTCACAGCTTGAAGACCAGCAAGTTCAACTCAGCCCAGCGTTGATGAATTGAGCATGATTGACTTGGGAAATAATACCACTGACTATTTCAACATATGGAAGGCGGATGAACCATTCGATACACACTGTATACAACCTGATATCATTATCATCATCCGAAACTGGTAACATATTAATCTGAACAGGGAGTTCATGATTCACCTATCAGCAGGCTTTTGGTGGAGGAGCACAATGAGTCACAACACAGATGTGACCCGATCACAAACAACGGTCAGTCTCAAAAATTACAGCAGCCAAGATTAGTCAAATAACATGACGAAGTGGCAAGAACCAGTCGTAAACTCTAAGGGTGGGGATTAAACATCAAACGTTGTGTTCCTTGAGGAATCGAAGGTTTCACACAGAATGAAGTGCCCCTAAATAGCAGCCCAGTGTCCAGGAATTTGCTTTAGTCAGTAAATAGAACCACAAAAGGGGAAAAGTTCTGGGATTACCCAGGACATGTACAGTCAAGGATCATGGGCTTAATGTTGGGTCTTTTATTTCCAGTTAAATAACACGGTTGGGGCACTTCGGTAGGCAATGTTTACACTGAATTATCAATTACATATCTATATTAAGTGCAACGACCACCAAACCATGTTTTTGGTCAATCTGATCTTGGCTAGTATTTCACTATGAAACAGAAGTAAAATCAGTAAAAAAAAATGTCTTTACAAAGGGGAAAGTGTTGATTCTTTGGCATCTTACTCAGCCAACAGGTTTTTGTGCATTGTGCTTTCTGGCTCAAGCTTGATTTACATGATTGTGTCCAGAGGCTTCCCAGCAGGGTAAACTTGGAAAATTCCAGCCTTTTTCTTGCCAGCATGATTTTGATCAAACCCCTTATGATCATCCTCAAAAGAATTTCATTAAACGACTGGATGTCATTAAACGAATTAAAGTGTGCCACGCTCCCTTACCTAAATGATTTACTTATGTATTTATTGCATTCACATGGCACGCAGTAACTTAGTGATCTACTGGGCATGGTTAGTAAATCCTACTGGAAAAAGGAGTTTGTCAGCTTGGACCTGAAGATGGACAAAGATGCCGAATGCGGGATGTCAAAGACTAGTGAGCTGTCCCTTTTTTGACGCCTGATCTGTAAATCTAGAAGCTCTTGTTGAGGTGAACCTGAACGTGTGAACAGTGATGAGTAGTTGATCAGAACTCATCAGGGTGGAAATAGGCTGATAGGCTGTTATTCCGATGTTTGTGTATGTCAGAGTTGCCAAATTGACACGTTATGTTATGTTATTGAGCTTTATCCTGCACACCTCACCGCCGCAGTGGTCTTAGAGTGCAGCACACTTGTCGCTGTGGGTGAACAGTGACCCCACACAGGGTGCAAAACAGACCGTAGTCTGTGGGGAGAGAAGGAAATTATGGTAAAGGTGAGAGGGAATTCGCAACACCTGGGGGGAAAAGTGGGTGAGAGATCGGAGGACGTGGGTGACAAGGAGTGGGGAAGATAATATGAGGATTGTATATTTGAGTAAGCTAGGATGCATGTACAGCAGTATAGGTTTGGACCGAGCGGTCATGAAAAGCATCAGGAGCTGTCAGTAAAGGGGCAAATCCATTATCATGTCAGTTAAGAAGTGCAATGTGTTGTAGGCTTAATTTTAAATAGGTTATGAATGTGTGATGGGCTTGAGATGTTCTCAAGAGTTCCTAGATGTTGTGGAGACTTAGAACCCAGATATTCTCATTGCATCCCTTATGGGGAGTCATTGGGATAACTGGTGCTATTGAGCCAGCGGGGGGACACAAAAAGACGAAATAACAAGCAAATCTCCCCCACATGGAGCCATACTCTGACAGCATCCTGTGGCAGGGAGAGAATGAGAGTGCACACCATTATGTAACAGAGAGGCATGACCTTATCTTATGCTGTTGGGGGGAACAATGGAAATATGATGAAAGGTGTTATACTGTGCTGAGTTCTGGCAGGTGCAGCAGATAATTACATGGAATAGACTGTGCTCCTTCTGGATGCGGGAGCTATATCGTTGGTCACAGTACAATATCCATATATAGTAAGACAAAACATCAATTGAAGCGTAGTGGGAGCTTTTAGCGAGCCACAGCAATTAACAGGCAAACCTAAGCTAAGAAGGGACCCTAAGGCTTAGTCTCACCTGAGATATCATTAGACATGGCACTTAGTAACATTGGTCAGGGAAATAGGGGCAAGAGGAGAGTGCACAGGTGATAAAGGCAGAGTGAAAAAGAACTAAAGGAAGATATGTGAGATAATATACCAGCCATATGGGTAAGTGGTATATTATGACTAGATGGGCGAAACAGAGGCAAGTTAGGGTCCCTAAGGTAGAGCGCAGGCCAGGGGGAAGCCCTAAGGTGAGAAATATGCCCTAAAACCTCAAGTAAACTTAGGGGTTACCTGAGGGTTAAGAAGCAACTCGGGAACGGCTGTTGCAGAATTCTGGCAGAGAAATTGGAGTGAAGATGCTTATCCACAGTGTACAGAACACTGAACTGATAGATCAAGACTGTTGTCAAGATGAAGAGCAAGGATGGACAACGTTCCTCCATGCAGTAGACAATGCAGTAGAGTGTGTCCCCAAGCACCAAGGCCATAATATAGTCCAACCTGGGATTGCCAAGTCTATGCCGAAATTAAAGCCTCCAGTCATGGCGAGCATATGTCTATTCTAAGTAGAAAGCTGCTTTAAGTGTGCGGGTCCTTAGAATTTAATAATCATTCCGGGAAAGCGCTAGAGGGTGTCAACTGTCATATAAAGCGTTCAAATGTGAAACAGTTTATGGAGCAAAAGTACACAAAGTGCAAGTTAGGGTCACCAGTAAACTTTAGTTGAAAGAGCCAAGTAAGCTACTTATAAATATGGTTAGGTGTTGTGGAATCATACATTCGGGAGTGAAATGAATAGGGGGAGCAGAAAGCTAGGATAGAAACAAATAATAACAGTGGTGATTTGTGGTGATCAAAGAGTGGTGAAGCGATGACCAGAAAACACACCAACAGTTCTCAAATGGTAGCTGTGTTGTAAGAGTAGTCCTACTTCTGTAACCCCCTAGACATCTGACAGTAGGCTAAGAATTCCCTGTTCTATAATAGAGGAAGGAATGATAATATGAATGTTACAAAGCTTACAAATGTCACTGCAGAATTGTGGCACGAGCTAGTCACCACAAGAGTAAAGTCAAAAACTAGCCACCTGGACAAAGCAGGAGGTATTCTCAAAAAAGACAGCTCAACAAGTTGTGTAAGTGTTGCCAAGATCTGCGAGCAATCTGCAGGACAGATGACCACATCTCCACAAGGCTGTCTTGTCACTTCACCAGGGTAGATAAAACGGGCATTATTTAATTGCGTGAAACAAATATGTGCACATTACAATGATGAAAGCAGCCGGTAAACCACTCACATTAGCCTGTGATACTTCCAGATGGAGTACTCATCTGACAATATAATACATGTAAAAAGCAAAGTTACTTACCCTAGTGACTACCGTACTCCTAGTCCATTGTCCCCTCTCATCCCTTCTCATCCACACCGTCAGGACTCCTTACCCCTAGGGATGGGATCAGAGCACCCCCTAACATCATCAAAAGAAACACTGTCCTCTCTCTACCCTATACAGGGCCAGCCAACACCGCCACAGCCTCTAGCCCCCTCTATCGCCAAGGGCAGTAGACATATTAGCAATTTTAGGAAACTTTTTAGAGGGCATGGCGGGTGGGCGTATGGAGGAAAGGGGACTATGGACTAGGAATACGCTAGTCACTAGGTTGAGTAACTTTGTTTTACTCCTAGGTCCTATCCCCTTATCTCCATACTTGTAGGATATTCCAAACCACTGATGTATAGAACTGGGTGGATGGATTAAAACTCCACTGAGGACTGCTTGACCAAACTGAGCAACAGTTCTTGAGATGAGGCTGGGACAATAATGTTTCCAGTACGCCATGAGTGAATCCCAAGTGGCTGCTTTGGCGATGGTTTCCCAAGGAATGTAATTTTGGAACGTCCTTTTGTTAAGAGTGCACATTGGGACAAACGCTCGAGGAAGAAAAGAATACGACCCGATTTTATAATTGGTGACTTAAGAGACTTTGGGTTTGCCTCCTCGCGCTCTCCGCGCCCTATGACTTGTATGTCAGAACTCACTAATTTGAGTGTTTCAAATGTTGAGGCTCAGCCTCTCCTTAATGATCAGGGTGAGGTACCGGTACAGCAACCACCATTGAGCTTACAGACTGTACGAGATACGAATGTTGGTATTGAGGTAGCTAAACAGCTATGTAATATCTCTTTGACAGATTCCATGATATTACAGAATGCTCGTTCAGGAACTGTTAGTCTGGTACCACCAAATAAGGACACTTTTAATGACGTTGTAGATGATGCGATTATTGAGTTGGAATCATCAGACTCTTGTTTTTTGGCCAAGGAAGCTGAATCTGATCTGTCCAAATCTCCGGCATTGTTTGAAAATGGAAACATCGCAGAATCCGAAAGCTCTATTTCATTCATTCCTCCAACCCCTAGAAGACCGAATAGAACTAGCTCGGCTGTAAGCCCTGGCACCCCTTTTAGGGAAGCACCTCTGATAACTCTGGAAATAATGAATATGGCATTAATGTCTCCTGCCAAACTGTTTGAAGTTTTGGACTCAAAGGTAAATTTAATTCATGACAATATTGAAAACCTTCTGAGATCGCAGAAGGTTGTTAGTGAATCCTTGGCCCAGAGACAAGAGTCGGATGACAGAGAGGCAGCACCTTTGCTAAAACAATTGGCAATGTTGTTGTCAGCACATAAAAATGTAATTGATCAATTAGATGTGCAGCTGAGTCTACACACAGCTGAAAAGAACACACAATGTTCTAAGAGTGCAGTGCCTTATATTGCAGGTGTCAT
Organism: Ambystoma mexicanum; assembly: GCF_040938575.1. Lineage (NCBI taxonomy): Eukaryota > Metazoa > Chordata > Amphibia > Caudata > Ambystomatidae > Ambystoma > Ambystoma mexicanum. The sequence continues at coordinate 966,174,061 of NC_090935.1, read as the reverse complement.
AAGGGAATTAACTTCGGAGGTAGTGGCGAAAAAACCTTTGGCTTCTAAACCATCGTCAATGGTGGCGATGGCAGTGCTTGATGCAGAGGGTGATATGTGTCAATTACCTCTGAAGACGGCAGCGATGGCTCCCTCCTCTTCTCAGTCACTGACTGTTGACGAGGTGGTAGTTGCCTCTGCCGCTGAGTCCCTCAAGTCAAGAAACGTGCTGCCGCACAAAGAGGCTTACACGATTTTCGCAAAAAATTCAAAAAATCAAAACCATCAGTCTAAGGTAAACTTAAAGAAACCTAAAAACCAAAAGCCCAAGGGAGTGGTCTTGAGTGGGCAATCAAGACAATTTTTTAAATCCTTGACAAAACCAGTGAGATGTTCAGTGATAGCCTCAAATGCTATTTCAAAAAAATATTCAAGTTTAACACAAGAAAGACAAAGAATGGCAAAAAATGGAGTGAACTCCCCTCAAGTGGTTCTAGAGCACGCTCCTCTGGATGAGTTGGTGCATATTGCGGAGGAGCTTGAGACTGGTCCAAGGAATGTGCCGGAACAGATTCAAGCTGTATCTGCATCTAAGACTAACCAAATGAATGGGAATGAAACACCTGAAGTAACAGTTAACAGACAGGAACTCAGGAAAGCAGTGGATGAGTATATGAGTCAATTTCACTCACCTCCGACTTTGCTCCATCCGCTAACGCAGTTGTCTACTGCAATGGCGAAAAAGCCAGGATCGAATTGTGAGGGGAATGCAAATGTTGAGAGGCCTCAAACCAATCAAGCAGCAAAGCTTATAAAGAATAAATCTCCTGAAATACCATTGACACCTGATTCCCAGGTCAATCTGCAAAATAACATCTTAAGTACAATTAAAGATTGTCTAGTAGCTCTAACTTTAGAACAAAAGACTCTCAAATCGTCCATGAAATCAATTATTAGTAGTCAAGTTGACTCTATAAATGCTCTTGATGGAAGAGTGAACTCTAAGAGTGTTTCGTTTAAATCCCCAGTGGAGGAAAATAATTGTTGTGCGTACACAGAAATATCCAGTAAGCAAAAAGGCCCCTCTTCAAAAGTGACCTCTAAGAATAAAAAGCCTCCGCAGTTGTACTCATTATTCCTTAGCTGTCGTGGTGAATCTTTTCCAACGTACACCATGAACAGAATGAGCATTATGCAAATATTTTCGGATATTCCAATTCTGGAATATATTTCTACTGGTGATATTGCACAAGTAGAGTTTCCTGATGACAATGATCCAACTGTATCCTGTCTGTGGATAGGATCTCGTATTATTTTTAACATTATTTGGTCTGCAAGATCTGCTCTGTATGATTTGGGTTTCAATTTAATTCCAACCACAAAAGAGAGCTCGCCTGTTGAAGTTGCTCATCAATCTGCTAAACAAGCGAATAATGGTGATCGCACCTTAGCCCAAGGATGCTGCTGTGGAAAAGTCGGTGAACCTTGTGTCCGGACTCACAAAATAGTAATTGTGAGCTGGAATACTAGGGGTCACAGGCACCTATTAAATAATGCCAATTGCTGCTTAAAAGATTGTGATCTAGTGCTTCTGCAGGAAACTTGGTTAACCGTCCCATTATCGTGGGACAATCATTATGTCCATTTAGTCCCGGCGATAAAGGGTCAAAAAGGTAGACCAATGTCTGGCCTGGCAACTATCTCTAATATAATCACAACAAGCAATATAATAGACGGGCCTAATCCGAATTCCTTTTTACAATGTTCAACAATAATGATCCAAAAACTGAAATTCATAATTATTAATATATACTGGAACCCAAAGGCGATCTTAACTTCTACCTTTTTTAATGATCTCAATGCACTTATGGAAGGTATCATTACAACTTCGGATATTGCACATGTTATACTAGCCGGTGATCTGAATATTCATCTATTAGCTCTGGCAAAAAAAGGAAACTCGGATCGGGTCTCTCAGTGGCTTGAGTTTGTTAAAACATGGGATCTAATTATGCTAAATGGAGCAGTGGAGACTGATAATCCTCCTTCCCATACTTGGACATGTGGAGCCCAAAAAGCTATTATTGACTATATGTATGTAGATAGAAGATTATTTGCTAAAATTTCCGAGTTTAGGGTAATTCCAACTACATCAAGTGATCATTTGATGCTGAGGGTTGAGATCTTGATTCACTCTCAGCATAAACCTCGATCTTACCAACAGCAATTGAACAATTTGATCACAAATCCGCAACAGAACAGATTACAATGGTCAAGTGTTGCGTTGGAAGCTTTTGCGTGTAGCCTAACAGAAGACAATCAATGCTTGATGAAAGGTCTTGACTCATCTGATTATCATGATAGAATGCACCTTTTTGCATCTTCCTCCACATTAGGTGCTAGGAAAGGCAATAAGCCCTGCACCCATATATTTGACCAATCTGTCAGATTGAGGAAGACGCAATATCGGAACGAAAAAAGGCAGATATTATCTTTACCGGTGCAATATCGTGAACTATCTTTACGCAAATTGAAGACAAACTATAGAAACTGGACCCGAGAGCATAGGGCAACAATGTACCAAAATGATGGTGAAAGGTGGTTACAGGTAATTAAGACTAAAAATACTTTGCAGATCTGGAAGTTGATAAATGATGGTTCAGCCTGTTCCCTATTAACAACTCAACTTAATGGTGTGACGGAAAATAGGTGGGTTAGTTACTTCACTAACATCTAGGACCTCCCAAATAATACCATCTCTCAATCTGATCTTGATTTCTTTAACACTTCTTTTCATATCAAATTTGATCGAGAAGATGTGTTATTTTATATAAACAAGGCAAGCTCTTCAAGAGCTCCAGGGCCAGACGGTTTGTCAAACTTTGTTTTAAAACAGAATCCAGTGTTATGGGCATCTATTCTATATGCAGTCTTTCAAGCCATACAAATTAAACAAATAGTTCCACCATCTTGGTGCAAGGCCATAACTGTGCCAATTCATAAGAAAGGTGATCGCACGGACCCTGCAAGTTACCGACCGATTTCCCTCCTTGATGCCCCTGCAAGATCTTTAGTAGAATTGTCTTAAGAGATCTTAACATCTGGGCGTCAGAAGAAAATCGATGTGATCCATTCCAAACTGGATTTGTCGCAGGTCTAGTCACTAGTGTTAATATAACGACACTTAATGCAATCAAAGAGTTGTACGCAACAAAGAACCAACCCCTTTATTCAGCTTATGTTGATTTTCGAGTTGCATTTGACTCTGTAGATCGTTGTTTATTATTTGAAAAACTGATAAGATTTGGCTGTCCTCCTTCACTCGTGTCAATAATATACTTGCTTCATTCTAATACCTCAATGAAGGTTAAAATGAACTTGGAAGGGTTGCTATCTGAAGTAATCTACACCAAACGCGGCCTGAAACAAGGCTGCATACTTGCTTCCACACTATTTAATTTGTTTATATTTGATTTGGGCATTGAATTTATAGAAGTATTAAATGATGCGCCAAAATTTGGAAACCAGGCTATTGCATGGCTTTTGTATGCAGATGACCTGGTGCTTATTTCACAGACGCTGAGTGGCCTGCAGAATATGCTTAATAAGTTGGATCAGTATGTTGCTAAGAATAATTTAACTTTAAACTTGGAGAAGACACAAGTAATGGAGCTGGGGAGATCCAAAACAAGACAAAGAAAATATTATGAATTATGAATGGTTTTTGAATAATGAAAAGTTGAGACTAGTAAATGAATATAAATATTTGGGTGTCACATTTAGTAATTCCCCTACAAATATGCCGCAACAAAACAGTTGGCAAATTTTCTTGTAAACATATTCTCATTTTTTACCAGCAAAAGGTAATCCCCATTATCACTTATGGGGCAGAAGCTTGGTTACCTTCAGAGGCCTGGTACTGGAATAAAATTGAAGCAAGGTTCTGGAAAAAAGTCTTGAATCTCCCAAACTCCACTCTGACTGTGCTTAGTCGCTTTGATTTGGGAACTTTATCAATGCACGTACAAGTATCGTGGAAGAGATGCTGTTTGTTTCGAAAATGTGTAATGGGTCTGGATAGTAATAATCTGCTTAAAGTTCTGGCAGACTATTTATTGCGATCTGACCATCCATTCCCATCAAAATGGAGAGCGGCTGTCCTTTCAGACATGTCTAAAGCAAACATCTCATTAGACCTTCTACTTAGCAATCCAATTAAAGCCAAAACCAAACTATACCAACTGGACTGGCACTTAACTCAACAGAATTGATTGAAACTGAAAGATTTTGACAGAGCGCTCTTTGGGCACAAAATATTTCGTCAAGCTGCTGATTATCTACTAAAATGCCCCTCATACAATCTCAGAAATCAGATTCTAAGGTTTCGCCTAAATCTATGGCCAACAAAACAAATTTTGTTGAGAAGAGGCCTTATCAAGGTAGAATCATCATATTGTCGATTTTGTGTGCTGCCCTAAAAATGCAAAGAGAAGATATCATTAGCAAATTAACAAGGTCACATTATATAAGACGCTCAAATGATGAATTATGGTATGAGCTATTCGCGACTTCTAAGATTGCAGTAAGAATAGCTACTATGCAATTTTTAAACAAAGTATTGTGCACAATGTGTCCTGGTAAATAACTTGACGTTTTGTTGAATTGGATATTTGATCCTATGAAATCTTTTTCGTTTCTTTTTTAATATTTTAAAAAGTTGAAATCTGTCGGAAAGCTTGTTCTGATTCCTAACAAATGAAATGATTAGTGAAAGAACCGGGACAATGCTACTAGACCATATTTTATTTATTTCTTTTACCTGTTTTGTTTCTTAAATTGTTTCTTTGACTACATATGTTGAGTTAAGTAAGAAATTATGTGTTGTTGTATTCTTGGTTTACTGTCTTACTATAAAAATTTTGTTTTGAAAGGTTAATTAATTAACCAACCAAAATAAATAAAAAATAAAAAATAAAAAATAAAGTAATTTTGGAAAGCTACAGAGGCCACTTTACACTGCACTAGATGTGCATGGAGGCCCTTGGGGGCCTACATGCACTGTACTGTGGGGGTAATGCCGAAAACTTTCCAGCAGCAACTTGTGGCCTTGGAGGCCATTGTTGCTTTCTTATTTTCAAAGGTCACGAAAAGGTGAGAAGAGGTCCTAAAGTTCTTTGTCCTATCAAGATAGAACTTGAGAGCTCTCCTGACGTTGAGGTTGTGTAGGACCCGTTCTGCGTTGACATGGGGTCTGGAAAAAAATCTGGTATGGTGAAAGACTGGTTAATATCAAACTCTGAAATGATTTTCTGAAGCAAAGACAGGTGTGTAATGAACACCACAATATCTTTATAGAAAAATAAACTGTTCTTCAATGGAGAGAGCATGCAGCTCGCCAATCCTTCTAGCTGAAGCAATGGCCACCAGGAAGGCCACAATCCAGGTGAGCAATTTCAAGTCCACCATCGCCATGTGATTGAAAGGCTTATGGCAGAGTGCATTGAGTACCACATTGAGGTCCCATCTTTCATGGGAAGGCTTGATGGGAGGAACGAGATGTAGAAGACCAGTGAAATTATGTTTCATCAGCGGGTTTGTGAGAGTAAATGAAGAAGAATCAGTGTTGAGGTATGCCCCAAATGTCAACCGGTACATACAACAAGAGTGTATATGAATGCCTCTGGATGCAAGGTCCGAGATAATGGAAAGGACACAATCCACTGAAGCGTGATGAGGATCAATCTGTTTGTCTAAGCACCAGTGACAGAAGCGCAGCTATTTGCGTTTGTACTGTGCCCATGTAGAGGTTTTGCGCACAGCCTGGCTGATGCATATATTATTATCAGATAGGTTGAACTGTGCTAGGAACCTGATTTCAGGAATCAGGTTACAAAGTTGAGAGATTGTGGGGAGGGATGCCACACCTGTTGGTCATTCTGGTGCAGGAGATTGGCAACTTGATTGATAAAAAACTGACAGCGACTTCAGGTCAACAAACCAGATTCTGCCTGGCCACCAGGATGCTATAAAGACCAGTTGTGTGCCTCCCGCAGCTGCAGCAAACTGCAATGAATCAAGGGGAGGGGAGGAAAGGCGAACACATCTATTTAATCCCAGGAAATCTCTAGGGTGTCTGGCAGGGAGCCTAGGTCCAGCCCCACCCTGGAGGCATATGGAGGAACCTTCGTGTTGGAGAGTGTTGCAAACAGATCTGTACTTGTGATCGCTTGGCCCAGAATATGCACTGCGTGTAGCCAAATTCCCTTCTGTAAAGCCCATTCCCATATCTGAAGGTAAAGGTCCATCAGGGGAAAATACTTGGACCTCCCTGCTTGTTCACGTAAAACATCAAGCCTGAGCTGTCTGTTCTGATTCAAACTATTTTACTGGAGATACAGGACTGGAACGCCTTGAGGGCTAGGAAAATCACCACTAATTCAAAGAAGTTGATGTGATGTTCCCTATCTGCGTAAGACCACAGATCGAACACCTCCAGGAGACTAACGTCACAGTCCAGTCAATTAGGGAAGAATGCATTGCTAATGCCATATGAGACGGCTCCAGAAAGGGGGGTTCTGCTGTAAGGTTGGCAATGTCTGACAACCAGTGGAGGTCAGGAGTCATCTCTGGGGTCACCTGAATCAACTGGCAGTCTGAATATGTCACTTGAGACCAGTTCTGTCTGAGCGTCATCTGTGAATGTCTCAGCTTTAACACTGCTAGCGGAAGGGCTAAGATGCAGGATGCCACTAAGCCCAGAAGCCTCTGGAACCACTGCGCTTACCTGTGGCTGGAGTTCAGGAATAGGGCACATGCAAGGAATAGGTCTCTCGTCCTGTTGTCTGTTAGAAAGATCTTGGCACTGACCGTGTTCCATTGGAACCCAATAAAATCTGATCTTGCGAGAACGGCATTGAAGACTTCCTCCAGTTCACTGACAATCCCTGTTTGAAAAGAAGCTGAAGCAACAATTGCATTTGTGCAGTTGCTTTCTGAGGACAGAGGCTTCTGAGGAGCCAGTCATCCAAATAAGGATAGACATGGACCTCTTGAAGCCTGAGAAATGCTTCTATCGCAGCCATCATCTTTTGCAAGACTATTGACGCCAAGTTTAGCCTTTACTCAAAATATTCAACCCCTACTGAAAAACAAAGGACTCTGCAGTGCTGAGGCCATGTTGACATATGAGGATATGCATCCTGAGGATCCACTACACAGAGGCAATTATCCTTTAGGAGCAGATTTGTGTAGGTGTGACTATCTTGAATCTTTCCTGGGCTTGGACCTCCTTTGTGAACTTGGTTGTGTGAAACCACGCCTGACAGGTGACATTGACAGCAATCATGAGGCCGCATGCCTAAGTTTCAATATGATGTGCGGCCTGTCACAGGTCTTGAGCCAGAACTCTGGTATCCCGTAAACCAGGTTTTGAAATGTTAGCATTTGTCTTGGGGAGTGAACTGTTTGAATTCTGAAAGCTTCTGCCAGAGTTTTAGGTTTGCCACAGCCATCACTGCTTCAGTATTTGCTTGACGGAACTGGTGGGCCTCATTCGCAAAGAATTTCTTCCTGACTCCTTCCAATCTCTTATACTCTTTTGACAAGACTTGTGATGCCGAGGAGGATGATGCCAAGGTCACCACCGTAGAAGACGGGAGGTGACATGTGGTTAGGGGAATTTCCTCAGACGCTTGCTGCCTGTATTAAGCGTCTGTCCTTTGTTTATGTGTTGGCCCGTGTGTGGCATCTTCCACACTTTCCTGGCCCCAGCCAACATATCCCTCTGAAGAAAAAGGCCTGATCCTTCCTGTGTCTTCAAAGAGCTCCTGACAAAACACCCACGTGTACAGTAGGATGTTGAGGAGTCGAAACATCTAAATACAACATAAGTGGATACCTTTAGGTGAGACTGTGTTGTGTTCACTTTGAAGGAGTGTAAGGTAATCAGTCATCACTAAGATTGGGTGAACATATTCAGCTATAAACCAATCCACCCTTGAATTATGCCCATTTCGGCGGAAGCAGACTTTTCCGAACTGTGTGGGAAGTTCAGGATAAATGATTCAAGTGAATCAGGCTAAAACGTATAATTAGGGCTGCATTGTTCAATTTTGGATTCAGTCTTCTATATTCAGAATTAGGCGAATACAGCAGATGAGTGAAACGTCTTAGTCTGAGGAACAAGTAGAAAACCGATAGGATTTAGTTGATTCGAGGTAGAGGATTGATTAGGTTTAGGGGAGGGACAGGTAGAAAATTAAAATGGGACTTAGTTGAGGGAGAAATACCAAACTAAAAAAAGATAGGTATTTATCTGGAATGACATAAATTAATGTGCCTTTGCTTGCAAGATTGAGGAGAATAGGGTCACAGAATGTTATAGCGGAAGCAGCAGTCCCAGGACCAAATTCCTGACCTGATTATGAATTTGATGGCATTTCTAACGGACATACCACAAAACGGAATTACAGTCATCACATGTGGTAAGCATGCATTAACTTCAAGGGTCCTGATTATTTGGAGTCATGCAGTCCCCTCAGTTATTCCCCATTTTGGAGTCCCACAGGACTCTGTGAGGAAATGCCATATTGCAGCATGAGGTACTAACCCATGTGATAATATAGCATCTGTTAATGCTTTTTTGTGGAGATAGTTACCTCCATACAATTACGGGAAGCATTGGAGAGTTTCTGGTTTCAAACCTGGATTTTGGCAGAGTGATAAAGCATGCAATATTTCCAAATACTGCATGTCCTCCTGTAACTGCATAATTCGTAATTGGTCCTGCATGGTCTGTAAATGAGTGCCATGTTCGTGTGGCCATGTCACTTACTTGTTGCTCATGTGGAAAAGTCTTAGAATTATAGTTGTGAATGTAAAGGTTTGGATGAAAACCTTTAGAAATATTTTGCAAATCAAATGTCTGAGAAATCCTTTGGGTAAGACAGGGCCCAATTGACAAATCTTTCTGTCAACCGGGAGCACATTTTCACTTGCACCTGCACGATGTGCCAGGTGATTCACTAACAAACCCAGATGATCAGTGATCAATTTGTGCTAGTTGCCAACACTAATGGAAATAGCACCCTGAATCACGAGAAGCAAATCCCAGAGCAAGCCATTGGCTTTGACATTGGAAAAAGGTAAATACCACAAATTCATATATTTAGTAGAATGTGCTGTCAAACAGTGGGTAATGGCGTATCACAAACTCTGGGGGCCCCCTGCTAGGAGAAGGACACATATATGTGCGTTTTAATGAATTATACAGCACACTTTCTGAGAAAAATTGGCTAAAAAGCCAGAGTATTTGCAATTGTTTTTCAGGGTAACGCTAGTCCAGAAATCCAATACATGCAAGTCACCAAGAGTGACAGGAACATTAATGCTTTAATACTAAAAATGTCATGCCACATTGAAAACATTTCCAACTGGCTTCACCTTATAGACCAGTCTAGACACGTACTAACATATTACAGTAACACATGCCAGGTCACATTTAGACATACCTAGACTGGTTGTACCAAAATGCCAGTTGAAGCAATAACACTTATTATGGTTGTTTTATCAATGATGCCCAGAAAAATATACAATGCCACAGTAAGAAACAGCTACACCGGCAGCTCCCAAATGCCAGTCTAGCCAGGTAATTACACTTGGCAGGACTGCTTTATCAGAAATGCCCAGTTAAAAAAAGTCAAGCCAAACTAAGAAATGACTATACTGGCTGCACGAAAATGCATCTCTAGCCACTAATACCACATATCATGCCTGCTTAGCCTGGAGATGGATTATCATTATGATTTATTGCACAATCCCCGCCCCACACAGAGCCCCTCTACCTCAGTCCTCTTCCACAACCCCCAAAATCAGCACCTCAGCCCAGAATTACCTCCACGTCCCTCTTCCTTGTCCCAGTGCTTACGCATGAGGCCCCTTGCCTCATGTGTAAGTACTAAGACAAGGAAGAGTCAGGCTAGGAGTAATGAAGATTACAGGTAACTAAGCCAGGCATTACATCCATGTCCCGCTGCCTCATCCAAGTACTTGTGTATGAGGCAAAGTGCCACGGTTAGTATAGCTCAGTGGCAATGCACTCCTCTTGGAAGCAAGACGACGCAGAGCAACACAGGTTCGAATCCTGGGTCTGTGCTTAGAAACCTCTTTGGTATTAAGCGTGTTATAAATACTAATTATAATTATACACAAGTACCGGGACAAGGAAAAATGGGGCTATGAGTAATGAAGATTACCAATAAATAATCATGGCATTAAACACAAGCAGTAGCACAAAAGCATTGATCTGACTGGGCTTCATTCCTCTCCCTCACCCCTGCAATTTTGGGATATGTTGACTCGACCTGGCTGACCTACAAAACCGTTGCCGGACAGCACAGAAGTTAAACGGCGCATAGGTTTCGCTGGTAACAAAGGCCCGGCAAATACTAACATAAAGCATTTCAATGTTAGTTATTAGGCAGTTGAAATCGTGATGAGGATTTAGTACTTGCATGCCAGGGGAGTGATTGGATGGGTAGGGAGGGGACAGGTGACCGCTCATTCTCACAACAGTACATATGTGGGTGCTTTCAGACTTAAAGGAGAGAGTAAACTGCTTGTAACATTGAACATTGAAGTAGCACTAGAATAGTCTTATAAGAATGTGTAAAGAAGTTAGATGCCCCCACACAAATAGTTTTGCCCCTCCCCCACTGCCTGTGAAGTAATCGCCTCTTCCAACATTTGAAGGGTTAGCCCCCCGAACTTTTGAGTTTTTGTTGAGCCCCTGAACACAAGGACACCATTCACCATAACATACATGCACACACACGCACACCCAGCCACCCATACATTTAACTGTGTACCCTTTCACCATACAGGCACCCCCAGGCATCCATCCATACATTTAAGTGTGCACCCTTTCACCATACAGGCACACCCAGGCATCCACCCATACATTTAAGTTTGTTTGTTTGTTTATTTAATATAGTGCAAAATCAAACCCGCAGGTAGCCAGGCGAAAACATTACAAGGATACTTGAGAACTTAATTACAAGTAGGACAGTTCAGCAGCATTATAGTCTGAATATACTTATACAGTTAAAGCCAGGTGTAGGAGGCATAAAGAGCTAAGTAGCAGTCGCTACAGTTTTATAGTCCCGGTAGGGTCCAGTAAATTCCTAGATACTAGCAGTGGTAGTCGGAGGTCTATGGGGTCAAGTTAACAAAGGGCATAGTCGGGAGGTGTCACTCAGGACGAGTGGTTCTAGTAAAAGAGGGTGATCCCATTAGATGTCATTAGATCGTATCCATGAGAGAATCTTGCGCCTGGTAGGGTTGGTCCTTTCTAAGTTCTAAGGGGAGTTTGTTCCAAGTTTGGGCAGCTATGACTGGAAAGCTGCCACCGCCAGCTGTACTCTTTTTATATCTAGGCACCATCAAGGTATAAGCGTTAGTCATTCTTGTGGGGCGGTTTGAGATTCTCTTGTTAATTCTACTTGCTAATTTAGCTGTATTGTTGAGGCATTTAGACGTGAGCAAAAGAGTTTTGAGGGTGATCCTGTCTTTGAATTTTAGCTAGTGGATGTTCCTTCTGGAGGTAGAGACGTGGGCTCTGTTAGGAATATTTAAGGCTACTCTAAGAGCGTTATTTTGGAGTGTTTGGTGTTTGTTAAGGATATACTTGTTAGATCCCACATATAGGGCATTGCAATAGTCCAAACTGGATATGATGAGTGCATTCGCTAAGGTAATACAGCTAGCCTCTGTTAGGAATGGTCTACATGCTCGGATCAGTTTACAAGTATAGGCTGTGGAGGAAGCTAGGGAGTTAATTTGTTTCTTAAAAGTGAGTGCTGAGTCCAGATAGACCCCAAAGGTTCACCCTTTGGGGTCTATCAAGTGTACACCCTTTCACCATAAAGGCACACCCAGGCAGCCACTCATACATTTAAGTGTGCACCCTTTCACCATACACTCAAACGTGCACACCCAGCCACCCATACATTTGTGTGTGCACCCTTTCACCATACACTCACACAGGCATACCCAGGCCGCATCATGCACTCACTCATTAATACACATTATATATATAGATATCATTGAAAAAACTTTAAAAGGATGTTATGGTTACAAGTAAAACCGAAAAACCTCAGAAATCCACCAGTTATAGTAAGCTAAGCAACCATAACTCACGCCACCACCGTACACAGGTAAGACTAACACCCAGGACATCAAAGATGACATCACAAATGTCCTTGATGACATCACTGATGACATCACATGTGAAATTAATTTTGATGAGAAGTCCCTACAAGGTGTTGTGTTCATAATGTTGGTAACAAGATGTCAAGGGTGATCAGGAGACCTATCATGAACTACTTAATGTATTAAAGAATGTACTCCCTCTAAAAAACATTGTATTGGAGTGTTGTTGTTAATACAGGAACCAATCATATATAAACATAGGCATGCTATTTTTCTACAACTTATTAATATCATACTTACCCAATATAGCAACATTTGTGTGCAATTTACCAAGTTTCACCTTAAATCTCTGCCATTTCCCACCTTCTAGCATCATTTTTAGCACTTCTATACACTTTCTGCAACTTTTTCAACTGATTTTGCATCCGTAGGCGTCCACGAACATTTGACTTCATCATGGTCATTCCGGACAGTGTCACATGAGCATACGCTGGTGCGCGTCATGATGACGGGTCCGAGAACGTGTCTGCACTTCACAGTCAGATCCGTGCTTCGCAGACAGTTCGGAACTGCATTTTCTACTGATCTATGAACTTTCAACTTCAACATTTCCCTTGCACAGCTCCTAGACCTATTCTTACTCATTATCCATTAACAATCTAGTACACAGTACATACTTGGAAGAATTTTAGCAAAACTGCTATTTATCTTTATAATGGCATCACCTACTGCCATCCCTCCTCCACAAGAGCCACCACCACCACCAGCTTGAGGACCTTCACAACAAGAAAAGCGCAGTACTTCCAAAGACAATGAAGAGGACCAAGAAGATGAGGTAGAGGAAGTGCCTACCTCTAGCATCCAGAGAGAGTCATGGGGGTGGCAGTTCTATACCACTGTTGGGAATGTACCAAAGCCTAAAGCTGCCAAAGTGAAATGCACTGAGTGCAACTTTGTACGCAGTTGCAGACTCCCCGGATAATACTCCTGCAGGACCACACCAAATCCAATGACCGCAATGCTCTCAGAAAGGTTGTTCCTTTCTTAGCAAGTAGGAGGCTATCTTCCTCCACCTCATCTTCCTCAACCACTACTGTAATCACACAGCCTACTTCTGTGGGACACAAAATCCCACCAGCTACCTTGCAAGCAATAAAAGATGCTGTTGATCCATATTTTTTTAAGACAACAGTCCTCTGTATATACTACAACACATCATTCTGCAGAGGGAAGCAATTTCAAAGTGCTTTTGAAGTGGTAATCAAGGAGCATGAGAAATGCTGCCACCTACCTTAGAAGTAACACATGTGCAACATCTTCCCCTGTCCACCTGACCTCCATATTAGTGCTTGGTGCCTCTTCCCTCTTCCTCTTCACTCTTTTCCCTTCCCACCTTTCGTTCTAAGTTCTCCTGCCAAAAAAATAAATACATCAAAAAACAAAAAAAGAAATGTCCCTTTAGGAACCACCTTTCACAGTTAAAAAATAGAACTAAAAAAAAACGTAGATTCCATCAACTTTACGTTTCTCAGGTACATAGATTCAATAAGAATTTCCAACATTTCTATTAGCATGTTGTGTTATGTTAATGGAAATATTGTGGTGTTCATCCCCGGTTCCAGGGACTGGAACAGTGGATACCAGCCCGGCAGCCTAAGTTATCAACCCAATCGAAGCAAGGGTGGATAACGAGGTCTCTGGACCATTATCCCCCCATTCCAGCCCCTGCAATGGGGGATGAAGGCCATTAGCACCCCAGGTTCCCAAAGTGGGAACCCAGGGTGCTAAAAAAAATTGATTTTTCTTCCTACACTGGGATGCCTGTGGCGTCCCGGTGTAGGAAGAAAAATCCTTTTCCAAGATGGCTGCCATGAAAGGGAAGGTGGGGTTCCATACACGGCCCTTCTTCGCTGTCGATGGCAGCCTGCAGAAGGCGAAGAGTGAACCCTATGACCATATTATAACAAGCACATTTTTCTTCCCTTTCATAGCTATCCCACTTTAAAATAACTTTACCACAAAGCCGGTCCCAGGTGGACATGGTCACTTTAACCCCATGTGTTGTCCCTCGTGGTCATGGCCAGTAGCCATTCCAAATCATGGCCTTATTCCATGACCCAGACAATGTGGCCACTGCCCATGGCCACAGGCTACACCTCAGTAAGCAAAGGTATATCACTATTTTTTGTACCTACATTATGACACATGAAAAAATAAAACATGAGCACATTTGCAAAACCATGCTTTAAGGTCCTTGCCAATGCTCCTTACACAAGTTTGCTGGAAATCCACCCATATTTTATTTTTTCAAAAGTGTCAAATGTATGCACATACAATCATCATATAACCTAGCCCCCACTTGACAAAATCCATTCAGACTTTACAAAAACATTTATATCTAGATCTAAAATCGTTTTGCAAAGTTCTGTGTAGATTTGTCAAATTGCACCACATTTATAAGCCTTTACAATATTTTCGGATCCCCCCTCTAATTTTGCCCCCTCTTGACAGAATCCCACCAGACTTTACAAAAACATGTATATCTATAATCTTTTTGCAAACCTTTGTGTAGATTCCTCAAATGGTACCACATTTATAAAACTTTACAATATTTTGAGACCCCCTCTAATTTTGCCCCTCTTGACAAAATCCCACCAAACCTCGCAAATACATTCATATCCACATCTATTATCAGTTTGCCAACTTAAGTGTACATTCGTCAAATGGCAGCTCATCTATAAGCCTTTACCTTATTTTTGGACCCCCCCCTCTAATTTTGCCCCCTCTTGCAAACTCATTTGAAATCAGGTCAAGAATATAACTGCAAAATTTCATGCATTTTTATTAAGTGGTGCCAAAGTTATAAGCCATCCAAGAACTGCTTTTCACCAACCCTGTAATGCAGAGGTGTCTGCGTATTTCAGAGGACTTTTTGCGAACATCCGGACTGTCCGCTGACTTTTACCATCAAAAAGACACATTTCTTTGCTTCTTGCATCCATATCCCATCCCATCCTCATCACCCCTCACCTTCCGAGAGATTATTTGATAAATTTGACAAGTGCAATGTTGTGTGTTTTAATATGTTTTTACTGCGATGTCCGTGGACACCGGCTGCTGTCCGTGAATCCAAGATGGCTGGCATTTCCAAAAATCTGACGCGCTTCACGCTTTTCACCATCCAATCAGTGGGTGCGTCCGATGTCTGCGGACACCACGTTGCCTTCTAAGCCAATCGGAGCCCTGTCCGCGGACCGAACAGGGAAATTAGTCCGCAGACCGAACCCAGATATCACACATTTTTTTGGACCTACTTTTTGGTTGTTTTAAAAAAAACTACTGGACGGATTTCCACCAAAAGCACACTTTCGGGATCAAGCCGCCGCTTCTGCCACAAATTTGGTGAAAATCCGTCCAGCTGTTTGGGCTGTAGGTGTGAGCAAAGTTTTTCTCCATTTAGTCTATGGAAAAAAAAAGAAATTTGGGACCCCACCTCTAACTTTGCCCCCCTTGACAAAACCTCACCAACCTTTGCAAAGAAATTCAGAGTGGGCCTTTTCTGCAAAGTTTGGTGAGGATTTGTCCAGAGGGAGCAAAGTTATATGCCGCCCAAAAAGTGGTGTCATGAATTAGATTTGTGATGCCATCTTTGAAGTCATGGGTGTTAGTCCTTTCAGTGCACACTGGTGGCACGAGTTATGGTTGCTTAGCTTACCATAACTGTCATATTTCGTGGGTTTTTTGGTTTTACCTGTAACCATAACGTCCCTGTAACAATGTTTTTTTATTGAAATGCATAGGTTTTTGCTAGTGCAACTTAACCATAACGTCCCTTTAACAATGTTTTTGTTAGTGAATTTCACAGGTTTTTAGTAGGGTATTGTACATTTTCTGTAAAGAGGATAGGTATTTGGTACGGCAACATAACCATAACGTCCCATTAACAATGGTTTGTTACTGATTCCTTGCCAGCCCTCATGATAAACGTGTAGAAAGGGCAAATTGTCTTGTGTATGTATCCATTTGCGCTACCCCTTACTTTTCCAAATGGAGTTGGTGTATCGTACCAATTACAGATGTACATAGTAAATGTTGTTTAGTGTGTCAGGAGGCTCTCTTTTTCTGTTAACAGTGCACAATAAATCTGTACCGCACACTACTGGCCGAGATAACTACAGATGAGCAATATGGACATTTCCTAGGGACACTGCACCTAGTTGTCGCATGTGCAATCACACTGCCGCTGTATGTAGGACTTCATTAGTGGCCGCATCTCTGCATCTTCGAATGTACTTTCCGTTCCACACCTAGACCCATGTATAGGTCATCCACTGTATGCTGGTAACACCGCCCTTGTCGCTAGCCCTATGAATTCATGCAGTAGGCTACCGCATTTAAAGTACTGCTGCCGACTTCCTGGGTGGCTCTGCAAACCTGCCAATGTGTGGCTAAAGTACTCCTAACTGTATAACGGCCAATGGTAAACAAAGAACAGCAACCTGCAATGTCACGTGGGCGAGGTAAATGTTGCATTACTTTGATTTATCTGCTGCTTGCCTTTCAATGACCCTTAAACAGATACATTGTGTGTGCATTCAGCAATGTGACTGAAAGTATCAAGAGGTCGCCTGCCGGTCGTGCAGTTGAAGAAAACATGTAACTGCAGGTGGGACAGTTTGTACTAAGTCTGCAAAATGGCAAAGCTTGTGCACCTTCCTCATGCACATACTAGTGCAGGTAAAGGCAAATAAGAAAAACAGCAGAATATGCAGAGCGCAAACAACCTTAGTGGTGGTTAGAAAAGTGCCTTAGCTGCATGGGTCGCACACAATAAATGGCTTCCTGCTGCACGTAATGAAGCTATGTTTCCCGTTGTTGTAAACATTCTTGTATTCCACAATGTATGCATATCCGTGAATGCTACCCCTAACACTAATGGCGTAGCATAAAGTGGTTATACTGAATGTAACGACAACTGAAATGAAAGCACGTGGGACCAGTGGGCAGGCTACCACGCTTCCAACAATTACATATCCTACTTTCATGTACAGCATTGTACAGCAACAGCACGATTAGACACTACTCCATAAAGCGTCCACTCCCTCCAAACTGAAATTGCCAGACATATGTTCTTGGAGGGCAGACAGTCACAGATCTTCCACAAAGCCATCACCCACAACGAAAACTGTACGTCTTGCCATGTTTGCCAACCGCAGTACACAAAGTAATGGGGAAAGTGAATGCCTCCCTTTCTTGTGATGCACACCCAAAGCACCTAATTGGCCAAAGGCCATAGTCCCATTTCTATTGGCCAGCATGCTCACAAACGCAGAATGTGGCATGTGCCTTTTTCCAAGTACCGCCAGGGCAGCGCCCCAATAAAGTCGGAGGAGTCCTTCTTCCTATTGGCGCGCTTTCCTCTAACCTCACCCTGAGCAGCACATGCTAGGACAATCGCTACAGTCCCATTTCCATAGGCCAGCATGGTGAGGAGCATCGAATGTGGCATGTGCGGGTCCCCAAGTACGTCGAGGGCCAGTCCCCAGTGCAGCAGGAGTCCCTCTTCCTATTTTCGCACATCCTAAGTAACTCATTGGACAATCCCCACAGTTCCATTTTCGTTGCTGCAACCCGCAAAATGCCTGCATGTGACTTACTTGCTGCGTGCGGGCTTGGGGGAATAATGTGCAACCATGGCAGGGGGAGTTTGTAGTAAGGGAGGACTCTTAAAAGAGTCTGTTTTTTTTGTGTAGATCCTTCTACAAAAACGCATTTTTTGTCTGTTTTAGTAGCTTTTGTGTTTTCTTCTACACACATTAGTTCAGTAAAGTCATCACTGCATCCTGTAGACAAGCAAACAAAACTGCATTGCCAATGGATGACAACAAAATGCCATTTTCTAGGAAAAACTCTGCATTTCCTCGAGTAAGAAGCTCATTGTTGCAGAAGAACATTCCACGAACGGACATAAAAGTGTAAATGCTTCTGTTGATGAGACACCTTCCTTCGTCTGGCTCGGAACAACATCCATGAGCTGTAGGCCATACTCTTTGCGGTATTATAGATGAGAGAAGCACCTTGGCGGTGGGAAAAAGCATCCTCACGACATCCAGCAACCTCCTCAGTCTATGGAACAAATGTAAGCAAGGCAGGTAACCCATATGCATGCCGCCGTAATGAATTACGATAACATCTACTACTGGAAACTTGGCGAGGTCTTTGCTAAATGCATGCATATCGACGAAATGGCACTCATGCACAGCGTTCCACAATGCGTCCACTCCTTCCAAACCAAAATTACCGTCAAAGTTTCTTTGCCGGGCATAGTTGTGCAGATATATTACAAAAGGATCACCCACAGTCAACACAGTACGTTTCACCATGTCAGCTACCCTCAGTGCACAGAGTATAATGTGCAACCGTTTCACCTCCCCTTTCTGTTAGCCACACTCACACTACCTGATTGGCTAATCCCCACACTGCCATGGCAATTGGGCAAGGTGGTGTAAAGGGCAGATTTTGCCACGTGCACCTTCCAAAGTAGCGTGTGGGCCGCACCCCTGTAAAACTGAAACAGTCCTACTTGCCTTTGCACTATCTTCTGTGCAGCTCTACTTCATTAGGTTACTGGTAAATAGGCACACACACATCCACCAACCCACCATCATTGAACTGTCACTGCTGTACAACACTTGAAATGTATTGTTACACATTTACAGTACAAATTCCGTGCCATTCCAAAGCATGTCCACTACAAAGTTCAATGAAAGTATGCACGATTTCTCCATCCACATGCATCCACAGAACCACCCAGGATGTGGTACGTGCAATACTGAAAGTACCGCGTAATCCACTACCTTTTCATGATAGTGAAGGTGGGGGTTAGTGGGGGGGTGCGTGTTAAACAATATGAAACTCGGCAGGGGATTCAGTCTTCCAGCATATATTGTATAAAGTGTTTTATTTATTTTTTCACATGCATGCAAGCAATTTTTTTTTGTATCTTCTCTTCATATGCGTTTCTGTGTGCTTATCCTCACAATTTTACAACATTCTGGTCAATACTTCTTGCACAGTGTGAAAGAAAACGGCAGTGTGAAAGAAAATGGAATTGCCAGTGGTGCTCAAATAAATGCCATTTCTGCCGAACCACTGCATATTTCGTGACCTCTTGATCTCATAGTGGGTGGAAAACATGCAACAGTCTGCATATACTGACACATAATTCTATTTATAACACACCTTCCGAGCGCTGGCTGGGGACAAATTACACCGTCATGGACCCACAGTGCTCTTGGTGTTATGCATGAGAAAACCACCTTGGCAGTAGGGAAAATATGCATCACTGCGGTCAGCAACCTCATTAGTAGATGGATTAATCGTCCACACAACATGTAACCCAAATGAGCACTTCCATAGTGCACCACGAAACAGTCCACGTTTGTGACGGACGCAACATATCTGCAAAGGCGAACCATCCCGCCGAAACTGCAGTCACCCTGACAGGCTCAGAAAGCGTCCACTCCTTCAAACCCGAAATTACCAGCAACGCCTCTTTGCACGCAACACCTGTGCAGATGGTGCACAAAGGTGTCACTGACGATAAGCACTGTGTGTCTCTCCATGTCGACCACCCTCACAACACAGTATTGTGATGAAATGGTAATGCCCCTTCCTATGAACCACGACCTAAACTCCTAATTTCCTATTTCCCACAATTCCATTCCCATTTCCACCTTGCTCATAATGGGAGGATGTGCACGTGCGCTTCCCATCTACACTGAGGGCCATGGCCCAGTAACGATCTGACAATACTTCTTCCCTTCGCATGGTCACTTTTTGCAGCACTCCCCAAATTGGGTGCTGTCACATTTCAAAACATGCATGCACCAATCACATACAAAACGTCTGCATTGCACACTGTCATTTCTATACACCACTTCTTATTTACCGTTAGTACACATTTCATTTGATTGCAAAGCCCCTCCACCAGAAATTTCTGCTAAAGAAGGCACTATATCAGCATCCACAAGCATCCTAACATGCCCCCAGCATGCACACCTTTACCTATGCACACAACATTGCAACCCTTTCCACACCCACCACAACACTACACATCCAAAGCCAGCGACCATGTGTCACGATCCGCCGTCCTTGGAAACTATGGTGGAAATGGAAGAAGGGCTACTGAGTGGAAACTAATGCAGCGCTCTAGTTGTTTACGGCACGTCACGTACATATATACGCGTCATGCCTAAGCGACAATGCGTTGCAACCCTCCTTCTTTGGGTATACATGCTTGTTCTCCGTCCACTGTTCTGGTGGTTCCCACTGCCTTCCCACCTTCCTTGCTTTGTCTTCTCCGTACCTCCTTCCTCACTTTCTCCTAGCGGTTTGTTCTGTTCTACCGACCGCCATTCTGCCCTTCCTCTGAGCTCCACTTTTCTTCGGAGCATTCTTCCACTCTGAGCCTTTTCAGAGTTTTCCCCCTTACTCTTACCTTGTGTTCCTACAACGCATCTGTTAACAAGCATTTGCATATCCTCTTCAACACCTTCTGGAAAGACTGGATACGCCATTTTCGTCTCACAAAGTCGACGGCGTTCAAGAGCCGCAGTTTAACATCGTCCCAGGGTTTTTCAGCTTTGCTTTTCCCTGGTCGTGGGGCGGTCCCCCTGGAGGTCCCCACTGCCGGGCCGGCTGCTAGTAGGCAGGGTGGCCTCTGGCGGGGCTCTTCCTAAGACTCGTCCAAAAAAGCCGGAGCACGCCTGGAGAAGCCGGAGGGAGATATCTTCAGAAGACTCATCCGAGGAATCACGGACAGGTGAGGAGGAAGGGGAATCTGAGTCAGAAGAATTGCTCTTGGATAGTTTACCCAACATTCCTGAGAGTTTGCAACGCCAAGAGATGGCCAGTTTAGAACAATACAAAGAGCTTGTTAAAGCCATACAAGGTATTACAGTCGAACTACAGACTTTGAAAACAGAGAACAATGCATTGAAGGCAGACAATGCTGCATTAAGACAACAGTTCTTATGTAGAGAAGAAGATTGGAGAGATCTCCCACCAGTATCTTTACCATGCAGCAAATACGATGGGAATCCCAAAAGACTTAAAGAATTTCTGGACGCCTGTCAAGTTTACTTCACTTTTCGCCCCAAGATGTTTCAATTAGACCGGGCCAAAGTCATATTTGTTGTCTCAAACTTAATGGGTAATGCCCTGGCCTGGGCAACCCCGCTGGCCACCGATGCGATCCATCCCTCACTGTTTTTGGAACCTTCATCCAACACTTCCGGACCTGGTTCGAAAGACCAGAGGTGTTGTTTACGTCTTATGAAAACCTCTTAGACACCAAACAAGGCACATCTGATGTTCAGACATACGTGACCAATTTCCAGAGGATAGCCCAGGAGACTTGATGGCCAGACTCTGCAAGACAGACTTTATTCAGAAGGGGTTTACAAGAGGAGATAAAGGACGAACTGTCAAGAATTGCTAGACCTGCATCTTTTCAGGAACTGATTTCCCTAGCTCTACAAATTGAATTCCGACTGTCGGAGCGCCGGGCAGAAACAAGACGACCCAGGTTGCTTGCTCCTGACCTTCGTTATCCCAGTGTGCAGACCACCCCAGAAAAGAATAAACCTTCAACGGAAGAACCCATGCAAATCGGGACTACCAGAGGACCCCTAACGGCTGCAGAGAGAAAACGGCGAAAGGACTTGAGCCTGTGCCTGTATTGCAGATCTGACAAGCATCTCCTGAGGGATTGTCCTGAAGTCCCTCCTAGGAGGTCGGGAAACGAACAACCCTGTCTGTGAACAGGGACACGGAAGGGGTCTATCGGGCCAATCCCTGTGTTTCAAAAAACCCCATAGTGGAGGAATTCTCTCACCAGCTCATGATCCTCAAGGTGGTATTAGAATGGAAGAACTGTAAGGTGGAATGCCTGGCCATGCTAGACTGCTGGCAATTTCATGGACGATGAATGGGCAACAAAGCATGCCATACCTAGAAGAAGTAAGCATCTACCAATACCTGTGGAAGGGGTAGATGGCTCTCCGCTATCCTCGAGTCCCATCAAACAAGAGACTCATGAATTAATAGTCAGGATGAACACCCATCGAGAAAGAATTGCATTTGACTTGATAAGGGCGGCTCACTTCCCAGTGATCCTGGGAATCCCTTGGCTAAGGAGACACAATCCTGGTATTGACTGTAGTGCAAATACGCTGGAATTCCGCTCTGACCTCTGTTTACACACCTGTTTGTCTCAAGAGACTGAGCCGATTCAAGCTAATAACACAATGCCCATCAAGAGCGTGATTGGTATCCCGGAAGAATACCAGGAGTATTCAGATGTTCCGACATCCAACCCAAGCCTCTCCTACCTCACAGAACAGAAGACTGTAGAATTGAATTAAAACCAGAGGCAGAGGTTCCGTTCGGAAGAATGTTTCCGTTGTCCCTACCAGAGAAAGACGCCCTGAGGAAATATCTAGCCACCAATCTACAGAATGGTCTCATCCGAGAATCGACCTCTTCTGCAGGGGCTTCTCTGTTCTTTATCCCCAAGAAGGGTACCACGGAGCTCAGGCCCTGTATCGACTATCGAGGTCTGAACAGTCAGACAATCAGAGACCGCTACCCGATGCCTCTTATCAAGTACATTCTGGAGGCTGTGCAAGGAGCAAAATGGTTTACAAAATTGGATCTCAGAGGTGCTTATCATTTACTAAGAATACATAAAGGAGACGAATGGAAGATGGCTTTTTGTACACCCCTGGGTCACTTTGAGTACAGGGTAATGCCTTTTGGCTTAGTTAAGGCTCCCGCTCAATTCCAAAGGTTTATGGTATGGACAAGATTTTCCCTGATTTGTTGTTCAGCAAGGTGGTAGTGTATCTGGACGATATATTGGTCTTCTCAAAGACCCTTGAGCAGCATCGTCTGGATGTAAAGGAAGTCTTGGAATGGCTAAGACATAATCATCTCTTCGCAAAACCTGAAAAGAGCCAGTTTGAAGCCTCTTCTATTCCTTATCTGGGATTTATACTTTCGGAAGACCAACTGACTATGGATCCGAACAAGGTCAAGGCAATATCCCAGTGGCCCACTCCTGCTTCGGTCAAGGATGTTCAACGATTTTTAGGCTTAGCCAATTTTTACCGGAAATTCATCACAGGGTTTTCCAACATTGTCCTTCCAATAACCGCCCTGTTAAAAAAGGGTGTAAAGTTCACATGGTCAATCGAAGTCGATCAAGCCTTCCATCAATTAAAAGAAGCTTTTACCACCGCTCCAATACTTAGCCAACCTGACCAGACACAGCCTTTTATCATTGTCACTGACGCTTTGTATGGGGCCCTTGGAGCCGCTCTTTTACAGAAAAAGGAAGACCAGTTGGTACACCCAATTGCTTACTATTCAAGAACCCTCAATTCTAGTGAGAAGAATTACTCAGTGATCGAAAAGGAACTTCTTGCCATTCGACAAGCTTGCGAGGAGTGGAGACATCTTCTGCAGGGAGCAAGGTTTCCTTTTCAAGTCCGCACGGATCATAGAAACCTTAGCATCCTACAACAAATGGAATGCAGGAATTCCTGCCATGCCAGATGGGCATATTACTTTTTCCAATTTGACTTTGAACTGACCTATCTACCAGGGAAAGAAAATCATTTAGCCGATGCTCTTTCTAGAAGTCATGGGGAAGAATCAGGAAAGTACTCAGGTCACGAATACTTACTGCAGGGTAAAACCTTTATCAACTCCATAAATACTTTCTTACAAGATGTCTTGAAGCCCAGAAAGACCCATCCACCACCCTTATTCCTCTCTTGACTCAAAGAGGGAACCTTTGGTTTTGGGAGGAAGGATTGTATCTTCCAACTCAGGAGCTCAGGACTAAGGCTCTTACATGGTGCCATGATATACCTACCGCAGGCCACAAGGGTCAGTCTGCCACTCTGGAACTATTACGTCGACATTTCTGGTGGCCGAGGATGGGTAAAGATACCAAGGAGTACGTCTCCTCATGTCCCACCTGTGCAAGAAACAAATATAATACAGCAAAGCCCTTGGGACTTCTTCAACAAGACAGTCCTCCTTCGGGACCCTGGCAACACCTCTAGATGGATTTCATTGTAGAATTACCAGACTCGGCAGGATACACGGCAATCATGGTGGTAGTCGATTCCTTTAGCAAATTGGCTCATTTCACTCCCATGAGGGGCACTCCATCAGCTTCGGAGACGGCCCTTGCCTTTCTCAGAGACATTGTGCGTCTACATGGAATTCCGTTTACCATTGTTTCTGACAGAGGTACCCAATTCACCTCGAAATTCTGGACTGCTCTTTGCGAACAACTTCAGATCCAAAGAGCTTTATCTTCAGGTTTCCATCCTGAGTCCAATGGACAAACGGAGCGTCTTAATGCTACTCTCGAGCAATACATAAGATGTTTTTGTCACCAAACACAGGATGATTGGCATCAGCTATTACCGGTGGCTGAGTTTTCTTATAACAACACAGTACACTCAGCAATCGTAATGAGTCCATTCAAGTGTACCTATGGATACCATCCTCGTCACATCCCTTTTTCTACCATGCATCCCACCTCGTTACCTACCATCGATCAACTGCTGCACACACTCAGAGACACGCACAAGGAGGTTCAAGAGAATCTGTCGGACAGCCTCCAGAAGAACAAAAGATGGGCCGAAAAGGGTAGAAGACCCAATTCTAAATGGAACGTCGGTGATAAAGTGTGGTTGTCAACCAAACATCTTCCAAGATGGGTCCATCCTGAGAAGTTTGCCCCAAGATACATTGGTCCTTACTCAATTGAAAAATGTGTCAATCCGGTAGCCTTCAGGCTCTCTTTGCCATCTTCCTTACGAAGAGTCCACCCTGTATTTCACACATCCCTGCTCAAGGAATACAAATTCGACCCATATAAAAGGCGACTGAGAAAGAAGACACCGACTCCAGAAGACACCCAGGAAAATGAGGTCTCCCAAATATTGGACTCCAGGTACAAACAAGTCAGAGTCCAATACCTCATACTCTGGAAAGGGTATCCCTGGTCCGAAAGATCATGGGAACCTGAAAGGAATGTGAAGGCTCCCAGGCCCCTACGTCAGTTTCATAGAAATCATCCAGGCAAACCAGGAGGGGTGCCCATAAGAAGGGGTCATACTGTCACGATCCGCCGTCCTTGGAAACTATGGTGGAAATGGAAGAAGGGCTACTGAGTGGAAACTAATGCAGCGCTCTAGTTGTTTACGGCACGTCACGTACATATACGCATCACGCCTAAGTGACAATGCGTTGCAACCCTCCTTCTTTGGGTATACACGCTTGTTCTCCATTCACTGTTCTGGTGGTTCCCACTGCCTTCCCGCCTTCCTTGCTTTGTCTTCTCCGTACCTCCTTCCTCACTTTCTCCTAGCGGTTCGTCCTGTTCTACCGACCGCCATTCTGCCCCTCCTCTGCGCTCTGCTTTCCTTCGGAGCATTCTTCCACTCCGAGCCTTCTCAGAGTTTTCCCCCTTACTCTTACCTTGTGTTCCTACAACGCATCTGTTAACAGGCATTTGCATATCCTCTTCAACACCTTCTGGAAAGACTGGATACGCCATTTTCGTCTCACAAAGTCGACGGCATTCAAGAGCCGCAGTTTAACATCGTCCCAGGGTTTTTCAGCTTTGCTTTTCCCTGGTCTTGGGGCGGTCCGGAGGTCCCCACTGCCGGGCCGGCTGCTAGTAGGCAGGGTGGCCTCTGGCGGGGCTCTTCCTAAGACTCGTCCAAAAAAGCCGGAGCACGCCTGGAGAAGCCGGAGGGAGATATCTTCAGAAGACTCATCCGAGGAATCACGCACAGGTGAGGAGGAAGGGGAATCTGGGTCAGAAGAATTGTTCTTGGATAGTTTACCCCACATTCCTGAGACCATGTGGGCACCTAGCATTTTGCACAAACGTTACATACGTAGCAGCAGTTCTACCCATCTCCCCCAAACCACAAAACACCCATTCACGAAAACGTGTCACACTTAGCAGAAGCCACAAACATAGCGCAGCCTGCACCACCCTTGCGCACTACTATTCACACGCTATTGTGTCACTGACAACCTATGCACACCACCTTCAAATCATTGGGCCTACTTCAATAAATCTGCACACAGCAGAATAACCAACCACATATAAACTGCCCTTCAACCATACCCACTTCCTTACTCACATTACGTATGCACTGCACCCTGTGGCCACACTACCCAACTTCTCACTATCTCCTGCCGCACACTAAATACTGTAGCATGTTCCAACTATCACCACAACCATAGAATGCACAATACACACTTTGCAACTCACTTGTGCTGCTGTAGCACGTCGACAATATGCTCCACACGCACTCTCCAAAGATCACCACCCTGTGCCTCATACACTGCCAAACCTGCATTGCTCCAGTGGGTCTGCTCCTTGCACACATTCCCCCCAACGTAATTTAACAATACATGTCAGCATATCACCAACTACCATTATGCACATATGCACCACTGTTACCAGCACTCCTACCCAACCTCGACACCACAATGGACATACACATCATTATGTATAACTGGTACTATAATGTATAAAAATTACATTGTCTCTGGCACCCCTACGCCCTTTCATTCACATACTATTGTCTTACCCACTTCCACTCAGAAAGGAGTGTTTCATTGGCAACGTAAACACAACATGTTTACAACATTGCCCATACTGCAAGCATTGTGCACACAGCACACTATCCAAGCAAATATACGCTGCCCTTCAACCATACCCTGTAACATACTGACAGTATATAAGCATTGCACCCAGTGCCCACACAGAGTGGCTTTTCACTGCAGCATCTCCAAACACAGGGCACTGCCATGGAGCTATGCAGTAACAAATTGCAACAGTTACCATGATGTACAAACAAGACACTCCCTCCTGCTTCCCTGTGCACTTTCAATAACATACTATGGGTGTACCCACTACCATTCACAAAGTATTGTGCCACTGCCAACCTACCCACAATCTGTTTAAAACAGTGGCCTGTAATGGCTTACATGTGCTCCACACCCATTCCTTACATGTCACCACCCTCTAACTAATGCACATTGAAAAATTCATTACTGCTGTGCGTTTCCTCAAGGCCTAGCCTCTTGAATGCATGTCCTATGGCCTACGGCATTCAGCCATTCATCCAATAGTCTAGGCCTTGAACACACTCACAGCAACGTAATGCCACCATGCATGTCTCCATATCAGCAACTGCGACAATCCACATAGACACCACTGCCACCAACACTCCTACCCAACCTGTACACTGCCATGGCGCTATGCAGCAACAAATGCAACAGTTAATATAATGGCCATGCGGGCAGGTACCATTTTGCACAAACATGCCACACGTAGGTAGCAGCACTTCACCCCAACTCCCCCACACCATAAACACCCAATAACGAACACAGGTCGCACTTACCTGAATTCACAAACATACCACATCCTCCACCACCTCTACCGACAGCCATTCACAAAGCATTGTGTCACTAACGACAACATTTTCACAACATTTGGTCTTCTTCAACAATTCTGCACACAGCATAGGCCTTGAACACACCTACAGCAACCATGCATTTCACCATTTCACCAACTACGACCATCGACATTCACACAACTGCCACCAGCAGTCCTACCCCACCTGTGCACCACCATGTAGCTATGCAGCAACAAATTGCAACAGTTAACACAATGTGGAAAGAAAACACTCTCTCCTGCACCCCTATACACTTTCATTCACATACTATAGACATACTCACTCCCATTCACAAAGTACTGTGACCCACTGCACCTTTATTCACCCATGCATGCCTCCATGTGCCCAACTACCGCATTCCATCCGCAGCGCACCGCCACCCGTGCTCCCACCCAACCTATGTCATGTGCAATTCACTCCCCATCTGCAAATGACCTGCCACCACTAACCATGAAAAGAGTTTGCCGCAAACAGGTTGTGGCAGAAACTAAGGGACCGTTACGACAGCTGCGTCCAATCACCACAGAAAATACTAGCCTGCATATGTCACATATAAACCACTTCTCACTCCTCCAGGCGGTCCCGCTCTTATTGCTGCCAACATAATGCATAGAGTACATTTTCCCAACCCTTCCGCCGCCGCACTGTCCTCCGATACACCATGGAAGCTTTCCCAAAAATGTTAACGCATAGCACGCTTCCCTCCAGCCAACCACCGGCCGCGTCCAAACTTCTCCAACATCACACCGTACTGCGATCCAATGGCACTTCCGTCCACGGAGCGAACAGGGAAATGGGTCCGCGCAGTGGACCCAGATATCACTAATTTTTTGGGACATACATTTCAGTGTTTTGCAAAGAACTTACCAGTTGGATTTCCACCGAACACACAAAAGCACGCTTTCTGGCTCAAGCCCCCACTACTGGTGCAAATTTGGTGAAAATCCATCCTGCCGTTCGACCTGTAGCCTTGTGCAAAATTTTTCCCCATCCAGTCTATGGGAAAAAAAATATTTGGGACCCCCTATAACCCCCCCAGCCTGAAACCTCACACAACTGGCGAAAGAATTTAGAGGTGCCCATATACTTTTTTGCAAAGTTTGGTGAGGCTTCGTCCAGGGGGAGCAACTTAACCATAATATATATATATATATATATATATATATATATATATATATATATATATATATATATATATATATATATATATATTTAATTTCAGTGAAAAAACTTTGTTAAAGGGACATTATGGTTAGGTTGCGCTACTAAAAACCTATGAAATTCAGTGGAAAAAACTTTGTTACAGGGACGTCATGGTTCCAAGTAAAACCGAAAACCCCCTGAAATTCACCAGTTATGGTAAGCTAAGCAACCATAACTCGCGCTACCACCGTGCACTGCAAGGACTAATACCCAGGACATCAAAGATGCCATTACAAATGTCATTGATGACATCGCTGATGACATTGCATGTCTGGCTCCCTCTTTTTTCCTTTGAAGACATATGTACGCCAGTAACAGTCAGGATTTTTTTTTTTAAAGTACTATATTTTTTTACTTATACTTCAAATATGTTCTTACAGTAATTCACTTGGCGTTCACTCACAGCATATGAAACATACACATAGGGGAAAACACAGACTTGGAGGACAGCAATGCTTTCTATGTATGAAGATGATCAGTAAGGTTATGAACACCTTTGTTTAGTTCTGCTGTTTTTTTATTACTGTACTTTCCCTGGATATGCTCACATTTGTATACATTGTACTCACACTACTTTCCTTAGAATCTAATCACATTATGTGATACTTATACATAGGGAAGTATTAGCTTTGAAGAAGAGCAATCATTTCTGTGCATGAAGATAATCATGAAGATAATCAGTTAGGTTATGAAGATTGTCTGGTAATACTGCTGTTTTTTTGTTCACTTCATTTCCCCTGTATATGCTCATATTTGTATGTGTTGTTGTCTGTTTGGATTTTGTTTGCAATAATGCAATTATGTAGTAAGTGGGATTTATTAGGTACTTATTCAATATTTCACAGTACGCAAAACTCTAATAAGAAAGCATTTATCATTTTACTATTGAACATGGCAAGATTATTAATATTGCACCTCCATCATGTATGCTGCATGCAATGCCTATGTTTCTACAAGAGGAGCTTAGTATACTGGAAAGAACTTCATAATAGAATGCTTTTTGTATCAATGCATTGCTTAATGCACTATGTACCTCATGATATTTATTCCAATGATCCTTGACACTTTTTTTTATCAACATTACAATAAGAATCCCTTGTACAGACTTTTCATGAAATGTAAATGCACATGTGATGTCATCAATGAGATTTGTGATGTCATCTTTGATGTCCTGGGTGTTAGTCCTTGCATTGCATGGTGAAAGCGCAAATTATGGTTGCTTAGATTACCATAACTGGCAAATTTCAAGGGGTTTTTCAGTTTTACTTGGAACCATAACGTCCCTGTAACAATGTTTTTTTCACTGAATTTCATAGGTTTTTAGCAGCACAACTTAACCATAACAGCACACCTATGCAGTCGTAACAGCAAAACTTAGCAAGAAACTACTGAATACACTACATTTATTTTATATATTTATAAACTTTCTGTATTAGATACACTAAAATTAATATTTTTTTTTTACACAGAAATGTCTAATACTTTGGAATAAGGGGAAGAACATTTTCTTCGGGATGAAATGAATGAGAACAGTGATACTAATGGTAGACACTACACTTCTCTATATAAACCAATGAATAACCATTACTTTATGTGTACTTAACACATTTTTTTTTTACCTACCACACATACATTAAAAATAATACAGAAACAGAGACCTTAGAAAATCATCTGCAGCGGATGGAGCAAAAAATAGATCTATTAAATGAATAGTACGGTGTCGTGTCCGCGGACACTCAGGGGCCGATTCATGGAACAAACGTGCGCCGAAAATCTTTGAGCAAGCAGGCGCAAGCGCAAAAAAACAGGCGCACACGCACGCGTGCGATTCATGGAAGTCCCTGCGCGTGTTTACCTCGGGATGTGCGCCAAACCCGTGCATGGCGCACAAGTCACTGCAACATCCCGAAAGGCGTGCGCGACGCGCACAGTGAAATCGCACAACCTCGGCGCATACACCAGAAAGTGGGCGGGACACGGGGCGTAATGCTTGGAATGGGGAACAACGCGCGAAAATAAGGGCGTAACTGGGGATGTACTGCAGGGAAGCAGACGGAACGCCCACACGCACTCGAACCACACGTATTCATGGAATCGAATAGGGCAAAGCCACGCACAGCCAAAGACACGCACAAGCTGAAACACGTCCGCCACACGAAGGCAGGCGGTAGAGTCCCATCGCATCACAAAAGTGGCAACATACAGCAATTGGGCCTGTGCGAGCGGGACACGTGTATTGCGGGGGTGCGCGGGACGTAACACACGCGATCGAGCGGGGTACGTGTATTTCGGGGGTGCGTGGGAAGTTACACACGCGATTGAGCAGGGTACGTGTACATCGGGGGTGCACGGGAAGTTACACACTCGATTGAGCGGGGTACGTGTATTTCGGGGGCGCGCGGGAAGTTACACACGCGATTGAGCGGGGTACGTGTACATCGGGGGTGCGCGGGAAGTTACACATGCGATCGAGCGGGGTACGTGTATTTCGGGGGTGCGCGGGAAGTTACACACGCGATTGAGCGGGTACGTGTACATCGGGGGTGCGCGAGAAGTTACACACGCGATTGAGCGGGGTACGTGTACTTCGGGGGCGCGCGGGAAGTTACACACGCGATTGAGCGGGGTACGTGTATTTCGGGGGTGCGCGGGAAGTTACACAAGCGATTGAGCGGGGTACGTGTATTTCGGGGGTGCGCGGGAAGTTACACACGCGATTGAGCGGGGTACGTGTATTTCGGGGGTGCGCGGGAAGTTACACACGCGATCTCATCAGGGTACGTGTATTTCAGGGTGCGGGGGAAGTATCACACGCAACATCAGCAGGGTACATGTATTCCAGGGGAGCGTGGGAAGTTCCACATGCAATTCCATCTGGGTACGTGTATTACAGGGGTGCGCGGGAAGTTCCACACGCGATCTCATCAGGGTACGTGTATTACAGGGGTGCGCGGGGAGCACCACACGTGAATTGCACGTGTGGGTCCTCCCAGGTGTTCCCTCTACACCCTCCACGGCCCCTGCAGGTGGCTCACACCACAGGGGCCTACCCTGCACATGTCCTGCAGGCACCCCATCCACCACGGCCATGCCCCCTAGCCAACCCACATGTCAACTTGCACTACTGCCCACCAACGCATGTCCCCCTGCACCCCCAGCCACCAGGGGCACCCTCCACCAGGCCCCCACTCATGTCTCCCACCACCCCCAACAGTGCAGGGGCACCCTCCACCAGGCCCCCACCCATGTCTCCCACCACCCCCACCCCCCAGCAGTGCAGGGGCACCCTCCACCAGGCCCCCACCCATGTCTCCCACCACCCCCACCCCCCAGCAGTGCAGGGGCACCCTCCACCAGGCCCCCACCCATGTCTCCCACCACCCCACCCCCCAGCCACCAGGGGCAGCCTCCACCAGGCCCCCACCCATGTCTCCCACCACCCTCACCCCCCAGCCACCAGGGGCAGCCTCCACCAGGCCCACACCCATGTCTCCCGCCACCCCCACCCCCCAGCCACCTGTGGCAGCCTCCACCAGGCCCCCACCCACGTCTCCCACCACCCCCACCCCACCAGCACTGTGGGGCACCTGCCAGCAGGCCCCCACCCATGTCCAACTCATGTTCCCCAACACCCCCACCCCCCAGCACTGTGGGGCACCTGCCAGCAGGCCCCCACCCATGTCCAACTCATGTTCCCCACCACCCCCACCCCCCTGCACTGTGGGGCACCTGCCAGCAGGCCCCCACCCATGTCCAACTCATGTTTCCCACCACCCCCATCCCCCAGCAGTGCAGGGGAACCCACCACCAGGCCCCCATCCATGTCTCCCAGCACCCCCACCCCCAGCCAGCAGGGGCAGCCTCCACCAGGCCCCCACCCATGTCTCCCAGCACCCCCACCCCCCAGCCACCAGGGGCAGCCTCCACCAGGCCCCCACCCATGTCTCCCACCACCCCCACCCCCCAGCAGTGCAGGGGCACCCTCCACCAGGCCCCCACCCATGTCTCCCACCACCCCCACCCCCCAGCAGTGCAGGGGCACCCTCCACCAGGCCCCCACCCATGTCTCCCACCACCCCCACCCCCCAGCCACCAGGGGCAGCCTCCACCAGGCCCCCACCCATGTCTCCCACCACCCCCACCCCCCAGCACTGTGGGGCACCTACCAGCAGGCCCACACCCATGTCCAACTCATGTTCCCCACCACCCCCACCCCCCAGCAGTGCAGGGGCACCCACCACCAGGCCCTCACCCATGTCTCCCAGCACCCCCACCCCCCAGCCACCAGGGGCAGCCTCCACCAGGCCCCCACCCATGTCTCCCACCACCCCCACCCCCCAGCCACCAGGGGCAGCCTCCACCAGGCCCCCACCCATGTCTCCCACCACCCCTACCCCCCAGCAGTGCAGGGGCAGCCTCCACCAGGCCCCCACCCATGTCTCCCACCACCCCCACCCCCCAGCAGTGCAGGGGCACCCTCCACCAGGCCCCCACCCATGTCTCCCAGCACCCCCACCCCCCAGCCACCAGGGGCAGTCCCCACCAGGCCCCCACCCATGTCTCCCACCACCCCCACCCCCCAGCCACCAGGGGCAGCCTCCACCAGGCCCACACCCATGTCTCCCACCACCCCCACACCCCAGCCACCAGGGGCAGCCTCCACCAGGCCCCCACCCATGTCTCCCAAACCCCACCCCCCAGCACTGTGGGGCACCTGCCAGCAGGCCCCCACCCATGTCCAACTCATGTTCCCCACCACCCCCACCCCCCAGCACTGTGGGGCACCTGCCAGCAGGCCCCCACCCATGTCCAACTCATGTTCCCCACCACCACCACCCCCCAGCACTGTGAGGCACCTGCCAGCAGGCCCCCACCCATGTCCAACTCATGTTCCCCACCACCCCCACCCCCCAGCAGTGCAGGGGCACCCACCACCAGGCCCCCATCCATGTCTCCCAGGACCCCCACCCCCCAGCCACCAGGGGCAGTCTCCACCAGGCCCCCACCCATTTCTCCAAGCACCCCCACCCCCCTGCCACCAGGGGCAGCCTCCACCAGGCCCCCACCCATGTATCCCACCACCCCCTCCCCCCAGCAGTGCAGGGGCACCCTCCACCAGGCCCCACCCATGTCTCCCACCACCCCCACCCCCAGCAGTGCAGGGGCACCCTCCACCAGGCTCCCCACCCATGTCTCCCACCACCCCCACCCCCCAGCCACCAGGGGCAGCCTCCACCAGGCCCCCACCCATGTCTCCCAGCACCCCCACCCCACAGCCACCAGGAGCAGCCTCCACCAGGCCCCCACCCATGTCTCCCACCACCCCCACCCCCCAGCAGTGCAGGGGCAGCCTCCACCAGGCCCCCACCCATGTCTCCCAGCACCCCCACCCCCCAGCCACCAGGGGCAGCCTCCACCAGGCCCCCACCCATGTCTCCCAGCACCCCTACCCCCCAGCCACCAGGGGCAGCCTCCACCAGGCCCCCACCCATGTCTCCCACAACCCCCACCCCCCAGCAGTGCAGGGGCAGCCTCCACCAGGCCCCCACCCATGTCTCCCACCATCCCCAACCCCCAGTAGTGCAGGGGCACCCTCCACCAGGCCCCCACCCATGCCTCCCAGCACCCCCACCCCCCAGCCACCAGGGGCAGCCTCCACCAGGCCCCCACCCATGTCTCCCAGCACCCCCACCCCGCAGCCACCAGGGGCAGCCTCCACCAGGCCCCCACCCATGTCTCCCACCACCCCCACCCCCCAGCAGTGCAGGGGCAGCCTCCACCAGGCCCCCACACATGTCTCCCAGCACCCCCACCCCCCAGCAGTGCAGGGGCACCCTCCACCAGGCCCCCACCCATGTCTCTCAGCACCCCCACCCCCCAGCCACCAGGGGCAGCCTCCACCAGGCCCCCACCCATGTCTCCCAGCACCCCCACCCCCAGCCACCAGGGACAGCCTCCACCAGGCCCCCACCCATGTCTGACCACCACCCCCACCCCCCCAGCACTGTGGGGCACCTGCCAGCAGGCCCCCACCCATGTTCAACTCATGTTCCCCAACACCCCCACCCCCCAGCACTGTGGGGCACCTGCCAGCAGGCCCCCACCCATGTCCAACTCATGTTCCCCACCACCCCCACCCCCCAGCACTGTGGGGCACCTGCCAGCAGGCCCCCACCCATGTCTCCCAGCACCCCCACCCCCCAGCAGTGCAGGGGCACCCACCACCAGGCCCCCACCCATGTCTCCCAGCACCCCCACCCCCCAGCCACCAGGGGCAGCCTCCACCAGGCCCCCATCCATGTCTCCCACCACCCCCACCCCCCAGCCACCAGGGGCAGCCTCCACCAGGCCCCCACCCATGTCTCCCACCACCCCCACCCCCCCAGCACTGTGGGGCACCTGCCAGCAGGCCCCCACCCATGTCCAACTCATGTTCCCCACCACCCCCACCCCCCAGCACTGTGGGGCACCTGCCAGCAGGCCCCCACCAATGTCCAACTCATGTTCCCCAACACCCCCACCCCCCAGCACTGTGGGGCACCTGCCAGCAGGCCCCCACCCATGTCCAACTCATGTTCCCCACCACCCCACCCCCCAGCAGTGCAGGGGCACCCACCACCAGGCCCCCACCCATGTCTCCCAGCACCCCCACCCCCCAGCCACCAGGGGCAGCCTCCACCAGGCCCCCACCCATGTCTCCCAGCACCCCCACCCCCCAGCCACCAGGGGCAGCCTCCACCAGGCCCCCACCCATGTCTCCCACCACCCCCACCCCCCAGCAGTGCAGGGGCACCCTCCACCAGTCCCCCACCCATGTCTCCCACCACCCCCACCCCCCAGCCACCAGGGGCAGCCTCCACCAGGCCCACACCCATGTCTCCCACCACCCCCAGCCACCAGGGGCAACCTCCACCAGGCCCCCACCCATTTCTCCCACCACCCCCCCCCCCAGCACTGTGGGGCACCTGCCAGCAGGCCCCCACCCATGTCCAACTCATGTTCCCCACCACCCCCACCCCCCAGCACTGTGGGGCACCTGCCAGCAGGCCCCCACCCATGACCAACTCATGTTACCCACCACCCCCACCCCCCAGCCACCAGGGGCAGCCTCCACCAGGCCCCCGCCCATGTCTCCCACCACCCCCACCCCCCAGCACTGTGAGGCACCCACCACCAGGCCCACACCCATGTCTCCCAGCTCCCCCACCCCCCAGCCACCAGGGGCAGCCTCCACCAGGCCCCCACCCATGTCTCCCACCACCCCCACCCCCCAGCAGTGCAGGGGCAGCCTCCACCAGGCCCCCACCCATGTCTCCCAGCACCCCACCCCCCAGCCACCAGGGGCAGCCTCCACCAGGCCCCCACCCATGTCTCCCAGCACCCCTACCCCCCAGCCACCAGGGGCAGCCTCCACCAGGCCCCCACCCATGTCTCCCACAACCCCCACCCCCCAGCAGTGCAGGGGCAGCCTCCACCAGGCCCCCACCCATGTCTCCCGCCACCCCCACCCCCCAGCCACCAGGGGCAGCCTCCACCAGGCCCCCACCCATGTCTCCCACCACCCCCACCCCCCAGCCACCAGGGGCAGCCTCCACCAGGCCCCCACCCATGTCTCCCACCACCCCCACCCCCCCAGCACTGAGGGGCACCTGCCAGCAGGCCCCTACCCATGTCCAACTCATGTTCCCCACCACCCCCACCCCCCAGCACTGTGGGGCACCTGCCAGCAGGCCTCCACCCATGTCCAACTCATGTTCCCCACCACCCCCACCCCCCAGCACTGTGGGGCACCTGCCAGCAGGCCTCCACCCATGTCCAACTCATGTTCCCCACCACCCCCACCCCCCAGCAGTGCTGGGGCACCCACCACCAGGCCCCCACCCATGTCTCCCAGCACCCCCACCCCCCAGCCACCAGGGGCAGCCTCCACCAGGCCCCCACCCATGTCTCCCAGCACCCCCACCCCCCAGCCACCAGGGGCAGCCTCCACCAGGCCCCCACCCATGTCTCCCACCACCCCCACCCCCCAGCCACCAGGGGCAGCCTCCACCAGGCCCCCACCCATGTCTCCCACCACCCCCACCCCCCCAGCACTGAGGGGCACCTGCCAGCAGGCCCCTACCCATGTCCAACTCATGTTCCCCACCACCCCCACCCCCCAGCACTGTGGGGCACCTGCCAGCAGGCCTCCACCCATGTCCAACTCATGTTCCCCACCACCCCCACCCCCCAGCACTGTGGGGCACCTGCCAGCAGGCCTCCACCCATGTCCAACTCATGTTCCCCACCACCCCCACCCCCCAGCACTGTGGGGCACCTGCCAGCAGGCCTCCACCCATGTCCAACTCATGTTCCCCACCACCCCCACCCCCAGCCACCAGGGGCAGCCTCCACCAGGCCCCCACCCATGTCTCCCAGCACCCCCACCCCCCAGCCACCAGGGGCAGCCTCCACCAGGCCCCCACCCATGTCTCCCACCACCCCCACCCCCCAGCCACCAGGGGCAGCCTCCACCAGGCCCCCACCCATGTCTCCCACCACCCCCACCCCTCCAGCACTGTGGGGCACCTGCCAGCAGGCCCCTACCCATGTCCAACTCATGTTCCCCACCACCCCCACCCCCCAGCACTGTGGGGCACCTGCCAGCAGGCCTCCACCCATGTCCAACTCATGTTCCCCACCACCCCCACCCCCCAGCACTGTGGGGCACCTGCCAGCAGGCCTCCACCCATGTCCAACTCATGTTCCCCATCACCCCCACCCCCCAGCACTGTGGGGCACCTGCCAGCAGGCCTCCACCCATGTCCAACTCATGTTCCCCACCACCCCCACCCCCCAGCCACCAGGGGCAGCCTCCACCAGGCCCCCGCCCATGTCTCCCACCACCCCCACCCCCCAGCACTGTGAGGCACCTGCCAGCAGGCCCACACCCATGTCCAACTCATGTTCCCCACCACCCCCACCCCCCAGCAGTGCAGGGGCACCCACCACCAGGCCCCCACCCATGTCTCCCAGCACCCCCACCTCCCAGCCACCAGGGGCAGCCTCCACCAGGCCCCCACCCATGTCTCCCACCACCCCCACCCCCCAGCAGTGCAGGGGCAGCCTCCACCAGGCCCCCACCCATGTCTCCCAGCACCCCCACCCCCCAGCCACCAGGGGCAGCCTCCACCAGGCCCCCACCCATGTCTCCCAGCACCCCTACCCCCCAGCCACCAGGGGCAGCCTCCACCAGGCCCCCACCCATGTCTCCCACAACCCCCACCCCCCAGCAGTGCAGGGGCAGCCTCCACCAGGCCCCCACCCATGTCTCCCACCACCCCCACCCCCCAGCAGTGCAGGGGCACCCTCCACCAGGCCCCCACCCATGTCTCCCAGCACCCCCACCCCCCAGCCACCAGGGGCAGCCTCCACCAGGCCCCCACCCATGTCTCCCAGCACCCCCACCCCGCAGCCACCAGGGGCCGCCTCCACCAGGCCCCCACCCATGTCTCCCAGCACCCCCACCCCCCAGCCACCAGGGGCAGTCTCCACCAGGCCCCCACCCATGTCTCCCACCACCCCCACCCCCCAGCCACCAGGGGCAGCCTCCACCAGGCCCCCACCCATGTCTCCCACCACCCCCACCCCCCCAGCACTGTGGGGCACCTGCCAGCAGGCCACCACCCATGTCCAACTCATGTTCCCCACCACCCCCACCCCCCAGCACTGTGGGGCACCTGCCAGCAGGCCCCCACCCATGTCCAACTCATGTTCCCCACCCCCCCCCACCCCCCAGCACTGTGAGGCACCTGCCAGCAGGCCCACACCCATGTCCAACTCATGTTCCCCACCACCCCCACCCCCCAGCAGTGCAGGGGCACCCACCACCAGGCCCCCACCCATGTCTCCCAGCACCCCCACCCCCCAGCCACCAGGGGCAGCCTCCACCAGGCCCCCACCCATGTCTCTCACCCCCCCACCAACCAGCAGTGCAGGGGCAGCCTCCACCAGGCCCCCACCCATGTCTCTCACCACCCCCACCCCCCAGCAGTGCAGGGGCACCCTCCACCAGGCCCCCACCCATGTCTCCCAGCACCCCCACCCCCCAGCCACCAGGGGCAGTCTCCACCAGGCCCCCACCCATGTCTTCCACCACCCCCACCCCCCAGCCACCAGGGGCAGCCTCCACCAGGCCCACACCCATGTCTCCCACCACCCCCACCCCCAAGCCACCAGGGGCAGCCTCCACCAGGCCCCCACCCATGTCTCCCACCACCCCCACCCCCCCAGCACTGTGGGGCACCTGCCAGCAGGCCCCTACCCATGTCCAACTCATGTTCCCCACCACCCCCACCCCCGAGCACTGTGGGGCACCTGCCAGCAGGCCTCCACCCATGTCCAACTCATGTTCCCCACCACCCCCACCCCCCAGCACTGTGGGGCACCTGCCAGCAGGCCCCCACCCATGTCCAACTCATGTTCCCCACCACCCCCACCCTCCAGCAGTGCAGTTGCACCCACCACCAGGCCCCCACCCATGTCTCCCAGCACCCCCACCCCCCAGCCACCAGGGGCAGCCTCCACCAGGCCCCCACCCATGTCTCCCAGCACCCCCACCCCCCAGCCACCAGGGGCAGCCTCCACCAGGCCCCCACCCATGTATCCCACCACCCCCACCCCCCAGCAGTGCAGGGGCACCCTCCACCAGGCCCCCACCTATGTCTCCCACCACCCCCACCCCCAGCAGTGCAGGGGCACCCTCCTCCAGGCCCCCCACCCATTTCTCCCACCACCCCCACCCCCCAGCCACCAGGGGCAGCCTCCACCAGGCCCCCACCCATGTCTCCCACCACCCCCACCCCCCGGCACTGTGGGGCACCTGCCAGCAGGCCCACACCCATGTCCAACTCATGTTCCCCACCCACCCACCCCCCAGCAGTGCAGGGGCACCCACCACCAGGCCCCCACCCATGTCTCCCAGCACCCCACCCCCC
Source organism: Ambystoma mexicanum (assembly GCF_040938575.1). NCBI lineage: Eukaryota > Metazoa > Chordata > Amphibia > Caudata > Ambystomatidae > Ambystoma > Ambystoma mexicanum. The sequence goes on along the minus strand of NC_090935.1, from coordinate 966,134,133 downwards.
AGCCACCAGGGCAGCCTCCACCAGGCCCCCACCCATGTCTCCCAGCACCCCTACCCCCCAGCCACCAGGGGCAGCCTCCACCAGGCCCCCACACATGTCTCCCACAACCCCCACCCCCCAGCAGTGCAGGGGCAGCCTCCACCAGGCCCCCACCCATGTCTCCCACCACCCCTACCCCCCAGCAGTGCAGGGGCACCCTCCACCAGTCCCCCACCCATGTCTCCCAGCACCCCCACCCCCCAGCCACCAGGGGCAGCCTCCACCAGGCCCCCACCCATGTCTCCCAGCACCCCCACCCCCCACCCCCCAGCACTGTGGGGCACCTGCCAGCAGGCCCCCACCCATGTCCAACTCATGTTCCCCAACACCCCCACCCCCCAGCACTGTGGGGCACCTGCCAGCAGGCCCCCACCCATGTCCAACTCATGTACCCCACCACCCCCACCCCCCAGCAGTGCAGGGGCACCCACCACCAGGCCCCCACCCATGTCTCCCAGCACCCCCACCTCCCAGCCACCAGTGGCAGCCTCCACCAGGCCCCCCACCCATGTCTCCCAGAACCCCCACCCCCTAGCCACCAGGGGCAGCCTCCACCAGGCCCCCACCCATGTCTCCCACCACCCCCACCCCCCAGCAGTGCAGGGGCACCCTCCACCAGGCCCCCACCCATGTCTCCCACCACCCCCACCCCCCAGCAGTACAGGGGCACCCTCCACCAGGCCCCCACCCATGTCTCCCAACACCCCCACCCCCCAGCAGTGCAGGGGCACCCTCCACAAGGCCCCCACCCATGTCTCCCACCACCCCCACCCCCCAGCACTGTGGGGCACCTGCCAGCAGGCCCACACCCATGTCCAACTCATGTTCCCCACCACCCCCACCCCCCAGCAGCGCAGGGGCACCCACCACCAGGCCCCCACCCATGTCTCCCAGCACCCCCACCCCCAGCCACCAGGGGCAGCCTCCACCAGGCCCCCACCCATGTCTCCCAGCACCCCCAGCCCCCAGCCACCAGGGGCAGCCTCCACCAGGCCCCCACCCATGTCTCCCACCACCCCCACCCCCCCAGCACTGTGGGGCACCTGCCAGCAGGCCCCCACCCATGTCCAACTCATGTTCCCCAACACCCCCACCCCCCAGCACTGTGGGGCACCTGCCAGCAGGCCCCCGTCCCATGTCCAACTCATGTTCCCCACCACCCCCACCCCCCAGCACTGTGGGGCACCTGCCAGCAGGCCCCCACCCATGTCTCTGAGCACCCCCACCCCCCAGCAGTGCAGGGGCACCCACCACCAGGCCCCCACCCATGTCTACAAGAGACCCCCACCCCCCAGCCACCAGGGGCAGCCTCCACCAGGCCCCCACCCATGTCTCCCACCACCCCCACCCCCCAGCAGTGCAGGGGCACTCTCCACCAGGCCCCCACCCATGTCTCCCACCAACCCCACCCCCCAGCAGTGCAGGGGCACCCTCCACCAGGCCCCCACCCATGTCTCCCACCACCCCCATCCCCCAGCAGTGCAGGGGCACCCTCCACCAGGCCCCCACCCATGTCTCCCACCAGCACCACCCCCCAGCCACCAGGGGCAGCCTCCACCAGGCCCCCACCCATGTCTCCCACCACCCCACCCCCCAGCACTGTGGTTCACCTGCCAGCAGGCCCACACCCATGTCCAACTCATGTTCCCCACCACCCCCACCCCCCAGCAGTGCAGGGGCACCCACCACCAGGCCCCCACCCATGTCTCCCAGCACCCCCACCCCCCAGCCACCAGGGGCAGCCTCCACCAGGCCCCCACCCATGTCTCCCAGCACCCCCACCCCCCAGCCACAAGGGGCAGCCTCCACCAGGCCCCCACCCATGTCTCCCAGCACCCCCACCCCCCAGCCACCAGGGGCAGCCTGCACCAGGCCCCCACCCATGTCTCCCACCACCCCCACCCCCCCAGCACTGTGGGGCACCTGCCAGCAGGCCCCCACCCATGTCCAACTCATGTTCCCCACCACCCCCACCCCCCAGCACTGTGGGGCACCTGCCAGCAGGCCCCCACCCATGTCTCCCAGCACCACCACCCCCCAGCAGTGCAGGGGCACCCTCCACCAGGCCCCCACCCATGTCTCCCAGCACCCCCACCCCCCCAGCTACCAGGGGCAGCCTCCACCAGGTCCCCACCCATGTCTCCCACCACCCCCACCCCCCAACTTTGTGGGGCACCTGCCAGCAGGCCCCCACCCATGTCCAACTCATGTTCCCCAACACCCCCATCCCCCAGCACTGTGGGGCACCTGCCAGCAGGCCCCCACCCATGTCCAACTCATGTTCCCCACCACCCCCACCCCCCAGCACTGTGGGGCACCTGCCAGCAGGCCCCCACCCATGTCTCCCAGCACCCACACCCCCCAGCAGTGCAGGGGCACCCACCACCAGGCCCCCACCCATGTCTCCCAGCACCCCCACCCCCTACCACCAGGGGCAGCCTCCACCAGGCCCCCACCCATGTCTCCCACCACCCCCACCCCCCAGCCACCAGGGGCAGCCTCCACCAGGCCCCCACCCATGTCTCCCACCACCCCCACCCCCCCAGCACTGTGGGGCACCTGCCAGCAGGCCCCCACCCATGTCCAACTCATGTTCCCCAACACCCCCACCCCCCAGCACTGTGGGGCACCTGCCAGCAGGCCACCACCCATGTCCAACTCATGTTTCCCACCACCCCCACCCCCCAGCACTGTGGGGCACCTGCCAGCAGGCCCCCACCCATGTCTCCCAGCACCCCCACCCCCCAGCAGTGCAGGGGCACCCACCACCAGGCCCCCACCCATGTCTCCCAGCACCCCCACCCCCCAGCCACCAGGGCAGCCTCCACCAGGCCCCCACCCATGTCTCCCACCACCCCCACCCCCCAGCCACCAGGGGCAGCCTCCACCAGGCCCCCACCCATGTCTCCCACCACCCCCACCCCCCCAGCACTGTGGAGCACCTGCCAGCAGGCCCCCACCCATGTCCAACTCATGTTCCCCACCACCCCCACCCCCCAGCACTGTGGGGCACCTGCCAGCAGGCCCCCACCCATGTCCAACTCATGTTCCCCACCACCCCCACCCCCCAGCACTGTGGGGCACCTGCCAGCAGGCCCCCACCCATGTGCAACTCATGTTCCCCAGCCAACATGTCATCACAATCTAGATCCCTTGTCCCTATGGTCAGCCTCCAAATGCAAAACACCCACCCGAGTATTGCATCCACCCACTCATAATTTGCAATTACATCACAGAACACCAATTGCAAGTTCCGAAACAAACACATTTCCCTCACATACACCCAATGGGTGTCAGTGAATCTCAAAACCCATATCATGAAATGCATGAAACCAATGAGATACCACACATTGAAGTTCACCAAAAAAAATATGTATTAAAGGAAACATAAATAGAATCAAAAATAAAGAAACAGAAATGTGAATGTACAAAAATTAAACGAAGCATGTCCGTGAAAAAAAGCAAAACCAAAAATAAAATTCCAAAGTAATGGTGTCCAAAGTCAATGTCCACAAAACAAAATCCAATGGGAAATAAAAAAGAAAGCCATTGCTCCATGGTTAAAATGTGAAAAAAAAATACAATCCAACAGTGCACTATGTACATGGGAACAAGCCAGGGTCCATTATCCCAACAAAAGAAAGGAAACCTATCTAACTACAATAACTAATAAAATAAACTATATACAAAAATGTAGCCAATGTCCGAAAGGTCCAAATAAAATCAAAACAAAAATGAAACCTTACACTACCTACATAACTATGTACAAGGGCAGCGGGCTAGTTTCACGGCTCACTTGTGGATGTCCCGGGCCAGGGCATCATCGAACTCCTGCTCAATGTCCCGGAGGCGGTCCTCCTCCATGGCCCTGAGGGTCCGCAGGGCCGTCGACGTGTCCACCTCCAAACCCCTGCGGATTGCCTCGAGGCACTCGGCCCGCCTCAGGCCCCTCCGCATGGAGTTCTCCGCCCTGACCATTGTGAGCCGTGCCTCTTCCGCCTGCTGCTGCTGCTCCGCATCTATGGCGTGGCCCAACTGCTGCCACACGGAAGACACTCTCTGTCCTGGGTCCTCCTGCCCTCCGGACGATGCCTGCCCCTCCGATGTTGAAGGCCCCGAGCCTTCATGGCTCCCACCACGTTGCTGCTGCTGCTGTGCCTCTGCCTGTGCACTGCCTCCTGATGCCTGCACATCCTCCGCCGGCTGGGCTGCAGTCGTTGATGTGGCCACCCCTGCTGGACGTCTGACTCCCGACTGTGGCAGGGATGCCTCCTCCACCAGCCTTGCCGCATCGTCAGAGGCAGCTCCACAGGGCACCCAGGTGACTGATGGGTGGGAAGATGGCACGGAGGACGACTGGCGCGTAGGGGGTCCAGTTGAGGAGGGGGTCGTAGCAAGCCCTATCAGACGGAGGAATCCGGCCTGGGTGACCTGTCCCAGCAGGCTGACGTGGTCAACGAGCCATTCGAGATGATGTGCAGTCTCCTCATGAAAAGGCTGCAGGTCACCTCGCATGGCCCGTTGACGCAATGCCACACCAGTCAGGACAGGCTCAACCCGGACCCGGATAGCCACGTCCGCAGGCAGAGGAAGGCCAGTTGACGTGAACTCATCCCCTGCCTGAAAACGGGTCTGGACGTAGGCATCCCTGCTGGTGCAAGATGATGCAAGGACAGGATCAGGGACAGGATTGCACACAGGCACCTCCGCGGCGGCCTGTGCTGCCTCCTGTCCCTGGTCCTGCACTGCACCACTAGCACCAGTGGGATCCCCACCTCCAGACCCCGTCTCTGGTGCTTGCACGGCCTCCTCCTCCACCAAACCCCCCACCAACCTGGATGACTCCGTGCCATCTTCTCCTGTTGGGCCCTGTGGGGTCCCAGCTGCCCCTTCTGCTGCCGAGGAGTCCAGCTCCAACCTCTGCCTCTTGGACCTCCCCCCGGCAGCTGCGGCCTGTGACGTGGCACCAGACTCCTCACTCCCCGACGAGATGACAACATGGGAGGGGAGCCGGGCCTTGCGTCTCCGGCTGGCGGTGGGATCCCCGCCGCTGTACTCCAGAGCACCTTCTCCGCCCTCTTCATCAGTTGACGCTGCAGACAGGGAGAAACAAAACACAGACATCAGGGCACTGTACAATGGACACATACACACATGACAGTTGTACATGAGTGGCATTGGCAAACCCCAGACATGTCATCACAATCCCCAACACACATGTCATTTCAACTCGCACACATGAGCCATACCACAGCCATATCGCAACTGCCAGCACCATCCATACACATACAACAGCATGAGCAGCCAAAGGTGAGCCAGACATCACATGCAACACAGGAAGTGCACCACACATGTACACACACCACCACACTTGCATGCATGTGTACACCTCTGCCAAGTGTCGCAGTGTTCAGACGGGCATCCATGTCACATCTGCTAATCAGGCTTCCACATACCGCTGTCACATGCATCCATGTTGCATCACTGTTGCACCCTTGTCAAATACACACACATGCACATGTACACAGTGCTGATACATGCAGCCGAAAACAACATACATGCGTGACATCACGGACATGTCTACTTACATACACATTCATCCAAACATGTGTGCCCACACAACTGCATTTGGCATGCAAGCCTACACACACAAGCACCATCCATGTCTCACACATTCCAGACCTCGCATGTGTTAGCCCCACGGCCCTGTACACCCCCACCCATACTCGACCGCATACAAACAGATGTGCAACCTGCACACTACTGAAAAATCACCACACGCACTGCTCACAATCAGGATACATGTACACTTACCGCTCGACTCCAGACGGGTCTGCCTCTCAAGGACCTGGACGTGGAGCGCTGGGGATATGCGTTCCAGGACCCTCATCTGTTCTTCTGACAAGTGGCCCCGGCGCCCCTTGGCATCCGCTGCCTTCAAGAGGCGCCGGGCCTTGTTCAGGGTCCTGGATCTGAAGTCCTCCCAGCGCTTCTTGACATGTTGTAAGTCGCGGACTGCCACCCCCTCCGCGTTGATGGCAGTCACGATGTCAGTCCAGATCCGAGTCCGTCCTTCCTTGTCGGCGCGGGAACTTCCGAAGAGGGCATCATACTGCCCCAGGACTTGCTCCACCAGGACACCAACTTCGGTGGCACTGAAGCTGGTGCCCCTCTGCCTCTCTGGCCGGGGGTTGTCAGTGGTCTCAGATGGTGTTTGCCCCGACATGACAACCCCAGAGGCAGGAGTGGGTGGGCAACTGGGTCCTGGGGCTGGGCTGTGGAGCGATGGAATCCCAGTCGGGAGTCTTCGGTTCCAGCAGGGGTGGTCACAGCAACAGCACCCCTGGCTGATGTGCAGGCAGCAAATGGCAGGGCACGTGGGCAGCAGGCAGTCAGGCAGCAGCAGATGGCAGGTGGGAGCGTACTCGGAGCTCTGGGGGGCAGTAGTTCGGCCTTCTGGGCAGGAGCGTGGTCTTCTGTGTGCTTACGCGTGGCCAGCTTGATACAGAGTGATTTGGCACGTGAAAAATCTGCACGTCAGCGTGTAATTCGAGGAAAGGCCCTTAGCGCGTAAGCGCGTCTGCACGCATACGCATTTTCATTGGAAAGAAGGCCCCTCAAGCGCAAGCGCCCCTGTGACGTGACACGTACAGACGTGCATGGGCCTTTCAGCGCAGTTGAAAAACTGCACGTCCGCGTGTAATTTGAGGAAAGGCCCTTGGCGCGTATGCACGGCAGCACGCATATGCGATTTCATTGGACCAAAGGCCCTTAGCGCGTGAGTGCATCTGTATCGTGACTCGCGCGGGTGTTTCCCTCATTGCACGTGATGACAGAACACACGTGGATTTCCACCAATCGCGTGTGAAAGTTCCCGGCACCCCGGAACACACGTACCCAGGCTAATCGCGTGTGGAACTTCCCGCGCACCCCGAAACACACGTACCCAGGCTAATCGCGTGTGGAACTTCCCGCGCACCCCGAAACACACGTACCCAGGCCAATCGCGTGTACGCTCACTCCCCTCTGATCACACGCGATGACACTCGGACGTACAGTCTTACCACGTATCCGAATACGGGAAACCCGCGCATGGCAAAAGACGTGCACAGGCGTCAACGCGTCCGCCCACACGAAGGCAGGCGGAGGCGTCCCCGCGCACAGCATAAAAGTGCGCGCAAACAACAAACGCGTATATACAGCTACGATGAATGCCCCATTTGTCGCTGCACTGATCGTGGGACACCGCAGGAGGAGGAGAATAGCCAGGGCACGCATTTTCGCACCACGGACAAGCCTTTTTGGGATGCCTGATGACCAGGTCTACGGCAGGTATAGGTTTCCACCCCATATCATCCTAGACCTGGTCAGGGAGTGGGAAGATGACCTCACATCCCCCACCCTTTGCTCCCAAGCATTGAGCCCCTTGGAGAAGCTGCTCAATGTCCTGCATTTCTTGGCCACTGGGTCATTTCAGCGGACCACTGCCATAGTGGGGGGGTCTCACAGGCCACGCAGTCACGCTGCCTACACCAGGTACTGGCAATCATGACAGCGCGCCCCTCAGTCCGCAGGCACATATACATGCTCAGAACACCCGCAGAAAGGCAGGCCGTTGTCCTGGATTTTTTCAGGGTGGCACACTTCCCCAAAGTGCTCGGTGCCATAGATTGCACCCATGTGGCCCTACGTCCACCTAGGGCCACTAAGCACATCTACCGAAATCGCAAGCACTGGCATTCCATCAATGTACAGGTGGTATGTGATGCAAAGGGAATCATCACCTCTGTCTATGCAAACTACCCTGGCTCCACCCATGACAGTTTCATATACAGAATGTCCACCCTGAGCCGGGCCCTGGAAGCTGGGCAGCATGGTGACACATGGCTCCTAGGTCAGTACAAATGCCCTTGCACATGCATGCAAGTCACACACAGACAAATATCCAAACCCTAATAATCTCAACTATTATCACCTCCCCAGGGGACAGTGCCTACCCTCTGAGCAACCACATGAGGACGCCAATCCGGAACCCCACCACACCACCCCAGGTAAGATACAACGCCGCCCATATTGCAACCAGGGGCATAGTGGAGTGCACATTCGGAGTGCTCAAGTCACGTTTCCGCTCCCTTGACCGCTCTGGTGGGCAACTGCTCTATGCACCACCAGTAGTGTGCAGGATCATTGTGGCAGCATGTGTCCTGCACAATGTTGCAACACGGCAGGGCGTCCCGGTGGACATGGTGGTGCCCCCACATCCCCAACCAAAGGCACAGGCGCTGCCCATGGGAGGGGACAGTGCACGTGGCGAGGAAGCCCGGACCCAGCTTGTGGCCACGTTTTTCACCTAAACTCCCACCCCTGTGGAGTGCACACAGGCCTGGCACATACCAGGTGACAATCGATGATGACAAAGAGACACTCAACTGTCACAACCCTACCACCCTGAGATAGTTGCCATGGAAGTGCCACATCGTCTGCATCCCTAGCTACTTAAACACAAGCTATCCTGTGTGACCAAAAGGCACGCATATGACATATGACATGATATGGCCCATACACAAGTATTTCAAGGCGCAATGAGGCAGGGAGGGGGGAACAAGGGAAGACAGACAACGGTACTACTAGGCCAGGTGTCATTGAGATTTTGCAAGTGCAGGGGTAGGGGGAAGGGAAAAGTGCAAGGGGAAGGGTGGGGGGAGTCCAGTACAGGGGAAGTAGCCCAAAAGAATAATACATAGGTCGGCTGGTGGCAACTGCAAAGTTAAGTGCAGACAAGTGCTGGGAAGGGAGGGCTGTAGGGATAGAGAGACAGTACTGCAGTGCAGGGGTTGCCAGGGAGGCAGTGCAAGTGGAGAGTGGCTGGGCCAGGGACCGAGGTCGGTGAGAGGGGCCCAGTTGCAGCTCCTGTGCAGTTCCAGTGAAGAATTCTGCAAGGGAGAGTCATTACAAATGCATTACAACAGTCGTAGACGTAACATAACAATGAATGCCTGTCTACATGCACATTATGCATTGCAAAATCAACACTGCAGCACATGTGTGCAGTGTCCTACTCCTGCAACACACTGCTCAGCGCACAGCACAGTGAACAGCCATTGTGTGTGATGCACACCCTGAGCATCATATCTAAGTGACAGACCACATCAAACATCAAATTAGGCATGTACTGGATCCATAATCGGTCACAGAACATGTGCTGCAGGGACACAGTGGGCACCAGAAGGCAAACAGTGTAGACGTGGATATGCAAGGGTGGGAGTACATGTAGTGCATCAGAGTGCAAGTGTGTGGTTCTGCAAGGACATGCACTCCACATATGCATGTGCACTCAAGTGACCATCAGTGTTCCCTACACATCACATGTGAACATTCACCATGTGTACACCCCAGCATGTCAAACCACAACTATCCCCTTGCACCTGAAAGGAAAACACAACACATGAACAGGCATTGATCAGCAGAACACAACATGTACATAGGATACCACCATTACAATGTCAGAGTTCCCATCACACTGCAGGGCAAGGCAACTATCAACAACAACCCCCCTCCCTCACAAATGACCATGACCCACTGAACAACTGCACCTGGGTCATGGAGCCTCCAACCCTCAATTCCACCTGGCCACAGGATCACCTTTACCCTTCATCACTATCTCCCACCTTGTGTGTAAAAAGATGCCTGAACCCTCAGAATCCACACTCATTTCCAAAATCACAAAATCCAAGGCATAAAAATGAACCCGAACACCCTCCAGTAGATGACTTGACGTAGCAGTACCTCACAAAGGCCAAGTACTACCACAATGATGCAACAACCAAGGTAGCACAGCAAAACAATGTCACGATAGGATGTGAGACATGTGTGGTACATGACATAGGATGATGCACCATGAATGGATGTGTACTGTCACAGGTCCCCTGTACAGGCGCGGGAGTGTCACGAAACAACCACCCCCACCATGTTCCGGGTGCATGCAAGGTCAAACTCACACAGGCCCTGAGACCCTGGTGGGGAAGGAGGTTCAGGGATATGCAGTCGGGACAGGTGTTGACACACTGGATGACTGGAATGAGTGGCAGGAGAGGGGAGGAGGAATGACACATGAAACTAGGGAATGCACGAAAATGTACAACCTGCATGAACACATACACAATCCAAACAAACTTGGACATCATTGTCATGGCCTTCTGTAGTCCTGGCTCAGGAGTGGTACGAACCAACCACCCCCTCTAGGGTTTTGGCACCTGCAAGTACGGGGCTTACACAGGCATCCGCAACCCCAGCAGGGAAAGAGGGTCAGGGAACGTTGCTTGGATAGGTACGGGAAGCAGGAACACCGGGTAGAGGGTACAGGTTTCAAAATTGCATAGGATCACGGGTGATTAGGGAGAAAAAACATACCAAATTGAACCACACATACATCCATGCATCAGTACACTCCCCAGCAAGCCTATGCAGAGCAGTTCGAAAGAAAAACAACAAGACACTTAGCTCTGGTTTTGAGTGCTGGCCTCCTGCCTGCGCACTCTCAGGTCCGGTTACAGGAGCACTGCAATGCTGCAAAGAGAGCCACAGTCAACAACCTGTACATGCCAATTACACAAAAACACAACACCAAACATGCCCCATAGCAACAAACTACTCTACAAACAGACAATCTGGGGTCGATGCTTCGTACCCATATATAACATCACCCCTGTGACGGGTCATACACAGTCAATGCAGTAAGTCAGCCGCTGGTGGGTGCGTGGCAAATGGAACACCAATGTGTCACAATTCACACAACATGCAATGTTCCCTGGGTAAGCAGACAGACCCATATAGCAAGCCATGACTACAGAGCAAGTTGCGTACCACCATGACCGAAACAAAGTTGGCAGTGCATTTATCATAAAGTACATGGAAAAGACATGCACTGCACCCGAGTATGTCCCTTGCTGTATGTCCCTGTGAGCTGCCCCTTTCCATGTCTCGGAAGGCTACATGGTTGATACAAGTGCCTCAATGGACCTTGGTGTGCCGGGGGGTATGTGCCACTACCCCTGCATGTGTCCCAGAAAACCCTACTATCAACAGCCATCAGTCCACAAACACATCTGAGCTGCATTGTGTGCTTCAACACCAATATTCGTCTAAGCTCACCCTCAGTGCTGTGACTAAGCCTGCATGTGCAACTCGCCTGGTGCAAGCTTTGCTGTGTCGTGGCCCCCCTGTGATGCTCACCTTGCCTGGAGTTCCTTGGAACATGTCAGCAGTTCTAGGATGTGGGTCTGCAATCACTGTGCCTCTGCTTGTGCACACATGTGCATGTGGGCACCAACAAACTGGTCCAGAATTCCGTCGTCCAATGGGCCATGTCTGCTGGCAAAGGTGCTCTGGAGGCTCATCCCCCTGCAGAAAGGGCATGAAACACATGATTAATGCTTGTGTGTGTCTCATCAGGCATCTCATTACTTGACCATGTCAGAGAGTCACATCACAAATCACACCATCAGTCCGTCTTTCACATCCAAAGTGTGTAACACTATCTACAGCATGAATTGCAACAAGCACGTGTACAGGAAAGATATGAAACATACTACACAATGCATAGCAATCAATGTACACATTAATCATGACACACCCCATCTAGCAAAAGCTGAACAGTGGACAATGACACCTAAATCATCCCCACTAGGGGTGTCAACACAAGTCACACAGCACCAGACATGCCACAGATATGACAGTCCAATGCCCTTGTGTAAAATGCTGTAACACCGAACCATCCTTGCGAGCCCATGGATAAGGGAGGCAGGAGTGGCATATGTGAGTCAAGGAACCCAAGCAGCAAACACATACACAAGACAACCATGATGGGCCCAGCTGGAACAGACAGTGGATGCCTTCAAAAGCCACAAAGCACCGCACCGTCACATGAAAGCACAATAAACTAGCAATTTTAAACTAAATCAACTATTAACTAATTACACTAACTATGGAAAACCTACATTACCTATTTAAACTATCAAACAGAAACTTAACTAACTAATCTAAAAGAAAAATCAAAAATGGCCACATACGACCCGGGGGGGAGGGGAGGCACCCAGGAGGGGGGAGGTACAGGGTGCTGCTCAACATCCACATGCGATGATGCTGAGCCAAAAAAAAATCCTCCATGGGCTCAACGCCTGCACAGCACGACCTATGTGGGAGATAGTTGGTCATCCGAGTCTGGCTCAACCTGGAAAGGAGGACGTGGCACAGTAGCCTGGCCACGCCTAGCCACAGCTTGCCCCTCATCGGCAGCAAGTCTGCCGGACGGGTGAGCCTGGTTCTGTGTGGCGATGTGACATAGGTCTGCATGCAGAATCTCACGTGATACACGTGCTTCCTCTTGCAAGGTAGCACGTGTAACACGGAGTTCCTCCTGCAAGGCCTGGCTGGACAGCCACTGCACCTCCCGGCAAGCCTGTAGCTCAGCCGAGATGGTACGCTCAAGCTGTGCAAACCTCTCCTCAGCCTGCTGCCTCTGGGACATCATAAGGACACCCAGAGTGGATCTGAGGGAAGCATACTCCTCCCTCAGGGCATCCATGTGCGCCTCTGCGTGAGCAGCAATTGCTTGATGCAGAGACGACATTTCAGCCTGGCGTGCCCTGTCTGAGGCTGCCATGCCCAGCCTGAGCGAGCGGGCCGTGGACCGTGCCGCCTGCTGCTGGAGAAGCACCTGCCTAGCAGGGGGGAGCACAGATCCAGCCACACGCTCCATGCTCTCAGCGATGTTCTCCATTGCTGCCCCCTGCCGTTCGGAATTGGCAGTCATGTCTTGCTCCCACTCAGTATACAGCGGTTGCGCGCGGCGACCGCTTTGCTGAGCTTGACCCCTGCGGGACCCAAGGACCGGAGGTCCTCGCTGTGTTGGCACCGCCTCCGGCTGCACGACTACATGCCCCCGTCGACGTGATGTCCCAGGCACATCAGTGACTGGTGTGGAGGGTGACCCTGTGTCCCGATCCACCACGGGCGGAGGAACGAAGACTGTCTGATCCCTCAGTGCAGGTGTCGCAGACAGAGGTGTGTCCACATCAGAATCACTCACCCCTGACACATGGACTTGATGCTCATCCAACTCAACATGGACGTCAGAGTCGTCATCAAGGCTGGACTCATAGGCAGCCAGAGACAAGATGGACTGCAGCACTTGGGGGTTTTCGTGGCCTACCACCCCACGACCCCCACTAGTGCCGGGTTGATGTGGTGTTACCAACCCTGTGTCTGGCATGACAACACCATCCTCTGCCTCCATTGCGTCATCACCTGAAAAATAGAGAGAAAAAAGGTCACTACACATGTCAGAAGCACACGACACACACACACACCGACAGCAAAGGCATCCGGCAGACATGTGACACACAACATATGACCTGGCATGCATGCTGGGTCTACTTTGAATAGCTTCTGTGATCAGATCTGTTGAAAGGTGGCAGTTTCCATGGAAGTGGGTCTATGCAGTGCAGAAAATGTGTACGCCACTCACTACCTACATGTACAAGCACTCCATGGTGTGTGCCAGGAAATGTGAAGGCAGTGCAATGTCAAATTCACACATCACGTGCATTGTGCATTCAATGTGTACCATGTCTAGAAGCCAAGCACCCCTCCACCCCACTACCAAAGTAGGGATGCCTAGCATGGTATCAAAAGGCTGACCATACACCTGTGTATTGACAGGCAGTGTTGACTGGCATCAACAGCTTAATGTGATTCAAATTACAACACTGCAAATGATGCTGGGACAGTGGACAGGACACATGATGGAAACTCCGGAGGCCGCCCACTTGTGAAGAAGACACAACAAGAGTTGGACAGAGTCATTGGCCATTGAACAGGCTGAGGCCTGTGAGCCACACAGATTGTCAGAGCCTAAATAATAATAATAATAATAATAATAATTAATAATTTGGCATTTATATAGCGCTACGAACCCTTAGGTATCTGAGCGCTGCTTATTATTACCCACGGTGTGTGGTGCTCATTTATCGACCTCGGAAGGATGAAACACTGAGTTTGGCGCTGCCGGGATTCGAACCTGCGTTCGCAGGCTCTGCACGGATGTCAAAGCGAGCGCTCTACTCGCTGTGCCACTTGACCGGCTAAACATGTGTGCAACGCAGGACTGAGCCACAGTTGACATGGGGAGGCCGATGAGATGGCAGGCAATGTATGTAACCAAGGACTCATATTACAGTGATCATCCAGTCAAGGACACATAGGGGCATGTGTGCAATGCACATGGAGCATGAATGGGCACTCATGTCCCTGCGGGACATCTGACCCATGCACAGTACAAGTGAGATACCCTGCATCGAGTACTAAGGCTGTACCACACGGCATATGTCTGGCAGTTTCTACGCTGGAAGTTAGCATCTACACAGGACACATGAACAAGAAACTACACATTGGCAAGATTGAAGCAGACCAGTGCAAAGGTGGAACTGGGGTGCAGAGTGGCGGAGGAGGGGCAAGGGAGCATGCCCACATGGAGTCCCGCATGCGGGCAGAGGAGACATGCATGACGGAAGCATTGCATTACTTACACATCAGAACCATGTACACGTCACATGTAGCAGCAATCAAGCACAACACATCCCACAAGTGAAACACACAGGTCCTCAACAAACACGCATCAACACTCACTGGACTGGGCATCAAAGTCCAGCATCTCTCCCACTCCTTCGACCAATTCAGGTGCTATGAACTCCGCAACGAGTGACTCCTGCGGAGTGAGTTCTTCCTCCTCTGGTGCAGGCCCACCGCCTGTCACCAGAGTCAAGTTGTAATTTGAGGCACGCTTAGCCTTAGTGCTGCGCTTGATGTCATTCCAACGCTTTTTGCACTCCTGCGCCGTGCGCACCTCATGGCCGAATGAACTGACATGTTCCGCAACATGCTTCCAGTGGGTGTCACGTTGGGCAGCCGTAGTCTGACTATTGGCACCCACTAGCATGTCACGGCTGTGGCCCCGCACGTAGTCCACGAGGAAGTCCAGTTCCTGCTTACAGAAAGGCTTCTTCCTCGACGTGCATGAGGTCGTGGCTGTGTGTGGGGTCCCAGCCTGTGCTGCAGGTGCAACCTTCCTCCTCTTGGACTGTGGCGCAGACCCTGGCTGGCTAATGCCGCCCTGACCAGTATGGCCAGTGGGTTCGTTGGATTGAGCCAAGGGAGTGGCAGGTGGAGGGATGACCAAAGGCCTGACTTGTGTCAGTGGCAGCTGGGTGCCCACTAATGGACCCTGCGCAGCAACATCAGCTGTGGCAGGGTCATTGACCGCAACGGTCCTGGTTGGCAGACTCACAACCGGGGGGCTGTTGGGTGCATCTGCCCCTGCACTTGCCAACACCCGGCTGTTCGGGGCAGCAGATGACATGACTGCCCCAGGGACACGTGTCTTGGTCTGAGCAGCCCGGCGTGCCCCTATGGTTTCCCCCCTGGCCTGTTGGAGATCTACCAAGGGCTCTTCAAATGCCAACGCAGCCTGCACTAGCAGACCCTGAGCCTGGGTGGCGGTGTCCGCAGCTGCACCTGCAGCTACCACTACCCTTGGGCCCGTGGCAGTCGATGGAAGGGACTGCCGGGTCGTACGGGTGCCAGTGCCAGATGCAGGAGCTGCATCCCCTGGAACCACAGGGGTTGGTGGCATGGCTGCACCGACACATGGCACAACATTGTGCTCAAGTGGCGCACCCCTGCCTCTTCCCCCTCTGTGGCTGCCCTGGACACCCTGGAGTCCCCCTACTCCCTGGTCACCACGGCCACGTCCCCGACCACGCCCGCCACGAGGAGGACACCCAGCTGAGGCGCCCCTCACCTTTGGTGCCCTCCCAACCATGGCACAGATGTAGTAGTGCTGGCACAGATAGAGTGGTGCCAATGGGAGGTGTACACCACAATTGACTTGGGCAATTGGGGTGAAGGGGGTGGGAAGCAAGATGTTAACAGCCCCACTGCACCTGCAAGGCTGTATGTGACCCCGGTGATGTGGTGACGGGTCACGCAACGCTCAGGCACCCCAAAACTGCAGTAAAACCGTGCACGCAACCCTGCAGCCTACGTGCGTGGATTCAACCTCCCGCAGTACGCGGTGGCACCCAGTAACACGAATAACGCGTACGCGTGGGACACGCAGGCTACTATGACATCGAAAACGGGTGCGATACACAGGGGCTCCCGCAGTGGGAAAAAGAGCGTGTGCGACTCACCGTCTGACTAGCGCGATGCAGAAAAACACGCATAGCCAATACCCCCGCCAAAAGAAGAGATACGTCCTTGATAGCTGTGAAGTTGTGATGGCGCGCGAAACAACAGGAATCAGCAACACACGTCGGTCTCCACGAAAGGCACGTACAGCGAACTGCTGGGCCCGCTCACCTTTAACCCGTGCTGAGGGAAACGCACGCGCGCGTTACGTCACTTACGCGCATGGGCCCTTTCCTCGTATTACACGCGGACGTGCAGTTTTCCACGCGCGCTTACGCGCATCGGCCCTTTCCTCGTATTGCATGCGGACGTGCAGTTTTTCACGTGCGCTTACGCGCATGGGCCCTTTCCTCGTATTACACGCGGACGTGCAGTTTTTCACGCGCGCTGAAATGCCCATGCACGTCTGTACGCGTCACGTCACAGGGGCGCTTGCGCTTGAGGGGCCTTCTGTCCAATGAAAATGCGTATGCGTGCAGACGCGCTTACGTGCTAAGGGCCTTTCCTCGAATTACACGCTGACGTGCAGATTTTTCACGTGCCAAATCACTCCGTATCAAGCTGGCCACGCGTAAGCACACGGAAGACCACGCTCCTGCCCAGAAGGCCGAACTACTGCCCCCCAGAGCCCCGAGCACGCTCCCACCTGCCATCTGCTGCTGCCTGACTGCCTGCTGCCCAAGTGCCCTGCCATTTGCTGCCTGCACATCAGCCAGGGGTGCTGTTGCTGTGACCACCCCTGCTGGAACCGAAGACTCCCGACTGGGATTCCATCGCTCCACAGCCCAGCCCCAGGGCCCAGTTGCCCACCCACTCCTGCCTCTGGGGTTGTCATGTCGGGGCAAACACCATCTGAGACCACTGACAACCCCCGGCCAGAGAGGCAGAGGGACACCAGCTTCAGTGCCACCGAAGTTGGTGTCCTGGTGGAGCAAGTCCTGGGGCAGTATGATGCCCTCTTCGGAAGTTCCCGCGCCGACAAGGAAGGACGGACTCGGATCTGGACTGACATCGTGACTGCCATCAACGCAGAGGGGGTGACAGTCCGCGACTTACAACATGTCAAGAAGCGCTGGGAGGACTTCAGGTCCAGGACCCTGAACAAGGCCTGGCGCCTCTTGAAGGCAGCGGATGCCAAGGGGCGCCGGGGCCACTTGTCGGAAGAACAGATGAGGGTCCTGGAATGCATATCCCCAGCGCTCCACGTCCAGGTCCTTGAGGGGCAGACCCGTCTGGAGTCGAGCGGTAAGTGTACATGCATCCTGATTGTGAGCAGTGCGTGTGGTGATTTTTCAGTAGTGTGCAGGTTGCACATCTGTTTGTATGGGGTCGAGTATGGGTGGGGGTGTACAGGGCCGTGGGGCTAACACATGCGAGGGCTGGAATGTGTGAGACATGGATGGTGCTTGTGTGTGTAGGCTTGCATGCCAAATGCAGTTGTGTGGGCACACATGTTTGGATGAATGTGTATGTAAGTAGACATGTCCGTGATGTCACGCATGTATGTTGTTTTCGGCTGCATGTATCAGCACTGTGTACATGTGCATGTGTGTGTATTTGACAAGGGTGCAACAGTGATGCAACATGGATGCATGTGACAGCGGTATGTGGAAGCTTGATTGGCAGATGTGACATGGATGCCCGTCTGAACACTGCGACACTTGGCAGAGGTGTACACATGCATGCAAGTGTGGTGGTGTGTGTACATGTGTGGTGCACTTCCTGTGTTGCATGTGATGTCTGGCTCACCTTTGGCTGCTCATGCTGTTGTATGTGTATGGATGTTGCTGGCAATTGCGATATGGCTGTGGTATGACTCATGTGTGCGAGTTGAAATGACATGTGTGTTGGGGATTGTGATGACATGTCTGAGGTTTGCCAATGCCACTCATGTACAACTGTCATGTGTGTATGTGTCCATTGTACAGTGCCCTGATGCCTGTGTTTTGTTTCTCCCTGTCTGCAGCGTCAACTGATGAAGAGGGCGGAGAAGGTGCTGTGGAGCACAGCGGCGGGGATCCCACCGCCAGCCGGAGACGCGAGGCCTGGCTTCCCTCCCATGTTGTGATCTCGTCGGGGAGTGAGGAGTCCGGTGCCGCATTCCAGGCCGCAGCTGCCGGGGGGAGGTCCAAGAGGCGGAGGTTGGAGTTGGACTCCTCGGCAGCAGAAGGGGCAGCTGGGACCCCACAGGGCCCAACAGCGGAAGATGGCATGGAGTCATCCAGGTTGGTGGGGGGTTTGGTGGAGGAGGAGGCCGTGCAAGCACCAGAGACGGGGTCTGGAGGTGGGGATCCCACTGGTGCTCGTGGTGCAGTGCAGGACCAGGGACAGGAGGCAGCAATCCTGTCCCTGATCCTGTCCCTGCATCATCTTGCACCAGCAGGGATGCCTACGTCTAGACCCATTTTCAGGCAGGGGATGAGCTCACGTCAACTGGCCTTCCTCTGCCTGCGGACGTGGCTATCCGGGTCCGGGTTGAGCCTGTCCTGACTGGTGTGGCGTTGCGTCAACGGGCCATGCGAGGTGACCTGCAGTCTTTTCATGAGGAGACTGCACGTCATCTCGAATGGCTCGTTGACCACGTCAGCCTGCTGGGACAGGTCACCCAGGCCGGATTCCTCCGTCTGATGGGGCTTGCTACGACCCCCTCCTCAACTGGACCCCCTACGTGCCAGTCGTCCTCCGTGCCATCTTCCCACCCATCAGTCACCTGGGTGCCCTGTGGAGCTGCCTCTGACGGTGCGGCCAGGCTGGTGGAGGAGGCATCCCTGCCACAGTCGGGAGTCGGACGTCCAGCAGGGGTGGCCACATCTACGACTGCACCCCAGCCGGCGGAGGATGTGCAGGCAGCAGGAGGCAGTGCACGGGCAGAGGCACAGCAGCAGCAGCAACGTGGTGGGAGCCATGAAGGCTCGGGGCCTTCAACATCGGAGGGGCAGGCATCGGCCGGAGGGCAGGAGGACCCAGGACAGAGAGTGTCTTCCGTGTGGCAGCGGTTGGGCCACACCATAGATTCGGAGCGGCAGCGGGCGGAAGAGGCACGGCTCACAATGGTCAGGGCGGAGAACTCCATGCGGAGGGCCCTGAGGCGGGCCGAGTGCCTTGAGGCAATCCGCAGGGGTTTGGAGGTGGACACGTCGACGGCCCTGCGGACCCTCAGGGCCATGGAGGAGGACCGCCTCCGGGACATTGAGCAGGAGTTCGATGATGCCCTGGTCCGGGACATCCACAAGTGAGCCGTGAAACTAGCCCGCTGCCCTTGTACATAGTTATGTAGGTAGTGTTAGGTTTCATTTTTGTTTTGATTTTATTTGGACCTTTCGGACATTGGCCACATTTTTGTATATAGTTCATTTTATTAGTTAATGTAGTTAGATAGGTTTCCTTTCTTTTGTTGGGATAATGGACCCTGGCTTGTTCCCATGTACATAGTTCACTGTTGGATTGTATTTTTTTTTCACATTTTAACCATGGAGCAATGGCTTTCTTTTTTATTTCCCATTGGATTTTATTTTGTGGACATTGACTTTGGACACCATTACTTTGGAATGTTATTTTTGGTTTTGCTTTTTTTCACAGACATGCTTCTTTTAATTTTTGTACATTCACATTTCTGTTTCTTCATTTTTGATTCTATTTATGTTTCCTTTAATGTGTGGTATCTCATTGGTTTCATGCATTTCATGATATGGGTTTTGAGATTCACTGACACCCATTGGGTGTATGTGAGGGAAATGTGTTTGTTTCGGAACTTGCAATTGGTGTTCTGTGATGTAATTGCAAATTATGAGTGGGTGGATGCAATACTCGGGTGGGTATTTTGCATTTGGAGGCTGACCATAGGGACCAGGGATCTAGATTGTGATGACATGTTGGCTGGGGAACATGAGTTGCACATGGGTGGGGGCCTGCTGGAAGGTGCCCCACAGTGCTGGGGGGTGGGGGTGGTGGGGAACATGAGTTGGACATGGGTGGGGGCCTGCTGGCAGGTGCCCCACAGTGCTGGGGGGGTGGGGGTGGTGGGAGACATGGGTGGGGGCCTGGTGGAGGCTGCCCCTGGTCGCTGGGGGTGGGGGTGCTGGGAGACATGGGTGGGGGCCTGGTGGTGGGTGCCCCTGCACTGCCGGGGGGTGGGGGTGCTGGGAGACATGGGTGGGGGCCTGCTGGCAGGTGCCCCACAGTGCTGGGGGGTGGGGGTGGTGGGGAACATGAGTTGGACATGGGTGGGGGCCTGCTGACAGGTGCCCCACAGTGCTGGGGGGTGGGGGTGTTGGGGAACATGAGTTGGACATGGGTGGGGGCCTGCTGGCAGGTGCCCCACAGTGCTGGGGGGTGGGGTGGTGTGGAACATGAGTTGGACATGGGTGGGGGCCTGCTGGCAGGTGCCCCACAGTGCTGGGGGAGTGGGGGTGGTGGGAGACATGGGTGGGGGCCTGGTGGAGGCTGCCCCTGGTGGCTGGGGGGTGGGGGTGGTGGGAGAATGGGTGGGGGCCTGTTGGAGGCTGCCCCTGCACTGCTGGGGGTGGGGGTGTTGGGAGACATGGGTGGGGGCCTGGTGGTGGGTGCCCCTGCACTGCTGGGGGGTGGGGGTGCTGTGAGACATGGGTGGGGGCCTGCTGGCAGGTGCCCCACAGTGCTGGGGGGTGGGGGTGGTCGGGAACATGAGTTGGACATGGGTGGGGGCCTGCTGGCAGGTTCCCCACAGTGCTGGGGGGTGGGGGTGTTGGGGAACATGAGTTGGACATGGGTGGGGGCCTGCTGGCAGGTGCCCCACAGTGCTGGGGGGTGGGGGTGGTGGGGAACATGAGTTGGACATGGGTGGGGGCCTGCTGGCAGGTTCCCCACAGTGCTGGGGGGTGGGGGTGGTGGGAGACATGGGTGGGGGCCTGGTGTTGGGTGCCCCTGCACTGCTGGGTGGTGGGGGTGGTGGGGAACATGAGTTGGACATGGGTGTGGGCCTGCTGGCAGGTGCCCCACAGTGCTGGGGGGTGGGGGTGGTGGGAGACATGGGTGGGGGCCTGGTGGAGGCTGCCCCTGGTGGCTGGGAGGTGGGGGTGGTGGGAGACATGGGTGGGGGCCTGGTGGAGGGTGCCCCTGCACTGCTGGGGGGGGTGGTGGGAGACATGGGTGGGGGCCTGGTGGAGGGTGCCCCTGCACTGCTGGGGGGTGGGGGTGGTGGGAGACATGGGTAGGGGCCTGGTGGAGGCTGCCCCTGGTGGCTGGGGGGTGGGGGTGCTGGAAGACATGGGTGGGGGTCTGGTGGTGGGTGCCCCTGCACTGCTGGGGGGTGGGGGTGGTGGGGAACATGAGTTGCACATGGGTATGGGCCTGTTGGCAGGTGCCCCACAGTGCTGGGGGGTGGGGGTGGTGGGAGACATGGGTGGGGGCCTGGTGGAGGCTGCCCCTGGTGGCTGGGGGGTGGGGGTGGTGGGAGACATGGGTGGGGGCCTGGTGGAGGGTGCCCCTGCAATGCTGGGGGGGTGGGGGTGGGGGTGGTGGGAGACATGGGTGGGGGCCTGGTGGAGGGTGCCCCTGCACTGCTGGGGGGTGGGGGTGGTGGGAGACATGGGTGGGGGCCTGGTGGAGGGTGCCCCTGCACTGCTGGGGGGTGGGGGTGGTGGGAGACATGGGTGGGGGCCTGGTGGAGGGTGCCCCTGGTGGCTGGGGATGCAGGGGGACATGCGTTGGTGGGCAGTAGTGCAAGTTGACATGTGGGTTGGCTGGAGGTCATGGCCATGGTGGAGGGTTTGCCTGCAGGACATGTGCAGGGTAGGCCCCTGTGTTGTGAGCCACCTGCAGGGGCCGTGGAGGGTGTAGAGGGAACACCTGGGAGGACCCACACGTGCAATTCACGTGTGGTGCTCCCCGCGCACCCCTGTAATACACGTACCCTGATGGAATCGCGTGTGGAACTTCCCGCGCACCCCTGAAATGCGCGTACCCTGCTCGCACGGGCCCAATCACGTGTGGAACTTCCCGCGCACCCCTGAAATACACGTACCCTGATGGAATCCCGTGTGGAACTTCCCGCGCACCCCTGGAATACACGTACCCTGCTGATGTCGCGTGTGAAACTTCACCCGCACCACGAAATACACGTACCCTGGTGAAATCGCGTGTGGAACTTCCCGCGCACCCCTGAAATACACGTGCCCTGCTGATGTCGTGTGTGAAACTTCCCCCGCACCCCAAAATACACGTACCATGATGAAATCGCGTGTGAAAATTCCTGCGCACCCCTGAAATACACGTACCCTGCTGCAATCGCGTGTGGCACTTCCCGCGCACCCCTGAGATACGCGTACCGTGCTCGCACGGGCCCAATCGCATGTGGAATTTCCCGCGCACCCCTGAAATACACGTACCCTGCTGAAATCGCGTGTGGCACTTCCCGTGCACCCCTGAGATACGCGTACCCTGCTCGCACAGGCCCAATCGCGTGTGGAAATTCCCACGCACCCCTGAAATACACGTACCCTGCTGAAATCGCGTGTGAAACTTGCCCCGCACCCCGAAATACATGTACCCTGCTGAAATCGCGTGTGGCACTTCCCGCGCACCCCTGAGATACGCGTACCCTGTGGAAATCGCGTGTGGAACTTGCCGCGCACCCCTGAAATACGCGTACCCTGCTCGCACGGGGCCAATCGCGTGAGGTACTTCCCGCGCACCCCAGTGATACACGTAGCCCGCTTGCCGTGCGGGTTCAGGGTTAGCGCAGCCCTTTGCGCTGGATTGGGTATATTGATGGCTTTTCCCTGCGCGAGAGGCGTTCTTGGGGGCATAACTGGCGCTGCTGCAGGGTCGCTGCGCCACTGTGCGCCAAGACTGGTTTTGGTGGCTGGAATCCATGAATACGCTGTGCGCGGAAATGGATTTTAGCGCACGCGGCTGGCGCAGGGTTTCGCCAGCCGCGTGCGCCACTTGTGCGCTGAATTCTATGAATTACCCCCTCAATGTGTTCTCTGATTGGCTGGGATGAGGCGTGAGGTGCGTCAAATTGTTTCGATGCGCCCACCATATTGGATGTGCGGACCTGCACTGGAAGTGAGCATACATCCAATTTTGGGGAGTGTGTTGGTGTGTATGAGTGCTTGGAGAGGGTTGGGGAGTAAGAGTTGGGTCAAATGCTGTATTTGTTTAGGTGGGAGAAGGCTGTGATGTGTTTGCGGTGTCCGCGGACATAATGAACACTGGAAGAGATGGGTCAAATGTTGTATTTGTTTAGGTGGGAGAAGGCTGTGATGTGTTTGCGGTGTCTGCGGACATAATGAACACTGGGCACATATATGTTTTTTTAAATGTGTGTACTGATTGGTAGTAGTGTAATGCTGTTTATAAGACAGTGAGATGATGTGTCTTAGTTTGTTTGTTGCATTGTGTTCAGAATGTTGGTATTGAAGACTCTAGGCATTTTGGGTTGTATTTATTGGTGAGGTGTTCGTTTACATGGCTGTGTTATGTTGTGGTGGTGGTGAGTTTAATTATTATATACTTAGTGTTTCTTTTGGTGAGGCTGTATGAAGTGTTTTGGCCAGGCCATGCAGCCAAGATTGTAGTGTTTGGCAACAAGCGCTGCAGCATAAGTTTACTATGATGTTGGTTTTGGGTCGTTAGAAGAGCATTGGGTGAAGAGGGTATGTATTGAAGAGTTTCTACGATGGTTGTAATTATTTTTTAGAATGTTAATTGAAGTGGGTAGGTTTTGAGGTGGATGTATTATGTTTTTGGGTTGTGGTCATTTGGTAGGTGTTTGTTTCTATGGGTATGTTATGCTGCGGTGGTTGTGGCCAGGGCCTAGTGTCTTGGGTGCATGGCTGAAGTGCCGTAGGCCTTCGACCATGCACCTAAGACTCTAGGCCCTGGCTACAACCACCGCAGCATAACACATCCATGTTACCAAAGATTTTGACTGTGGTATGTGGGCTACTTAGGGGATATGTTTTTAAAAATGTGTGTACTGATTGGTAGTAGTGTAATATTGTTTATAGGACAGTGAGATGATGTGTCTTAGTTTGTTTGTTGCATTGTGTTCTGAAGGTTGGTATTGAAGGCTCTAGGCATTTTGGGTTGTATTTATTGGTGAGGTGTTCATTGGATGGCTGTGTTATGTTGTGGTGGTGGTGAGTTTAATTATTATATACTTAGTGTTTCTTTTGGTGAGGCTGTATGAAGAGTTTTGAGCAGGCCATGCAGTCAAGATTGTAGTGTTTGGAAAGAAGCGATGCTGCATAAGATACCCTGGAAGCAAACATTTTGGATTGCCGTGTATGGTCAGGTGTTTTTTTTGAATGGGTGTGTTATGCTGCGGTCTTTGTGAATCAAATTTTCCTATAAAGAAGAGTACCAATAGCAATCCCAGAACATCCCTTGTTTTTTGTATATTTAAATAACTTTGGGTCTCACCGTAAGTTACTAGGGCAATCCAGAGGTTGATCCCTTGGTCATTATTATTAGAGAGGTACAGCTCCACCCTACTGATGAAGTGCAACCAGACCGAAACACGTGTCTGGGGTTGCTGTTGGTACTCTTATTCAGAGTACAATTGCCCAGCTTTTCGGTGCTGGACTGCCTCTGGGCAGGGAAAAGAGTGATATGATTGGGATATTTCCCCTCTGTGAAAGATAGTGAGCTATAGAATCTGGGTAAGGCTCTCGCACCCAGGACTACTGTCTGGCAGAGAGACTTCCAGGATTCCCCTTGTTTTTTGCATATTTCCGTAACTTTGGGTCCTACCCTAAATTACTAGGGGAATGCAGACATTACTATTACGTATTTACTATGTGTCTGTATTTGTAAGGTGGAAAGACCCCCCAGTTCACCTCGCTAGTGACACAAAGTAGGATAGTACAAACACACGTGTGCACATTATAGGATATTGTCGTACGAGCACATTTTGTAAGGGCTCCAGAGTTGCTGCTTGTGAAAAGTGTTCAAGTGATTTGGCGTGTGCAGAGCAGATGGGCTGAGGTGACAGGTGGTCTGGCCTGTCTGTGGGAGTCTCTGGGAGAGTGCGAAGTTCTCCATAGGAACAAAGTAAATCCGTAGAAATGTCGGCCGCACTGGTGAATCGTAGGAAAAAAATCATATCTTTAAATAAAATATTTCTAATGCAGTACGTTGTAAAGGGCTATTTGCTGCCATTGTGAGTGAAGGCCAGCGGCGTTGAATATTTGCTTCTGAGCTGAGGAACCCACGCATCGTACACAGTATAAGGTTCAATTGTTTTTTGACCTTGAACCAAAGCTAACATTCGTAAAGGAATGCATGAAAGGAGGGATGCAACACTGTCATGTATGATAAGGTTCACCATTCCAAAACTAGACAAAGTAACATGTAATTTCACTTTATAAAAATGTGTTGCCCTGAACGGAGTGTCAGCTTTATGTCGAGAGAATGGAAATGCCAAATATTATGTAAGTTTTACTTTCGACGATTTTATAGACCAACGAGTCAACTTATCTTTTGCCAACCTTTATTGCTGCCTTACATTGTACTCAGTTGTTGTTTGTGTCATATTGCAACGACACGCAAATACAGGGTGTGTGTGTAGTGGCCTTTGTCTCGCCCACATGGGCAGTTCAGTATCGAGATGCGTGTAGTCCACTAGTGGGTTCCCCCATGTTCCACAAACGTGTAATTCAATGCAAATATTTAATGAAAAGTCTGTCTATGTATTCTTCTTGCACTTAGCTTGCTTCCTGATTGTAGCGTCAGCCTTTGCATCCCATTTTGTGCTACACATATTTCATAGCACTAACCTCTGAAGCAAATTGTTTCACGTGTGTGTTCATCCTTCGTTTTTAACACGAGCCTATATTAATGGGTAAAATGATAAATTGTAATGAAAATCGGCTATTGAGACACATTTCTGTTATGTTTTTCAAATAGCTACATCCTGCCTTTCTGCGATTGTCATTGATTCCAGATACCAACTGACGAGTTCTTTAATCGGCAGCTGCAGATACATGTGAATGGCTGCATCACAATGACGATCATTTGGGACGATCGTCATGGGCTGATATGCCCTTACGCGGTACCAGCAATAAGGAGAAACCTGACATTGTTTACGGTGGCCTAGCGCCAAGCCTACGCCCAACTTAACCATAACATACCCTTAAAAAAGTTTTTTCATTGAATTTCATAGGTTTTTATTAGTGCAACTTAACCATAACGTACCCTTAACAAAGTTTTTTCATTGAATTTCATAGGTTTTTATGAGTCCAACTTAACCATAACGTCCCTTTAACAAAGCTTTTTCAGTGAATTTCATTGGTTTTTATTAGTGCAACTTACCCATAACGTCCCCTTAACAAAGTTTTTTCATTGAATTTCATCGGTTTTTATTAGTGCAACTTAACCATTGTAAGAGGATTCAATTCAGCACTACAGCCAAGTCAACGCCTAGTCTAGAATACTGAATGAAAACCCTTATTGATATATCTTTATGTCCAGTTCATGCGTTCTGGATGACTACCCCTATATAGCACCCCTCTCTTGGAATCCTCCTGACCCCACTGAGCCAAGAAGTAGTTCTGTTTTGCAAGTTAAAAGGTTTAATTGATAATTTAAACAATAGATATATATATCACACTTTATAATAATTTAATAATTGAATATCACACTTAATCTGATATGATAAAGATTAACAACGGAGAATCTGGCACTAGCACACTTCTTTATAATCACTAAGGAGTTGACATGAAATGGATACTTTTATGGTTTCAAATGGATGCAATGTGGAATGAAATGCAGTACAGAAAATAACTTGATAGGATTTCAGCAAAAGACAATGTAATCACTTTCTTGGACAATTCACCCCCCCCCCCTTTTATACAATGCAAGGAAATGGAAGGAAGGCACACAGTTCTCGGGAATGCAATTCAAATGTAATTCAGTTCACCCAGCAACTTAGACTACAGAAGTTGAAAACACAGGCCCAAATGCTTTTAAATGTGCTGGCAATGAAGAAAAAAATATACTAAAATGCTTTTAATTCCCTCTAGGAGGTTCAGGGTGAGTGAAATCAAGTTAATATTAGTCCAGGCTCACTTTAGCAATGCTCTATAATGGTTGTCAGGTAGCAAACGAATTTTTGCAACGGAAGGCAAGAAAACTGCTGTTTTCACACGTGAAGAAATTTGCAAATCGCGGCAAATTCGCGAGTGCGCCAGGCACGATTACAGAGGACAGCATAGGATCTCAGCTTCCAGATGAAAGTTACTGCAAGTCTCTAGGACAAACGGTCATGGAGATATGAGCGATTAAATAAAGGTCGTTTTTCAGATTTGAAATTTTAAAGTTCAAAAAGACAAGTGACAGCTAGCAACTGGAAAATGACAAGTGACAGTTAGGAGGCAGTTCTACTTAGGTTAAAATAGATTGAATTATATTATTTTAACTAAGAGATTGGTTCTGCACAGTTCTTCTATGTACTCACACTATATTCTTGAATTAGAATGGGCCTCGCCACGGATCTGGTCAGGTTTTGGACTGGACTCCGGTTCAGCTCTGGTTCTGCTAACAGTGGTCTGGGTCAGCTCTGCTCTCTCTCTGGTTCTGGATATTGATAGATTTGAAGTCTGGATCTTTCTGCACAGCTTTCTCTAGAGATTGATGGAGGTAAAGTATGGATTTTCCGGCAGAGCTTCCAGCTGCAAATGGAATTGAAGGTCCCTATCTGTCCTGTCTGTCTGCTTTTATCTGTTTTTAAAATGGGTGTGTGTGCAGCATCACTAGGCTCTACCCCTCTCCACTTGCCATTGGTCAAACTTCCATTTCTCACTTGATTGGGGAACTGACTGTGAGTCAGAGCGATGTCATTTTACAGCCTGCAGAAAGTCCACTCCTCCTGTCAACTTGCACACAAATCTAGATTTGAACCAAATACATATTTGCAGAGGTACATATTGTTTTAAAATTACATGCACCCCTCACATATCACAGGAGGTATCCCCTGTTCAAAATCTGCTCTTCCTGAGAGCTTGCATTCAGAAATGACAATATTTTGCACTTTTTAACTGGTTTGCAATTTCGGACATTAACCCAAAATTACACACATGTGCGCAAGGAGTATGGACATTAGTTGATGAAGTGTCAGATTTTTCACATGCACACATTTTGAGTAATATCCTCTTTTCCGCTAAAACCCCCCTGAACATGCCACCGGTTCTAAAAACCTCTTAAAATGTGGGCAGAAAAATCACAAGAATTATGGTGTCATTTAAATAATTTTCACAAGTCCGTACTATGAGTTATTCATCTTTTTAGAGTTATGTTCTGGCCCCAAAGGGGTGTGGTTTCCCCCCAGCACAAGGTTGAATTTCTGGTTTTTCCAGTTCTGCCAAGCCAGCTTGCTCTCACAGGCGGTGCCCCTCCCCTTCCCTTCCAGGAGGAAGCTACATTTACGACATCTGCAATAAACCATCTGCCTGGGTGAAGGGGGTTGCATTGTTCAGAGCTCCTGTATTCTGTGGGGGCTCCCCTTAATTCAATTATCAGAGAGATGGCATATCCTTAGTGTGGCCAGCAAAAGGCAGATAGGCCTGGGAACACAGCTGTGACTCAAGTCTCATCTCCTGTCGGGGGTAGCTGGTGAGCAGAATTCAGTTCCTTAAGCCAGGTTTCAGATAAAATGTCACTTTTTGTTACCCAGTTTAAGTCAAGACAATGTTTACATATGCAGCTAGAATGCTGATTCTAAGTTTAAAACTATGACATTTAAACAATTGAAACCTATGTGACACTCAAAAGTAGGTCACTCAGTCAATTTAAACATTTAGATTTTTAGTGTCTTTCAGTCCAAATTTACTTAAACTGCTGAAATCCACAGCTCAGCCAGTCTTGTTATAAACCTTCAAGTCACTTCAGAATATAACTTTACATTGGATCCACCTCTCAGTAAGTCTTTCTTTGGCTTGCCTTGGGTTCATTTATTCAGTTTTACACAAAAAAATTAAAATCTGGTGTTGTTTTAAAACGCCGGCTTTTTGATAGTGGTGAGTACTGGTACTGCACCCCTTTTTGGGATTTAAGAAAATGAATTCCCAACAGTTATGGGTTTGCTTTTGGCAATCAGCATTGCCATTCCCAATGGTTTCAGACTACTGTGTGGGTAGTCCAATGGTGGTTTTAGGCAGTGTCCTTCTGTGCCCATAACATCGGCAAAAATGAGTGGCAGCCTATTCTTCATGCATTTCCCAGTGCATTTTCTGGGAAGCTCTGGCCATCATGATGTTTTCCATGTCAGTACTGCACAGTTTTGAGGTAGGGCTTGGATGCGTGGATAAAAACATCCCACAAGCCCCCCTCTTGCGATGGCCATTCTATTTCACTAATGGGACTCGCAAGACCTGGGATGTTTCCTCATCTTCTCCCAATAGATGGCACAGTTCAGCATCTTTTTCTCCATCCGGTCGGATCGACCGGTTCTCCTCGCCGGTCCTGATGGGAAGATTGGGCGGTACCCCGGGCCCGTTGCGTCTCTGCTCCCGGTCTCCGGATCGTCCTCCTTGTCCCGTCTCCAGGTTTTCTTTCTCCTAGGACGACAAAGGAAGAGCGGCAATACCTATTCATAGACATTTTTCCACCACTGTTGAGATAGTGGGGCAGCATATGCATTTCATCATAACGAAACATTACATTCTTATTTTGAAAAAAAAAAACAGTATAACTAAGAGACAGTTTCATGCAAATCCCAATATTTTAGAGACTAGATGTGGTATGTTTTATGGTTGGAACTGAATTAGTCTGAGACAATACCCGCTAGGATTCCAGAGGATTCCTCCAGTTGTTGCAGAGTGTGCCTGGGATGGTAACATTTCAACTGGTTTATGTGGACCCACTTGTCTTCCCCCGCTGCCAAAGGACCTTTGGGGATGTGGATTTTGTAGGCCACAGGGGAGATTTTGTCTATAATCTCAAAGGGTCCCTTCCAGGTAGGCAAACATTTTCGCTGTTTGGCCTGGTTCCTTTGGAAATTGTATAGATAGACCCGGTCCCCCACCTGATATTCCTTCCTGGAAGTCTTCAGGTCATAGTGGGTCTTCATGCTATCAGCCGATCTTTCTAGATTCCGCTGAGCGTAAGCAAAAGCATGTTGGAGGTGTTTCCTTAAATTCTCCACATACTCATGAGTAGTGGAGGCATTTATCAGTGTCTGCTCTTGGGTCCTGTAGAGCAAATGCTGAGGAAGCACCATCTTGCGCCCAGTCATCAATTCAAATGGTGACATTTTGGTTGCAGATGAAGGGGTAGATCTGATGGCCATTAGGACCATAGGTAATCGGATATCCCAACTTGGTCCAGAATCTGCCACAAACTTTTTTAATATGCTCACAATGGTTCGGTTATATCTCTCTACTGCCCCAGAAGAAGCTGGCCGGGAAGCAATATGCAACTTCCTTTTGACCCCCAGTATCTCCCACATCTTTGTCATTACTTCACTGGTGAAGTGGCTACCTCTGTCTGACTCAATCCTTTGAGGTAGACCAAAACGGGAAAAGATGTGGTTAATCATCAAGGCAGCTGCCGTTTCTGCCTTGCAGTTTGGGGCTGGGAGACATTCCACCCACTTGGTAAACAAGCATGTCACAGTCAACATGTACTTATTCCCCCTAGCAGAGCGAATCACGGGGCCTACAAAGTCGATTTGTAAATCTGACCATGGCAGTGTCATCCCCCTCTTTTGGAGAGGCGCACGGTGCGTGAGGGATGATGGCTGAAATTGTGCACACACAAGACACCCCTTCAAGTATTGGTCGAGGTACTGCCCCATGTGTGGCCAGTATGCAACCTCTCTTAAGATTTCCAATGTTGTATGAAACCCCCTATGACCGGCGGTGGCCGCATCATGGGCGTGACTTAACATCAGGCTTCGGAATGAGGTAGGAACCACCCACTGATCGTGGCCAGCTTTGGATTTCCTTACCAGCAAACCGTCTTGGATTCGGAACATTTTTGGACATTTCATCAACACCCTTAGGTCCTCTTTCCCAGTGTAATCGGTATCCGTCAGGGGAAAGTTCTCAGGGTCCTCAAGGTGTTGGTAAAATTTACCAATTATTGGATCCCCCTTCTGAGCGGTAATCAAATCAGCATCAGGGGTCTCCTTACTCCATTGTGCAATTGAAAGGTCGTTGTGAGCATTTGTCTGGGACCTAGTGATAGCAGTGACCTGGATTTCTCCCAACAGGGACTCAATCTTAATTAGATCCCCTTGGATGGCCCCGGTTTTGGCCAGCTGATCAGCTAAGTCATTTCCAGTTTTGTCTGGTCCCTCGACTTTGGAATGACCCTTGATCTTTTTCCAGTAGATGGTCATCCCATTCAAGGTGACCAGATCATCAATGTTTTCGATCAACTTCCCATGTTTCAAGGGTTTGTTGTTAGCACATAACATGCCTCTGGTTTTCCAATTAACCAGGTGCTCCACGAGCCCGTTCCGTACATAATCTGAATCTGTGATTATGACCAGTTCGTGGAGTTGATGCTGGACAGCAGTGAGGATGGCCTGATGCACAGCCATCAATTCTGCCACCTGACTACTTCGGGGACCAATTTTGTATCCAGCGGAGGGTTCTGGGAACTCCTTCACCCATGCATTCCCTACGCCGGCCACCAGTTCTTTTTCCCCGTTGTTGTCAACATGGTAAGAGCATCCATCCACATGGACAGTGGGCATTCCCTCACACTTGTCTTCTTCAAAGACTTTGTGTGGGGAATTAAGGTATGCCTCCATGTTGTCCTTGATTTTTAGACTTTCGTCCTCGAGACAGTTTTCTCTGGCACAATCATGCAAGTCAGCCAGACCTTGCGCGAGGGGATTCTTCTTGTTTTGGCCATATCTGACCTCCACAGGAAAGCCTTGCATTGACAGAATCCAGGAAGTAATTCTGGAATTACTCACATTTCCGGCCCGGATTCTATCACTTTGGAGATATTGCAGAGGCTGGTGTGGAGTCTCCACTATGATGTGTTCCCCCTGGATAAACGGGCGGTAATTCTTCAATGCCCACACCGTTGCCAGGAGTGCCTTCTCACAATCGTTGAATTTTTCCTCCACAGAGGATAAAGTTTTGCTCGCATAGGAGATTACTTTATTGACCTTGTCATGCTTTTGGTATAATACCGCCGTCAAGCACGTATTAGAGAACCCCGTCTCCAGGAAGAACTCCTTGTTTCTGACAGGGTAAGCTAGGCAGGGCGCTTGTGAGAGGCTTCTTTTGAGTTGTTTTACTGCCTCGGCTTGTTCTGGACCCCATTCCCACTTGACCCCCCCCTTCAGGAGATGAATCAGGGGTCTGGTGATCTCTGCGTAGCCCTCAATGAACTTTCTGCTGTAATTAGTCAGTCCAAGGAGGCTCCTTAGTTCTCGCAGAGTTGTGGGGTCTTTCAGTTTCTGAAGTGCTTCCACTTTCTTTTCCTGGGGACAGAGACCCTGAGGAGTAATCTCATGCCCCAAGAAATTATCACGGGTTCTACACCACTGTGCTTTCTGAAAGGAAAGTTTTGCTCCGGCGGCCCTCAACTGGGTCAGAACATAACGGATCTCCGCTATGTGTTCCTCCACAGATGAACTTTTGATGAGGACATCATCTACATAAGCCAGGTTACCCCTCGCACCCAGGTTGGGCATGGCCTTATGTAGGAAAATGTTGAACTCATTACCGGAGTTAAGGTATCCGAAGGGAGTCCGGGTCCATGTGTACTGCTGGCCCCCAAAGGTAAAAGCCAGTTTGTATTGGTCCTCCCTGCTGACAGGCACGGTCCAGTATCCATTGGTCCGGTCTATTGCAGTGAATACCTGTGACCCCTGAATCTGGGCCAGCCCTTGGTCAATGTAGGGCAGAGGCCATCGGGAAGTATGGACCCGTTTGTTGAGCTCCCTAAGGTCGGCGCAGAGTCTCCACTGGCCGTTTGGCTTCAGTATTCCCAGCACCGGATTATTGAAGGTGCTGTGGACTGGACGGATTATTCCCCGGGACTCAAGGTTCTTAATTATTTCAGTAAGGGACTCCATTGATGCGAGAGGCAAGCGATATTGCTTCACAAACACAGGAGTCATGCCAGGGTCCGTGGGGATTGTTGTTGTGTGGATGTCGGTGCGGCCACAGTCATATGAGTCTACCGCAAAGAGATCTTGGAAATCCAAGAAAACTTGTTTCAACTTTTGCTTTTGTTCCAGAGTCACACATGCATCAGCTAGGGTGACTCTCTCTTCCACCATCTGCCTGAAGCCTGGAAAGACTTCTGGTTTGGCTATCTCAGCGGCCTCCTCCAGCTGGGTGGAGAAGTCCCTGGTCAGAGTGCTGATTTGGACTGGAGGCTTCAGGTGGGAAAGGCAGCCCTCATGGACCTGGAAAATCACCTCATCCCTCCTGAAGTCACAAGTCACATCTTCCTTACCATAAGGGCAAGAAGTGTACACCAGGAAGTTCCCCCCATGCCGGGTAAAAATCCTGTCTGGTGTTGTATTGTCATCACTGTCACTGTCAAAGCAGTCCTTGGGGATTGGCCCTAACAGTTCATTACCTAAATCTATGGAAAAATGTCGGTCATCAACCGCCATTCCAATAATGGTGCCTGCGGCTAGAGTAATACTCTTTAAGTCGCTGTTATCCACCTCTATTGGAATGGTGTCATGTTCTATGTTGACTAATGGTGTTGGGTTTACCCCCAACCCTTGCTGTTGGAGAGAAGCATTTAGATGTATGTAAGCATCAGGGTTTTTCAAATGTTGTCCTCTTTTAACTTTCACTTCCAGGGAGAATTGTCGGGTCCTTTCTGGGATGGTGACTTCCTCTTTGATCTGAATTTCAACTGCATAAGGTAGCAATTGAGCTGACCTAAATGCTTTTTCTGGATCATCAAAGCCCATGGGATTATCCGCTAACCGGGACCAAGCTTTGAAGTTTATTAGGTCCAAACTAATGGCAAAGCGATTGAGAATGTCACTGCCTAAGTAAAAGGCGGCAGGGACGTCTCGCACGACCCAACAATTGTGGACTATGCTCTTGTTGCCAATGGAGATTTTGAGCATACACCTGCTTGGCAGGAGATGTTTGGAATTAGGTGCTTCCAGGTCCATTTCCCATTTGTCTATCAGTTTGAATGTGGGAATGGCTGGATCTTTTGGGAGTTGGCGGAACATGGCTTCGCTGATGAAGCTGTTACCGTTGTTCACACACACTCGAGTGAGAACAGAGTCCTTCCCATCATTTAACTGAACAGGGATGAACAACTGCTCTCCAATTTGCTGAATATCAGCCAGGCTCTGAGCTGATTTCACATCTTTCTGGACTGTAGGAGTGGGAGTTTCTGATTGTGGATTAGTAAAGAATTTCAGGGTGTTTCCTTCCAGTGTGGAATACCACCTTAAACTGGAAGGAGGGTTGATTTTCAGAAATAGAGAGGACCCCCCATCACCAGTCTGTTGTCCTACTGCTATTACTGTCACGTCTGGAATTTGGCTATTCTGGAAGTGAAATTCTACTTGGTCAGATTTTTGTTCAACCATGTGGCAGGTGCTGTTTAAACTAACATGGTTGACACTCTGTTTTAATTTTATTGGTCGGCTAGTCTGGGTCCAGAGGACCTTGTTTACGCAATCTATTAAGGGTGACAACCTCCTCAGGAGGTCATTCCCCAGTAAACAAGGGGTGCCCTCTGGAGTCACTACTATGACCGGGTGTTTCACCTTGTGTCGCCCGATCTTGATGTCCAAATCCTTCCCGTCAAAGTTCTGCAGTTGTCCAGGAAGAGAGGTGAGAGGAATTTGGTAATTCTCTCCCCTTCCTGCATTCAGTTCATCAAAGGCCCTTCTGGACAGAAGGGTAGCTTGAGATCCAGTGTCCACCAGCGCTGAGATTGTACCCTGCCCCTGTACTTGTACCGGGGCATAATATCTTCCCTCCTTCTCCTCAAGGGGGCACAGATAATGTACATTTTTGGACAACTGGTGGGCTAACTTTCTGGTTTTGGACATCGCTAGCGAAGAGATTTGGGCAGAATTCTATGGAGAGCCTTGGGAATCTGAAAGAAAAAGTTGGCAATTGGAGATCAGAGCCATTGTGGGTTCCCCTGGCTCCGGTTCTGGGCCGCCCCCCCCTTTTTGGAGGCAGTCACCAGGATGGGTTTGAACCAGGGGATTTTCTTGCTGTTGGTTCTGGGATGAGATGGTGGGCAGCGGTAGCTCAGCCTCCACATCTCCCCAGTCTGGATTTGCATCCCTAGGGACCCATTTTTCTTTGGGAGGAGTTCCCCCCTCTCTGAAGGAGAAGATCCTTTTCCCAGGATCCTCTGAGGATCCCTCTCCCTCAAATTGGAAGATCTGTACCTCCTCCTCAAACTGAGTCTGTTTGGGTCTTTTGTTTCTCCTACCCCCCCTCTGCTCCTTAGGAGGTAGACTTTCAGGGGCAAGAGATTTTGTTTCCGGTTCCTGGGTTTCCAGGGGCTGTTTACAAGTGAGGAAGGAAGCTTCCTCCAAGGCTTTACACCCCCCTTCCCTTTGTGCCTCCTCCCTGGGAACCGGTGAGTTATCGGGGTGCTGCCCCCGTCATTGTTCTGGAGCACCAGGTCCAGAGTTGGGTGCATTCTGCGCCGGCATGCCCATCTGAGGGTTCTGCTGAGCCCTCAGTATGTGACCCAGATCCCGTGCCATGTTTTGAACCTGGCGCTCTAACTGGGAAACCCGCTCAGGCTGATACGGGGCCCTGTTTTCTCCCCTGGGCTGATCCCGGGAAGGGTAGCTGTCCCTCCTCTGGTAATACCCCAGGTTGGGAAGATTTGGATACCCCTCCACCCTTGGCCTCCCCTCTCCCGGATTCAGTGGTCTGGGCTCAGGGAATTGGGGAAAGAAGGATGGATGGCTTTGGGGCTGAAAGTTGGGTGGATACCTGGGGAAAAAGTTCTGCCCAGGATTTGGTGAGTTTCTGCCCTCCTGTGGGAAGTTGGGAGGGAAGTTCCCTGGGTTAGGTGCTTGGCTGGATCCCCCCCCTTGGGCTGGAGGAGTCCACACATAACCCAGGATGGGTCTGTTTCCCTTGTAACGGGGGCTTACATAATCAGGAGAGCGAGGGACCCCATTTGTGGGGCTGCCTCCCTGGCCCCCTGTCTGTGACTGGCCCGAGGACCTTCTGGGCCTAGCATTATTAGGTGCAGGTAGGTTTTTAGGCCCCCCCATCTCCAAATCTAAAACGGGGGTGACCTTTACCTCTGTCACCTTGGCAGCAGCAGGGGTGTTGTTGGCTTTGGGGTTTTTCTGGGCATTACTTTTGCTATCTACCGGTTTCTGCACCTCATAGATCCTGGTAGCCTGTTCAATGACCCAGTCTAAAGATCTTTTCTCGTGAAAATCCCTCACGAGCTGGGTCATTATGTATTTGGGCAAGGCATGAAAAAATGTATTAATGAATTCTCTACTGTCTGTGCGCACCCTTCTGGTGGTCTGCGCAAAAGCACATTTCAGTTCTTGCACAAATTCTTGTGGGGCCTGATCCTCCCCACATTGCAAATTGTAGGCTGCCTTGCGAGCCTCTTGAGGATTTCTGTGAACGGAAAAATGTTTCAAGATGGCCGCCTTATAGGTGGACCATCTTAAATGATTTTGGTCCTCCAGCCCCGCAAAGAAACTGGAGTATTCCGGGGAGAAGGTCCACTTTACATATTGAATACAGCTTTGGCTGTCCTTCAAGTGGAAAGTCTCCATCATTTGCTCAAACAACTCTAAGTGCTCCCAAACAGAATACTTGGCATTCTTATGATACGGCGTGATGACGCTCCTGATTGCCTTAATCTGCTTTAAGGGGTCCTTAATCAAGGCCCTTTTTGCCTTATTGGCCTTTTTGGTTCGGGTAACCCTGGTCCATTCATCTTCTGACTCAGAGGCACTGCTCCCAGAGGTTCCCGTCTGTTCTTCCAGGTTTTCCCGGATTCTGCGAGCCTGGGAATGGCTGGCAGAATGTGGGGACCTGGTCTCCTGTGTCCTGTACCGCTCAGAGGAGTCTTCAGATCCCTCCTTGCTGCCAGGATTTGATGGGTACCCCCCCCACTGACCTAACTGGGCAGAGGTTTTCAGGATGCCCTTAATGGGCCTACTCACCTGGGGTTCCCCATCAAATTGCACTGTGCTTGGGTGCCCATACCCGGATGCCCGCCCCTCCATTCCTGGGTGGTACTGGCCTATGAGCCCCATGCTTCTGGCTTGATAGTAATCTGCCATCCCTGTGGCCCTGTGCTCATATGCGCCAGGGGACATGGGGGTGGCAGAGTCCAGGGACTGAGAGAGATAAAGGCCTCTGGTACTAGGGCTCCTGAGGTTATGCTCAGGAGTTTCCCTTTCCCAGCGAACCTGGTCTCCATCCGCCCCTGCTCCCTGTTGCAATGCAAGAGCCTGCATTTGTGCCTTCAGTTCCTCAGTTAAGGCCTTACTAGACTCTATCAGTCTCTCCTGCATCGCTACCTGTTGTTGGAGCCCATCATTGTGTTGACAGAGGGCCTCATTTTCCCTCTGTGCTTCCTGGTTGGTCCTGGAGAACTGGGCCAGTCTTTGCTGCAGGAGGTTTACCTCCTGAGTCCCATCCCTACTGGCCTGCTCCTTTCTTGCCAGAGCATCTTCCACCCTTCTGGTGTGCTCTACCAAGTTCCGGTTTTCTTTTTGGAGGTCACCCAGCCCCTGGAGGGCCAGGTGATTTTCTTCAATTTCCTTTTTTAAGTGGCAGACTTCCTGGCCTAAAGTGTCTCTTTCCTGACTGAGAGCCTGCATCTGTGCTGCCAGGTCGTCCCTCTGTCGTTGAAAGGCACCAGCTTTTCGGCGCTCCTCATCAAACTCTGCCTGGGTATCCAGATCTTTCAGAATCAGTTTATTGCTCTCCTCTTTCTCTCTATCTAGCTGGCTTTGCAGGGTGACTACCTGCTCCGCGCATGCCCTGTTGAAATTGATCTGTTGCTCCAACTTTTTCTGGTTCTGCAGTAAGGAGTCCAAACTGTCTTGGTGCTCCTTCTGCAGGGCCAGAAATCTGGTATCCTGGTCTGTCTTTTCCTGTTGTAGGATGCCCATATCCTCTTTTATTTTAATGATATATTGCCTACTATCATTTTCTGACTCCTGGCTCCTCTGCAGCCTCTGCTCAGAAGAGGCCATATCAGATCGGGCCTTCTCTACTGCCATCTGTTGCCTATTTGCCAGATCTTGGCTTTCAGTGCATTTATCCTGCATGTCTCCCATATATAGGTACAGGTATGCTGCTATCCTGGCAATCTTATTGTGTTCATCTTTGGCTCTAGGAGCCATATATAGTTCACTCAGGGCCACAGGTAATGGACCCTGATCTCTCCATAGGTCTGACCCTGTTTCAGTGACCTGTCGCGTGATGGCCTGCAACCAGGCATCCTGGCCCTGTTCAGTCCATTCACCTCTCACAAACAGTTTATGTAAGAGGTGCTCTCTGGCTATTTTCATGTCTACTAAGGTCGTCATTCTAGAGATTGGTCTCTGTCCTGACTTACAGAAGTTTGTATTTTATTTTTGCAAAACAGACCTTTTCCTAAGAGCGTTCCTTTGAGGAGTGCTTTACAGCGTAACACAGCGTGGTAATCCGACCGGATATGTGTATCTGGTCAGCTGGCACGCTGTATTAATCTGCACAAATGGTAGATCTAACCCAAACATCCCGGACGAGCCCCCAATTTGTAAGAGGATTCAATTCAGCACTACAGCCAAGTCAACGCCTAGTCTAGAATACTGAATGAAAACCTTTATTGATATATCTTTATGTCCAGTTCATGCGTTCTGGATGACTACCCCTATATAACACCCCTCTCTTGGAATCCTCCTGACCCCACTGAGCCAAGAAGTAGTTCTGTTTTGCAAGTTAAAAGGTTTAATTGATAATTTAAACAATAGATATATATATCACACTTTATAATAATTTAATAATTGAATATCACACTTAATCTGATATGATAAAGATTAACAACGGAGAATCTGGCACTAGCACACTTCTTTATAATCACTAAGGAGTTGACATGAAATGGATAAGATAGCAACAATACTTTTATGGTTTCAAATGGATGCAATGTGGAATGAAATGCAGTACAGAAAATAACTTGATAGGATTTCAGCAAAAGACAATGTAATCACTTTCTTGGACAATTCACCCCCCCCCTTTTATACAATGCAAGGAAATGGAAGGAAGGCACACAGTTCTCGGGAATGCAATTCAAATGTAATTCAGTTCACCCAGCAACTTAGACTACAGAAATTGAAAACACAGGCCCAAATGCTTTTAAATGTGCTGGCAATGAAGAAAAAAATATACTAAAATGCTTTTAATTCCCTCTAGGAGGTTCAGGGTGAGTGAAATCAAGTTAATATTAGTCCAGGCTCACTTTAGCAATGCTCTATAATGGTTGTCAGGTAGCAAACGAATTTTTGCAACGGAAGGCAAGAAAACTGCTGTTTTCACACGTGAAGAAATTTGCAAATCGCGGCAAATTCGCGAGTGCGCCGGGCACAATTACAGAGGAACTACAAGGAATATCACTATCGTTTTGGGGTCCTGGGACAGCCTAGGATCTCAGCTTCCAGATGAAAGTTACTGCAAGTCTCTAGGACAAACGGTCATGGAGATATGAGCGATTAAATAAAGGTTGTTTTTCAGATTTTAAATTTTAAAGTTCAAAAAGACAAGTGACAGCTAGCAACTGGAAAATGACAAGTGACAGTTAGGAGGCAGTTCTACTTAGGTTAAAATAGATTGAATTATATTATTTTAACTAAGAGATTGGTTCTGCACAGTTCTGCTATGTACTCACACTATATTCTTGAATTAGAATGGGCCTCGCCACGGATCTGGTCAGGTTTTGGACTGGACTCCGGTTCAGCTCTGGTTCTGCTAACAGTGGTCTGGGTCAGCTCTGCTCTCTCTCTGGTTCTGGATATTGATAGATTTGAAGTCTGGATCTTTCTGCACAGCTTTCTCTAGAGATTGATGGAGGTAAAGTATGGATTTTCCGGCAGAGCTTCCAGCTGCAAATGGAATTGAAGGTCCCTATCTGTCCTGTCTGTCTGCTTTTATCTGTTTTTAAAATGGGTGTGTGTGCAGCATCACTAGGCTCTACCCCTCTCCACTTGCCATTGGTCAAACTTCCATTTCTCACTTGATTGGGGAACTGACTGTGAGTCAGAGCGATGTCATTTTACAGCCTGCAGAAAGTCCACTCCTCCTGTCAACTTGCACACAAATCTAGATTTGAACCAAATACATATTTGCAGAGGTACATATTGTTTTAAAATTACATGCACCCCTCACATATCACAGGAGGTATCCCCTGTTCAAACTCTGCTCTTCCTGAGAGCTTGCATTCAGAAATGGCAATATTTTGCACTTTTTAACTGGTTTGCAATTTCGGACATTAACCCAAATTTACACACATGTGCGCAAGGAGTATGGACATTAGTTGATGAAGTGTCAGATTTTTCACATGCACACATTTTGAGTAATATCCTCTTTTCCGCTAAAACCCCCCTGAACATGCCACCGGTTCTAAAAACCTCTTAAAATGTGGCCAGAAAAATCACAAGAATTATGGTGTCATTTAAATAATTTTCACAAGTCCGTACTATGAGTTATTCATCTTTTTAGAGTTATGTTCTGGCCCCAAAGGGGTGTGGTTTCCCCCCAGCACAAGGTTGAATTTCTGTTTTTTCCAGTTCTGCCAAGCCAGCTTGCTCTCACAGGCGGTGCCCCTCCCCTTCCCTTCCAGGAGGAAGCTACATTTACAACATCTGCAATAAACCATCTGCCTGGGTGAAGGGGGTTGCATTGTTCAGAGCTCCTGTATTCTGTGGGGGCTCCCCTGAATTCAATTATCAGAGAGGCATATCCTTAGTGTGGCCAGCAAAAGGCAGATAGGCCTGGGAACACAGCTGTGACTCAAGTCTCATCTCCTGTCGGGGGTAGCTGGTGGGCAGAATTCAGTTCCTTAAGCCAGGTTTCAGATAAAATGTCACTTTTTGTTACCCAGTTTAAGTCAAGACAATGTTTACATATGCAGCTAGAATGCTGATTCTAAGTTTAAATCTATGACATTTAAACAATTGAAACCTATGTGACACTCAAAAGTAGGTCACTCAGTCAATTTAAACATTTAGATTTTTAGTGTCTTTCAGTCCAAATTTACTTAAACTGCTGAAATCCACAGTTCAGCCAGTCTTGTTATAAACCTTCAAGTCACTTCAGAATATAACTTTACATTGGATCCACCTCTCAGTAAGTCTTTCTTTGGCTTGCCTTGGGTTCATTTATTCAGTTTTACACAAAAAAAGTAAAATCTGGTGTTGTTTTAAAACGCCGGCTTTTTGATAGTGGTGAGTACTGGTACTGCACCCCTTTTTGGGATTTAAGAAAATGAATTCCCAACAGTTATGGGTTTGCTTTTGGCAATCAGCATTGCCATTCCCAATGGTTTCAGACTACTGTGTGGGTAGTCCAATGGTGGTTTTAGGCAGTGTCCTTCTGTGCCCATAACATCGGCAAAAATGAGTGGCAGCCTATTCTTCATGCATTTCCCTGTGCATTTTCTGGGAAGCTCTGGCCATCATGATGTTTTCCATGTCAGTACTGCACAGTTTTGAGGTAGGGCTTGGATGCGTGGATAAAAACATCCCACACCATAACGTCCCTTTA
This sequence comes from Ambystoma mexicanum, assembly GCF_040938575.1. Lineage (NCBI taxonomy): Eukaryota > Metazoa > Chordata > Amphibia > Caudata > Ambystomatidae > Ambystoma > Ambystoma mexicanum. The sequence continues at coordinate 966,092,161 of NC_090935.1, read as the reverse complement.
ACAAAGTTTTTTCAGTGAATTTCATAGGTATTTATTAGTCCAACTTAACCATAACGCCCCTTTAACAAAGTTTTTTTATTAGTTCAACTTAACCATAACATCCCCTTAACAAAGTTTTTTCATTGAATTTCATAGGTTTTTATTAGTGCATGTTATGTTCCTACAACTTACTAATATCATACTTACCAAATATAACAATATTTGTGTCCAACTTACAAAGTGTCACCTTAAAATTCTGCCATTTCCCACCTTGTAGAACCATTTTTAACACTTCTATACACTTTCTTCAACTATATCAAATAGTTTTGCATCCGTAGATGTCTACGAACATCTGACTTCATTGTGGACCTTCGGACAGTGCCACATGATCATACGCTAGCGCGCGGCATGATGACGTGTCCAAGATCCCGTCCGCACTTCACAATAAGGTCTGTCTTTCGCGGACAGTTTGGAACTGCATTTTCTACTGATCTAGGAACTTTCAACTTAAAAATTTCGCTTGCACAGCTCCAACACCTATTCCTACTCATCCATTAACAATCTAGTACACAGTACATACTTTTAGCAAAACTGCTATTTCTCTTAAAATGGAATCAGCTAATGCCATCCCTCCTCCCCAGGAGACACCACCACTGCTTTAATCAAGGAGCATGAGAAACACTGCCCCCCACCTTAGTAATAACACACGCGCAACTTTTTCCCCTGTCCACCTGCCCCTCCATAGTAGTGTTTGGTGCCTCTTCCCTCATTTCCCATCCTAAAACAATCAAATGAATGTTCCTTTAGGAACCACCTTTCACTGTTAAAAAATAGAACTTCCTCCACCTCATCTTCTTTAACAAATACTATAACCACACATCCTGATGTTTGCGGGCATTGGTGCGTTATAACTAAATAAATAAATAAGGAGGGCTACAGACCATTATCATTCATTTCAGCCCCGGAAATGGGGGATAAAGGCCATTAGCACCCCTGGTTCCCAAAGCTGCAAAAACATAGATTTTTCTTCCTATAGCGGGACGCCTGTGGCGTCCCGCTGTAAGATGGAAGGATTATTCTTCCTACAGCGGGTCGCCTTCGGCATCCTGCTGTAGGAAGGAAAATCCTTTTCCAAGACAGCCAACATGGAAAGAGAAGGCGGGGCTCCATACACAGCCCCTCTTCCCTTGCCATGGCAGCCTGCAAAACCCTATGAACATATTACCACAAGCACTTTTTTTCCCTTTCAAACCTATCCTACTTTCGAATAACTTTACCACATTGCCGGTCCCAGGTAGACATAGCTACTTTAACACCATTTTTCGTCCCTAGCGGTCATGTCCAGTAGCCAGATATCTGCGTCATGACCTTATGCCATGACCCAGAGAATCTGGCAACTGCCCACGGCCACAGGCTATACCTCAGTCACCGAAGGTATATGACTATTTTTTGTACCTACATTATTACACTTGTCAAAAAATAAAACACAGCCACATTTGAAAAACCATGCTTTAATGTCCTTGCCAATGCTCCTCACGAGTTTGCTCGAAACCCGCCGATGTTTTATTTTTTAAAAAGTGTCAAAATATATGTACATACAATAGTCCATAACATGGTTCCCACTTGACAAAATCCATTCAGTCTTTACACAAACATTGAAGGTTGGGTCTATAATCTTTCTCAAAACTTTTGTCCACATTCGTCAAATAGCAACAAAGTTATAAGCCATCTAAAAATGTTGAGACCCCCCTCTAATTTCACCCCCTCTTGACAAAATCCCACCAAACTTTAGAAAACCATTTATATCTAGATCCAAAATCGTTTTGCCAAATGTTGTGCAGATTCGTCAAATGACACCACATTTATATGCCTTTACAATTTTTTGGGACCCCCCCCTCTAATTTTGCCCCTCTTGACAGAATCCCACAAGACTTTGTAAAACCATTCAGGATTAGTCCTAGAATAAAATTACAAAATTACATACAGTTTCACTGAGTGGCGCACAAGTTATAAGCCATCCAAAAACTGCTTTTCCCCAACCCTGTGATGCAGAAATAGGTACAGATGTCCTAGGACATCTGAGGTGTCCGCGAACACCACAGGACTGCCCCAAGACATCTGGGGTGTTCGGGAACACCACAGGACTGTCCCAAGGCATCTGAAGTCTATGCGAACACCACAGGACTGTCCCAGGACATCTGGAGTGTTCGCGGACTAGACGGGGGTGAAAGAACCCGTTTTTTGGCTTCCTATGGCCAAATTCCATCCCATCCTCATCCACCCCACCTCCCCAGAGATTGTTTGTTGAGTTTGAAAAGTGAAATGCTGCTTCTTTTAAAAAAAGATTCACCGCGCTGTTCGCTGACCCCAAAAAAGTCAGTGAATCCAGGATGGCTGGCGTTTCAAGAAAACAGACGCATTTCACGTTTTCTCACCATCCAATCAGCGGACGCGTCCCGGTGTTCGCGGACCACGCAAAAGTCTGCAACTTTTTCAGCCAATCAGAGGCCATCCGCGGACAGCACAGGCAATCAGAGGCCAGTCCGCGGACCAAACAGGGAAGTGAGTCTGCGGACCGGACATAGATATCACTAATTTTTTTGCTTTACATTTTGGTCATTTAAAAAGAAACTACTGGACGGATTTACACCAAATAAAAAAAAGCATGCTTCGAGACCAAGCCGCCGCTACTGCCGCAAATTTGGTGTAAATCCGTCCAGCGGTTTGGGCTGTAGGCGTGAGCAAAGTTTTTTCCCATTATGTCTATGGGAAAAAAATAAATTTTGGGACTCCCCCTATAACTTTGCCCCCCCTGGACCAAACCTCACCAAACTTTGCAAAACAATTGAGTGGGCCATATACTTTTTTTGATTTGGTGAGGATTCGTCCAGGGGGAGCGAAGTTATAAGCCGTCCAAAAAGTGCTCTTCCTATGGAAACAGCAACTTAACCATAACTACATGGCCCCTACCGTGACCATGTAAAATATATATATATATATATATATATATATATATATATATATATATATATATATATATATATCCGCTTACATGCAGGCACACCCATTTAAATGAAATAAATGTTCTTACCATTAATCTGTTGGTCCAGGGAATGAGACCTTCAGCTCCCTGCAGCAGCCAGGAATGCTTCTTCATGTCAACTGCAGAAGATCTGGAGGCCTCCGTGCCTTGTGGTGGAGGGGAGTCCCATTACTTCGAAAAGAAATTGTTTCTTTTTGAAGTCACTTCGACTTCATAAAGAAATAATTTCTGTTAAAGGACTGAACTGGAACAGAAAACATTTCTTTAAGAAGGCACCGTGACTTCAAACAGAAACTATTTATTTTTGAAGTCATAGGGCTCCCCCACCCCATGACATGGAGGCCGCCAGCCTTTAGGCTTCCATGTCATGGGGTGGGGAGCCCTTGGAAGTCATAAAGAAATAGTATCTTTTTCTTGTCACTCTGCCTTCATAAATAAATTATTTCTGGAACACAATTTCCTTTTTTGCCTTTTTTAATTTGAAAAAAAAGTATTTAAAAAATAAATGTTTTAGTCTGAGGGCCACCCTCCCAGTACATGTGCAGTCCTCTCACACTGCGGGGCCAGCAAGGGCCACTGCTATGCCAGGTACAGTGGGGTGGTGTAACACTTTTATGACAAATTGATATTGATATTTTATTTATATCACGCTCATACACAAGTGTTTCAGAGCATGACAAGGCAAGGGAGGGTAACAAGGGAGAACAAAACAATGATCTTACTAGGCCCAGTGACATTGAGAACGTGCAAGTGCATGGGAGAGGGAAAAGGGCAAAAGTGCAAGGAAGGCGGGAGAAGTGGAAAGTGCAGAGCAAAGGAACACAGATAAATAATAAATAAATAAATAATAACAAGCAACAAACAGTGGTACTGTAGCCAGCAGGTGGCAAGTGCTATGTTTAAGGCAACAGACAGGGTGAGTCTGGTAAGAGCAAAAAGAAAAAAGGGGGGAATGTATGGTTGCAGATGCAGGCCCAGTGCAGCGGATTGCCAGGAGGCAGTGTGGGTGGGTGGCAAGGTGAATGGGTACCTGGGCCCGGAGGTTAGAAGGTGGATTAGGTGCATGGTGCCAAGATAGAGCAGATCAGCAGGGAAGAGGAGGAGCGAAGGCAGAAGCAAAGAGGAAGGTCTTGAGGTGCTTCCGGGACTGGAGGTGGTTTTCCTCCAGTTTCAGAGTGGCAGGGAGGCTGTTCCAGAGGGAGGCCCCAGCCGAAGACAAAAATCTATCCCCAGCTCGTTTCTTTGAGAAAAGACTGACCCTGAGGGAGTTAGAGGTAGAGGAGCAAAGAGCTTGAGAGGGGAGGTATTTATGAAGGGACAGCTGAAGGTATAATGGACCCAGACCCCAGAAAGCCATGTGGACAATGCAAAGCATTTTGAATTTAATCCTTGCAGCCACTGGGATCCAGTCGAGAGAGTTCAGAGCTGGAGAGATACGATCCCAGGTCTTGAGGCCAAGGACAAGTCTCACAGTCCTGTTCTTGATAATTTGCAATGGGCGGAGAGTAGAAGCAGGTAGATTTAAAAAGAGGCTGTTTCAATAGTCCAACCTAGAGAGAACCACGGCTCGGGAGACAGTGAGCTTCTGGAGGAAGGAGAGGAAAGGCAGAATAGCTCTTAGGAGGTGCAGTAGGAAGTTTGACTTTTTAGAGACATCAGAGATGTGGGCAGAGAAGGAAAGCGTGGAGTCAAAGATGACCCTGAGGTTCTTAGCCTCGCATGTAGGGGTAGGAGGAGGGCTAAGAGAGGCTGGCCAGAGAGTGAGAGGTAATGATGGTGAGGGTGTGCCGATGAGGTGGATCTCCGTCTTGCTAGCATTCAGGCAGAGATCATTGCCAGCACACCAATGCTGAATGGCAAATAGGCAATCAGAGATGAGAGAAGGAGAGCAGGTGGTCGAGGGAAGCCTGAAAATGAGCTGAGTGTCGTCAGCTTAGCACTGAAAGTGGGAGCTGAAAATGGCAATGAGAAAGAGTTGACAGGTATTGGTTGAAAAGCCAGGTTGAGAGGTTTGACCCTTGGGGAACACCCAAATGGTTTCACAAGTGGAAATAGTAATTTGTTCTTCAATTACGGCAGGTTTAGGGGCAAATTACAAGGTGGCAGAAAAGGAGCAACTGATTTGCTCTTTTTTGTGACTCATTATGCTCTTGGTGGTTTTACAATGTCTGCCCATGGTCATTCCTGCAGCCACTTCGATTGTGTGTATGCAAATTGCATTTTCAGTGTATTCCCTTCCCACCGTGACAAATCCAGGGAATGTGTCCCTTGTCCCCAAAGGGGAGCCACCCCCTTTGAGACTAGGGAGGTTGGTCTGCTCAGCTTGAGACCTAGTGGTCACGGCAAGCAGGGTCCCATGGGAGTAACCACCCTTGTGGGACAAGAAAACCCAAAGCAGGGTTTTGAATCCTTTACCCTCACGTCCCGAATCCCAAGAATTTTTTGGTTGTATGGGAATTGAGCATGTGCAGGGTCCTTTAAAGCTGGTTCATCGAATGCCAAAGCATTGAATGCCTTACCATCTAAACAAACCATTGAAAGAAAAAGCATTGCATGCATTTGTTTTCTTTTTTTTAAAATGGGGGTCCCCCTGAAACCCCCTTTTTTAACCTTTAAAACCCCACTACAATTAAAATAAACCCTTTACCTTAAAAAAACAAACTGCATTAGATGCTTTTTTTTCAACTCTTATTTTTAGATGGTAAGGCATTCGATGCTTTGGTTTGGTGTTTGACCTGGAGTTGTTGTTGTCTGTGCATGCAGGGTGGAACCAATGGACTCTTAGATTTTGTTCCAGGGAGGAAAATAATGTACTGAAACCTCGACCCAGAGAGGAGAGAGCGAGAGAGAGAGAGAGAGACAGAGAGAGTGTGTGAGAGAGAGAGAGAGAGAGAGAGAGAGAGAGAAAGAGAGAATCAACCACAAGGTGAAAGAAGCCTTTGAGGCTGAACAGAGTCGGGAACGTCTCCTTCACAAGAGAAGCCTGGAGGTAGGATCACTCAGCTGGCATGGTGGGCGGAGAAATGGAGAAGCCCGCAGAATGCTGCTCAATCTAGGAAGAAGAAGAACCTGAGGTGTTCAGGGTCGCCATAGAAAACTGAGCCAAGGGAAAGCCAGGAGCAGCATGAAGGCATCCACCAGAGTAGATACTGAGAGCCCGTAAGTCCAGAGTGGGAAGAACCATTGCTTGAAGCCCAGGAACGAGGACCAGAGCAGAGTCAGAAGTGCAGAACTATGGTGCCCAGAGAGACAGCCTCCCAGAATGATCACGGTTGCTGGAGAGCAGGTATGTGGCATAGAGTGAGAAGTGGGTGCAGAGTGGTGATGCCGCCACGTAATCCACACCTGGCTGAGCAACAATAAACCCTGCAAGGGGGTAAGAAGCCCAAAACCAAAGTAAGGCTAGGAAGCCTCATAGCCCACGGCGAGCTGAGTAGCAAACTACAACATGATGGGGTGAGATAACTGATACCAGAAACAAGACTGAGAGGCTAGATGGCCCATGCAGAGATGAGTAACAAGAAACTCCATGAGGTGGTGAGAAAACCAAAACCTGAAGCCGGGCTGAGAAGCCTCATAGTCCACGCCACGCTGCAAAATAAGAATCCCCACAAGGGGGTGAGAAAACTGATCAACGAGGAAGTGCTGAAGAGCCAGGTAGCCCAAATAGGGCTACACCACGAAAGCGGGGGTTAGAACATTTACAGCCATTGGAATATATTACCTCCAACAAGGAGCATATCCCCAGAGACATTGGGGAAACTTAGGCCTGAAACTATATGCACTATAAACATGCCCATCCCAGAGCAACAAATAAATAAAATAAACTTATTCAAAAATTGCTTAGATCTATGGGCACCGTCGCGAGCAAATCTGATTAAAGAAATCTTAATCCTCAGATTCCCACATCTTGATCCACAGCCATAAATGTCCCACCCTTTAAGAAAGATTCTCGAGGGAGCTCCAGCTGTTATCACCCTATTTGACTAACTGATTCGTCTTTGAAAGTTACTGGCAAGTTTCTCCTGAACCTTCTGGAAGAATTGCGTCAAACTGTCAATGTACTAGCTAAGCTACAATGTGGGTTTAGTTGGAACGTTGACACTTTGATCAATGCTTAGTTCTTTATTTAATAATAGAGGAATAAGTATGATACAGCAAATACACTATATGCCTTGCATTTATGAATGTAAGCACTGCTTTTGGTTGAGTAAATAGGAAGATCATGATATGAGACGCTCTGGAAGCTCGCCAGCTTAGTAAGAGACTACTGAGCATAATACTCGAGCTCTACACTCGATTGGAGGGCACAGTTAGGTTTAGGCTGGCTGTTAAAGTGACCTTTTAAGATAAGAGGAATCAGGCATGGTTGTATATGTGTGCCATTATTATTTTCCATCTATTTTAATGTGGCATAAATCGCCACTTAGGTGAGTGGGCTTTGATGCTAATGGCTTGCAATCCCTATGTATTAAAGTGGTGCTAATCCCTCCATCATTGGGCTGGTCCAACGTTAACAGCAACGCCCTCCCGCCGACGCAGGCTGTTCACCACATTAGCACCCCTGTATGTGTAGCACTGGGTGCTAAGAGGTCATCTGACAAAGGTACACAATAAACTTCCCTTTGACTGTACACATCAATGGGACGGTTGGTCTGAGCCAAGATGTCCCCCCTGGTCTGTAATTGGGCACATAAGCAAGTTCTTTGTCGCGGTCCATAGTAGCAACGAAGTGGAGTGAGGTGGAATGAATGGCAGTGAGCGGCTGAGGAGGGAGGCAACATAGTGGTGACTAATCAGGAAAGTGTAGGTGGCGAGGCTGCACTTGGGAAGAGGTGGGGAGGAGGAGTGAGGGATTGTAGGGGCTGGGTGGCAGAGTACGTGTGAGTAGGCCAGGGGGGCACAACAACTCCCGTGGGACTGGGAGCTGCTGTCAGCTTCATCCAAACGCGGACCTTCACTGCTTGTGCACTCCCGGCAAAGGAGGGTGCTGATTGGTTGGCTCCCCCTCACCAGGTGCCAGTGGGCTGGAGCGGTTTCTGACAGATTTTACAATGGGCGTCTCGATAGTTGCAGGCAATCGTTGCCCCTACCTCTCTGTGCGCATGACTCTTTGATAATGGCATGAGCCTGTTTGCAATGACAAGAGTCTAGTCTCTAGACAGGCAGCCTTTATGGGAAAGGGTGACACCAAGGATTCAGGTGTCAAAATCTGCTGCATTGTGGGTTTTGCACTAAGGCTATTTTTGACATAGTGCAAAATTGCACTTGCACATGTGCACAATTTCTGTAATACTGCATTGGCTTGGGCATGTTTTTGTTGCAAGCATTAAGAAGGAGAAATGATTTGTCATTTTAAGGGCTTGCTCTACACATTTTAAAATGTCCTCTACTTATTAGTTTTAAATGTTCTTGTTATTTTATTAGTGGTTTTCCTATTTATTGTATCATAAATTATGGTTGTATGTTTTATATATTATATATTATATATTCTTGCCACCTATATAAAGTGTAGTTATATTCTGCTATTTAGGGTGTGATGACTTATTGCAGAATGAACTTGAGATGACTGATTGCATGTCCATAGATTGCATGCATGCAGCACAATCTGCTCCTACACATAGAGCAAGCATGTGCAGGCATATGTGCCTGCGGTCCCCACAGACACAGGTTTTGCGTTTTGGGCAGATGCATTTGCAACCCGCAAAAAAGCTTTGTGAATTGAGACAGAATAAAAGTGTGTTGTGTCTCACTTATTACATTTCCTCCATAAGATTCTAGTGCCGCGTGGGCATGTGGCACCGAGGAAGAGCTACTGTATGCCCTGTCATTTTTGACTCTTGATTTCTGAAAACTATGACGGTGCATGGTCACTGGGAGTTGCTCACTCTGATGGGAACTGAAACTGAACTCTGCTGACAGGTTTTCTCCATTGCAGGCAATGATATCTGCCTTATCCTGTTTTTGGTTTATCTGGTGCGTCCACTCTGATACGAAGAAACAGGAACCTCTAACAACATCTTGATATTTCTATAACAAAATTAAAAATAAAACAGATTTTATCTTGTGGGAAAAATGCAGCATCCCAGGTAACTAGATTTATGGTATCAATATCTACTGAGACTTTAAAAAATTGCAATTCTTTGCAATCTAACTTGGTTTGATCCTATCTGTGTTCTGCTGCAGGGCAACATAACATATGTCTTAAAAATACAACTCTATTTATACGAACATCTCACAGGGAGGGAAGTGTTGTCAGCAGGATTAAGTTCTATCGCAACCTTATTTATCGGTTTTGGAAGAGGTGAATACCACTCAGTGTTCCCATGGTGAATGTTGCAGACCCTTTGCGATGGCACTATGTCATTTGTTTCTGCATCGCAGAAAATGCAGAAATCAGTGCTTACAACCTCTGAACAAAGAGAGTGTGGATCATTGCAGATAAAATCCATCACTTATCACTCCATGGGAGATCAAGGAAAACATGCGTTTTGTGCAGAGTAATGCAGCTGCCAAAATGATACTCCAGTCCTGACCAATTTGACATAGGCGGGTGAGTCCACAAAGGCGCTGAACACAATCTGAGGTTTTATTCAATGCAAAACGGTCACTTCTGGGTCAAATTCAAAATGTAATTTGTCAGGAGTGTCTCTTTTCGGAAGTTCCAAACGTGCAAGGCTTCCTAAGAGGGATTGCATGGTTCTGACTAAACCCCTTGACTTAAGAGTCTCAAAGGTACTCTCTACGGATTTCCTCCTGCTTGGCTGTGAAAGGGCCGGAAGTGATGATCCCCTCTGCTCCTCGAAGCTCCTCTAGATGTCACTGTGTCTCAGTCACGAGCTGTAGCTGCCAGTGAAACTATCCACCAAAGTGTATACAGAGCCAGCTCGGTTTGCCTTCCCCAGTTTCCACAGCTGAACTTGAGAGGACCTTATCACGGCACTCTCTGAAGGTCCTGATTTCTCCCTTCTAGACAACCTCTCATCTCCTGCTCTGGTCCTGTTCTTTCTTGATGCAACACCATGTGCCGTTACCCATCCCCCCATGGGTTTAACCCTTTCATATTGGGGTCTCACATCAACATTCATACTGAGTCTGTAAGAAATGATAGGATCTTGACAATGACATTGGGGGGTCGAGATGGTTAGCCTAAAGTCCTCAAACTTACATTTTTCCCCTGCCCTGCGAATTAAAGTGACTAGTGCCTTCTTTAGATTAAAAAACATTCCCTTGTTCAGTACATGTGTCAAATAGTTTGCAAAGGTAATAGAACAGAGCTTATTTTGCTTGTTTTGTTTGTTTTATTTGCTTGTATAGCGCGCCGAATCCGGAGGTATCAGGGTGCTTTTGCTTGATATACAACAAGGGTTACAGAAAGTACAATGTAATACAGTAACAGATTTACATGGTATAAAACAGTGGTTGCAAAGGAACCAAGAAATACAATTGCAGGATAGGTGGCGAAATTATATAATTTAACTGGCAGGCCATCCAAGCCAGGTCCTTCCTTGAGCAAAGCTGGTCTGTTCTAGGAGACCTCACACACCCCTACACGACACCCTATCAAGATATCCTCATTTGCACTCAATTTGACCAAACAATTTATCCAACAGAGCCCTCTGGGATGAAATGGAAGAAGAATACAACTTTTCTTAAAAATGTAACAAAGTGTGCATTAATGTCTCTATTGGAGAACAATTGCACAAAGGTAGTCAACGGGGTGTTTTATCAATTTGAAACTTCACTAACACATCATTGCAGTTTCAAGATTCTAATAACACTAGGCATAATTATACAGTATCAGACTGTTTTTAAGTAACATTGTTTCTATTCAATTTTAACATCATACAATCTTGAGCGAGTTGTCAGTGGAAAAAATACATTAATCAAAGATTACTCATAATTATTATTTTTTAATATTATGATGGTGTTTACCAAGTGCAGACCTAGCTCTGAAAAGCAGCAGGTCACTCTCCAAGTCATAAGGGGAAGTACACAGTGAGGGAAGCAGAGATACAAGGGAGTAGGGAGCTAACAACAAGGGAGGGGGCGGGCGAGTAATTAGGCAGCAATGAATCTGCAAGAAACCAGGGAAAGAAACAGGGGGGAGCAGAACACCCAGTCTCTACTGAGGTGAGGAGTGAAGGGTGTGCAGACCTAAGTGTTATGGAGGATCCATTCCTTGAAGAGGTGGCTCTTGAGCTCCTTCCTTACATGAAGAAGCGAAGGGCGAGTCTCTTGTTGACAAGGAGGAGGTTCCAGATTCTGGTGGCATAGACAGAGAAAGCATGTATTCTCATTATTTCCTATTGAAGGGTTCTAGTCTGTGCATGTTTTTACTTCTGCTGAATCTTAATTCTCTGGAGTTGCTGAGCTTCTCAGTGAGGTAGTTTATGGACTTTATGACGATGGCCTTGTAGATGATGTAACACGATTTGAAGGTGATATGTGCTTACAGCAGGACACAGGGTGGTTTGAGGAGGGCCTGGGTGATGCGGTTGAATTTGCTGTGTCATTTGATGAGTCATGCTGCAGCATGTAGTACACATACACAGGTCCCATGGTGGTAATTGAAAGAAAGGCCTTCCAGAAGGGCATTGCCACCATCCAGGTTTGAGAGGACCAAGTCTTGGACAGCAGTTCATCATTTTTTACTTGGATGAATGGCTTGATTTTCCACAGAGGGGAGCGTTTGTGCCAAACCATTTGTGTCTTCCTTGCTCTGTGTGTCTTGAAGGAGAGATGTCTGTCAATGTAGAACCCAAGGAACAGGTAGTCAGCTAGGGTGTGAAGTCCTCGAGGTTCATAGCAGAAAGACTGGTCTGGATATTAGATTGTACAGTGTTGGTGGCCTGCAGTAGGGATTTGGTCTTGGAGGGGTTGAGCTTCAGGTTAGCACTGGAAATCCAGGACTGGATCATTGTGAGGAAGGCCCTGAGCGCCTGTGGATGTCTTCTATGGAGGATCCCTTTAGTTAGAGCTGCATGTCACCTTCATATTAGTGGATATGGCTGTTGTGTGGGTCCAGGAGTATTCCAAGTGGTTCCATGTAAAGGTTGAAGATACCCAATGGTTTTGTGTGCTGCAATAAATGCAAAATAAATAAATACGTACATTGATCGTTATGGAACTCCACAGTCAATTAGTAGAGTTGGCGATCTGTAGGAATACATTTGGACGGACTGGTGGTGATAAGCAAGTCAGGATTTGAACCAGCTGAGGTTAATCTCACTGACCCCATGCAGCGAAGTAGAATGTCGGTGAGTGTCTGGTGGTCTACTGTGTTCAATGCTGCTGTAAGGTCGAGAAGAACCATGAGGCAAGGATGGCCATCGTTAGGGATGTTAAGGGAATTATCAATCACCTTGATGGTAGCTGTTTCCTGCTGCCGCTGGGGCTGAAGCCTGATTGGTAGGACTGAAAGAGGTTGTTGGCTTCAATGCTTTGGGAGGGTTGCATGACCACTGCTTTCTCACAGAACTTTCCTAGCAAGGAACAATGGGTGATCAGGGGAAAGTTGCTAAGGTTGTCAAGGTCCAGTTTTGGCATAAGTATTTAAGTGTTCACCCATACCTTTCGTATAGTAACCATTTTACAAGAAATGTAATAATTCCAAACACAAATACATAAATATATACCAAATATAACACAACAGATTTATCTCATTTTGGATGGATACTGATGTCCATATATAAACACACCAAACTCATATCAATTGCTTAAAGACACAATAATATTTTAAGATAATAAGATAACAGTTAACATAGAAGAAAATAAAGTGCATAAGAAAAAAGAAAGAAATTAGGCCTAAAAGTTTAGGTGAAAGATCTAATACATCACAGCAAAATATCCAAGCCCTCATCAGGGTCTTAATAATATTTAAGAATATGCTATTATAAACAATACAATCCTATCCCGATGTCCACCAACAAGGGTAATGAAAAGAGACCCATTAATTGGAGAATGGCTTCTTATTGATATCAATTATCATAGCACTGTAGTGAAGTGTGTGCAATTTTCAAAGCCTTTTTGTTTGCTAGTACCTTTATGGACCCGTGTAACCCTTTCTGCATTATGCACGCACCGTGAGCCTCTTTGGTGTTGGTAGGGACAAAGCAATGTGTAGCTGAGTGAATAGGAGATGGGTTGCACATTCCTTAGAGAACCTGAGTGCTTTCCTTGGATCAAGGGGCGAGGCCTAAAGGAATCAGTCACCACCCTCGCTACATTCAGTCCACAGCTGCTGGACCTGTTTTCTCCAGAGACGCTTTGACCTGTTACAGGCAAGATAGACAAGCCTGTGACCTGACACTCAGGCTAGGACATGACACAGCCAGTCCTCACACCTCTCTGTCTCTCTCCCTTCTGATACCTTTGCACTTACATGGATTGGAGGAGATGGCATGATGGTTTTATTCTATAATACGGATCCAATGGACTAACACCCAAGTTTTACTGATTTGGCCCTGAAGATGATGACATCAGCTGCCAGAGTCATCGAAACCGGTCGACCTTTTTCTATTTTATCTGTGATATCCATCTAAGGTGTACAGGATACAAACATTGTTCAATAACCAAGACCTGTTCTTAATAACAGGGATCTTAATCTTCACAGACCTTCATTTCCCCTGTACACCTGCCGGACCTGTTTTAAATACCCACAAGTACCTACTGTATATGCACTGACAAACACACTGCAATGTTGGTTGTTAAATCATAGGAAACTCCCTGTAACAATGTTCATCTGATGCACATATAGAGACAGGGGGCCTCATTACGAGTCAGGCGTTAAGGGTTTTACGGCGCCGTAAACGGCGCCGACCCTTAACGCCTGATTACAAGGTCCCTTTGCGTGATGGTGATTTTAACGCCTGCTTTTTGCAGGCGTTAAAAACCATGCCGCAAAGGGACCTTGGTGCTAAGTACGGTGCCGCAATTTGCGGCACCGTACTTAGCGCCTTCCCCATTCCCATTATGCCCTATGGGGCAAAAATGGGAATGGGGAAGGGCCATGGCGGAAGGGGGAATTACCACTCTGCCAACCTCGGAATGGGGTGATAATTCCCCATTCCGCCATGGCAGAGTCGGAGAGTTACCGGCATGGACCATGGTGCTATTAGCATGGCTATTAGCCCCATGGTCCATCCGCCAGGGTCGTAATGAGGCCCAGGGACTTGGTTTCTCTTGTCATGGGCGACTTGTGTGGTTTTTAGATATCAAACTTTGATGCACCAATGGCTGGTCGCTTTGTTAAGTATTTAAATCTTTCTCCCTCTTTTCTTTTAGATAGGCGGCGCATCACCACCCTCCTAGAGACAGCATTCCCTGCTAGGGTCAGGGTGTGCTTCCATATAGGGACAGTGGTAGTGGCTTTTTTTATTTGAATTCTGCTTTGAGCTGTCTTACACTTGAGAGTGCTCCATATCCGTTCTTGTGTGTTCTGAGACCATGGGTTTTTTAGGAATGAATTTGCTGACCCCTTAAGTTTCTTCGAAACCTCCTCCCTGTCTGTTGAGTTTACTAAAGGAATCAGTACCATCTGTTTGGGCCTTTGTTGGCATAGTGGCCTCTGGGAGTTAGTATGCAAGGCTCACTCCCGGCTTTCCCAGCTGTAAAGGAAAGGTTAGGCAGCCTTTTCAATACAGGTACCAGACCATTCCCTTGAGGCAGGCACATACAAACCCATCTCAAAGTGATCTTTAAGTAGAGTAAATAAATAAATACATAAATAAATGCCCCAGATTAGTCGAAATGGTGTAAAACAATAGTAGCAAGATTCCGCATACCGTGCACTTCTTAAATACCTCCGCTCTAATAAGCAGACCAATAAATACTTGTGCAGAATCAAATATAAATCCGTTCTTAAGTAGGGTCGTACAATTCTTTTCGACTTTGTCTTTTGAAATAGCATTACCTGTAAGTTGGTGCAGAAGACTGTATTAAAATATCTACCATTACAGACACCAAACCCGGTCTCTTAATGTGGCAAATGTGTCCCTTCCGTTTTAAAGTCTTGTCTCTAGTTGTCTCTT
The DNA here is from genome assembly GCF_040938575.1 of Ambystoma mexicanum. Taxonomy (NCBI): domain Eukaryota; kingdom Metazoa; phylum Chordata; class Amphibia; order Caudata; family Ambystomatidae; genus Ambystoma; species Ambystoma mexicanum. The sequence continues at coordinate 966,077,107 of NC_090935.1, read as the reverse complement.
TGTGTACTGCTCTTTATAAGACGCAGTCATGGCCATTGGCATTTTAGTGCTGTAGCCAAGCCACTTGTTTTGATTAGCAGAACCCTGGAGTGTTTGATTGTCTGATGTTACCCTGTCATTAAGAGTCACCTCTGTCTAATGGTAGTTGCAGACTAGCATTCCAGCAAACAACACAGACAAATAATAAAGAATTTGACAAGAAATGGACTGAAAAGAAGGTAAGTGGAGGGTGGTGGGGGGAGGGAATTCAGTGGATGGGAGGGCGAGGGTGGCCATCTACCCCCACACTTTTGGTGGGGGTAGATGGTGGCCTCCAGCCATGAGGTGGCTCGGAGCGGGCCGATTATGGCTGGTAATTCCCCGTTCCAAGTCTTCTCATTGGCTGAGAGGCTGCCAGCCCCCTCCGGGTACTAATGAACTTTAAGCCACCCTGAAATAAAAGAGGAAAAGAATAAGCATGCCTATGTGTGTTATGCATAAAACCTGTCCTGTAATTATTAACTTCACTGGCCTGCTGGTGACCACAAATAGCCTGCAGGTAGGACAGGCAGGCAGGGCTGGGGTCACCTGCAGCGTATCCCTTTGGGTTCTTCTCCTGCGTATGTGATGCTGATGCTGTGGCAGGATGTGCTGAAGGCTGGCAGGCCACATTATTATTGTTTTTTTTTCCTTCTCAGGTCTTTTCATCTTATGGAACTTGCAGTCTGTGGCTGCACTGTTTCTTTTACTGAAGTACATTTTTAGAGCAGAGCTCAAATGGGATAGCAGGGCTGGTGGAGAAGCCACTGCCCTTGGGATAGAATGCTATACTGAATGCAGAAGAGAAACCTAAGTGAATGTGTCTTTAGTTAGCAGGTAACGAGGTAAGCATTAGTGATTCCAAAGTTTAGTATTTCACACCGAGGAGCCTGTGAGTTCAGTCTGTCCTATTATGGGGTGAAGGTGATTTGTTAGTACACACATAGTTTTTTTTAATTTTCATGAGATGCTTCTCTCAATGCAGCTCACAAATAACCATAAATATGCAGCAGTGCACAGTTTTGATTTTCTTATCTCTGACTTCCCTGTGACATACCTGCATTGCTAAGGAGCCAGCAAAGACCCTCTCTCTGTCCCAATAAAAACTCTGGCAGAGCAAGTGGAAAGTAGCGTCTGCCCCCCATAGGTTTTCGTTTTTCTTTTTTTGCTGGTGGGACTTTGAGTATTTAGGGCCAGAGCAGATTTTCTCTGGATTCATGACTAAAGGCCCTGAGCCAAACACGGAAAACAACTTACAGTGAACTATGCAAACAAAACATGGTAAAGGGGCCCTCATATTGGGCCAGCATCACACAATGCTCTTACAGGAGAAAGGCTTTAGTTGGCAGGTGATGGTAAGTGCAACTGTCCTGGATGTATTCCTGCAAAATATTGCACTTATCCTGTCCAGGACGTGTGCACTAAAAAGAATTTAAACTGCATGGTGGTTTTCATCACAGAATGCACTTCCTCTGTTGTGATGGAGAAGCATGGTTTTCTTAAATCCTCAAACTTCTTCATTGCAGAGAATTGGAGGTTGGCCTGATAGCTACCGACAGACATGTGAGCGTATTCAAAATCATGCGAGAGAGGTTCCCACAGATCCAGCATCAATTAAGGTTTGGCATGTGTCAAAGTCTGTGGCCAAGAATATCAATGCTGCAGGGACAATCGGCTGTGAGGGACTTGCAAAATGGCCACAATCAATAAGTAATCCTCTCCAGTGAAAATCTTGCAGTTGTGAACTGTCTGAAGGTATACTGGTTGAAATAGGCAATCACATCTGCACCATACTGCCAAGAAACATTCAGGGAAGCCAACATACACTATCACGCCTGGGCACACCCACCACTGAGCGCGGAAGAGAAGTGAAGGAAGGACTGGCTGCAGCCTGGGACACCACCTCATACAGCCCGTGTGACAAATGTGTGTAACACGGTCTGACCAGAGATCTGAAAGCCCTCACAGGGGACCTGGAAGTGTTCCAAAACATGTGTCTCAAATACCATCCCAAAATGTTGCACTTCAGCATCAATGGCTTGGAGGTGAGGACATGGCTTGTGGTGTTAGGCAACAGGCAAGTACTAGTGATGGCCCAATGGGAAAGGACGGTAGTGGGCAATCGCATTGTGGATTGGCCTTCACCAAACGATAGCAAGAGCTTGCAGCCAAGCAAATTTCCAAACACATTCAATATGAGGTTATCTACAATCTACTACTAACGGTGATGGCAATGGAGACCTGTTGTACTGAAAGGGGAATTTGATGATATGCAGAACTAATGCCCCATTGCACAAAATGCACTGCATTCAAAATCTGCCATCCAACAAGGCTGGCCATTTAAAGGAACATGTGGTGTGTTCCTTTTTAAACATTTTTCACTGAGTTGTAATGTCCATTAAAGTCCTATTTCATTATGAAATCCATCAGTGGCATTTATGTATATTGTACACAAACAGTTTGTACATTCAATAAAAGCAGTGTAGCTTTTGTACATCTCATTGGTTAGTACATTCTGCATGCGCTATAATGCATATTTCCTAATAATGATAAGTGAATGAAAATGTCTTGGAGCAGATGCTGCAACACTTTCTCAGGTGAACCATGTTCCAGTGCAAGCGTACTTTTATCAGATTATTTCAGTTGGATCTGAACTGAGGGAGTCGCCTCAGCCCTTTAAGATGACGTAGCAATACAATGAGATGAATGGGGATGCAGAAGTTACTCAACATCAATAATCGAAACGACTCAGGTAGTTGGCAAAATGTTTAACTGTTTCAATATCAATTATCTAAAATAGGGAGTTAGAACGGACATCATCCGACGTTGCACAGCAATCTCTCAATTTACTTTAGAAAAAACAAACATTATATAGCAAAAACTCGTCACGAATGACGTGAACCTAAGTATTTACTAACGTCATCCTATGTGGCAAACTAATAAAACCTAGTGGCAAATGTGATAGGTTTAAGGGGAACATCTACATATACTTTCTATGGGATGCAGTGATGTGTTTGGATCTCTAAGGTCAGGTGTGCAACTAAGTCCCACCCTAAAACAAGTCACTATGAACGTCACTACATACACAACGTCCCATTGGATCTACAACTTATAGGGCTCTTAATCATGCGGCCCCCTACAATTGGTTGGCACTCTTGCATTCGTCAGTACTTTTCCACCCACATTAGCAGCACACAGGCTGGACTTCCAGGTGCTGGTGAGCTGGTCATAACCATAGCTCACCACCAATTTAGCATATCATCCATCATCACCTCAGTGGTCTGCTGTCAATTAAGGCTTTGAATCTGGCCTTGAAAATGTTCCTTGCTGTGGAGAATAAAGGGGAGAGAAGGCGCGCTCTTCCCTCATGCATAGGTGTGACCATCGTGTTCGTCCAACGTCAACCCTTCACATGACTGAAGACCACAAAATCGAGCTCTAGTGCATTTAAAATGCTATTTTTTAATAGATCTCTGATGTCTTCCTTGTTTTGTCTGTGCCTTCTGAACAGGAGTTTTGTTCTTTCACACGATTTGTAACTACTTTCTGCTCATCCACGTCTGATAAGACCTCAGCTTCTTGGTATTGATCCAAACTCACCTTTCTGAGATCTGCTTCTATAATTCAATTGCTTTTTCAGCTGTGACACAATGGAAAAGAGGTCTTCCCTCTTTAAGTCTAGCTTTGCTGTAACACGTTGTGGCAAACATCCATACTGTACTTGATTACTATATATATATGTTGGCACTTGCCGCAATCTATTCAATACTTAAGAATACTTTGTCTGCTTATGTTTCATTTGCATATTTACACATATAAAATGACTTGATATCTTCATTGTTTCTGTAGCATACATTTCTGCATCTTGAGCCCAAGATGACACTTATCTTTGATACTTTCTTGATGCCTTATAGAATGTTTTCATTCTCTTGTCTCTGCATCTCTTCCATGTATGTCAGTTCAGCTTCATGTGTGTCGTCACCAATCTGCTCTTTCATTCATTGGTTCTGCTTCTTCCGGGATTTCATTCAAGTGGCCATCATACAAGTATGGTTTTCTTAATGGGAACCTCGCCTCTAATATTCTCCTTGACATTGGTATTTTCACTGGTCCTGCACGTGCCTCGCATTCTGGTTCCCAACATATAGGCAATGTGAGCGAGATGTTTGCTGTGGGGGTACTTGGCTCCTTCTCTACAGAAATGCATTGAACCTTTGTTTGTTTGAAATGTAGTACATGCACTGAGCACACACCTTTCAAGGGTGAACCACATGTCTGCCTGCTTCCATGCAGTGATTGCTAAACATTTCACACAGAAGTGAATTCAGTGGTGTAGCCAGGATTTGCTGCTTAGGGGTGGGTGGTTTCACATCATCACACATGTGGACTCAGAGAACCGGCCCATTAAACTAATAATTTACTTTATTATTTGTTTCATTCATATGCTCCCCAAGACCATGGACATCTTGAACTATTCCAAGCCATTGAATGCTTTGATTATTATAATTATCTGTATTATTATTGCTAATAATAATAACAATAATAATAATAATAATAATAATAATAATAATAATAGTATTAGGGAGGTTAGCTGGAACCAGCTCACCACTGTAGTGGTCTCAAAGCATGATAACATTGTACAAGTTATGGGACATTCAGTCCCTCCCAAGAAATGCAGGCCTCTCTTCTCCACTAAGGCATTGACTAGAAAATAGTGTCATATAGTAAAGAGACAGCACACAGTGTTGTGGCGGGAAGGGTGTGTATTTGGACAGGAAGAGGCATGTAAGCAAGTGGTAGTAGAAAGGGATTGAAGTGTTGTCAGTTTTTCACTAGTGGAAAGACGCAATTCAAACAAATGTTCAGTTACATTGTCATACAACATAAAATAAGGTGAGTCCAAAAAATAATCATCTGAGTTTTACGAGCGTACATTTAAGACAAACATCAAAAATAAGCTGTGAAAAAGGTACCTGCTTGTAATCATTGGCACGTTTCTTGCCCAAATCTGTAGGTCTAGCATGAGCAAAATTCCACAAAATCTGCTCTGCCGAAAGGTTTGTGGTTAATAGTGGGTTAGCCTTTTGCCTTTGCGTACAGGCAGGTATGAGAGGTACCGTTTTTGTCGGGACACCTGTGGGAACGCGAGATGGTAGGACATGTGTTGTTGGTTGCGTGTTTCGGTCGGTGGGCAGAGGGAAATGTCAGAAAATTGTGTTTTTTTGGTCAAATTTCAGAGTTTGTCAGGGATTGTGGGTAATAAATTGTGGGGCGATTCCCGCAATCCGATCTGTTGATTCCCACGGGTGTCTTCTTTTTGGAAATGTATGGGGTTCCCTGTTTTCCTTGTTGACTTCGACACCCTAGGCCCAAATCTGTAGGTTGTCTCCCTAGACCCTTTGGGGGTGACCACTGGTTTAGCCTTTTCCCTTCGCGCCCAGGTAGGTGCACCCATACATGTGAGGCACCGTTTTTGTTGGGATACCTGTGGGAACGCGGGAAGGTAGGACATATGTTGTTGGCGGCGTGTTTCGGTAGGTGGGCAGCGGGAAATGTCTGAAAATTGTGTTTTTTGGACACGTTTTGGACTTTGTTGGGGATTGTGGGTAATACATTCTGGAGCGATTTGTGCAAGTCAGATGTCTGTGCATTCCCACGGGTGTCTTCTTTTCGGAAATGCATGGGGTTCCCCGTTTTCCTTGGTTGCTTCGACACTCTAGGCCCAAATCTGTAGGTTGTCTCTCCAAACCCTTTGGGGGTTAGCAGTGGTTTAGCCTTTTCCCTTTGTGCCCAGGTAGGTGCACCCACACATTTGAGGTACTGTTTTTGTTGGGATACCTGTGGGAATGCGGGAAGGTAGGGCATGTGTTTTTGGCAGTATGTTACTGTGGGTGGGCAGAGGGAAATGTCTGAAAATTGTGTTTTTTCGACAAATTCTGGACTTTGTTGGGGATTGTGGGTAAGCAATTCTTGAGCGATTCGTGCAAGTCAGACCTCTGTGGATTTCCATGAGTGTCTTCTTTTTGGAAATGCATGGGGTTCCATGTTTTCCTTGGTGGCTTCGACATCCTAGGCCCAAATTTGTAGGTTGTCCACAATCCCGCAAAATCTGCTCTGCCAAAAGGCTTGGGGTTACCAGTGGGTTAGCCTTTTCCCTTTGTGCCCAGGCAGGTGCCCCCATACATGTGAGGTACCATTTTTGTTGGGACACCTGTGGGAATGCTGGATGGTAGGACATGTGTTGTTGGTGATGTGTTTCTGTCGGTGGCCAGAAGGAAATGTCAGAAAATTGTGTTTTTTTGCCAATTTTCGGACTTTGTCTGGGATTGTGGGTAATACATTCTGGGGCGATTCACACAAGTCAGAAGTCTGTGGATTCCCACAGGTGTTTTTTCTTTTCAGAAATGCATGGGGTTCCCTGTTCTTCTTGGTGGTTTTGACACCCTAGACCCAAATCTGTAGATTTTCCACATGAGCAAAATTCCTCAAAATCTGCTCTGCCAAAAGACTTGGGGTTACCAGTGGTTTAGCCTTTTTCCTTTGTGCCGAGTTAGGTGCACCCACACATGTGAGGTACTGTTTCTGTTGGGACAACTGTGGGAATGCAGGAAAGTAGGACATTTGTTGTTGGCGGCGTGTTTCGGTGGGTGGGCGGAGTGAAATGTCAGAACACTGTGTTATTTTCACCAAATTTTGGAATTTGCCGGGGATTGTGGGTTTCCCGTTCCAAGTCTTCTCATTGGCTGAGAGGCTGCCAGCCCCCTCCGGGTACTAATGAACTTTAAGCCACCCTGAAATAAAAGAGGAAAAGAATAAGCATGCCTATGTGTGTTATGCATAAAACCTGTCCTGTAATTATTAACTTCACTGGCCTGCTGGTGACCACAAATAGCCTGCAGGTAGGACAGGCAGGCAGGGCTGGGGTCACCTGCAGCGTATCCCTTTGGGTTCTTCTCCTGCGTATGTGATGCTGATGCTGTGGCAGGATGTGCTGAAGGCTGGCAGGCCAAATTATTGTTTTTTTTTTCCTTCTCAGGTCTTTTCATTTTATGGAACTTGCAGTCTGTGGCTGCACTGTTTCTTTTACTGAAGTACATTTTTAGAGCAGAGCTCAAATGGGATAGCAGGGCTGGTGGAGAAGCCACTGCCCCTGGGATAGAATGCTATACTGAATGCAGAAGAGAAACCTAAGTGAATGTGTCTTTAGTTAGCAGGTAACGAGGTAAGCATTAGTGATTCCAAAGTTTAGTATTTCACACCGAGGAGCCTGTGAGTTCAGTCTGTCCTATTATGGGGTGAAGGTGATTTGTTAGTACACACATAGTTTTTTTTAATTTTCATGAAATGCTTCTCTCAATGCAGCTCACAAATAACCATAAATATGCAGCAGTGCACAGTTTTGATTTTCTTATCTCTGACTTCCCTGTGACATACCTGCATTGCTAAGGAGCCAGCAAAGACCCTCTCTCTGTCCCAATAAAAACTCTGGCAGAGCAAGTGGAAAGTAGCGTCTGCCCCCCATAGGTTTTCATTTTTCTTTTTTTGCTGGTGGGACTGTGAGTATTTAGGGCCAGAGCAGATTTTCTCTGGATTCATGACTAAAGGCCCTGAGCCAAACACGGAAAACAACTTACAGTGAACTATGCAAACAAAACATGGCAAAGGGGCCCTCAGATTGGGCCAGCATCACACAATGCTCTTACAGGAGAAAGGCTTTAGTTGGCAGGTGATGGTAAGTGCAACTGTCCTGGATGTATTCCTGCAAAATATTGCACTTATCCTGTCCAGGACGTGTGCACTAAAAAGAATTTAAACTCCATGGTGGTTTTCATCACAGAATGCACTTCCTCTGTTGTGATGGAGAAGCATGGTTTTCTTAAATCCTCAAACTTCTTCATTGCAGAGAATTGGAGGTTGGCCTGATAGCTACCGACAGACATGTGAGCGTAATCAAAATCATGCGAGAGAGGTTCCCACAGATCCAGCATCAATTAAGGTTTGGCATGTGTCAAAGTCTGTGGCCAAGAATATCAATGCTGCAGGGACAAACGGCTGTGAGGGACTTGCAAAATGGCCACAATCAATAAGTAATCCTCTCCAGTGAAAATCTTGCAGTTGTGAACTGTCTGAAGGTATACTGGTTGAAATAGGCAATCACATCTGCACCATACTGCCAAGAAACATTCAGGGAAGCCAACATACACTATCACGCCTGGGCACACCCACCACTGAGCGTGGAAGAGAAGTGAAGGAAGGACTGGCTGCAGCCTGGGACACCACCTCATACAGCCCGTGTGACAAATGTGTGTAACACGGTCTGACCAGAGATCTGAAAGCCCTCACAGGGGACCTGGAAGTGTTCCAAAACATGTGTCTCAAATACCATCCCAGAATGTTGCACTTCAGCATCAATGGCTTGGAGGCGAGGACATGGCTTGTGGTGTTAGGCAACAGGCAAGTACTAGTGATGGCCCAATGGGAAAGGACGGTAGTGGGCAATCGCATTGTGGATTGGCCTTCACCAAACGATAGCAAGAGCTTGCAGCCAAGCAAATTTCCAAACACATTCAATATGAGGTTATCTACAATCTACTACTAACGGTGATGGCAATGGAGACCTGTTGTACTGAAAGGGGAATTTGATGATATGCAGAACTAATGCCCCATTGCACAAAATGCACTGCATTCAAAATCTGCCATCCAACAAGGCTGGCCATTTAAAGGAACATGTGGTGTGTTCCTTTTTAAACATTTTTCACTGAGTTGTAATGTCCATTAAAGTCCTATTTCATTATGAAATCCATCAGTGACATTTATGTATATTGTACACAAACAGTTTGTACATTCAATAAAAGCAGTGTAGCGTTTGTACATCTCATTGGTTAGTACATTATGCATGCGCTATAATGCATATTTCCTATTAATGATAAGTGAATGAAAATGTCTTGGAGCAGATGCTGCAACCCTTTCTCAGGTGAACCATGTTCCAGTTCAAGCGTACTTTTATCAGATTACTTCCGTTGGATCTGAACTGAGGGAGTCGCCTCAGCCCTTTAAGATGAGGTAGCAATACAATGAGATGAATGGGGATGCAGAAGTTACTCAACATCAATAATCGAAACGACTCAGGTAGTTGGCAAAATGTTTAACTGTTTCAATATCAATTATCTAAAATAGGGAGTTAGAACGGACATCATCCGACGTCGCACAGCAATCTCTCAATTTACTTTAGAAAAAACAAACATTATATAGCAAAAACTCGTCACGAATGACGTGAACCTAAGTATTTACTAACGTCACCCTATGTGGCAAACTACTAAAATCTAGTGGCAAATGTGATAGGTTTAAGGGGAACATCTACATATACTTTCTATGGGATGCAGTGATGTGTTTGGATCTCTAAGGTCAGGTGTGCAACTAAGCCCCACCCTAAAACAAGTCACTATGAACGTCACTACATACACAACGTCCCATTGGATCTACAACTTATTGGGCTCTTAATCATGCAGCCCCCTACAATTGGTTGGCACTCTTGCATTCGTCAGTACTTTTCCACCCACATTAGCAGCACACAGGCTGGACTTCCAGGTGCTGGTGAGCTGGTCATAACCATAGCTCACCACCAATTTAGCATATCATCCATCATCACCTCAGTGGTCTGCTGTCAATTAAGGCTTTGAACCTGGCCTTGAAAATGTTCCTTGCTGTGGAGAATAAAGGGGAGAGAAGGCGCGCTCTTCCCTCATGCATAGGTGTGACCATCGTGTTCGTCCGACGTCAACCCTTCACATGACTGAAGACCACAAAATCTAGCTCTAGTGCATTTAAAATGCTATTTTTTAATAGATCTCTGATGTCTTCCTTGTTTTGTCTGTGCCTTCTGAACAGGAGTTTTGTTCTTTCACACGATTTGTAACTACTTTCTGCTCATCCACGTCTGATAAGACCTCAGCTTCTTGGTATTGATCCAAACTCACCTTTCTGAGATCTGCTTCTATAATTCAATTGCTTTTTCAGCTGTGACACAATGGAAAAGAGGTCTTCCCTCTTTAAGTCTAGCTTTGCTGTAACACGTTGTGGCAAACATCCATACTGTACTTGATTACTATATATATATGTTGGCACTTGCCACAATCTATTCAATACTTAAGAATACTTTGTCTGCTTATGTTTCATTTGCATATTTACACATATAAAATGACTTGATATCTTCATTGTTTCTGTAGCATACATTTCTGCATCTTGAGCCCAAGATGACACTTATCTTTGATACTTTCTTGATGCCTTATAGAATGTTTTCATTCTCTTGTCTCTGCATCTCTTCCATGTATGTCAGTTCAGCTTCATGTGTGTCGTCACCAATCTGCTCTTTCATTCATTGGTTCTGCTTCTTCGGGGATTTCATTCAAGTGGCCATCATACAAGTATGGTTTTCTTAATGGGAACCTCGCCTCTAATATTCTCCTTGACATTGGTATTTTCACTGGTCCTGCACGTGCCTCGCATTCTGGTTCCCAACATATAGGCAATGTGAGCGAGATGTTTGCTGTGGGGGTACTTGGCTCCTTCTCTACAGAAATGCATTGAACCTTTGTTTGTTTGAAATGTAGTACATGCACTGAGCACACACCTTTCAAGGGTGAACCACATGTCTGCCTGCTTCCATGCAGTGATTGCTAAACATTTCACACAGAAGTGAATTCAGTGGTGTAGCCAGGATTTGCTGCTTAGGGGTGGGTGGTTTCACATCATCACACATGTGGACTCAGAGAACTGGCCCATTAAACTAATAATTTACTTTATTATTTGTTTCATTCATATGCTCCCCAAGACCATGGACATCTTGAACTATTCCAAGCCATTGAATGCTTTGATTATTATAATTATCTGTATTATTATTGCTAATAATAATAATAATAATAATAATAATAATAATAATAATAATAATAATAATAATAGTATTAGGGAGGTTAGCTGGAACCAGCTCACCACTGTAGTGGTCTCAAAGCATGATAACATTGTACAAGTTATGGGACATTCAGTCCCTCCCAAGAAATGCAGGCCTCTCTTCTCCTCTAAGGCATTGACTAGAAAATAGTGTCATATAGTAAAGAGACAGCACACAGTGTTGTGGCGGGAAGGGTGTGTATTTGGACAGGAAGAGGCATGTAAGCAAGTGGTAGTAGAAAGGGATTGAAGTGTTGTCAGTTTTTCACTAGTGGAAAGACGCAATTCAAACAAATGTTCAGTTACATTGTCATACAACATAAAATAAGGTGAGTCCAAAAAATAATCATCTGAGTTTTACGAGCGTACATTTAAGACAAACATCAAAAATAAGCTGTGAAAAAGGTACCTGCTTGTAATCATTGGCACGTTTCTTGCCCAAATCTGTAGGTCTAGCATGATCAAAATTCCACAAAATCTGCTCTGCCGAAAGGTTTGTGGTTAATAGTGGGTTAGCCTTTTCCCTTTGCGTACAGGCAGGTATGAGAGGTACCGTTTTTGTCGGGACACCTGTGGGAACGCGAGATGGTAGGACATGTGTTGTTGGTTGCGTGTTTCGGTCGGTGGGCAGAGGGAAATGTCAGAAAATTGTGTTTTTTTGGTCAAATTTCAGAGTTTGTCAGGGATTGTGGGTAATAAATTGTGGGGCGATTCCCGCAATCCGATCTGTTGATTCCCACGGGTGTCTTCTTTTTGGAAATGTATGGGGTTCCCTGTTTTCCTTGTTGACTTCGACACCCTAGGCCCAAATCTGTAGGTTGTCTCCCTAGACCCTTTGGGGGTGACCACTGGTTTAGCCTTTTCCCTTCGCGCCCAGGTAGGTGCACCCATACATGTGAGGCACCATTTTTGTTGGGATACCTGTGGGAACGCGGGAAGGTAGGACATATGTTGTTGGCGGCGTGTTTCGGTAGGTGGGCAGCGGGAAATGTCTGAAAATTATGTTTTTTGGACACGTTTTTGACTTTGTTGGGGATTGTGGGTAATACATTCTGGAGCGATTTGTGCAAGTCAGATGTCTGTGCATTCCCACGGGTGTCTTCTTTTCGGAAATGCATGGGGTTCCCTGTTTTCCTTGGTTGCTTCGACACTCTAGGCCCAAATCTGTAGGTTGTCTCTCCAAACCCTTTGGGGGTTAGCAGTGGTTTAGCCTTTTCCCTTTGCGCCCAGGTAGGTGCACCCACACATTTGAGGTACTGTTTTTGTTGGGATACCTGTGGGAACGCGGGAAGGTAGGGCATGTGTTTTTGGCGGTATGTTACTGTGGGTGGGCAGAGGGAAATGTCTGAAAATTGTGTTTTTTCGACAAATTCTGGACTTTGTTGGGGATTGTGGGTAAGCAATTCTTGAGCGATTTGTGCAAGTCAGACCTCTGTGGATTTCCATGAGTGTCTTCTTTTTGGAAATGCATGGGGTTCCATGTTTTCCTTGGTGGCTTCGACATCCTAGGCCCAAATTTGTAGGTTGTCCACAATCCCGCAAAATCTGCTCTGCCAAAAGGCTTGGGGTTACCAGTGGGTTAGCCTTTTCCCTTTGTGCCCAGGCAGGTGCCCCCACACATGTGAGGTACCATTTTTGTTGGGACACCTGTGGGAATGCTGGATGGTAGGACATGTGTTGTTGGTGATGTGTTTCTGTCGGTGGCCAGAAGGAAATGTCAGAAAATTGTGTTTTTTTGCCAATTTTCGGACTTTGTCTGGGATTGTGGGTAATACATTCTGTGGCGATTCACGCAAGTCAGAAGTCTGTGGATTCCCACAGGTGTTTTTTCTTTTCAGAAATGCATGGGGTTCCCTGTTCTTCTTGGTGGTTTTGACACCCTATACCCAAATCTGTAGATTTTCCACATGAGCAAAATTCCTCAAAATCTGCTCTGCCAAAAGACTTGGGGTTACCAGTGGTTTAGCCTTTTTTCTTTGTGCCGAGTTAGGTGCACCCACACATGTGAGGTACCGTTTCTGTTGGGACAACTGTGGTAATGCAGGAAAGTAGGACATTTGTTGTTGGCGGCGTGTTTCGGTGGGTGGGCGGAGTGAAATGTCAGAACACTGTGTTATTTTCACCAAATTTTGGAATTTGCCGGGGATTGTGGGTTTCCCGTTCCAAGTCTTCTCATTGGCTGAGAGGCTGCCAGCCCCCTCCGGGTACTAATGAACTTTAAGCCACCATGAAATAAAAGAGGAAAAGAATAAGCAGGCCTATGTGTGTTATGCATAAAACCTGTCCTGTAATTATTAACTTCACTGGCCTGCTGGTGACCACAAATAGCCTGCAGGTAGGACAGGCAGGCAGGGCTGGGGTCACCTGCAGCGTATCCATTTGGGTTCTTCTCCTGCGTATGTGATGCTGATGCTGTGGCAGGATGTGCTGAAGGCTGGCAGGCCACATTATTGTTTTTTTTTCCTTCTCAGGTCTTTTCATCTTATGGAACTTGCAGTCTGTGGCTGCACTGTTTCTTTTACTGAAGAACATTTTTAGAGCAGAGCTCAATGGGGATAGCAGGGCTGGTGGAGAAGCCACTGCCCCTGGGATAGAATGCTATACTGAATGCAGAAGAGAAACCTAAGTGAATGTGTCTTTAGTTAGCAGGTAACGAGGTAAGCATTAGTGATTCCAAAGTTTAGTATTTCACACCCAGGAGCCTGTGAGTTCAGTCTGTCCTATTATGGGGTGAAGGTGATTTGTTAGTACACACATAGTTTTTTTTCAATTTTCATGTAATGCTTCTCTCAATGCAGCTCACAAATAACCATAAATATGCAGCAGTGCACAGTTTTGATTTTCTTATCTCTGACTTCCCTGTGACATACCTGCATTGCTAGGAGCCAGCAAAGACCCTCTCTCTGTCCCAATAAAAACTCTGGCAGAGCAAGTGGAAAGTAGCGTCTGCCCCCCATAGGTTTTCATTTTTCTTTTTTTGCTGGTGGGACTGTGAGTATTTAGGGCCAGAGCAGATTTTCTCTGGATTCATGACTAAAGGCCCTGAGCCAAACACGGAAAACAACTTACAGTGAACTATGCAAACAAAACATGGTAAAGGGGCCCTCAGATTGGGCCAGCATCACACAATGCTCTTACAGGAGAAAGGCTTTAGTTGGCAGGTGATGGTAAGTGCAACTGTCCGGATGTATTCCTGGAAAATATTGCACTTATCCTGTCCAGGACGTGTGCACTAAAAAGAATTTAAACTGCATGGTGGTTTTCATCACAGAATGCACTTCCTCTGTTGTGATGGAGAAGCATGGTTTTCTTAAATCCTCAAACTTTTTCATTGCAGAGAATTGGAGGTTGGCCTGATAGCTACCGACAGACATGTGAGCGTAATCAAAATCATGCGAGAGAGGTTCCCACAGATCCAGCATCAATTAAGGTTTGGCATGTGTCAAAGTCTGTGGCCAAGAATATCAATGCTGCAGGGACAAACGGCTGTGAGGGACTTGCAAAATGGCCACAATCAATAAGTAATCCTCTCCAGTGAAAATCTTGCAGTTGTGAACTGTCTGAAGGTATACTGGTTGAAATAGGCAATCACATCTGCACCATACTGCCAAGAAACATTCAGGGAAGCCAACATACACTATCACGCCTGGGCACACCCACCACTGAGCGCGGAAGAGAAGTGAAGGAAGGACTGGCTGCAGCCTGGGACACCACCTCATACAGCCCGTGTGACAAATGTGTGTAACACGGTCTGACCAGAGATCTGAAAGCCCTCACAGGAGACCTGGAAGTGTTCCAAAACATGTGTCTCAAATACCACCCCAAAATGTTGCACTTCAGCATCAATGGCTTGGAGGCGAGGACATGGCTTGTGGTGTTAGGCAACAGGCAAGTACTAGTGATGGCCCAATGGGAAAGGACGGTAGTGGGCAATCGCATTGTGGATTGGCCTTCACCAAACGATAGCAAGAGCTTGCAGCCAAGCAAATTTCCAAACACATTCAATATGAGATTATCTACAATCTACTACTAACGGTGATGGCAATGGAGACCTGTTGTACTGAAAGGGGAATTTGATGATATGCAGAACTAATGCCCCATTGCACAAAATGCACTGCATTCAAAATCTGCCATCCAACAAGGCTGGCCATTTAAAGGAACATGCGGTGTGTTCCTTTTTAAACATTTTTCACTGAGTTGTAATGTCCATTAAAGTCCTATTTCATTATGAAATCCATCAGTGGCATTTATGTATATTGTACACAAACAGTTTGTACATTCAATAAAAGCAGTGTAGCTTTTGTACATCTCATTGGTTAGTACATTCTGCATGCGCTATAATGCATATTTCCTATTAATGATAAGTGAATGAAAATGTCTTGGAGCAGATGCTGCAACACTTTCTCAGGTGAACCATGTTCCAGTGCAAGCGTACTTTTATCAGATTACTTCAGTTGGATCTGAACTGAGGGAGTCGCCTCAGCCCTTTAAGATGAGGTAGCAATACAATGAGATGAATGGGGATGCAGAAGTTACTCAACATCAATAATCGAAACGACTCAGGTAGTTGGCAAAATGTTTAATTGTTTCAATATCAATTATCTAAAATAGGGAGTTAGAACGGACATCAACCGACGTCGCACAGCAATCTCTCAATTTACTTTAGAAAAACAAACATTATATAGCAAAAACTCGTCACGAATGACGTGAACCTAAGTATTTACTAACGTCATCCTATGTGGCAAACTACTAAAATCTAGTGGCAAATGTGATAGGTTTAAGGGGAACATCTACATATACTTTCTATGGGATGCAGTGATGTGTTTGGATCTCTAAGGTCAGGTGTGCAACTAAGCCCCACCCTAAAACAAGTCACTATGAACGTCACTACATACACAACGTCCCATTGGATCTACAACTTATTGGGCTCTTAATCATGCGGCCCCCTACAATTGGTTGGCACTCTTGCATTCGTCAGTACTTTTCCACCCACATTAGCAGCACACAGGCTGGACTTCCAGGTGCTGGTGAGCTGGTCATAACCACAGCTCACCACCAATTTAGCATATCATCCATCATCACCTCAGTGGTCTGCTGTCAATTAAGGCTTTGAACCTGGCCTTGAAAATGTTCCTTGCTGTGGAGAATAAAGGGGAGAGAAGGCGCGCTCTTCCCTCATGCATAGGTGTGACCATCGTGTTCGTCCGACGTCATCCCTTCACATGACTGAAGACCACAAAATCGAGCTCTAGTGCATTTAAAATGCTATTTTTTAATAGATCTCTGATGTCTTCCTTGTTTTGTCTGTGCCTTCTGAACAGGAGTTTTGTTCTTTCACACGATTTGTAACTACTTTCTGCTCATCCACGTCTGATAAGACCTCAGCTTCTTGGTATTGATCCAAACTCACCTTTCTGAGATCTGCTTCTATAATTCAATTGCTTTTTCAGCTGTGACACAATGGAAAAGAGGTCTTCCCTCTTTAAGTCTAGCTTTGCTGTAACACGTTGTGGCAAACATCCATACTGTACTTGATTACTATATATATATGTTGGCACTTGCCGCAATCTATTCAATACTTAAGAATACTTTGTCTGCTTATGTTTCATTTGCATATTTACACATATAAAATGACTTGATATCTTCATTGTTTCTGTAGCATACATTTCTGCATCTTGAGCCCAAGATGACACTTATCTTTGATACTTTCTTGATGCCTTATAGAATGTTTTCATTCTCTTGTCTCTGCATCTCTTCCATGTATGTCAGTTCAGCTTCATGTGTGTCGTCACCAATCTGCTCTTTCATTCATTGGTTCTGCTTCTTCCGGGATTTCATTCAAGTGGCCATCATACAAGTATGGTTTTCTTAATGGGAACCTCGCCTCTAATATTCTCCTTGACATTGGTATTTTCACTGGTCCTGCACGTGCCTCGCATTCTGGTTCCCAACATATAGGCAATGTGAGCGAGATGTTTGCTGTGGGGGTACTTGGCTCCTTCTCTACAGAAATGCATTGAACCTTTGTTTGTTTGAAATGTAGTACATGCACTGAGCACACACCTTTCAAGGGTGAACCACATGTCTGCCTGCTTCCATGCAGTGATTGCTAAACATTTCACACAGAAGTGAATTCAGTGGTGTAGCCAGGATTTGCTGCTTAGGGGTGGGTGGTTTCACATCATCACACATGTGGACTCAGAGAACTGGCCCATTAAACTAATAATTTACTTTATTATTTGTTTCATTCATATGCTCCCCAAGACCATGGAAATCTTGAACTATTCCAAGCCATTGAATGCTTTGATTATTATAATTATTTGTATTATTATTGCTAATAATAATAACAATAATAATAATAATAATAATAATAGTATTAGGGAGGTTAGCTGGAACCAGCTCACCACTGTAGTGGTCTCAAAGCATGATAACATTGTACAAGTTATGGGACATTCAGTCCCTCCCAAGAAATGCAGGCCTCTCTTCTCCTCTAAGGCATTGACTAGAAAATAGTGTCATATAGTAAAGAGATAGCACAGAGTGTTGTGGCGGGAAGGGTGCGTATTTGGACTGGAAGAGGCATGTAAGCAAGTGGTAGTAGAAAGGGATTGAAGTGTTGTCAGTTTTTCACTAGTGAAAAGACGCAATTCAAACAAATGTTCAATTACATTGTCATACAACATAAAATAAGGTGAGTCCAAAAAATAATCATCTGAGTTTTACGAGCGTACATTTAAGACAAACATCAAAAATAAGCTGTGAAAAAGGTACCTGCTTGTAATCATTGGCACGTTTCTTGCCCAAATCTGTAGGTCTAGCATGAGCACAGATGTGAGGTACCGTTTTTGTTGGAACAACTGTGGGAACGAGGGAAAGTAGGACATGTGTTGTTGGCGGCATGTTTCGGTGGGTGCGCTGAGTATGTCAGAACACGGTTTTCTTTTCACCAAATATTGGACTTTTGGAATATTGCTGGGCATTGTGGGTAACACGTTCTGGGGCGATTCGCACACATCAGACCTCTGTTGATTCCCACAGGTATCTTCTTTTCGGAAATGCATGGGGTTCCCTGTTTTCCTTGTTGGCTGCGACACCCCAGGCACAAATCTGAAGGATGTCCACAAGATCAAAATTCCTCAAAATCTGCTTTGCCGAAAGACTTGGGGTTACAGTGGTTTAGCCATTTCCAGGTAGGTACGCCCACGCCTGTGAGGTACTGTTTTTGTCGGGACACCTGTTGGAATGTGGGAAGGTAGGACATTTATTGTGTTTGCACAGTTTTCATAACATTTTCAACTATTTGCTGCTGCACTTTGTCACCCAACCCTTTCATTTTCCAAATGTGACCTACATCTAGTCGCTGCTTTAGTGCTTTAGGCACTATACACTTTTGTGACCTGCACAAGTCACCTACCCTTCAAAAGGTCTGCTTGTGCTCTTTCAAAAAATGTATGCATGCTTTTCCTCACCACATTTGTTTTCTTTACTTGCTTAGTACGTCTGTTCAGGCCGTAAGCATGAAAAAGCTGTTTAACCATGGCTCAGTTTGTAGCTTGTGGTAATGCTTGTTTTGTGAAACATTACAAAAAATGTGTGATTTCCTAAACTACAAGAGTTGGGGGAATGTAGCGGAGCATTGCTTTTCTCAAAATTCACAGAAGCCATTGCCTTACCAAGCCAACCATATCCACCACATGCCTTTTTGTCTGTCATTTTCCCAATTTTTCCCCAAACTATGGAATTTTTCCCTACATAGTTGTTGCCTGTTCTGCGCAAATAACCCCTTCCTAACTGGAATTTTCTCTACTCTTCATTCAGCTTTCCTACCCTTCTCTTCCATTCCATCCACGCATGTCCTATTGGAAAAAAAGGCCAAAATCGCCTACCTCTCACAAAACGGCTGTTAACCATATCAAAATATGTTTTTTGGTTTCCACTCAACCTGTTCTTGAAAGCCTGGAAAATGGCAAATTCAGCACAGCAAACCATTTGTTCCTGGCTCTTACAAGGAAAAAACCACAGGCTTCTTTGTACATCATTTTCTAAAAAAACACTAAATGTTCTCCCTTTTTGGTTATTTTCTCTCACTCACCTACAGCAAACTAGGATTCCTTGGTGGCGTTACACCCGCCTACATGTGGCAAAAAATGGCCCAAATTCGGCTGAGATATCTCATGTAACAGAAAGGTTACAAGGCATTGAATGGCGACATACCGAAATAACCAAAAAAGGCCTTGGCACTTGGGCGGGGGGAAACCCATGGAAGTTAAGGGGTTTAATACTTTAGCAAACCATGTGCAATTACGTCTAGGTTTAGGAGGTCTCAGGCCAGCTGGAACTTGTAATGAATTATGTTTGCACGGGTATGTGATGATGTCATGACCTACCACGGAAGACACCAGGAAAAGGGCTGTGCAACGAATATGATCTGATGATGGTAGTTAATCAATGTGACCATTGAGAATGTGTGAATTAGAGAAGATAGGATATCTTTTGTATAGGTTTGACCAATCCTGTGTGGGGGGATGACTTGTAATAAAATATGTGGGGGTCTTTTAATTGTTGCAAAAAATTATATATTGTGCCAACTTGTTTGGGTCAGTGAGACTCGGGTTAGTTTGACTCTACAGCGTCATCTAGCCCCTTCTGGCCGATTGTTTAATAAACTTGCTTTATGTACAAACATGCACTCGCTTCTTGAGTGGTGGGCCTGCTATGGGTTAAGGTGCCTAAAATCCTATCGGCACAAGCTATATGGCACTAGGCACCATTTTCCAGATCCACCATTGCCTACTAACACACAGGAGTTCTATCATGCCATCCATAATGTATTACCACACCAGTGGTAAAACCCCATCTAGAGAAGAGAATGATCATGCATTTGGAAGAGTAAGTATTGTGGTGAAATGGAGGGAACTGCAGTTCTGTATGCAATATATTATGCTGGCATTAATTTTCTTTTCTCTCCTTCCCTGAAGGAGCCTAATGCACCTCTCCAGATCTGTTACTTCATAAAGATGGTGAGAGGACAGTTTGACAGCTCAATGCAATTTTTGCAGGAGAACAGAATGAATCTAACCACAGGAGTAATGTACCGTGCATATCAGACATGGGCATAGACATGGAAAACAGAAAGGTGAGGGTACCTGTTAATGTAGAGGACAGTTTGGATGGGTGGGCTGTCTCTGGTTGAGGGCACAGAGAGAGATAAGGTGTAGTCTCTACCAGATATGCACCTAAAGTTAGTTTATTGCTCTTTATTCAGCCCATGCTGGGATATGCAGTCTCTGACGGATATGTGCCCTCAGTGACCCTTGCACTATTAATGCAATGCATGCTAGGGTGCATGGTCTCTAACATGTAAGCACCCTCAGGAACCTGTGTGCTATTAACACAGTACATTCTGGGAGGTGTAGGCTCTGCAAGATATGCACTTGCAGTGAATTGTGTGCTCTTTCTCCCACTTTTATACAGTTGTAATGGTCAATTATTTTAAAACTGTTATATTCATCAAAATCTGACATGACTTTGTACACAGGATTTGCTTGATGATCCATGATATCAACAAAGAAAAGCTTCTTGTCCACATTAAGTATTTGTTGGAGACCAGGGAAGTGTTTGAGGATGGGTTTAATCGAGCAGCATTCAGGATGAAAGGAAAGACTCCCATAAAGCTTGTGCAAAGCACCCTGCAAAAATACATATTTGGGGCAGCACCTCCAAAAATAAGGCAGGGTCAGTGATGTTTTTGAGGCGATTATGAACACTGCCTTTTTCAAAGGCACCTCCAAATTATTGGTTGTCCAGAATAACTAACCTAAATACTTCACAGCATCTGTGTTTATGTTGAAATAAATACTCAACTGGGTAAAAACCATACCTGAATCTCCAGACCTAAAACCTATACAGATGATCTGTTCCAAACTCCAGGGGTACCAGACACATGTCCATAAACCCACTAGTACGGCTGAGCTGATTGATGGGATCACTTTCTTTTGGTTCATACTGACACCTGACACCTATGTACAAGCTATAGACTACACCGAGAAGCTTCTTCCCATTGTGCTTTGTGCATATTGGAGTAACAAACATGTAAATGGAGTAGTGTTTTTGGTTTATAGGCCCTGTTGTCCGAATCCAGATTATTGCACACCTCATTGCCTGTAATGTCTACTCATTGTATGTCCTGCTGCTGCTATCCCATATACAAGATGTGAAATGGAATGAAGAAAAAGACACTGGTACTTTATTTTCCAAATTGTTTGCATTAAGAAACGTGCAGTACTGAAGATTGTGTAGATCAGTGATACTCATTACATGCCGTGCTATAAGTCGAATCAGAAGTTAAGGGGGGGCCCTAATGAGTCATGAAAAATATTTATGTCGGGGTGTGACCTAAGGAATTTCAGGCATGGCCTAAGAAGTGTAATAATGCAATCTAATAAACATTTATTGCATTACTTATCAGGGGAAGGGCTCACTAGGGGCACTACTAGTTTGTGAGTCAAAAGACAATTCAGTGTGCGTAGTTTCGTATACTGCAAGTGGTCCCTTAAACTCAGCTTTTCACTGGGAGGAGGAGAATAAAGGCAGTTCTGGGTTCCATGAGCAGAACAAGCTCACAGGTTTTTTGCACCTGGCGTGTTCATACACACGGGTTAGCATAATGCATTAAAAATTCATCATTTAATTTTAATCTGCATAATCATGTAGAAATCGACAGCTAGAGGTGATATGGGCTATAGAAGCACTTTGTACGTGGAGAAAACCACTCACTCACTCACTACTATACTTATAGAGCAACATTATAGTCTATTGAACCATTCATGTCTTTGTCTTTTTGATGAAGTGGACACTGCCATCTGAAACACTTTTGGATTCTCTCAATTTTGGCAGACAGTGTAAAGAAAATAAGGCAGTGTGAGGTAAAGTTATTTGTTCAGTGGGAGGGATGGGACTTGGAATGAGATGTGCATGGTGTGCAGCGGGTGCGAGTCTGATAAATGTGTCTGGGAGCTAAGGTCTGGGTGAGGGGCTAGGTGTCAAGGAAGAGAGGACTGAGAGTGTCTTAAAAATTAATGTCAGGGTTGAAGAGGACAAGCCATGGGTGCTATGTAAGGGGGGGGTCCACTGGATTTCAAGGAGCGGAGGGCTGGGGAAGGGGCTTTAGATGGAGTGGCGACCAATGGGAGTGGGATTTCACCTTTCATACACAAGAATTAATTGGCTTGGTTCTCACACAGCAGCAAATGATCACCTCTGAATCGTGCATGTAAAAAGGCAAGAGTAATCACCCTCAGGTGAAGAGGCAGGCTGGACTTGTTATCAGGGCCATCAAAGTGGACCTGTTTGTACCAGTGCTGATACTGTCCAAAGGTCACCAAATACCTGACCAGTATCCACACCATATGGCCAGGGAAGGGGTTGCACTTATCAATAATCACTCGCCTATCCTAATCTGAAATGGTTTTCATTGAGAACTCTGGCAATGCACGACCAACTCTCTTCTTCCAATTAGTCATGCATCAAGGCTGGTGGGGGTGTGGGACTTTCCTGAGGAGAAATGACACAGGGGTTGAAGACAATGGTCACAAATGAGGCACTGTGGTGGGGATCGGTGGGGAACGAGTGGGCGCACTGTGGTGGGCACAGGTGAGCTGTGGTCTGTCAAGGGAGAAAGATGGGGTCTCAGAGGTGGGGTCCAGATTACAGTGAACACTATCCCAATGATGCTCCTTGACTTCATTCAACTGTTAGGTGGTTACAGACCCCTATGCTCTCCTCCATCATATTTAGACGGTGCTTTACTGTGCGCACTAGACATGCCAGCATTCTGAACATCCTGCTGAACCCCGCCGACTCTGAAGCCTGCCATCGCATACGTCAGAGGTGGTCAAGGCAGAGCTTCAATCTATTTCGATGCTCTGAAAGAAACCAAAGATAAGACACATGTAAGCCTAATGTACATTACAAGGAGACATTTCAGAGAAACAGCATACTCTAAATAGGCATACTGTAGATGTTATTATGGCCATTGTTGTATGAACATTTACGGATTTACAAATCAATCCCTGTTCACAAACTCACTATCCTTTTGGCCACTACCAGTTGTGTCAATAGCATTGACCTCACCCAGATACAGTGCGTTTTCTTCTGCTGTCAGTCACTCTTGATCAGTACACATTATTTCTGCTCTCTCCTTTACTTTCGGCCTACTTTCAAACTCACCATTCGGTACCTTAAATCTAAATTGTCCTCATCCCTTTGCATCAATGCATATACACCACCATCAGGTCTCACATTACTTTTTTTACTTCGCCTTTTACCATCCTCCAACATCCTCCTACATCACATAGGCGCACATTTTCGAGTCCCTCGACCATAAATGGACGTACTAAAGAGAGGCGTAACTATGTTACACCTTTCTTAACGCCTCAATTCACGCTCTGGGGGATGTTCGTTGTTTTTGAAGGCGGAGGGAGGGGGTGGAATGGAAGTTAGGTTTCCGCCTCCCATTTGCCCCCAGCCTTCAAAAACAACTTGTTTTCACACCAGCACGAGGTTTTCATGCCGGCGTGAAACCAATGATTTCCCATGGAAACTGCCTGCTTTTTGCACCATCAGGAAATCAATGTAAACGCTGCTTGCCATGTGTACCTGGCAGGGGGCATTTATTCGATTTGCGCTGCAGAGAGCAACTAGAGAAGTGTAAAGAGGCTTCTGACGCCTCATTACACTTTTCATTTGCACTCTGCTCTGCAAATGATGAAAATTGCCTGGAGCGTACCTGTTTGCACGTAAGTGCAAATGTAAGCGGTCCCCTATAGACAATTACGTTCTTCAATAAAAAGAGCTCCATAGAGTATCCGTTACCCACTGTCAGCACTCATTTTGGCTTTAGACAAACTGGTTACAAGGGCACAACAGCACTACACTGTGGGCCTCATCACGAGTTGGGCGGTATCCCAACTGGGATCAAGGGTTGGGCGGTAATGGGTATTCCCCATTCCCCATTGGGTCCATTGTACCCAATGGGGAATTTTTGGCTCAATTACCGCTGGCGGTATTACCGTGTGGTAATTGTGCCGAAAATCAGCATTTTTCCAGAGCATTTACCCCCAGCTCATAGCTGGGGGTAAATGCTGCCAACTCATGTTTAGGCGGAACCTTAAATGCAGCGTTAATAACGTTACCACCACATTTAAGGGCTACCGGCCAACTCGCGATGATCTTTAGCAGGCTCTCTGAGGTGTTCATCTGACACATGCTCCAGAACTTGTCCTCCTTCATTTGGCATCTGGACACATTCCCATTGCATGACGCTGGAAGGGGAACACTTAAGGGATTCTATAAGGAAGAAAATGTACAGTGAGAAACATTGTCCAGCAAATGAGAGTTTATACAAAAAGAAATAACCTGTTAAATTTCCCATGGCAGCGTGAGAAACAGAGTGAGATAGGGAGATGGAGAGGGAGATGGAGAGAGATTGAGAGAGACAGACAGAGAGAGACAGAGAGAGACAGAGAGAGATTCTTTACAGTACAACCAACCACATACAGTAAACTTCAAACATACCGAGTTCTCTGCGGAAAACCTTTTTCTTGCAGGCAATCTGGAGTGGCCTTGCAGACTATGATGCTTGTTGCATCTGGGCGGTGGCCTGTGTGCACTTTGGGGGATGGTGTGGTCGAGTTGAGGGGTACCAACCCCCATTTTCCTTTGGGGATTAAAAGTACGTCTGCTAGACAAACTGCCAGTGTTCACCTTGAGCCATTTTCAGCAGTCAAAACTGAAGAAGGAATGAAGTCACAGCTACAATGGGCAAGCTAATGCAGCCCAGCCTTTTGAGGTCAAGCTCGGACCACACTGGCCATTTGTATGCTAATTATGAGATACAGGTGGACATTGACAAACCCAAGTTTTCCGAAAAAGCAACCAAACTCTGCCTCAGATACTACTGAAAGTCATCATTGGAGCACAAACATAGACTAAAGTACAAAATACAGTGGTCAGACTGTGCAGTAGGCACCAAGTTATATGGGCTAAGGCTCCCAAAATAAAGCATGTCCATTGCTTGACAGGTCAAGTGTCTGGCTGGTATCTAACAAGGTCACAGTGCAAGTACAGTATGTCTTTCGCCCCCTACCTGGGTTTCACCATGTTTGCTCCATATCTGCCAAGCCATTATGGTAGTCTATGCAAAAAGGACGAGCATACTCGTCCTTGGCACTTAGCCAGGTGGGCCGCTAGAGTACTGATTGACACATCACATTCCTGGGGAGGAGGCGTGGGGATTACTGTCAGAATGTTGTATTCAATTGAATCCACCGTCAAGTACTCATAGGTGGTGAATACTATCCAGTGATTTTTCCGACTATACGGTAGGAATTTGGTTCCCTTGTGTGGATGCTGTGGGGTCTAATGTTTCATGTGACGATGCTTCACACACCAATAGGAGCCTTTGCAATAATTCTTTTGGCTGAAACCCACCCAGTCCAGAAGCTGTTCTTTGCTGCAATAACCAATACCTCCATCGAAATGCTCTAAGCATCATCACATGCTATAAAGCTTCTGTTGCAACACACAGTACAGTGCCATTAAGAAGGCAGTGGCTACTGTAGTACTATATGTGCATAGTACTACTATATGTGTATAGTACTTCGTTAAGGCCCTCGCTACGCTCGGGCCTATAACTACGGCCCTGGGGCATTACCTGGGGCGGTATTGGCCCGCCGCCTCGGGTCTTATTGCCCCAATAAAAAACGTTTAAGAGAGCAACTCCGGAACATTTAATTTGGAACTGCTAATGTATCTTGAAGAATTAATTATTGGCATATCTGCCATATGATATAATTCCCATGTGTACCTATATTTATTTGCTTAATTTGCACTGTTTGTACAGCGCGTTGGTTAACGGTGCTATGGAAATCAATTCAGATATGTACACATTATTCTGCAAGAAGTGGATAAACCTCAATAAACAGGTCTAAATTTAACAAATGTACCTGCAGCTGTAACATCTGTCTGAAGTCATGCAGACATCCTGACATGCTGTGACCTCAGAAGATGGCATCTAGGTGAAGGTTGACATCCTCGGGTCACATAGCTGTTGAGCACATCATCGTTGCTATTGTGGCAGCCAACAGAGCAGAAGTGAAGCTCATGTTAGAGAAGTCCAGGTTACTTCATTTAGAAAAGTACACAGTTCCTGTGGCCACTTAGTATGAGTTCCAATGAGACCACCCCCGTCTATTTTCATCCTCTCCATCTCCCTCACAGGACACTCACTCAGACCATGCACCCAACATTCCCCTGAGCTGTTATTCTTTCAGCATGCACCAACATTCCTACATCATTCATGGATGTCCAGCAGGCTATGACCAAGACTCACAACCCGACGACGCAACAGTGAAACATACGCAGCACTAGGAAATATATGTGGCCACCCGCAGCATTGCACTACCTCCCTCAGGTGTCATCAATGTCTCTCCCCATCACAGAATAGATTGTAAAATACAGGGCAAAAATCCCACCCCACCCCCCCAACCAGGACTCTTCACCTTCCCTCCCATCTACAAACCCACAGAAAATACTATTCCTCTATCCACCCCACTCAAGTGTCTTCCACTCCGCCCACATATACACAAAATGCCTTGCATCCTGCCTCAGTACCTTGGTACCTACTTTTTAGGCCTACCCCAAAACACAGAAATAATTGTCATCCACCAGGCGCTCCCACCACCCTCAGCTCCCACGCAGCACCCAACTCCTTCCTCTGCTAGGTCTGTGGACATGCGGGGGAGGTCTAAGCTAAAGGGTTAATCACACCTGTGATATTATAGCTTAGTTTATATAATGTGTATATTGGCTCCCAATACCATACAGGAGATTATCATACCAAGAGCAGCAGGAATGGTCTAGAATGTGTGCGTGTGTGTGTGTTTGTATGTATGTATGTGTGCGAAAGGAGAACATACATGCCCAGGGGGTTTGTAACATTTAGACCGCAGGTGTGACGCGACTCCCCCTTGGTCTATTTATGTTTTTACATAACTCTACTGTGGTACCAAATTTTGTAGATAAATGATTTTGGCATACTTAGCTCAAAGAGGGAACCGCTGGGAATATCGTATCCAGTGATAACCTCGCGACAAAAAAGCTGCGGCAGAAAACAACGATTTTGATAAATGCATTTTTAAATGCATTTATATGTGGGGGTGGGAAATGGTTACATACATATATTATTGGGCTAATGTGAGTCTGGTGGGGGTGGGGGGTAATATAAATACGTGGAAAAATGCATTTAAAAATGGCGGCATTCCGTAGAACCAACCGGGATTATTAGGGGATAATGCGAGCCACGTTTGTGAAGCAGAATTAAAGCAATTACACTTTTGATAAAGACTGACAAGGCGACAAATGCCTCCTTTTTAGCACCTGTCTTATTTGTCTAATTTGCGGCAACCTACACCGCCATGGCAGTGGAAGCGCCAGTTTAACCGCTGTTGAACATTTCGCACGAGACCTGTCATAGTAACGCTCGTTCCACCTGGATGGAAACTTAACTTCATATTTTTTATTTTTTTCATGAGTTTGTTTTAAACACAGTAAGGTCATTAAGCAGGGTTAACATTTCTTAATACAACTTAAAGCGGTGGTTTTCTAACACTAGGGAAAAAACAGTTTTATATTAGAAGTTAGTACTTCAACATCACTCAGCATTAAAACGGCTCTGTGGAAAAGGTCACTTCTTCCTCTCAAAACATTTCCTGGCTGGACCCAAGGGGGCGCGCGGGAAGAGCGATCAATACCACAACAGCCGCTCACGCCTCGACTCACCTTCAGCCGAATCTCATTCAGCGCAACAAATTCCAGCGCAGAAGAATTCTGCAACTTGCAGTTTCTATTTTCATAATTGTTTTTCCTAGTCACGCAACCACTGTGTGTTTAAATATCTGTTTAGGACATCCAGAGCCCGTGCTTCTGGAGCAGGTTTAATTCCAGTTTAAGGGCAGCGTGATCTCTTAATTTCGATACATCATTTCCCAGTTCTCTGGTGTTGCCAGCGCTCGAGGCACAGTAGTTCAGATCCCTCATGCATTCTAACTGCGTTGTAAATTGAGCAGAGAACCTGAAGACAGCTCAGGTAGCAGCCGCATTTCAGCAGACACAGCCAGGCATTCTGCAAAGAGTTCTAGCCGTGACAAGCCAAGAATGGTCACCCACTCAAGCCCCCCGCCCCCTCCAACCATGAACGAAAGAGGCAAGGCACAGTTGGGATGGCATATTTGAAGTCTGTAGGTTTTATTAAATTCAGTTACAGTTAGGTTGCATAAATAACTGGTGCTTTTAATGAAAATCAAAAAAGCAGGTTAACCTGACTGACATGTCAATTACTTCCGGTTGGAAGGCAAATTTGTTCTGGTTCAAAGGCCGCTGCCAGATAGGCTACTTGTGAACGTAGTTCGTTTGATGACTTTGCCTGTCCGTTTGTTGGTCATTGCTTTTGACTGCCCTCTCTTCTAGAGATGTTGGGCAGTAGCATTGTTCCCGAAGCCAGCTATCCTGACTCATCTGGTGCGCCATGGTACGTGAATGCAGCACCCTCTTAGATGTGGTACCTGCTACCTTGCGATACCTCTAACTCCACCAATCAGAATCTGCAGCTCCTGACTTGTGATGACGCTATCTGATCTGTGATACCCATATGTGGCATATTATAGCAGGTGCTCCAAGGGCGTTCGTATTCACATATACTTTTGGTGAATAGTGGAACACTTACGAGAGGGGGCTGGTAGAATGGCCGCCAACAAGGTGCGAAGTGTTTGGATGCCAATAAGGCAGAAGAGGAATACGGGTGTGTAGTGAATGTCTTGAGCTGCCCAAAACCCTCAGGTTACATGAAGTGAACTTCAGCGTTTTCCCAAGAAATCCTGACGATCTGTGTTCTGCAAAAACCGGGCTCAAATTGGGGTTTATGTATGTATGGCAATGGCCGTACCCCCTTGCGCCTCCATAGCTGCACAGAGTCTTTTAATACAAAGCACATAATACACCAACTGGTCATAGGTTTGGGACTAGTGGTACACTTATCCTTGGCACTTAGTTGAAGGATGCAAATCTGGGGGTGCCCAAAGGGGGCGCTAATGGTGGGTAGGAAATTAAGGTCAATGACCTGTGATGGGAATTTATTCAGCTGCTCAAGAATGACTGATGTCCATGTGTTCGGCCAAAACTGTGCTTAAATTTAGTATCCCAGCGCCTTGTTCACGCTAGGCTCAGGTCATGGAAAACATATGAAAAGGGGGGATCACAGCTCCCGAAGTATGCCCGGGATGACGGATACCTTAGTTTAAAGATAGGGGGTTCACTGAGCTATGCTTATGGGTGGGGCCCTCAGTGGGGGCAGATGAGAAATGTAGGAGTCCTTGGGCCATGCATCCGGGGCACTCAGTGGTTACATTGAAACATAGGAGTACTTAACACAGCACCTTATAACAGTTACGTCCAGCCAAATACAAGAGGTTGGCTAACATCACTCCATTGTGCCCGAAATCCACCCACACTCTCCCAACGGAAAATGATTACACATAAAGGGATGTCCGGGAGCCTAGGCTTAAGGGCTAAGTCATGGGTCATAAGGTTTCTGTGCAACGACAAGCAAGTCACCCTTTGGCTAAGGGTGGGCTTAAATTATGGATAGTGGAAACTCAGGGGTCGCAAGAGAGACACTTCACACAAGGGTGAAGGACGGGGCCAGTGCTCTTCGTCACACACGTCCAGAGGCCCCTTTCAAATGTGTTGAATGTCGGGTTGCATGTGAATGTGTGCCTGCCGCCGGACACGTCCGGAGGGCCTTCAAATGGCGGTAGCAGCTAGAGAAGGGGGAAAGGAGGTACGGCCATTGCCATATATATATAAACCGGAGGTGCCAAATTTGAGCGTGGTTTTTGCAGAACACAGATCGTCAGGATTTCTTGGGAAACCGCCAAAGTTCACTTCATATAACCTGAGTCCTTTGGGCAGCTCAAGACATTCACTGCACAACTTTATTCCTCTTCTGCCTTATTGACATCCAATCACTTCGCACCTTGTTGGCAGCCATTCCCCCACCCCCCTGCCGTAAGGGTTCCACTATTCACCAAAAGTATATTGTCCAGCTGGCAGATTATGTTAATTGTAATTGAGAGTTGCTGTACCACTGGTAGGGTCTACTTCCCTTGCATTACTGGATGTAATTGTGAAAGTAACCTTTGGTTTTACTGCCCGACAATATGTGTGGCCTTTGCTGAATGTGTTTGAAAAGGTATTGATGCCCGTATACCACTGTTGGGTGTTCTCAACTATGGTTTGTACTTTGGACTATGTACCTTTCGCATAGCGTTGACCCTGACTTGGCCCAATACCACGCTCCTTCCCTCAATCATATGTTAGGTGATTCTATTTGGGAAATCTGCCGAAATGCCAATGGAGTATATAGCCTCCAGAATGGGGATTTACACTGCCCTACCACCACTTGTAATCCTGTGCTAAATCATCCGTCTGTGCAAGTGGTGGCAAGGGTAATCGAGTTTGGCAGCATTTCGGCAGATTTACCACTGAAATACTGCCAAACCAATAATGAGGCCTTTAGTCACTTTTAGTTATTCATTCTGCTGTTTTATTTTTAGTTGGATTTTAAGGGTATTTGTTTTCCTCTGTATTGTGTCTTTTATGGTTATGTCTCAATTCAACCGTAACTCATTTTTTATTTTATTGTTGTTATGGTCTTCTTTTTTCTTTTTAAAAGTGAAAGTGCATGAGGATGTGGGGTGCATCCACTGTGACTACACTGATCTGGATGCAGAGAGGAACATGGATGTTGAACTGCTCTCCTGATTAGAATCCAAAGGAAGATGTGTTAGATTCCCAGTACCCGTTGAGGCCGAAGGATAGTCTGCTTCTGACAGATAGTGCTGCAGCTGGTGATGGTGCTGATGGGGCGGGTGATGAGGGTGAGCGTGGGGAAAGTGTGAAAGTATGTTTGGAGTAGTCTGATAGGGTGTGGCAGTGGAGCAACCTAAGGGAAAATAAACAAGTACAGCCAATACAGCATGGTTCGTTGGCAGTTTGAGAGCAAGTGCAAGACCTTACTTTGCCATATTCAATTTTGGCAGGGAATCACTTGAAGAAGTATAAGGATTTTTAAGCATCAAATAATGAAATGCAAATTTATATACAGTGCCAGATGTCATTCAGGCAGGAGAATCAAGCTTTCTGCCACCGATTCCGTGGGTACCAAAGCCAACCTGAAACACCTGCTGCACTGGCTCCAGGAAATGTATGATACTTTGCATGTCCTTCAACTCAAAACTCTGAACGCCATACCTACAAGTGGGAGGACATCATATGATCCCATCGAATGATGTTGCCATCATCATGAGATACCCTTCCCGTGACTGACCCATGCTCAAATAGTGATGGAGCCAGACTGATGCAGACAAGGCACAGACCTATGACAGGAATCTAACCTGTGTCTATGGGTGCCAATGTGAGCATGTACACAGGCAACATTGGACTTAGCTGTTAAGGGCTGGTTAGTGTGTGACCACACAATTAGCCTGGGAGAACTGGAGAAGCAGATGAGGTCATGGTATGCAGAATGTTTTACACCGCCACTTCAACCAGCACTATTGTCAAATGTTGCATTAGTGGCATGTCTCTGTAGAAATATCTTTTTCCCTCCAAGCTCTTAAGATTGTCTCCAGTGCATGTGGAATATCAACTATGCAAAAAGCTCAAACATTTCTATTGGTGTAAGGGGCATAACTATAACACATGTGTAGTATGTGGGGGTACCAAAATCATCAATGTTAAATTGCCCACAAATTCTGGTCCAAGCTCTGCCCCTTTCCCCAATGCAGCTCCTGTTTGATATCGATTTGATATACAATTAATATAATATTCCTATAAAAAAATCAAACTTTTTTGCTATTTTTTTATATGAAATCTAAATCAAAATGAAAATAAAATTGATGTTTTAATAAATAAAAAATTAATATAAAAAATTAACATACATATTTATGTATTTGTTATATAAAATGTGATATTACTATAACATTTAATATATTGTGAAATATACACATTTATACACAATGTAATACAAATATTAATATAACAATTCATATTATTTTGATATAACATTAACTTCACAACCCTCCAAAAATGTTATCTCCCCCCAACATTTTACACAACGTGTGCTACACCATACAACACATCCCAACTATTGCTTTTGGCAATGCTTGATGCTTTATAAAGGAACACAATGCACATGGAAAAGCATGGCTCCACAGCCTCCAGAAAGCCCAGCGCTGTTTACAGGGACACATCTATCAGAGAAATTAATGTGTGGGTGGGGGACATGCAAATATGAAGACAGGACAGCAGTGGGGCCGGGTTTCAGGCTTTTGCATAGCTCACCCACATATGACACAATACGCTGACTCAGGGGCTTCGCAATGCCCAGAGGCCTGCAATGCTGATGACTCACAATGGCATTTCCGCATTTTGCACTGAGCCAGCAACAGGATGTACATGGGTGATCTGCTAAGGACTGGTATATGTTTAGCTCTGCTGAGGCAGTCTTTGTAAGACAGGAAATCTGATGACTCACACCAGCACTTCTACATTTTCGCTGAACCAGCAATCGGATGCACACTGGAACGCTAAGAATGGATTCTATATTTAGATCTGCTGGGGCTTATGGAAAGCCAGGAACTCTGATGACTCACACACAAGGGAATGCTAAGAAGGGGTTCTATATTTAGCGCCGCTGAACTCAGCAGAATATAGCTAAAATTAGATTGTGCTACAAGGACACAGGCATCCCATTTTGTGACCAGGAAAACAGTGTTGTGGCTGGGTTGGGGGTGCTCAACCCTTAAAAGGGGGGTTCCTGACAGCAGCAGAGATATGGCTTTGGAGTTCTGTGGATGTAGCCTAGAGTTGAAGTTCTGACTAACCCTGTGCTGGAGAATCCTGCTGTGCCACTCTTTGACTGGAGTTAAGTGTAGACCTGCGAGGAAACTTCACTATCTGGAGCTAATTGGATTTATCGTGGCACAGGTGCACCTGGGACATTGGACTGTGACCCCTACAGGGCCTTTGACTGGCAGCAAGCCCCTGTGTTTACGGATCGGATTAAAGATTGACAGCGAGAAAAAGGTGAGCTGCTTTGGAGGAAAGGGACGGGAGGAGGGTTGTCTTTTTTTACAAAATACAAAATGTGGCTGTCTCCGGGTTGCAGCTTTTGAACTAACGTGACTGTGTGGACTTTAATTATTAAAACATTGACAATGCTTTGTTTTTAAAGTTGTTTTGACGTGTGAAATATTTAGAATGCATTCAATGTAATAGAGCATAGACACATTTACTGCTGCAATTACTGATACTTCATTCCCTTTTGGGGCAGCCAAGTTAAATAGGTTTTTAGGGTTGTTTAGCTGGTGGATTTGCAATTAAGCTAGGATAACGCACAGGTGATGAACAGGCACAGACAAAACGGTTCTGAAAAAAATGTCTACGGTAGAGTTGGATTGCATGTCGGTTTTGTTGTGTGTCAGAGCACATAAGTGGTGCTACTGGGTGCAGATCTTATGTACTTCCGATATTGTTTTGGGCTTGATTTATTCCAATATACATTGATGAATTTATCAATTAAACAAGGCAACTGTTTTAATCCTTTTCTTGATTGCGTCCACTATCATCATATTAATTGCCTCCTTCCAACCGGGGTCCCATATGGAACAATTGATACCCGTGTGCATGGGTAGTATAGCTAAGTGGCAACGCGCTCGTCTTGGAAGCAAGATGACGCAGAGCAACACAGGTTAGAATCCCGGATCTGCACTTTGAAACCTCTTCGGTATTAAGCGTGTTATAAATAACCAATTATAATTATAATAATTAGAATGAACTGGGGCTTTTGATGTGTTAAATTCCGGGCTTTGCCATTTGTCCAAAGTATGTGATCCTGCGTAATTATTGAAGCCTACTGTGCTCTAAGTGTAAAAAATGGGGGTAGGGATATTTCAAACAATGGGACTTCTTTGCAAAATCAGGCCTTCCAAACCTATAACCTTGCACCCTGCAGAGATGACATTTTTAGAACAAAATGTAATCTTTGCACACACATACACACAAATGCATAAGCACTGGGTAGTTCAGCTCTTTTTCAGTGGTCAGCACCGCTCCCAGGACCGCAAACATTGTGCATGCTTGAAAAATGAGCTTTATAGTTCCCATGTAATAAACCTAAACTTTTATTTATAGGGTCTTGCTTGTGCAGCGATAAATGGCCTGAAATATAAAGCCTCTTTCTTTTCTTCCAAACTTTGTAGATTCACTATTTGTCCTTGTTACAAAGAGGCAGCTAGTAGACACATGTGGAAAGTCTGTGGTATAAGTACGTTCTTCCATATATGGTGCTTCTGCAGACTAGCGAGGCAACAAAGTTGGTGATGTAATATAGCAACAATTACATTTGAGGAATGACATATGTGGAATTCCTCTGAGACTTTTATGATGCAACTGAAAGGGACTCAGCAAACATTTCAATATTCTGCAAAGAAGGCATACCTAGTTAATATCCCAATTGTACTTATTTATTTTTTATGGTCACGACTTCAGCCCTTAAAAACGTCCCAAACCTCTGGTTTTTGAAAAAACCCAAAGTTTCGAAATACACTGCATTAAAAGTATTTCATGAATTAAGCCCTAATTGCAAAGGCATGGAAGAAAATGTTATTTTTGTGAAGCAGAATATCTTCAGGCCAGCAACACATGCTGCATTGTTTTAGGTCCCGGGGCAATAAACTTAGCAAAACATTTTAAGTGTGCAACATTTTCATCACAGACTATTTGTGACCCGATTTGTGACTCTTGAGGGTTGTTGTGTATGAAAGATTCAAGGGGTTTTGTGAACAGGCAATTTTAGCAGGGCAGGCACTGGGAGATTTGAGTTCTTGTCAAAGATCAAACATTTTGATGAAGCGGCATAGCCGAGATTCTTTCGTACAAACTGCTTGAAGATTTTCCACGCAGGCAGAGCGGGTGACTGCAGCACCGACATCCGGCTGGTGAGAGCCTTCAGAGGCACTGTGATTTTTGTTTGTTAAAATGTGTTCCTTTGTTTTTCCACAGGTGCTCCTCGCTCGTGTGTGGCCTTTGTGCCCTCTTCCCCTCTCCTCTTCCGCTTTCCTTCTCTCTCTCTCTCCCCCTCCTTCCCGTCCACCTGATTTGCTTCTCCCTCCTCTGTTAACTGTGCCTGGAGTTAGTCCTGTGCTGGTCACCACGCTCACCATTTCAACGCAGGCAGAGCGGGTGACTGCAGCACCGACATCCACCCGGTGAGCGCCTTCAGAGACACAGCGATTTTTGTTTTTTAAATTTAAATTACTTTGCTTTGCCGTGGGTGCTCCTCGCCCATGTGCAGCCATTGTGCTCTGTTCCCCTCTCCCTTCCGCTTTCCTTCTCTTTCTCTCTCCCCCTCCTTCCCACCCGACTCCCATCTTGCCCAACCCCTCACCTGATTGGCTTCTTCCTCCTTATCCCTGACCTCCCCTGGGCAGCCGCTGCCCAGCAGCCGCATGGCTAAGGGGGGCTCCTATTTGGCGGCTCCCTGTAAGTGTCTGCAGGTGTCCACAGGGGACGCCTGTTGCCAGACACCTTCCTTCTGACTGCCCTGCACCTATAGACACTTTTCCACCGGGTGTTTGAAACTAGACTGTATCAGTACCGTAAAAACAATTTGCATTGCGTAAAATAGGCCTTTCTCCCTCTATTCAATATT
This sequence comes from Ambystoma mexicanum, assembly GCF_040938575.1. Lineage (NCBI taxonomy): Eukaryota > Metazoa > Chordata > Amphibia > Caudata > Ambystomatidae > Ambystoma > Ambystoma mexicanum. The sequence continues at coordinate 966,041,313 of NC_090935.1, read as the reverse complement.
CTCAAACTTAGGTGGTGCCCACAGGGTGTTTGAAATTGGACTGTATCAGTACCGTAAAAACAATTCGCATTGTGTAAACTAGGCCTTTCTTCCTCTATTCAGGATTCTCAAACTTAGTTGTGTCTTCTCTCCTGTCTCAGAATGTGCATTTTGTGAGCTTTCTATCCTGAGTGCTCAACTTACTTGCCTCTCTCTGTCTTGTATTCCTACTCTAGTGTCTCCCCCTCTCCCTTCCACCCCCCTCCTCTCCCACCTACTCTATGTTGCTCTCCATCTCTCCTATCTTTTTTAACTGATTCTCTATTGACTACCCTGCTCTCCTTACTAAATCTGGTGGGAAGAAGTTTAAAAAGGACATCCTGGTCTCCAACCCAGGCCTCCCTATCGCTGAGACCTATATGTGCCTCCTCCAAGGAAACTCTCACAGACATCCTCTTTGTCGTTCCTTCACCAGACCTATGGACCCTTCATATGGTCTCTGTGCACTCTCTTTTCACCTGTTCTCCCATTAATGGTGGCACCCGTTGGGACGCCCACCTGGCCTCCTTCCATTCCTCTAAAGTCATCATTAATGTCTACTCTAACGGGACCGTCTTGGTCCAAGGCCCTCAGGCCAACCTTCACCTCTTTGATAGATGCTTCCCGTGCCTCATCAACTTCCTTTCTTCGCCTGCTGTCTCCTATCCCCTTTCCTTGACCACCTCGCCTCCTCCTTCTGCCTCCTTCTTGGCTACCTTGCCTTCTCCTTCCCTCTCTGCCCCATCTCGGGCTCCCTCTACACTTCCGAAAGGCGTACCTCTGACCTGTACCCCTCCCCGGAAGTCCTTCAAGGATGGCAACCTTCTCCATATTGCCACTCTAAACTCTCGCTCTGCTGTCAAACACTCCTCTGATATCTGCCACCTTCTGGAAGAACTTGACCTTGATGTCCTCGCTCTCACCGAGACATGGTTCATGGCCAGCTCTGTCACTAGCTTTGACACACTCCGACCTGATGGCTACAAGATCCTCTCCGCGCCCAGGTCCAACCGCTCTGGTGGGGGTGTAGCCCTGATCTTCCCCGAATGGATTCCTGCCTCTGTCACTCTTACGCAGGCCTACTCCTCTTTTGAATGCCTCGTCTGCAGGCTCTCTCTCTCCGCTAGCCACTCCCTTACTGTGACTACTATCGATCAGCCACCTGGTCAGATCTCTTCACTCCTGGCCTGAACCACTCAACTCCACCTTCTTGGAGACTTCAGCATCCACCTGGATGCCTCCTGTCCTCTCTCTGGACTCTTTTGGGACCTCTGCAACTCTCTCTTACTCAATATTCTCCCCTCTGGCCCGACTTGCGCTGCAGGGCAGAGTCTGGATGTTCTGATCTCCTCAGACCTTCCCCTCTCTGTCCCTCTCTCCACTCCTCTCTCCTGGAGTGATCACTGTCTCCTCTCCCCCCACCTCACCCTCCCTACCCCTCAGGCCAAGCCACTTACATCACTGCCACCCACCTTCTCGGTCATCTGACCCATGAAGTGCATGTCAGTTGAGGCTTTCGCCACCACCTCCCTCACCCCCTTTGGCTGACTCTCATGCTGACATAGCCCTCTCCACGCTCCACTCTGCTATCTTTGATATCCTTGCCCATGTCATGAGAATCCACCTGAAGCCCAAAGCCAAGTGCAACTCCTGGTATGACTCAGACCTTGTCACCCTAAAACGCAAGTGCAGTGTGGCCGAGAGGAAGTGGTGTGCCACAGGTTCATCCATTGACAAACTGGCATGCCGCCTGCTGCAAAGGCAATATCGGCTCTCTGTCCTAACCAATAAGAGAGCTCATATTCAAGCCAGAATCTCTGCGGCATCTAACAACTCGGCTGAACTCTTTGAAATCTGCAATGAACTGGCCAATCCTGCCGCAGTCTCTACCTCTTCTGTCCCCCTTCCAGGCCCTCTGCATGACACTGGCTTCTCACTTCATCTCTAAAACTCAGGATATCCTGTCCTCACTCTCCTCCAATCCCTTCCCTCCCCCTACTCCCTGCTGTTCCTCTGGCCCTGCTGCAGCCACCTCTCCCCCTCCTTCTCTTCCTTTCCCCTGCTCTCCTCAGACGAGGTCTCTAGACAAGTCTGATCTATGAAAGTCTTGTCAAAACAGGTTCACGCCTGTTCCTCCAAAACTATCAAGGACCACATCGACTCCCTGGCTCCTGCCCTGGCTTATTTCTGCAATCACTCCTTCGCCACTGGAGTCTTCCCATCCCCCCTGATATACTCCCTTGTGCACCCTCTTCTTAAGAAACCCTCTGCCGACCCCTCCTGCCTGGCTAACTATCGCCCATTTTCCATCACTCCCTTCCTGGGCAAGCTCATGGAGAAACTGGCCATCTCCCAGCTTAATCTCCACACTGAATCTGTTGGTTGTCTTCATGATCATCAGTCTGGCTTCAGAGCTGCCAGAAGCACGGAAACTGCTCACCTGAACATCCGTGAAGACCTGCTCTCCAACCTTGACTCTTACACCCCCTGCATCTTCATCCTGCTTGATCTCTCTTCTGCCTTTGACACTGTCAACCATGCCATCCTGCTCAACCGTCTCCATGATAACCTGGGTATCACTGGTCAGGCTCTGGCGAGGCTGACTTCTTTCCTCTCTGACTGACCCTCCCAGGTCCAACTTGGGTCCTTCCTCTCCGCTATCTTTTTCTCTACCTGTGGTGTCCCCCAGGGGTCTAACCTCTCTCCCTGGCTGTTCAATCAATACCTGGCACTCCTTGCCCACTGCATCACTGCTCTCTGTCCCAAATTTCAGTGCTATGCTGATGACACCCAGCTCATTTTCAGGCTACCCTCTGCCTCCTCCTCTCCTTTTCTCATCCCTGACTGTCTGTCTGCTATCCAGGAGTGGTGTGCCGCCAATGACCTCTGCATTAATGCCAGTAAGACTGAGATTCTCCTCACTGGCACACCCGTTCCCTCCTTTCCTGTAGCCCTCTGGCTGGCCTCTCTTGGTCCTCTTCCTGCTCCCACCTGCAAGGCTAAAAACCTTGGAGTCATCTTCGACTCCACACACTCCTTCTCTCCTCACATCTCTGATGTCTCTAAGAAGTCACACTACCAGCTGCACCTCCTCAGAGGTATTCTTCCTTTCCTCTCCTTCCCCCAGCGGCTCACTGTCTCCAGAGATCTGGTTCTCTCTAGGCTGGACTATTGCAACAGCCTCTTTCTAAATCTGCCTGCTTCTATTCTACGCCCTCTGCAACTTATCAAGAACAGGACTGTGAGACTTGTCATTGACCTCAAGCCCAGGGATCGTGTCTCTCCAGGACTGAAATCTCTGCACTGACTCCCAGTGGCTGCAAGGATTACGTTCAAACCCCTCTGCATCATCCACAAGGCCTTCTGGGGCGTGGGGCCTCAATACCTTCAACTCTTTCTTCCTAAGTATCTTCCTCCTCAAGCTCTTTGCTCATCCGCCTCCAACTCCCTCAGGGTCAGTCGCTTCTCCAAGCAACAAGTTGGTGGTAGATCTCTTTCTTTGGCTGGTGCCTCCCTCTGGAACAGCCTCCCTGCCTCCCTTAACTTGAGGAGAACCATCTCTGGTTCCGGAAGCACATCAAAACCTTTCTCTTTGCTTCTGCCTTTTCTCCTCCTCTCCTCTGCTGACCTCCTGGCTGTAACTGGAACCTGGACACCCTCTGGTCTCGGGCCCAGGTCCCGCCAATGCCTGCATCACACCTGCACTGTCCACTTGGCGACCCCCGCACTTGGGGACTGTTTCTGTATCCCTACAGTCCACCTACCAGCTCTTGACACCTGATGTTTGCACTTACACATGCACTTGCCACATGCTGGCCATCACTTTACTTATTGTTATAATCTATTCCCATTTACTGCACTGTCCCTGCCCCCTCCTCAGACACATGCGCAATCTGAATGACACCTGGCCTAGTAGGATCGTTGTCCATCCTCCCTTTGTTACCCTCCCTTGCCTAGTTGCGCCTTGAAACACTTGTCTATAGGCGTTATAAATGCCATATAAAATCATATCATATCAAGTGTTGACATTTTTTAAAGGGGCAAGTGGTAGGGTTTTTGCATCGGACTTGAGATGTTCTTTAAGATGTTATTTATTGCGGCAGCTGGAATGTTGTATTTGAATATTTCAAAGAGGTGATTGGTGCTGTGTAAAAGTGGGGTTCTTTCAAGTTTCAGCGACTGTATCAGTTCATGTTTTAGCTAGTGCATAATGCATCTATTGAATTGTTTTTGTATTTCCAAGTAGGCATTACACTTAACATTTTTCTTTGTTTTGTGTGAGCAAAGTGGTACAAATTATAGGCCCTGTGCAGTAAAAAGTATTTTGTGTCTATTCTCACTGTGCAAGGTAAGAGCAGATTGTTAGGCTGCATCTTTTAAATGTTGAAGGTTCAATGGGTTGCTAAAACACACAGTTCTTTATCAGTTAATTGTGAGATAGAAGTGTGATACCCTGTGATAGCCTTTTTAAAATACCGTTATAACTCCAGCCATCTCTCACACAAAACTGACAATGAGAACTTACACAGTGGGATATGAGTTTTTGTCAAAGATCACACATTTTGATGAAGAGGTGTAGCCGAGATTCTTTCACACCCACTGTTTGAAGTGTTTAAAGAGGCAAGTGTCAGTGTGTTACACAGGTCTTAAGATGTTATGTAAGATGTTATGTATTGCTAAGGATAGGAAATTGTATTTAAATATATTCCAAAGAGGTGATTGGTGATGTGTAAAAGATGTCCTATTCTGATTCTACATTCTTTTTTTGTTGAGTTTGAGATACACCATGTATTCCAACAGCTGGATGGCTCGGCATCCAGACCCTGAGGAAATGGACTGTGTACCCCGACAACCATCAGACGCTGTGAACATGGAGATTTGTGCACCTGTTTCAACAAACAACTGTTTTTGGGCCCCGAGAATAGGGTTGCTTGTTTTTACCAGATCAGCAAGGGGCAGTGATCAGTTGCAGCCCACAGCAAGGGCTGATGAAGTGGATGGGGCCCCTATGCACTGGATTTATTCTTCTGATGTGGCAAGGGGCATGGCTGGATTGCAGTCCCAGCAAGGGTAGTAGGGATCATAATGACCCCTATGCAATGGATTTGTTCTTTAGAGGCAGCAAGGGGCGTGGCTGGATTGTGGCACCCAGCAAGGGTCAAAGGGATCATGGGGACCCCTGCACAATGGATTTGTTCTTCAGATTTGGCAATGGGGTATGGCTGGGTTGTAGCCCCCAGCAAGGGCCAATGGGATCATGGGGGCCCCTACAAACCAGAGAGTGGCTTTTCTGGTTCTTCAATGGACCTTGGCAATAGGAGTATTGTGAATATCTCAACAAATGGGTACCTAGAAAGTGGTTCAAGGATCTGCAACAGTGCCCATTGTTTTGTTATCAGAAGGGGTCATGCATTTGGGGCACTGTCCCTATCAATACAACAGTCATGGACTGCTGTAGGTCATGACATTAACATCATACCCAACGGTGATGGTGGTCGTTACACTTTTTAAGTGTGAAGTATTGTCTTGTAGGGGGAAGGGATGGGCTGCCATTTGTCTGATGATTTATTACAACAGCTAAAGGTATGTTGTGTGTGATATACAATGGATGGGGGTTTTATACAGTCTTTAAGAGGTATATTGTTGAAGAAAATATATAAACTGTAACATGCTTTTATTTGCTGCTTCTAGGTAAGATAGAGAAGGCCATGCATTTCAATTGTTGATTTCCAAGTGGCACTTAAATGCTTAATATAGATGCACGGATACAGCAACATTTGCTTTTAGCAAACCCTAGATGTTGGAAGGCTGCCCCCAGCGGTGAGTTAACCCCGCTGCCAGGGAGTTTGTATGTAGATATCTGTACATGGTTTGTTTACATCAAGTATTTGGCATTAGGGATAACAGGCCACAACATCCATTTGCGTGCGTGCTAGCAGGGCCTTCCAGCGACGGCAATGGTTACTTTGCCAGAAAACCTCTAGAAAACACCCACATCGTGATGACCAATGTTCCTTATATTAGTGTTTGGGTGTACAGCTGTTGGCAACCTCTTTATACACCCTTGCAACAACAGTGTAAGTACCTTCAGTTTGAAGAGGGTATGCCCCACAGCCTCAATGATTATCATTTATTGCCTCCGAGCACGGTGAATATGGACGATTGATGACTAAGGGGGAGGGAGGGCAGAGACCCGAGCTAGAAAAAGCCTTTACTCAATATTCCCTTCATTGCATTCTAAACATTTGTTATATCGTGCAGAATGTGTTCAACAAGGGTAAGAGCAACAGATCTATAACATTAAATGCTAGTTATATAGTGCTATTTTAAAACCCGCGGGATGAACAACAACCAGCCATGATACCTCACTGGATGCATCTGTCCAAAATGCATTTTTCCATAGAGGCTTTTGAAGACACGAGCAGTAAGCACTACGGATTTATCCTGGTTGATTAAAAACAACCTATCGAAAGGTTTATAGATTGTGCACCGATATATTCCTGCCGGGGCTACCCGCTGTTTATACTCCGAAAAAGACATCTAAAAAAACAACAATAATTGCAATTGTGTTAGTAGCTGTTTGTGCGTTCACCATGTTGACATGCATATGGAGAAACATTGTGGTGATCAAAATGCTTATTATATGCCACCCTCAACACCGCAAACATTCTAGCTGTGGCCTATGATGATCTGGAGGCTGCTTTTTGAAGATTGCACACAAAACTTTAAAGCGGCATGCCCCCCTTACACACTTTCAAGTACGTGTGTTGAAAAAGAAAAAAGGCATCATCAAGAAACTGGTCAATAGGCAAATATCGCTACGGGCTTAAAGAAAACTGGTCTCTCAGGCTGGCAGATTCATAGTATCTTTGATAGGCATTGCCCTACTGCTAATCACCAGCTTGCTTGGGGGGCAGTGATGAATCAGACCCATCAAACATATTTGGTGGGCAAGATGCAGTTAGAAAGTCTGGTGACCCCCACACCACCTGTGGATTCGGATATACGGAAGGTTGCCACCATGCAGCTTGTCTCGGAAACAAAGGATGCTTTAAAAAGACCTGATTTACTGGTGCATGATAAAGTACCCTTATATACGGATATTGTGCATAAATACTTAAACCATATGCTGCGATGTAGAGAAAAACAAACTAACTTTATATATGCTGCCTGAGGAATCTTGCGGCATGCAGGCTCAGGCAGGAGCGGACACAGTTGTGGTGCACGTGGTGAATACCCTTAGCCAATGCTATAAACATTATGTGAACTATTGCTACATAAAATGGAAAGGATGTTGTCACATGGACTGATAGGGGCGAGTTTATTTACAGAGGCAGGATTGTAAGGGGGTCGAAACTGCACAATCTAGTACGGGGTGTTATGCGTCGACATCCCACTTCTATAATAAATGCCCAACTGATGCAATGAGTTCATGCAAGTGGTCGCTGATTTAAATATCCCGACATCCATTGTGGGTAATGTTGCCCAATGACGGAATCTGGAGTGGCTAAATACTGGGACCCCTGCTACCCTGTGCCAACAACACAACCCTCTAGATACCCCTATGAGCAGTCCCCATTACCCCAACCCCGAAGAGCGGTGGAACACCCGATGGTTTAAAGAGTCTTTACCATCCCTCTCCCAAATCTATAAAGACCATAAATCTGAAGCATCTACGCCTTGCCAGAGATGCGTCCGATCTACTTGGTTATCCGATTAATGCTAGCTATCCATTGTCTGAATCCATATGTTTATTTTCTTTCTGTGTTTAAATGTTTTTGGTATAACCTTTTTTCTGTTCTGTATTAAATATGTCTTTTTATTTTTTATAAATACATTTTGTTTTCAAATCATGAAGCCGAATTGGTTCTTTTATTACATAGTCCTTTTCATTGTGTTTAATAACACACAATTCTTATTTTTTTAAAAAGGTTATTTTATTGATACATGTATCACTAGATAGACACACCACAATTACATTTTTGACACACTGTAAACATTTTACGAGTTCTGTACATCGTAGGTAACATCTTGGTCACCATTTGATCATTTTGCTTGCGATTGTTTGAACACATTTTCAAAACAGCTGACAGCTATCTCCAGCCGACATTTGACTGATAAAGAATATACAGTGTTGATTGCAGCTAATGGCCTTAGACTCTAGGCGCGTCCCACAGTTTGAAGACCTCTGCCTTAGAGTCTTGGACCAGCATGGCTGTATACCATAAAGACTTTACAATGCATTGCCCATATTCCGTAAAAAATCTGGCGTATATGAGGTGTTGTGGGAGGTGTTCCAAACAGGCAAACACTGTTAGCATGTCCTTCTGCAACCACAAGGCTATCCAGTGTGTTTCCCCATGGGCCTGTGGATCGGTGTACACCACCATGATAACTGGTCAATTCCTGGGTAGGCGTTTGGGACATGTACCGCTGACATACACAACAAGAAATGTTTTCTGAGCATGTCTATTCTTATGCAGAAATCTTTTTATGTGTAGAGTATCCATTAAATATCAAAAAGTATGTTGCTCTACATGTTGATTTCGAGAAAGCAATCAAAAATGATCCACACCAGCAACAAGTGCCTAGTGGTTAAATTTCTTTCAAACTTTATCTCTGTGCATAGGCTCCCGCTCCTCAGGAGGTTGAAATGATCAACAGCTGCATTATCAGGTCTTAGATTAAAGGCCAACAGTGTGTAGCTGAAGGCATACTCTTTGCGTGTGACTGAAACTGGCGTATCACGCAAGTGCTTCCCTGTGACAGCCACCAGGTTCATGTATTCCCTGATTATGTTCTAAACTTCAAAGGACAACGTCCTTATGCAGCGCCACATAGTTCATTTTACAGTGTTTGAAGTTGAAGGGATTTCAATCGTATGCGCCGGTGAGCACTACTGTTTCAACAACCCCCATGATGATGATTTTTGGAAGATTCCCCAGGAACAGTTTGTCTTGACTGGTACCACGATGGTTGGTCAGAATGCTGAAGACTTTAAGGGCAACCCTCTCTACTCTACTGGGTACTTCACGTTAGATATTTACAATGTTTCTGCATGTACCATTGTAATGGTCAGAGAGACACTCACACGTTTAACAGATAAACTAGCTGATATGATGACTAGTTTGTATTGTTTGGCATCCCCACTCATGAAGCAAAAAGTGTCTGTGTTTTCACTTTAAGGTCAACGCTGTTGATCTATAGTTTACCTTGGAAGAAAAGGTTAGCATCTAGATGACCTAGTAAATCGAATACTTTACTGGTCCTGGCGTGAAGGGCTCTCTTTGTGTGTCCCTTCTTATCGCCGTCCAGATCGATGTTGTCGAAATGCCCAGCATGTTTTCAGTAAAAGAGACATGCCGCGAGCTGTCTATCTAGTTTATCGTGCCCATAATGTAATAGGCTCTCTATATAGGCCTTGTAGGCGTACATACTATCACTCTGCACTATCAGTCGGTTGCCCAAAATCATGTCCACCCGGCTGAAAATGCTGGCTAGGGGACAAGCAATCATGGCCACGTGTGTGGTAGCCGCGATGTGGACCCTGTCCACCTTTGTTATTTTACTGGTTGGATGCAGCAGAGTATTGTTTGAATCCATATACATGTCTATCAAGCCTGATACAAACATTCTATGGGGTCTAGCGGTGATTCAGCCACCAGAAGTGAGACCTCCATCATGAAACTGTTATCAATGCTAGTCTGGTTCTGGGTTACGGTGAAGAGACAGAGCTCTGATATCACACCCTCCCCTGAGGCTCTGTCTAAGAAAGCCATTATTCTTTAAAAGATATCACTGCCCTTGTGTCTTTTAGGGGTAACTTGCTTCTGCTTCTTACTCGGCTGTCCACGTTGGAGCCTCGATCTGCATTTCTTGGTGGGTTTCGGGAGGCCTTGCAGCTGTAATGCTGACCTCTTCCTCTTAACGCTCCTACGTAGTCTATAAAGGAATCCAGATCTGTCCTGGCCCTCCTTTTTCTGTCTGGCAAGATGCTCAGCAACCGCCGTTGCCACACTTTCCATGACGTCTTTTGCAATATTGGTGGCAGCCATTTTCACGTACGGTTTAGATAATTCTAAGCCACGATGTATGAAGGGCATTGTGCGTCTGAAGAGACTTCTAAAGATACCGCTGAGCCCCGCTCCGTACATTATGGGTCTTCTGCTAAAACACGGCTGATTGCCATAATACGTTTGGTTCATGCAATATTTCATATAGGCCCTAGGGTCTCCATAGTTCTTCACCATTTTTTTTTTATCAGTCTTTCAGCCGGAGCAGTCTGAAATGTAACGGCAGCCAGATTTGTCCATATTTTAATGATACAAACTTCCCTTGACCGTCTCTTATCTGTAGGTTGATGGTGTCATAATGGTTTTTAAATACTGGGACACAATCAGGTTTGTTGTATTGAATGTTCACAATATTGTTGTTGCTCCCTTTAATCTCCACAGTTCTGAGTAGAATGGAGTAGCTATCCCCCATCCTTTGATACTCCACAATACCGATGTAAAGCAGTACGCTTTACATCGGTAAAACGGTTTAAAACACGTTAATGTCAGTGCAGGTATTATCATCCGGTTCTTCACTTCTAATGTGCTGCACAGTTCCCAATATGTTACGCAGCCTCGCTGTAGTTGAAAACAGATGCTTCTGGGTCCTGCTGAAAAACATTCCACTGGTGCGGGTCTAGCTGTAACGCTGTATCCCCGTGCTTGGACATAACTGACATGGCTTTGTTGATGGCTCTGACACGCTCCTCTATATTCAAGTACCACACCTCAGAAAACTGGCCCAGCCCGAGCCGCAGTAGATTTGTTCATTTTATGATAAACATGGCTCCCCCTTTGCCTACGGTGTCCCACGAGCGAACATAGTGAACCTCAGTTATCGCCATTGTGCCTCCAAATGTATGGGTTTGGCCAGCTTTACTGTGAAGTTGGAAATTGTATTCCAATGGAATGTCTCAGCCGAAGCGTTGCTGGGGAGCATAATGTAAAAAAGGCGTAGGCTCCATGCCTCCCCGTAAGGCACCTGTGGCCTCTAGAGATCTGACGCCCACCCAACTGTTGAATTTGTCAGGCACCCCAAACATTTGACTAGACATTGCTTCCTAGCTCCATGACCTTTACTGTTTATGAATTTTTCTATTCTATAAACTTTACTAACTCTTTGGATCACCGCCCTGTGGCAAACACCTTGAAAAGCCTCCGCTGAATAATCAATACGTCTGCATATATAAAGGCCCTCCCTCTGTGATACTCCATCTATGATAAAGATCTTGTTGCTGTAGTTCTGCTCATACCCCTTTGTAAAGACAGCCTTGTGTTTTGAGATCTGCACATGAGCCCCCTTTTCAAGGGGCGTACCTGCCGCCTTTTTAAAAAGTCTTTTGCCGTACAGTTTTTTTCCAGACCTCCAGCGAATTCTGCAGTGTTACACCAGAGGGGATGGTTTTAATAGATCTATGATGCATTTTATTTATTTATTTATTTATTACATTTGTTACTCACCCAGACCCTGGGGTATCACGGCGAAAGATACAGAAGGTAGTCAATTATTAAACAATGTTACAGTTACAAAGCAATAATAAATTTTTTATACAAACGTTACAAGAGAATATGTGGTCATACTATAGTCCTTACCCTTATGTTCCGGACCTGTTTGCAGCACTGCGGTTGCCCTGAGCAGTGTAGTTGGTCAAGGGAGGGTAGGGCTTGGGCGGTTAATATTTATTGAATAACCAGGTTTTCAGAGCTTTTTTGAATTTTCGTAATGATTCCTCATTTTTGATGCTCAGAGGTAGGGCGTTCCAGTGCAAAGGGGCTAGAACTTTGAAACTACTTCCTCCTGCTCTGCTATATTTGTATGGAGGAACTTCTAAGAGGGCCAGATTATTAGATCTCAGCGACCTGCATGCCATTTTTTTTTGATGGAGTTGTTGAGATAGCTGGGCGCTTTGTTGGTGGTACATTTGTAGACAATGCTAAGGGTTTTGAATATGATCCTTGCTTCAATAGGCAGCCAGTGATTTTCTCTTCTAGTGTTGGATATATGTTCTGATTTCTTTATCCCTAAAGCCGCTTAAGGGCTTTATTCTGCAGTAGTTGGATTTTGTTTATGTTGGTTTTGGAAGTTCCTAGGAAGAGGATGTTACAGTAATCTAGTTTTGTTAGGATCAAGGCTCTAGCCAGGGTGATGCAATTTACAGGGGTGAGAAATTGGCGACTGAGAGCAATACGTTTTGCTGTGTAGGCTGTGGACGAAGAGAGGGCTGCTATTTGTTTATGCATGGAGAGGTTGGCATCGATGTTGTTATACACATTTATGAATGTGCACAACCATTCCATATATCTGCAGGTGTTTTTAGCTGTGAAGAATCTTCAGAGCTGTGTTTTAAAAGTGTGTATAAAACATTCTACAATAGAGGCTTTAACTTCGGAGTGTGTTATGAAGTGTTGCAGCCAGTGCTGTTTTAGAAGACTCTGTAGCAGCTTATTTAAAAACCCCTTGCCGGCATCCGTCTGTAGGTTAGTGGGACTCAGCCTTTGTTAAATATGTGTTTAAAAACCGTTGCCACGCTGTGACCAATCTTGTTCTTTAAAGCCTCAACATAGGCCTCAATGACGCCTAGAATAGAGCAGAAACTATCATTGTCTCTGCGGAACTGGCTCATGTCCATAATATCTACCTGCCATTGTTTATTGACATCAGCTACCACGGTCATTCACCTTTTAAAATGTTTACTGACTGACTAGTGTAGCGCATAGGCATCCTGCTCTGAAATCCATGTCTTGACAATGCTCCTTGATACCTTCTTGCCATCGGTTTGCAGTTTGTACGACACACACTGTCAACCCCTCTGTAACTACCAACACCTCCTTCATCGTAATATATTTTTGACAGCTACACGCTGTCCATGCTCACCCCACAACTGCTCAACATAAAGACACAACCAGGTTTTATAAACAACAGATTTTTATTAACATTTAAAATATGTCTTTTTATTCTTAATGTATCCTCATTAAATAGTTTGGGTTTGTCAGTTGCTGCATGAAGATCGGTTGTGCTACAAATTCTGTAGTACATGTAATTACCGCACAGACACAATGCATGCCACTGCGTCGATAAGCAAACATGTTGACACTCCATTAGGCATTAGATATACTTTATCCCCTCCCACTGGCTAACTGTTTTCTCAACAATGTTTCTAACATTCATCGGACACATGCGTCTAAACTGCTTCATTTTCAAAAGGGGCTTATTCACTGATTCTATAGCCCATAATGTTTAGACATGCATTGTTCAGTCCTTTTCTCAATCCTTATCTATGTTAGCGGTTGTGTCAACCGCAGAAATCTACAAGACATTTAGGGCTCAACATATAACATATTTTCTGTAGCGAATTATCTGTGCATGATGTTTCCAAACATTTGTGACCATCCTTTTGGGGGTCAGCAATTTTATGTCCTGAGCACCATCTGTAAAAGTGTAAGTATTGTCCCAATATGAATGTTTTCACAAGCAAGAGTTTCATCAATGAAGATATGTATTCCAAAAGTTGGTAGCCGATACGTGTTTCGACCAGTGGGTCGTTTTCTAGGCTGTGTTAGTCCCTTATTACAAATAGTGAAAAAACATAATTACCCATAGACAGAATACATCATCCAATTGTGGGCATAAATAGAACAAATTACCATCATGAGAACAAAGTTTAGAAAAATTAGTGAAAATTAGATTAAATACATCACCAAAAATTATTATTACGAGGGTGAGCATCAATAAACATCAAAAAACACATACCAAATAGAATGTTTCCAAATTTGTTGATCTACCAACACTGTTCATCACTTGCTTGAATCCTCCCTCCTACAATCGAAACATGGTATGTGTTTTCTGATTTTTATTGGTGCTCACCCTTGTAATAATAATTTTTGGTGACGTATTCAATCTAATTTTCACTTATTTTTTTAAACTTTGTTCACATTCCTTACATAGACTGTTATCGTGATCCCTGGGTCTTCAATTTGTTTTGAACAGCAAGCACAATGAATAATAACATTGTCTTTAATGCTATCGGTCTCCATTAACGAAATAAAGTCCTTACATAGGCTATTAGCATGATCACCTTGGGTTTCAAGTTGATTTGAACGCAAACACAGTAAACATTGATAGTCACTGCTACAGCTTGGTGCTCCTCACTCTCACACAAATAGGCCTGATTGTCATCAAGTCTCCAGGGGGTGGGGGCATTCACCTGCAAAACCATGGATTCATAGTCATTTTCTTCAGAGTTCTCATCGCCCTTGGATGGTCGCCTAGGCACCACGACCAGCTGCTGCTCCAGAATCATATTGTTGTCATCCCTAAACTCTTCGGGTTCATAGTTGGTCATCAAATCCTGAGCATCTTCCATTCCATCATACAGCGTAAGACCATCAGGGGTATAACTATTGCCGGAACCCCAGAGGCCTCCAGGGGGCTGGGGGTTCCCTTCTTCGTTACTGTAGCGGCTCATAATCATAGTTTCCTGGATACCAAGAGTTAGGCCATCAGAATCTGGAAGAGCGCACGTGTTTCCCTGACCTACCACAAAAGCTATATAGTACCATTATAACCCCCTCCCACCAGCGCCATCCTAGCCTTCAAACTGCCCCAGATCTATTTATAGTTTGATCATTTTATATCAAAAATTCTTGGGATACTTAACTATATAAAATGTGTATAAAAATATTGGGGTTCTTATCAGATTTATACCAACTCTATATAAAAATCATATAAAATATATATGAAGTTTATATAAAAATGATTTGGTTCAATAAAATGGATATAAAAAATGTGGGGGGCTTATCATTGAGATAAAACATTTATATGAACTTTATATCAAATTGATATCAACGGGGCAGAGCATGGGAAAGGGGCAGGGATTAGACCTGAAATGGTGGGCTCGCAGCTGTAAAATTAACATTGACGATTTTCCTACCGCCATGTACTACTCATATGGAACTATTGTTGAAAGCAGAAAGTGAACTACCAAATATCATTGAAGAGAGATTTACAATCACACACAAAATCACTGGGTATCTGCAGCTCTAATGCACCTGCTTGGCTGGTGTAGTGAAGTTGATGACACGTTTAACCTCTCAGCCCATCATCCTCTCGGCACTAGGTCAGTTGTAAAGTGCCTGAAGAGATTTTACCAGCAGAGGCTTACACAATGGTGTGCCTAGAAAGGTTTCCCAGCATCTATCAGTTAGAATGCTAGTGTCACCCTTCTCAAACATCTACCATGTTGGCTCGGCGGTCAAGATTGCACCTTTTCCCCAAAACCTTTTCTGAGCTGGCATGAGCATTGTAAGCATCTACATCCCATTTCAGGACTCATGTTTTATTAATGAAGTGATGGTGCCATGCAAAAGCACACTGGTCCAAGATCAGTGACAGGCAATATTGCTGGAAGAGTTGAATCCAGTGTAATGGTCCAAGAGAGCAAGGACAATTACAGCATTGTCTATCAGTGAAGGACTGGACAACTAGTATGTGGACACGAAATCAGCCGCTCGAGTGGGTAATGCTGTTTTGCAACGACTTTCATCATGTCAACGTAATTAGCTCAGACTCTTTTCTCCATTTGGGATCAGTGATATGTTATAGTAATACAGTGAAGGTAGAGTTAACAGTAATATTAAAAACATTTAAATGAAGTAAGTAAACATAACTAAATGTATCATTTTACTTTATTTTCCTAAAAAAAACATTTTTGTGCAAGTGTAAGTTTTTTGTTAGCTTGTCTTTCAATTATTATAAATATATCAGTAGTAGGGAAACCCCAACAAACTGACACCCTGCCAACACCATCATCCCGTTGTGTGAACATATTTCCCGCATGTACTCTCAAAAAGTACCCACACGCAAACCATACTGATCCCGGCCAGGAATTTTTCTTTTTGTTTAGATTGTTTTCTTATGTTTCATAAAATATTAAAATGGGGATATTTTTTCTTCATTCATTTTCACCATAGTTATTATAAGTATAAGTTATTTTTGTCTCTTCCTTTTCAGTAATCTTCATTTATTTTTGCAGTTATGTTTACTGTGTATATTGGGATCTGGTCTTCTGGAAATGTACACATCGTATGGTGTGCAGCTGGAAATAGTTTGTGAGTGTGCACCTCTTATCCCTGTATGGGAGCATTTCTATAAATTGTGATTGTCACAAATTCTACCCTGTGGGTGTGGAGCTCAACATTATCAGAGTATTCTGTGTCTCCCCTGTGCCAGTATCACTGAATAATTGTGGGTGTGTAACCCTTCTCTCGTGTGAGACCGGGGCTAAAGGTTGCTATGTGTGCCACTTAATTCGCAGGGGAGAAGCACAGAGTCTCTATGGCCACATGGTTCTGCTGGCCACACAGATTGCTTGCTGAACCAAAAAATCATTCTTCTTTCAGATGTGGTCTGAGCCATTAAAGAATGTATCCATGAACTGTGCTTCTATGGACATGCCAGCTTAGTACACATAGGCCCGAACAGATGCATCAGTCCAGACTCGCCAGACTTATCCTTAAGGGAAATATTGTGGACACCCTGCAGGGGTTTCCCCTTAGGCCCCACACAGTTGGATATGAGAAGAGAGAACCACCAGATGAAAGACTACATTCAGGGTGATGGGGTCCACAGGTGTAAGCTTGTCATCCCTGCCTCCCCTTGCAAAAAAGAGATCATGTAAATGCTTCTCCAGAGCAATATTGCACATTTTAACTGTGCCATCATATGTACCCTCCTTGACCACAGTCTTATCTGTAGCCATTTTCCTATTTCATTACCACGCAAGGAAAGCCTCCAAATGATATTCAATGCTTCTTCATGATTCTTTCATGTATTTCATGCATGGACCATCACAAAACCTGGACAGTGAGTGTCTCACAATCACTGACATGATTTCATGTTGGGTGTACATTCTGGATAAGATCATATATGCTGTTATTATACCAGTGGCTGTACCCATTAAGTGAAACAAACCTCCTGGTGTACATGGTTGGAGAATTTCGGGACTTTTTTATGCTGAGATTCATTGCCCGAGTCCAGCCACCAAAGGCAGGTCTGGGTATCAAACCCATGCTGCTCAGTGTTGTCTTGTTTCAAAGACAAGCATGTTGCCCCTTAGCTATCCTCCTAGCCTGATAAGATGGGCCACAAAAGAACGCAGATATTGCCCATATTCTGCCACTTAGTTTGTTTAAAGAGGGCACTGTCCAATACGAAGTTATGGAAGTTGAAGAGGAAGTGTTGAGTATCGCCCCCACTCCAGTTGGCCCCCTACCATTGTCTATTGAGTTCACACCAAAGTATGTGACGTATGAAGAACAGTTAAATCAGCAAAGAGCAGCCCATGAGCTCTGCCCAGTACCTATTAGTGCAACAGCACCTATTAATATACCAACACCTAAGAAGACCTGGACAGTAAGGTATCCATTAAAAAGGCCATACCTACATTCTAAACAATATGATGGTTGTTTGAATAAAATGCCTCAAGAAGCAAAGAAGACAATAAAGGAAGATGAATGGTGACGTCATAAGAAATCGGCTGATGCACATATAGAAGATATAATGACGTGCGAATACTGACAAGAGACGAAATACCAAGGAAATACCATGGATAAGTAACATCTTGAGCCCAAGGTGAAGAAGTTGATGTCAAGATGAAGAAACGTATGCCACATACATGATGAAGATATTTAGTTTGTTTAAAGGTGTTCAGATGCAAGTAACTGCAAGAGGCAAAGAAATTGTGAAGCTTGCCTATGCTAAATAGTCAATAGATTGCTACAAGCGCCAGCGTTTACAAGTATATACCTCAAGAAGCACTTTATGTATGAATGCAAGTCCACTACGTACATGAGCAGAATTTAACAAAGGTTACAAAAGGCCTCAAATGGAGTGTGTCACACCATGAAATTTGAGAATCAAGACAGAGCAAAACTCAGCTAAGGATGACCATGCCAAGAAGCCATATCTGGCTGGAATAAGCCAACATTGGATACAATTAAGGAGAGAAGAGAACAGATGATCCTGTTCAGAAAGGTCAAGATAAGCCACAGACGTCAGATAACTGGTAGAATTAAATCAAATATACGAAAATACACAGAGAAAAGGCGATTTCACAGTGTCCAGTCACGTGACAAAGGCAGGCTGGAAGAGTGAGGCTTTCACACCTACGCATGGATCCCCGCCATGCCCATACTCCTTAAATGTTCTCAGAGCACAGAGCAAGACTCAAGGTCAAACTACAAAGAAGTAATTGACACATGACTATTGAGGTGATGATTGATTGTAGCATAATTGATGGGAAGCTGGGGTGCAGACGAGCTTCTCTGCACCTGGATGTTCTTTCTGCGTGCTGTTAGACGTAGATGGAAAAGTTTGAGTGGGGTTGATGCCAATCCAATCATAGTGGACCATGTAATCTAGGGTCCTATAGTGAGTAGAGCTAATGGAACGTCATACTTTTAGTGACGTTTATAGTGGCCATTTTGAAGGGAGGGCTTAGTTGCCCCACCTGACATTGATATCCAATCCCATCTTTCCGTTACCATATACAGATATAGTACCTATGTTAATTTACCTTCCTATAACCAATCACGTTGCATGTTAGGTTTTTAAGATTGCCACGTAGAATGATGTTAGTATGTACGCAGGTTGTATGTCAGCAATGACGAGTTTTTGCGATAAATATTGTGTTTTTTCTAATAGTAAAGAGAGCGAGAAGATCGAGCGATTGCTGATGTTCGTTGTACTCCCTGTTTTATGAACTTGTCATTAAAACGGACTCACTTTGCCAAACTATTGATTTGTCTTAATTATTTGATGCATGAGTACGAATCTGCATCCCCATCTATCTCGAGGGTACTGCTACTCATCTTAAAGGGCTGTTTGGAGATCATCCAGTTCAAAGTAATGCATTGCTCAGGTAGATGGTTGAGCATGTTCAATGTTAAATTCCAATAGAGTGGTATGAACATTCTCAGGTGGAGATGTGTCAGATTGTGATGAATCTGAAATCCTCCCAGAGCATGTCTTTCTCTATATGAAACGTGAGCAGATCTCATGTTTCATGCCAATCATGTCATGTGCAGGGTAACAGTCATTGACAAAGTCTGTCACCAAAAGTTGGAGAACGCACGCAAACTAGAGACATGAATATTGCTCCCAGCTGCCAGACAGCAATGAATATGGAGCTACTGCATGCTGTTATGACAACTAGGAAAAGCTGCTGGGGAATTACAGTTCTGCCACCACCTACTCCACTTTCTTGCATCTGTCAGTTTCCTTGTGTGTCCTGCTGTCAAAGACTTTCATACACAAAGAACAAACAAAATGCACCTACTGTGATGACTCCTATTGCCGGCATGCTTTCCAGTTCATTGTCAAAGCCATTTCATTAGTGCTTTGCTCTCTGATCCACATACTGATAACGAAGTGGGTGTATCTATCATTTGACCTGTCCATTGCCTATTCCAATGCAAGAACTATCTTGCCACATAACTGTGATGCCGCCTGCATGCAACATAATTCAAACTGTCCATATCTGCAAGGTAGTGCAGCAGAAGTCTATGGTCAGCATCGTCAGTTTTCCCTTAAGCAGACATGAACATGTAGGGCTCTGGTAGCATTTGTGACCAAACTGAAATGCTATTCTAAAACCAGGCTATCTCTGAGCAATTGCTTGCCCCAAGACACCATCTGAGGAAGTCATATTGGCGAGTATAAAAAATGCTGAATGTTCACTGATGGCCAAGCCTGTGTATTTTGATCCGTATTGTGAGGATGGTGTTCCTTCAGATGACCCAGCATGCCAGACTACTCTGTGGCTTCCTACAGAACTTCGGCCAGGGCCATTTTATGCTCTTTTGAGGCCCTGGGCACAGACACCTTTGGGCCCCCCCTCCATCGAATCCAACAAACTAAGAGATCAACAATATCTGGTCTCATCCCCCTTTTCATGATCACAACCCAAAGATTGACATGCTTGATCGCAGCAATCAGCATAAACATGGGTTCTCACTTTCAGTCCCCTTACCTTCTTCATGCTTGCTGCAATCAGAATGATAAACAAGTAGCATTCCAATGTCAACATTAGCAGTCCGCGATCTGTTTCACTGGCTATTGTGTTGGTTCCTCTATAGTAATATTGAGCATGGATACTCAGGTACAGGACACTTCATCAATAGCAGGCAATAAGAAGGTATACTGGCCATTGTATAGATGTAGCACACAGATCGTATGAAAAAAGTGCTCATAATCCAGAATAGAAATCTGACTCAGATTAGCTGCCTCGAAGAATGCAAAAGTATTCAAGCATGGATAGAGGAGACCACTTGGAAGCAAGGAGAAAGTTACACATACCATAGCATGGACAGTGGATGCAGATTACAAACTACCAGGAAGGTGTCTGTATGAAGATGGCCTAAAATTAGAAGAGGACCATGGTTTTCAAGTGGCATTGCTGTTAGAGAGCAAAGAAACAAGTGACTCTTATGTGTAATGTATCCATGCTCAATATTACTAGAGAGGAAGCAACACCGTAGCTAGTGAAACCATGTGTGATGCTTTTTTGAAGATCATACCATGAGAACGAAATCACTCTAAATGGCGACAATTTTGAAGGGCTTAGAGATTGGGAATTTTGACAGGTTAGCTATTACAAGATTAAATGAGATACCCAGGATAACACATTGGATAACCAGTGACGCTGGGATTTCCGACAACTCTTTAATTTACACAATTTACCACTTTCTTTTCCAGTTTTTACCATTAACTAAAATAATCCCATTTTAGAGATTTTACTTGGAAAGTACACAAATCAGATAACCTAACATAATCATTTTTAAAAACAAAATGTTATAGAAGCGTCTTATGCAATATGTGAATTATTCTAACTTCATTGTCTCTATCATCATGGGTAATAAATAAGTGCCAGAATACTAACTGATGTGATCTTAAAAGATTTCCTATGGTTTTCTCTTTTGTATTTTAAAGCTTTAAATATGTCAAAAACACAGGCTTGTGAAATTGTTATTTATAAACGCACAGAAAACCTTTACATTTTACAAAAAAAGTAAACAATTTTTGTGTCAAATTAGTAGACCTTAAAAAATGCTTGTCAGAGGCCTGCAATACCTGGTCCGCTCTCTTCTCTCTAAAACCCATTCCACTCAAATGGCCTACATAAAAAGAAATCAGGAAATGGACTAAACAATGTCACCAGCATGTGAGAAGACAAACCTTATCACAGAAAATAGCAGAGTATTGCCAGTTGATATTGATATTGATATTTTATCTCTATCACGCTCGTACACAAGTGTTTCAGAGCGCGACAAGGCAAGGGAGGGGAACAGGGGAGAACAAAACAGCGATCTTACTAGGCCCAGTGACATTGAGAATGCGCAAGTGCATGGAAGAGGGGGAGGGGAAAAGTGCATGGAAGGGGGGAGAAGTGGAAAGTGTGAAGCAGAGGAGAAACAGATAAATAATAATTAATAAATAAATAAATAAATAAGAAAGGCAACAAACAGTGTTAGTGCAGCCAGCAATTTGCAAGCGCTAGGTTTAAGGCAGCAGACAGGGTAGTTCTGATAAGTGCAGGAAGAAAAAGGGGGGGCTGTATGGATACAGATACAGACCACAGTGCAAGGGGTGGCCCGGAGGCAGTGCAGGAGGGTGGCAGGGTGGCCAGGTACCTGGGCCCGGAGGACAGAGGGTGGCCAGGTGCAGAGTGCCAAGAGAGAACAGATCACCAGGGGAAAGGGGGAGCGAAGCCAGGAGAAAAGAGGATGGTCTTGAGGTGCACCCGGAACCAGAGATAGTTCTCCTCAAGTTTTAGAGTGGCAGGGAGGCTGTTCAAGAGGGAGGCCCCAGCCGAAGACAGAGATCTACCCCCAGCTTGTTTCTTAGAAAAACGACTGACCCTGGGGGAGCTGGAGGTAGAGGAGCGAAGAGCTCGAGAGGGGAGGTATTTGCGGAGGGATAGCTGAAGGTATTTTGGACCCAGGCCCCAGAAAGCCTTGTGGACAATGCAGAGGGTTTTGAATTTAATCCTTGCATCCGCTGGGAGCTAGTGGAGAGATTTCAGAGCTGGAGAGACACGATCCCAGGGCTTGAGGCCAAGGACAAGTCTCGCAGTCCTGCTCTGGATTAGTTGCAGAGGGCAGAGAGTATAGACAGGTAGATTTAGAAAGAGGCTGTTACAATATTCCCACCGAGAGAGAACCAGAGCTTGGGATACCATGAGCTTCTGGGGGAAGTGAAATAAGATGATTTATTCAGGATCACTGTATCGTCTGCTGTCAACGCCAGGATACAAGCATGATTGCTTTGGCTCCACGGTCTTGCATGTAGATACCTAAACACCTCTTGTGATGACACTTGATGATCATCATTGGAGGTGGCTGCAGTTTTACAACAAACCAGATGCTATGCTGTGATCATTTTTATAGCAACCACTATCTGGTGCAGGTGCATTACTGATAATGGTATCTGTTGTGTTACAGAGGAAAGTGCGTATACATGCAGGTTTATCAACTTCAGATATAGCGAAGGCTGAGTCGACCTTGCTGGAATTTGGTATTGTAATCTTGCACATGAACACAGTGATCTGAACAGAATGTACTTGTCAACAACGGATAGCTAATAGGTTTAGCTTCTCAGCAGCATGCCATAAAATATCCTGACGTTTGGTATTTAAGAAACGGTGGGAAATTACTTCTTTAGATAGGTCAGCCTTGTGGGGCCCCCTTGCAGGTGAGGGCCTGTGGCAAGTGCCCCTTTTGCCCTCCCATAAAAATGTCTCTGACTTAGGCCTCATTAAAAGTATAGAGGAGTGGGAAAAAATTGGCCGTAATGGAATTACCGCCAATCTTCCTGCTCCACCATATTACGAGTAAGGCCCTGGAGTGGAGGATTTACCTCCAGCATGATGCTGGGGGTAAATCCTCATCCTCTCCACTAAAAAATGTGTAAAAGCCCCACAGAGGCCTATGGACTCATACAAAATAAGGATTTACACTGCCACCGACACTTGTAATCCGGCGGTATTTCTGCCGGACCAAGTAATGCTAATGGTAATTCAGTTAGGTGGTGTTCTGGTGGATTTACCACTGGAATACCACAAAACTCATAATGTGGCTAATTCCATATGTGAGATATGCACTGCGGGGGCACAGCTGCTGTTCACTGGTGGGCACAAGAAGTGTAATCATGGCTTTCATGTGCCACAGGTGTGCACTAGCTGCGGTGAAGGCCTATATGGTTCTGCTGCCACTGGGTGATGGTGTAGAAGTTAACCCTTTGAGAACTCTTAACACAAAGAGAAAATAACCAAGAGCAACACTTCACCGCATTTCTGCAGGCCAAAGTTGAGCAGGTGTACCTGGCAGGTGCAGTGGTTGTACTGATCAGGGGTTTATGGAGTTTAAGGCCCCCTCCCAATTTTGGCACAAAAATATTCAGTTGCCATCCAGTCAAAGCCATGTTCATGGAAGGAACCCTGCGCTGTTGTTGCCTCTGTCGGTTGCTGTGTTTCTTGCATTGTTACTGCTCGTGCTGGACTTGTTAGGTCAGGGAGCTTGCACTGGAGCTATCTTTGGGGAAGCGTGCAGTGCTAATATCTGTGCGGTACATACTATGTGAAAAGGAAGTGTTCTCTATTGCTGTCTGCGATGTGGCTATCCTATTCTGTAGGAAGGACACTCGGACTGTTGCTGCCTGTCCTTTATCGGTATTGTGAGATAGGGGTTGCACTGTTGCTGCCTGTGCTTTATCGGTATTGTGAGATAGGGGTTGCACTGTTGCTGCCTGTGCTTTATCGGTATTGTGAGATAGGGGTTGCACTGTTGCTGCCTGTGCTTTATCGGTATTGTGAGATAGGGGTTGCACTGCTGCTGCCTGTGCTTTATCGGTATTGTGAGATAGGGGTTGCACTGCTGCTGCCTCTGCTGTGTCTGTTCTTTGCGAGGGCTACTTGCATTGCTGCTGCTGATCTTTGAACTTTTGTGTGAGAGAGGGAAGCGTGTACTGCTGCTGTCTTTGCCACACGAGTTCAGTGAGTGTGAAACAGGCGATACACCCCGTTTCAGCACCGCCGGTGCGGCGCGGGCCGATTCGGCACAGCCAGCTCGGAGCGGCCAGTTCAGCGACGGGATGTTTTGGCGCTGGGATGTTTTGGCGCGCCAGTACTGGTGGCTGAGTCGGGGGAAGACGGCAGGACTGAAACAAAACGGCGACATGGCATGCGTGTATTCAGCTGGAAGGAGTCTGTGGGCAAATGAGGCCACCCGCAAACAAACGGAATCAGACACATTACACACAGAGTGTAAACCGTGACTTGTTTTGAAAGGTCAACTGGTGCACGATTGGAGGGAGCGCCACCTCAGTGGGTTAACGCACCTGCCAACGGAACACACAGCCCTAACAGCACACCCGACAAAAGGGTCCACTTAATAATCGATAAAGTTTACACAGGTTCACGGAATTCACTTCCACATTTGCAAAGCTCCTAATGCTTTTGTTAAGTCACTTTCCCTAGTGCGCTGCTGCGTGCGCGTTTCCCATTCCATGTGCCCCAGCATGTCCAGGAGGCAGGTATATAATGCTCTCATGGCGCCTGCTTTCTGGCTATGCTCGCACTTGCACTTTCCACTAGCAAATTGTGGAATAACACGATTGGACATTTTGGTGCGGCCAGTTTGGCGCGGCCTGCCGCGCCAAACCGGCTCCTGCGCCGAACCGGCCGCGCCAAATCGTCCCGCGCCAAACCGGCCGAGCCGAAATGTCCTGCTCCGTGAAACAGGTGCACGCTGCTGTTTCTTGTGCTGTACCTGTTCAATAGACAGGAAGCTGGCACTGCTGCTGCCTGTGATGGGCCTCGTCTGTGAGAGGAGCGTGTAGCTGCTGCTCTTTTCGCTGGACCCGTTCTGTGCATGTTGGCCCGCTGTCTCCTGTAGTTTATCTGTTCACGGAGTGTTAAGTGATGCGTGCCCTGCTGATGGCTGCCCTGAAACTGGGATGATAGTGTGAGGGGAGCTTGCCCTGCGCAGCTGGGACTGCATTTAGCATGACATTGTGGAAACTGACATGGCAATGATGAGGAAGTCAAGCAACTGGCATGCCAATGTGGTCTTACCTGATCACTAGAGTATGTCGCGGTTTAAGGTTGAACTGAAGCATATGAGGTAATGTTGGCACGTGAGTCTATTCCAGGGAATACAAGGCTGCAATTGCACATGTGAAGTTGAACCTAGGCATACGCCACAGTTCCTCATACATGAGGGCGTATGCAGATGTGTGCGGCTGCACCTGTGGCCTGAACATGGCCAAGGATGCTATTATGGTTCACAATGACAATAAAGCAGCATGTGAGGAAATATTGGGGTGTCTGATGGTTAAACATGGGCTTATGGTGCTGGCCATAGGCCTCTCATACATTATCTGAATGTATAAAGTGCTAATTCCTACGTGGTGTTCAAAATTACAAACACGCAGGAAAATTGAGAGTGAATAAACAAACGGAAGGCAATGGGCATGATATTAAACAACCAGCGATTTGATGTAGACATGGGGTGAGTTTTAAGAGAAGAGCAGAAACGGGCAACATTGAAGGATGAATGGAAATGTTAGGGGAGAGAGTTTCAGAGTTTGGGGGCATGGAGACAAGAAGATCGAAGGTGCCGGCGCTCGGTAGCATTGTTGAGTATTAAAAAGAAAAAGAAATGGTGCAAACCCTCTAACAGGTGGCGTGCCACGCCACACCACACGCATGCCCAGCCTGTCAGCACCATTGTCTAATGCCATCAGTTTAATCAAAATTAGGGGCCAAATGAAGGGGGCAAAATCGCTCACTGTAATGCTGCTGGACATTTCATAAAGTGCTTGGCATGAAATCCTCGACTGGCGATGCGGTGCCACATAACAGAGCAACCTGTCCCTGTCCCTGTCTCCCATCCTCCCTACAGGGAAATGCTCTCTGGGAGTACCATGGCGAGGGATGAGGGGTGCGGGGAGATAAGGTGCAAACATGCGCTCTCTGTAAGGTTGTGCACTCTGAAGCAGCTACATCTTTAAGCAGTCACAGGCGCCCGTGCAGTGTTCTCCGTTACATACGAGGAACATGTGCTATAGGTAGTGTGCAACCAATAAGGCTCCTGGCACAACATATACAAACGTGCCAGTGGAAGTTCTGGCAGAGATCTTGATGTCATAGTCAAGCCTTCTCCTATCCCCTTTATGGAACCTGTCTTCTGGCGAAATATAGACAAGACAGCCTTTCCAAAGAATGTTTCTTTCTGTTTATGTGCTCAATGTGTCAATGTAACAATGACAATTCTGGTAAGCTCGCTCTAACATGCTACATGAATGCCATCACTGCACATGTTCTCCTCTCAACGAAAGATCCCTCCCTCAAAGAGTTCGCTCTTGCTCACTCTCACTCTCACTGTCTTTCTCACTCTCACTGTCTTGCTCTCTCTCTCTCTCTCTCTCTCTGTCTCTGTCTCTCGCTCTCTGTGTCTCTCTCTCGCTCTGTCTCTCTCTCTCTTTCTCTCTCTCAATCTCCCTTTCGCTTTTTCTCTTTTTCTTTCTTACTTGCTCTCTCTCTCTCTCTCTCTCTCTCTCTCTCTCTCTCTCTCTCTCTCTCTCTCTCTCTCTCTGTCTCTCTCTTTCTCTTTCCCAATCTCCCTTTCGCTATTTCTCGTTTTCTTTCTTACTTGCTCTCTCTCTCTTTATACCTCCCCTTCTCTCTCTCGCTCACTCCCTCTCCCCCCTCTCACAAATAAGGAACACGTTAAATTAATTATTTTAAAGCTTTGCCCGAAATGCCACTTAAAGTAAAACATGCCAGCATCAAATTCACTACGAAATATTGTTCTTTCTCCCTCTATGTAAATAACAAACACGGGTCTGCTCTGTTAAAGCCTATTAACCGGCTTCCTTTAGAATATCGTTCTACCTTTCTCCTTAAAGTGAGCTCTCATACAGTAACAAGAACGTATCCCTCCTCCCTTTCAACCGCTTCCCAGAAACAAGTCCAGAAACACGCTGGGGCTTCCTAAAGCCTGAGGGATCAGCCAGCCAGAACTTCTTAACAGTTGGAAATTCTAGGCTCATCCGAAATAGTGTGAACATGTGGGCTTTGGAGTTCGTATGAACCTATTTGCTTAAGCCTAGTGAGAAGAATTGAAGTTCAAGAGGTCACTCTTGCAGCAAAGTCTTCTGGGAGCAAAAGGAGCGTGATGTCAGTTCCCATGCATACGATGTTGGTGAATTGACACCACTTCATGAATGTAACATACGATGAAGGGCTTTCAGCAATCAAGTCCTAATCAAAAAGTGTGGGGGTGGGGGGGGCTCATTAACATACCAATTGAATGTGGCTTCACCAGAAATTAGCATATCAAGCTGCCCTCTGAAAAAGGGGGGGGGGGGGGTGGACTCTGTCCACCTGTGTGTACCCTCGACTTGAGCCATAAGTGTTGTTAATTCTGAAAGTGGACTAAAGAGGCGATCTATAAAATGTATCAAAAGGATAATATTTGAATGGATGGCTGTGATGTGCAACCGGACATATCAGTCACATCAAAGCCCTTTCCGGAGTGAGAGCGTAGGTCCTAGGAGACCTGCAATCATGTCCTTTGGGTCTCCTTCACTGTGATAAAAAAATAATGTACCCCCAGAGCGGATTTTTCTCCATCACACAGTCATGCAAACATCCTTCCGGTTCATACAGAACATTTAAAATATGCCATTTTGATACCACACGTGATATAGCACAGGTGTCAAATGTTGCCTTTAGTGCCAAATAGCGTTTTGTAGCATTGCCTAAATCGAATCTTGCATCTTGTAAATGTGGATGTCTGTGCTACAAAATTATATTTCAAGAAAGTGTAAGGTGGGAGACCATCTGTAGTTCCACGCCTCTTGTTGATCTCGTGCATTGTTATTTCTGCTCTTTTGCCCGGGGGATTGACTGCCTTCATCGTATCTATCTGAAACTGCATGCTATATGAAAACCAGGTAGACATAAGTGCTCCCCTTCCTGCATGCTGGTGTGTGAAGGGGCACTGTATTGCACCTTCCTTAAAGGACACATACGCAGCTTACCCACAACTGCCCCAGCCCCTGGGCGGCGTCAATCTAATTCTCAGATGGGAAAAGAAAGAGGCGCGAGGAAGGGGATGGAAGAGGCAGTCTTATTGTGGCGGGGGTGTTCTCAACCCTCAAGATCAGCTGTCGCTTAGAACCCTGACAACCCCCAGGAAGCCTGACACGCGAAGCGTCTCTCCAGGGGACCTCTTGCCGTGCTCAGCAGGCCGAGCACGGCGCTGCCGGGCTGTGACGCAGCCAGCTCGCCTGCCCTGACATAATGAGCAGCTCTTCGCGGCAAGCTCGCTAGCTGGAGGAACACAGACTTAAATGATGCTCTTGTGTACGCAGAATCCCGCAGGGCGTCCCTGATATCCAGTATGTCTCTAGGTTTTCTGTGTGTAGCCAGGGAAGGGGCTGCTTATCTCGCTCCCTCAGGATAAGGAAAGCGCTTCATAGTGTTGCACACTGCCAGATCAATATGTAGGCTAAAGAAGCAGTCGCATGACAGGAAATGCGAAAGAAAGCTGAATGCACGTTTACTGCCGGATAACACTGCAGAGTGTACAGTTTCCGCTTGCACGTGAAGGCAAGCGTGGCCCTCTGCAGGGCCTCGTGAGATGCGGTTAGTAT
Source organism: Ambystoma mexicanum (assembly GCF_040938575.1). Lineage (NCBI taxonomy): Eukaryota > Metazoa > Chordata > Amphibia > Caudata > Ambystomatidae > Ambystoma > Ambystoma mexicanum. The sequence continues at coordinate 966,012,528 of NC_090935.1, read as the reverse complement.
CGCTGCAAAGTGTAAAAGACGCATTTATGAAGAGTGGATGTCAAAAGGTAGCTCGGCCCTCCGCTATGTATGACCCCCACCAGCAGCCGGGCAGCGCCTCTGTACATTGGCAGCATATCCCACATCTCTATTTTCCACGGGAAACAGGCAGAGAACAATATCACCTCAGAGAGGACTGACCGTTTTTCCGCCTCTTTTTGGCTGTGTCACAATCTTGGCATTTCCTCATGTTGAGCTAGAGTGAGGCAGCGGTATTTGCTGAAATACAGGTCAGGTGAGGGCTGAATAGAAATGAGAGTCAGGTGATGCTTGCCAGTTCTGCAGGATTGCCCAACATGACATGATTTGCATCCTTCGTACATAGAAGCACTTCTGTTGCTCTTGGTAATCAGAGTTGTTGATAGTATCAAGACATGTCCAAGAGTACATTGGTAATTGACTTGCAATTTTAGCAACGTTACTCTGATATAGTTTTATTGTATGCAGTTTGTTTCACTAAGTGATGGTGGGACTGCATTTAATATGCACAAACAAGGGGGCTCTGCAGTGGTCGAAGTGAACATAAAGAAGTAGTGGAACTATGTTCCCTACCGGTCTCCCCACAAACCTCATCGCCACGCCCCCTCCCATGGACAATACAAACCCCAAAACACATGTGCCTGCTGTTTAAGGGAACGTCCAGTGCAGTGCACTAAAAGTGCAAGTTCCAAATTTTTCCTACACTTTTATTTTAAAATGAAACCGTTCCCGAATGGTTTCTTTTTAAAATAAAAGTATAGGAACGGTAAAACATAATTAAAAGAAGTAGAGGAGCACCGCTCCCGACTGCTCCTGCCCACTTCGACCACAGGGGCTCTGGGAGTTTCTCTGCTACCAGCCTATATCCCAGATTAGAGTCTCAACCAGAGTCTTTAGCTCACCATCCTTTCATAGAAGAGAAATTTCCACTACATATTAGTCTTTGTCCTTCCCAAGGGCAGTCCAGCACTGAAATGCCTGGCAATTCTCTTCTGAGCAAGAGTACCAACAACAACCCCAGACACGTGTTTCGGCCTGGTTGGGCCTCACAGTGAGGTGGAGCTGTGGCTCTTTAAGAACAGTGAGCAAGGGTTCTACATCTGGATTACCCTTGTAACTTAGGGTAAAAACCCAAAGCTACTTACTATGCACAAACAAGGGGGTTCTGGGAGTTTCTCTACTATCGGCTTATATCCTGGGTTACAGTCTCAACCAGAGTCTTTAGCTCACCATCCTGTCACAGAAGAGAAATGTTCACTACATATCAGTCTTTGTCTCGCCCAAGGGCAGTCCAGCATCAAAATGCCTGGGAATTCTCTTCTGAACAAGAGTACCAACAGCAACCCCAGGCACGTGTTTCGGTCTGGTTGGACCTCATCAATAGGCTGGAGCTGTGCCTCGCTAAGAATAGTGCGAAAGGGGTCAGATGAGAATTGCTTAGCATTTCGGTGCTGGACTGCCCTAGTGCAGGACAAAGACTGATATGTTTTAGGTATTTCTCCTCTGTGAAAGATAGTGAACTAAAGACACTGGGTAAGTCTCTCGTGACTGGGACTAATATCCGGCAGAGGGACTCCCAGGACCCCCCTTGTTTTTTGTGACTGCATTTAACACATACTCGTATGAACATGGATCCTCCTCTGGGGCAGGTGTTTCACAGCCGTGTTTAATATTTAGGCGAGTCTTGGCAGTGCACAGGAAAGAGAAAATACATTATATTGTTGAGTATTTTTATATTTTGTTAGTGGTTCACCCAGATGTGATTGTGAGGAATTCGACCATCTGCACGGTAGGTGTGTGCTCACCTGGGCTTAAATTAATTTTGAAATTAAATGGAATGATGATAGACCAACCACAAGAACATGTGTGGGGCTAATTCACACACATTTTCCATTGCTTATAGCATGACAAACACATACACCTGTGTACTCTGGGTGGACAAAGCCTACAGACAGAGTCCCCCCTGTTATATTTAGTTGGGATATGGCAGTCAGGGGTACACAATGCATCTCCAGGGGGAGGACCAACTCTTCCCCCTGCCATGGCCAGCCTGATTAACTAACAAATGCTCCATGGATCCGCCTGCTTTTTTGTTGGGCTCGGCAGCTGGTGGGAGAGATTTGCGTACCAATTACAGGGTAATTCAAACAGGCCCACATGGGGCATAGCTGCAGAGGTTAACAAAGGAGACAGGAAACCCCAATAACCTTTCATATGCAACTGTGTCAACCTGAAGCCAGCTCCCGCCTTCAGTATCAATGACAGTAAAATGTCATGTCTGGGACTGCCTGTTTACAGTAGTCCAAGCCCGCAGGGGGACCGCATTCATAATGTATGAAAATGTGGTTTGCAGGAGCCAGAGTGTCTGGTCTTGCTGCAGCTTCAAGGGAGACCTGCTGCTTTAATCAGGAACCACAGAGAGATCAATTAACCAGAGAGACTCTTTAATCCACAACAGACAGGAAGATTGGTGGGACTTAATATTATCTATTTTCACCCGTTCACCTTTCCTTTTGTAAAGCACTCTGGTTATGACTCATGAATACAGGAGATTGTTGGTGGGGACCCCAGGATTGGTTAATTAAGGTAGTCTTAGCCTACACCAATCACTATGGGCCATTTGGCTTTAAAAGAGGCTTAGCCCCTCTTTTTGCTGATCATCTAAAGACTTTGCAAGGAGTAGCATGAATAACTCACCATGGGACGATGGCTGAAGTTACAGTCTGCCTTACATCTTCTTTTGGTGAAGGAAGGCCAGGACCTACAAAAAGGGATGCAAGATCCCTCTCCTAAACATCTCACAGGGAACAGAGAGCGATACCGAATCCAGAGGACCCCACAGCTCCAGAACTGGTACCCAGCCATCACACAGCGTGCCCTGCTAGGCTCTGCAGATAGCTTCCTAGGTAGGAAGTGTCAGAGGGTCTCTGAATCAGAAACCAAGGGCAAGGCAGCTGCCTGCAACACACTCCTCAGCCTTGGGCCGACGGCCTTAAAGGACGACACAAGCCCATTGATGAAGCTGGGAGCAGTGCCTCGACAAGCATCTACCGACGTCCACCTTAAAGGACATTTTCGAGCCAGTTGAGTTTCTCGATCTGCAACCGACGGCAACACTGACTGCTGTCAAGCTCCCACCGCTTAAAGACATCTGTGACATCTTGACAAGTGCTTCAGAACCGCTGATCAGTGCTGAGACAATGAATCCTGACACCAAACCGCTGTGTAGGCCAGACTGCAGCTGTTCATCCAGCTTCATATGAGTAGCTGTCTTGCCGCCTGATACCTACAGCTGACTTCCATCTCAAACTCTGTCACAGAAGCCTACAGAGCACCCTGAGGTCAGTCAACCCTGTCGAGCAACAAAAACATTTACAGCACAAGGTGCATTGTGGTTCTGTCCCTCTGGTCCTTCCCAGAAGGTCCCGAACGACATTTTAAGACCCATTGCTCCCTTTGTGCTGAAGCTAAGAAACCTTAAACTGTTTTGGTTATTTTCCATACCAACTACCCTCCTTACCTTAGAACTGTCTGGTCTGCCCTCTGCAGTCCTAACAGGATGAGTTGTATTTCGTACTATTGTTAGATTGTCTGTTGTGTAATAATAAAGTAGATATTTTTATACATGACTGGACAGTCCGTTTTATAATTGGGTAATAATTTGATTTTCTCTGTGTTGCATCTAACAAACCATTCATAACATTTCGGAGATAAGCCTGCCATTCCGCCATGTTACCAAAATTGGACAAGGAGGTTTATAATTAGCTTGATATTCCAATCTGTTCAGATCCCTTCTGGTGTATTAGAGGTGTGGGGTTGATTGATGGTTTAGAAACCGATATTCACCCCTGCACCAGTGTTTCCCCGGACGTTGATTTGTCACAGTGACACACCAATCTAATGTTCTCATTTATACAATCATACCCCCAAAATTTAGGGCAAAGAGCAAACCATGAGGTCGTCAAAAAGCAACATGTATTTCAAAGAAAGTTCAGTTTCAGAAAATTGGGTCTTCAGCTTTATCCTGGAGACCACTATAATATGGAATGTATCCAAAATAAATATGTAAACAAAAACAAAAGGTCACCTGCCTATGTGGATCTCACTATTATAAGTCCACAAAGACATCCATTTTCAATTATGCCTTCTTCCTCTGAATATTATGACAATCTAAAAGACACTAGACATACTAACATTTCTGCTTTAGTTTCTTGATAATAACCAAGTTTTTCAATGTAACAATTTCACATAATGCAAGTATGGTTAAGATGTTTGATTTTCCGCAGCATCAACAAAAGTATGGTATGATACCGGAAAAAGTTAATGGAAACACAACAATCAAGATACTTTTACACTCCACAAACCCCCCTATGCAGGCATGAGATAGTGAATGTGTTGATATGTAAAGGCCACTTGACATATAGACAATGATCGGCTACCATGGGACTGTGTCATAAGCTATGTAGATGCAAAAGTAAACTTGTTTGAAATGGCTCATGTAAGTTTTAATTCACAGGTAATGTTCTCGGGAAGCTATATGTTCTGTACCCATGTGTACAATACATTTACTGAATGTGTGTGTGTGCACGCTCTATATGCATGGGTATGTGGCTTTCATTAAATCTGAATGTATTCCTTTCAGTCCAGATGCATGCACAGTTTTAAAGGGGCCTACATATAATCCTTTCAGTATCTTTATATTTACTGGGCTGGAGATGTACTATTGTCCAGTAACAAATACTTAGTTGAAGACCTCCTTCCTTCCCACATTACACCTGACTCTGCCTGAACATTGAAAGGGGAACGCAGAGGATTTGACTTCATATGGTTTCGTAATTAACAGAATGAATTTGTTTAGCATGCATTTTGTTGCAAACATATCCAGTCTATACTATGGGTCTTACTGGCTGCATTACATGCATGGTATAATCCCTGGTGATAGCACTTGCCATTGCACCATGACCCACCCTGGATCTACTCCAGTTTAAACCACTACTTATATTTCCAATAATACTTATCTTTACAAAAACAATTCCACCCTACAGTGGCACTAAAATGTATTCAGTATGGAATTTCGTATTACAAAACAAAAACAATTAGGCCTTTCAGAGCAATATCTCACTTTGTATTTGATATAAACCAGGAACACAGAACATTGGGATATTTCCACCTGTGTCCCTCTTTTCAAATTGCATTCCCAGTCCTTTTACCTTCCCATACTTTACCCTAATGAAATTGGACATTTTGGGGATTGGGTGGATTTACCTTTCCAGATGTAACTTCTGGTTTGGAGAGAATTAGCCGAAAACCCCAGTCAGCTGCACACCAATCCTATATCCCTCAATTCAGGTAGTTTCTTCGGAAATCAATCCCCAAGTGCCTACTAGTCTTCATTCCATGGGCTGTACTAGTATGTTTCTCTCAATGGACAGGCCTGCTCTTCTGCTCTTCAATCTCCTGTTCGTTCCACTTCTGATTCCTCCTCACCCAACCATCCATAATCATCTGTCCCATGTGTATAAAACTAAATACTATACTAGCTCCACCTCTGCCTTATGATAGAGGTGTGGCTTACAACCCCCAAAGGTGAGAGGGCAACCACTTCTGTTAAGTAGATGCTCATTTTGTATTTCCATGAATTTTGACACATATGTGCTACCTTGATAAAGCTTACATTTTTAGATTCTGCATAGATTTAGAGACAAATACATGTATAAATTACTTAATATTGTGCAATAAAATGTAACACTATGACACGTTTTTATCATTTTTGGCCAACTGCAAACATGATGACATATTGGGGCTCATTCTAACTGCGCCGGTCTGGAAACAAAAGTGCCGGTAAGCTTACTGGTACTGTTGTTTCCAGACCAGCACACTACAACTCAGCCGTCCCACCCACAGAGTTTTCACAGAAGCACCGGCACTGTTATTAACGGTGCTAGTGTTTCTGTGGTCTCCACTCCCATAAAGTCCTACTGGACTCTATGGGAATGGGGACTTACAATTTACCGCCGCCTGACTTTCCGGTCTGCTGGGGTTGTAATCCACTGGTGTTACTGGGAAGTCAGGCACCAGTAAATCATTACGGGTCTGGCGGCAACCTGCCGGTATCACTGGCATGGTTACCACCGGACCCGTAATGAGGTCCATAGTTTTTTTATTAAAGATTGTGATAGAGGTTACTATTATCAACAAACTGTCAAACTCTGGGGGTCAATAGGACCTTGCACTGCGATACACTGATTAATGTTATGATTACACATTTTAGGTTATTATTCTCTTCATATTAAGTGCCTTTATTTATTTTGTGAGCAAAATGAATCAGGTCTCCACCGGAAGGCAGAGAAGATACATCACCTAAATATTCCCTTTCCATGTTACACTATACACAGCAAAATTTGATTGTATTGCATGTCCATGACCTTTCACCTTGGCTAATTCTAGGCAGAAGTCTGGTGCCAGGTGTTCTTATAGTGACTGGAAGTATTATACTATTTCTGTAAGTACACATGCATGAAACCTTTGCCCAATTAGCCTAAGAACCATACTCCCAGTCACTATAAGAACACAATTCACTTGGCTTTGCCCAATAATGCCAGTACATTCAATGATAAGAGCACACTCTTCTTGGCTTTGCCCAATAATGTGAGTACTGTGCAATGATGGCTTTCCCCTACAGGATTAAGGCCAGTACTGCTAGCCATCACAATAAGACCGTTTTTGTATTTGCCCAATAATGCCAGTACTGTACCTGAAAGATCACACTTTGCTTGGTTTTGCCTAATAATTCCAGTACTGTATGAACACACCCATGGTGGAAGCTCAAGAAGCATATGGCCAGTACTGACAGCTATTATAATAACACACAATTTTTCTTTGCCCAATAAGGCCAGCCTTACAAGACCACACCTATAATTGATTTGCCCAATAAGCCTAATGTCAGTTATACCAGCAACTGTAAGAAAATACTTTTCATGACTTTGCCCAACAGTGTCAGTTACTTTTGCCACAGTAAACCATTTGGGCTGGCCTAGCCCACTGCCAAGTCTGCCTGTAATGCCATATTGCCATGTAAAACACATTCCTTTGGTACAAGTCAGGCCCCCTACTGCCATTTGAAATATTTGTCATTTACATCGGCTCACATATAACATTAATATGGGATATATGTCTGTGAAAAACACATTTATATGGTATTTCTATTTGAATATATTAAGTGCTTCGCCAAGGTGCCGTACAAAAAATAAAAATGCGTTGTAAAATAATGAACTAATGAATCCAATAACAATGAGCATGAGAAACAGTATTTAGGAGGATGACAGAGAAGAGAGAAGGTGATCCTTAAGGTGTGAACAATATATGTGAAGGGAGGGAAGAGCGCAGATGTCAGGTGGTAAAGCATTCCTGTATTTGGGGGCTAGAAAGGAGAAAGAACGGAAACACAAGAGATCATCAGGAGGTTTCGGAATGGTAAGGAGATGAAGATGTTGAGAGCGAAGGTGATGGAGAGTAATGGAATACAAGATAAGCAAGATAGGGGAAGCCAGGCCATGATAGCACTTGAAGACAATGCAGAGAACACAAAAGAGAAGACAAGAGCCATGATGGAGAAAAGAGAAACAGAGAAGAGAGGGCATGATAGAACAGCAAGCAGGAAGGGAAAAAAGAAGATTTGAAGATTTCAAAACTGTGCATAGAGGAGCGAGGTGTGAGAAAGGAAGGGCAATGAGCAGGGCAGAGCAGTAGTCAAGATGAAGAAAGGATGGAAGAAGTAATAAAAAAATGTAGCTGCATGAAAGGATAGTTAAGGACATATTTTGCGGACGTTGAAAATAATAAGGAAGGGGAGGTGGGCCCTAGTGTGGAACACTCCTAGCGCTTGGCTCCTGTAATGTAGTGAATTTGATTATTTGGGCCACACTGTCCTTATTTGTAGGCGGTGCCCTCGCCTCCTCTTGTGAAGAGTATAAGGTGTTGTCCGGATCTGTGCACTACTTTTGGTAAGGATAAATATCCACATTTGGGTGGAAACCACTTAGTTTTATTATTTGTAAAACAGACATGTTGTCCATGTGTGGTCAGCCGACACGTGTTTCATCTTCTAGGATCTTTATCAAGGATAGTGGTTCAAGTTAGAGTCCTATGGGTCGACTCACTGAGAAGCATACGTGGAATGACACAGGGGAATCAGCCTATCCGGAATTGATATTAGCCCACTGAGGGCCACCCCAGGAGCTCACCAACTACAACCTACACAGGACTAAACAGGCCAGGACTCATCAAGCCCTAACTTGAACCATTAGCCTTGATAAAGACCATAGAGCCCTAGAGGTCGAAACACGTTTCAGCTGACCACACATGGACAACATGTCAGTTTTACAAATAATGAAACCCAAGTGATTTGCACCCAAATGAGTGTGTGGATATTTATCCTTACCAAAAGTAGTGCACATATGTCTTCATAAAAAGAGTTAGGCCGCCAACCAGGAGGGTGAAGCATAGTAAGAACAGTGATCGTATAGGGTTTAGAAATGAAGAATGGTGATATTCAAAGGAAGGATAGATAGGAGAGCTGGATGATGAAGTGGAAGCAGTCCATGAAAAGTGGAAGAGAATGCTAGTGCCACCACCATGGCCAGTGGGTCGCAGTGAGTGGATACATTTAGTATAGGGGTAGTAAGAAAAGCAGTATTATATTTATTGTGTGGAGTGAGCCAGGTTTCGGTCATGCAAAGAAATTGTAAATTAAGACAGAAACATTATTCAAGAATAGAATGGGATGTATTGCAGATGGAACGGGCGTACCAAAGTTCAACTGTAAGAACAGAAGTAAGAGGTGAAGAATAATGAGGGTAGATGAGGTGAGATGGTGAACTGTAGCCCCTCTCCCCATTACACAGATGGTGAGGGTGAGCCAGTCTTGCACCATCACATCCTAACACACACACGCACACACACACACACTCTCAGTCAGACACACCTATCTATGTAAACAAAGTCAGTCAGTGACTCACAAACTTTCACCCTAATTTAAAGAAACTCTACCACAAAAAAATATACATTCACTGAAACATGCACACACAAATACGTAAACATTGTTTTAAACTCTTAGGTATGGGCAGCAGCAGTGACATAATCTCCTTCCAAACAACTTCCTCCAGGTATGGTAAGAGGTCAGGGGTTAGGAGCCTTCCTTAACCCCTCTTTTTCCCTGCTCTGGAATCCGTAAATGCACCCTGCCCCTGGCCTGAGACGGGCAGGCAGAGGGACAGGTGAGGAGGCCTTTCTATGCCTTACTAAGCTGGATTTTTTAACATTCATTGAGGAATCTGAAGAACATAACATCATAGCAGCCTCACTAATGACTTTCATAGGCTGTGCATGAGGCAGGGCTTACGTGTGTGCTGTTTCTGGCCAAGGCCGTGCAAAACAGGTGAGATGTGCAGGGCATTAGAGACACAAGTCATGGCATTTGTAAAGATTTTAAATGTTACTATATTCTTTGCATTTACAAAGACTATAATTGCATTGTGGACCGAGTGAAAGGTACTCACTCCATAATGCAAATAAAATCAATTTTTTTCAGCCAGGTTAGATTTTGGGACTAAGAGGGTCGTGTAAATTATGGGGGGGGGGTAGCACCATGGCTCCCCCGTAGGAGAACCACCCTGGTGCCTCATGGCCCAGTCAATTACTGCCAACTTATTTGCCCCACCACTCTCTTCGTGGGAGCAACTGGGACCACATGACCTTTGTGCACAGTCATACCTGTCTGGTTATACCCAACTCTTCTTCATCAATTTTAATTATTTCCAAACAAGTCATCTGAAACAAGTCATTCTCCCTCCAAGTGTATATTCATCAGGCCTGGTCCCTTCCTCTACTCACCAAGTTCGAATAGCACCTGCAATAGGTGTTCCTGTGCAACCCCATCCCTGATCATACCAGCCCCCCTTGCTATAAGGATACTTAGCTGTTGCCCATAAGTTCTTTATATCAGCCTGGTTTACTGACCATATCAAAATTGAGTGCCTTCATATTATATCTCCACTCCACCCGCTGGTCCAATTTTAAATCAAACAAAATTAAATTAGCCAGTGCCTGCACTTTTAGCTTTATATCAGCTGTCTCACGTGCCCCAGATACCTAGTGGACCACCACCTGCCTTGAAAGACCAAAGAAATATCGAGGCTTAGTACCACAAAATGAAATACGCCAATCATGGGTCAAAAGATACAAGTATCTTTATTTCTGTACAGATTCAAAGGCAAAATCAGATAGCTATCTGGGCTCCCAACACCTCGCAGTTTGTACCCGCAGACACCGTGAGGGGAATGAGTGCTGGACATCCCAAAGCGTGCTCTATTTATACACCATCCTGGTCATTGTTCAGCCCTTCTCCAAACTAATAAGTTACATACAAGGGTTCATGCCCAGTTCACATGACAAATTTGACAATATTGTTTAACACATTTGACATATTTACTTGTCCATGAAGATTCAATGGAGATGTTTGTTCTCCAGGCCTGGAGTAAGTCAATTTTCAAGAATGACCCAAAGAGTTTCTGCCAAAGCACACGGTTTTAGTTGTTTTGCATTCTGTTCCTGTATTTTGAATGAGGATGAGGCTGTGGGTGCAGATACCACTTGGATTGCATTTCATTCTAGTCACAAGATTTCATTGCACAGAACAAACATTCTGCTCTTAGCAGTCTTAATGTTGACATTGCTTAAAGTTCACTCTGCTCAGCTGCAGCCGAAAACATAGTTTACCATTTTAGAACAGAAAGCAGGAGTTAGAATCAAAATGGTGGATGGTTCTCAGATGGCAGCGAAGTTGACTTCTATTCAAGGCATTTTAAACACGGTTTTCTGTACAATGCGAATGTGCTTAGGCCAATGTTCATAACCAGACGGTTGTATGCAAATATGGTTTAACAGTCTAGTGTTTTGGACTTTCCACTCATCATTTCCAGTCTGGAGCCCTCAGATGCCGCCCCTGTGCCGAACAAGGGTGTCCCAAATTTTGCAGGATTCCTCCATGCTGCCACAATACATGTTCACAACAATGCCAGCACTTTTTTCCCATTCACACAAGGTCTGTCGCTGTGCAGGGAATACCACCTCCCACCACTGTCTGCATTATCTTCCAGATACTGTCCAATTCTGACACTGGAAAAATTCACTTTTCGCCTTCAGCAGCCCAGCACCAAAACAGAGCCTTTACTCATCCGGTTATTTTCGCTCTTTCTTATCAAACATACTCTGCTGTTGCACACTTTCAGGCCCTTGACCCACAGATCATGTAATCCCTTGCGTCACATATTTTTCTACAAAAGGAAGGAACAATCAACATATTCACCTCAGATAGCAATTTCAAGACACAGTCCTTAAACAGATATAGGCTGTATTCTGTGTTTCAAATCATCATCAGAAAACATTTTCTTCACAAAATATCATTTTTAATATATTAATCTCTTGTTAAGCACAAGTAATACAAAAATTCTTTAAAAAACATATACACATCACATAATCATATACATGATAAAATCACTACCACCTCACAGTATCGAAACTAGTATGCTGAAATATTCAACCAGCACACCACGCTCATGGCAACTCAATGAATCTCATTTTCAATTGTGTGACAAAGCCCAACTTATATAAGTTTCTGTCCTCTGTGTTCAACGTAACCGGACATTCATCAGGGGCAGAAGTAGTACTGTGCTTTAGGTAGAGTCTTCCCATTAATACACCAATAGCTATCTCTGAGGATAAAAACATAACACAAACGTATCACTGATACGGGCATAATAGGTTCAATTTATACACCATAGCCAATCCCCCATCACCAAAAGGGTGTCCAGTATACAGTAAATCATATATCTGGACCATGGTCACAAGAATTTCATGTCTTGTACCTCATAAGTCAAACACATTCTGACTCTTCAGTACTAGAGTAGGCAGAAAACACTAAAGAGTACTATGAATAGTCTATTCACAAACCATAATTAGGTCTTTCCAATTTATACTGACAGGGCCAATACCCCAATCATAGGTAGTTGTAACCTATCAAATAACGTGGGAGTCATATTAAGGTTAAAGATTTCATAAAAAAGGTACTAGGCAAAATGCTCATACAACCCTATGAGTCTGCCTCACCCTGGAAGTTATTACCTACCATGGGCTATTTCAAAAGTCCTCCAATCTGCAATCAATTCAACGTCCTGCAAAATAGGACCTCTTCTCTCTATCAGGCCGAAATCCCACAGGTTCTAAAATAAATAAGAACCAAGTAAGACCCACATAACGGAAATAATGTCAGTGAAACACACCATACCCCAATCCTCAAATTCTCAGAGCAATATGTCATAGAACTCACTTATTACGGGAAAGTTGCACGTCCAATCATCCAGTTAATGTAGACAGCTGTAATCCAAAATACGGCAACCAACGGACAAATCCTCTACAATGCCGGCGATCAGCCGTTCCAACTAGACCACTGCGGGAAACATCCGACTTCGAAATCCCACTCGTTCTAAAATAAAATAGGAACCGAGTAAGACCAACATAATGGAAACAATGTCAGCGAAACACTCTCTGACCCGATCCTCAATTTCACAGAACAATATGTCCTAACACTCACTTATTACAGGAACGGTGCACACCCAGTCTTCCAGTTAATGCAGACAGTTTAGAGTCCAAATACAGCAACAAGCCGACAAATCCTCTACAATGCCGGCGAACCGCCATTAAAGTTAGATCATTGCGGGAAACATCCGCAACGTCATGACGATGACGTGCTGAATGACGCGCGATGACATCGCACGTCATGACGTCCGCCCAAGTCAGGCAAAGTCAGGCAACCGTCAGGGCAAGGAGGCTCACAAAATACAACGCGTTCATGAAGGGCCAAAACAGAGTTTCCTCATACCAACGCAGCGAATTCATAAAGCTAAAGGACAGAGTGCCTCACAGTATTAAAATGGAACCCTGATAGGTCAATAGAACACTCTCAGACCGTCAGCATACAGTACACAGTTCTGTCCCTGATGTAAAAACCGGGTCACCGGGAACACACAGAGACAATAAAGAGGAACCCTCATGGGGCGGATGTAAGTCTGAATGAAGCAACAACCAATACACCCAGCCATCGCCTTATGTCAATTAACATTTTTTCTTCACTCCTGAGCCTCGAAATAAATCAGGTAACCACCAGAAAGTGCAACAATCATATGTCCTTGAGAGACCCAAGGTGATCTTATTTAACATTGTGCCACTCAATATTCTCATTCAAACCTGTAATGTGACTATTGCTGAGAAAAATTAACTTCTGCTCCAAATTAATTAATTTCCTGTTGATTTCATCTTGGGATCTACCCCTGATCTTTTTTAGTATACACCATTTAAAATCAGAAAATGAATGTCCTTTCTCATCGAAATGTTTTACTAACGGAGCTTTATCAATATGGTTCTTTAGGCAGCTCCTATGTTCGATCATACGAGTCTTGCACTTACACCATCTCAGAACCCCTAAAAGTCCCAAAACATAAATCTACGAACATGGCTTAATCAGGTGGCACTCCCAGTGCAATCAAACACTACACTGTCCATATTAGGCTGGAAGAATCCTTCCACACACCCTCTGTCTGGCCCAAACTTGCATCAGCCTCTTTTCTAGTATGCCTGCCGAAGTTCAATAGTCAAAATAGCACACACCGGTGAACACCATCCCACACAGTTTTGTTGATATCACCACTGTGGACTAACCCCTTGCAGTAAGTGACGAAATATATTTGACTGAGTTGTCCCTCCTCCTTTCCCACACCTCTCACTCACAATCCTCCTTAGCTTGTGTCCCTCTTTCCTGAAATTCAACCCACAACATTCTGCATGACATCGGTGTCAATTTTGCTAGTTAACCTTCCATCTGGGCTCTCACCATCACACCTGTAGCTCCCACATCTCCCCTGGCCCCAGACAATATTGACCATCAATCTGCAGCTGCAGCCCACCCACTGAGTCTCATCCACTGTGACTGTGACAATGCACCACCAATGCAGTTTTCCACTGCTGGGACATGGCCTGCTCTGAACACAATATTCCATCACAAACACAACACCACCAACCTCTGTAATAATCTCAAAAAGCCACGAGTCCTTGATAGATTGCCTGTTCCCAAATACAACAAGGCTCTCACTGTCTACCACAAATATCCTTCTACTGTCCCTTCTTTCATTATCTCATAGATGAAGGGTCACCAGTACAAAGAACTCTTGAAAGGCGATGCTGAGTTTCCTCCCTTGTAACTAAGTCAGCCATCCTTTAGCACACTACCTCCCATCCCAGTAAATGCCTTGTCCCGTGGAGCCCGCTGCATCCCAAAAAATCTCCACTGAACTGGTTCCACCAGGAGCCACATCAGCATCCCATTGTATTGAGTCCAAAACTCAAGTCAAACTTTCAGGTTATGACTGATACTTGCCCTCACTCTTATTCTATTGTTCTGTTGCTTGCCCTCTGGAAATGCCCAGGCTGACTGCCTACAGAAATCCCTGGCAGCAGCCACACTTTGCATGCAAAGTTAGGGTGCCCCGACAGCTGTTGTACCTTTTGTATCTCACAATTGTTGCTCTAGCCACCTCATCCAACAAGTCGGGTTATCCTTGCTACCTTGTCTGCCAGAAGCAGTGACTCCATCGTGACAGAATCCAGGTCAGTCCCCAGAATTTCAATACCACAGCTGGACCTTCCATCTTCTGTGGAGCCAGTAGCACTTCCAAGCCCTCTGCCATCGTCTGAAAGGCACCCAGCTGGCTGGTGGCTGAATTTGCCTTGCTCCACACATTTACCCACCATGTAAAATAATGATCAAAATAGAGGAGTATTTGGCCAGAGACTGCCCATTTTATAACCGTCTATTTAAAACCTGTGCCAAAGGCTTCAAACTGTCCACACGCCACACAATGCACCATGGGCAACACTGATGAGCTGGTGCCAAGGAAAGAGGCTCTTCACTGTGAGGTACAGGCCCTTTAGTCAAGCCACGTGAGCTGGTGCACATGCATCATCATGCTTCCCTGTGTCACCCCCAATGGCCCCAATTGCAGACGAAGTGGCCGCTCCACTCGAGGAGCCCCTCCATTCGAGGAGCCCCTTCGGGTCCTGCCTTGATGCTGCCAGCCAGGGTCGGACTGGGCCATAAAATTGTCTCGGGCACCAATGAAAAAGTGGCCCACAGTTGCAAATGACTATTCATTCCTTTTGTGGCACTGTTTGAATAGCACCCAAGGGTGAGATTTTTGATAAAATGTGATACAAATTGTGCATTAAAAAAAGGATGTATTCAGCAACACTGGTCGAAACTATTAGCCGCATAGTGAAGTAACTCATCAAACTGTCTCACACTGGCCAAAGAATTGGCCCACTTTGACCCATAAAATGGGCCCACTATGGCATTTTGCATTTTTGGTTCAGCCATGGCCCTATTGCCCTATAGGCCAGCCCAAGCCTGCTGCCAGCACAATTTTGGTTCTACAAAAAAGGCGGCAGCTGGTACATACTGCTGATGGTAATCCTGAATATTGGGACGTCATGGGCTTCCCACACATGTGTAAAGGGGCATTATCCCCTCGTTTACATGGGTGTTTCCCAGGCAAATGACGGCATTCTATTAGATGACAAATAGGCGTAGCCTTCGGCTCAAGCACAAAGGAACTTGATGTGACTCACAAATGGCTGTTGAATGGCTGCATTTATTCAGATACATTTTCATACCAATGTTTGTACGATTGAAGGCGACCTCTTAGCGTCGTGTCATATTGGAACATTACAGATGGCCAGAAGCACTTCCCCATGCCCCGGTAAACCTGTCAGTCTAACAGGGACAGATATTGTTCAGATAGGAGATCCCAGAAAATATGTGGTAAATGAGGGCATTCCCCAGAGCCCGACAATCTGCCCCATCCCCAGGTGCAACCCTGGGTGTCAGTTTACTGCCCCTGACCGTCAGTCACCAGTAGAGCAGACAACCCCATCACAGACAACTGGTGAAAACATCAAGATTCCAAATCACACGCATGATGACACTATGATGTAATCCAAACTGAGTGGGTCTTCGCCAACCTCGCTGTCCATCTCACCATAAATGGTCCATAAATGCGTCAATTAGGCTTTAATCTGTTGACAGAATTTACAGGTAAAAATGTACAAATTGATTATGACCACAGTTTGAGCATCAACAACACATATCAGAATATGTGCTATACTAACATACAAAAGGCTAACAAATGACACACATTTCATAACATTTAATATACCATCTACTCCAAGAAAAGGGATGGGCGGGTGCAGAGAAGAGGTGCGTTAAGGCACAGCGGCAGCAAAAGAGGCTGTTGCCTGGCTCCATCAGCCATTATATGGATGCGCCTCAGTGCAACGCCTCTTCCTCCTATGACACCATTGCCTGGACTATCAACAGCAGTCCCAAAGCCCAAAAATGTCTGCCAAAAAGGGGAGGCCATGGGCACTCTTGGCGCCCTCTACTGGCTGCCCCCCGTAAGCCATAGTGAGACATCCCTTTGTGAATCTGCATGCTTCCGGTAAAAAATCATGTAGATGCTTAAAGCATCCCCTGGAATACACAGTGGGAAGGCATTTAGTACTTGTCTCTACCCAGGAGGACTCCTAACCAGGCAGCAATAGCACCCTGAGCATCTCAGTGTTTCTCTGCTCTGCACCCGTTGTTGTATACGCCTTAAGTACCGCGACACGGTGACGTAAGGCGCTCTAATAAAAGCACCGCCCCCTCCACGAGGATGCAGTTCCGGGCCAAACGAGATCCATGAGTGTGTGTGTATTCCTTTGCGCTCAGCAGCCAGGCTTTGGCCTGCAGGGTCCTATACGTGTTCTCCCTTGCCAGATCCCCAGCTGGAGAGGACATAACACTGACAACAAAGGAATGGATTCCAACACACCACGTGCGTTGGCCACGCCAACGCTAATAAGCCCTCGACACGGGCACATTTTTGGAAACACGGTGGGGGGCCCATCCCCCACCGAAAAAGAAAAAAAAATGTTTGTTTCAAAATAAATATTTTTTTTCTCCTTTTCTCCCATTTGGCACACTGCATCTAGTTCCTGTCCCAAAACACAATGGGCTTCCCACAAGAACAACACAAACGAGGCAGGCTTGATGCCAATGCATGAGTGGAGCTAACCAACAGACTTCCAGGCTGACCAGGAAACACAGCACCGCCAGCAACCATCCCCCTGAGGTGAGAAAACTTCAGCGCACGCTCTCTACATCAGCCCATACATCAGCACATCATGGCGACAGGCCTATCCACACCCACTCCTAGCAGGCCATTGAGGATTGCAGCAAATCTATCGGCCGCAACACCGTCCCCGCGACCGCAAGGGAGAAACACAATGGCATTCGGACCTTTTGACCCATACACAGACCCCTCATCTGTGGGCCCCCGGTGGCTGTTGTGGGTCCAGAAATTAGAAATGGCTATGGACTGCAAGGACGTCACAATGCCCAGGAAAATGAGGTCACACCTCCTACTCAATGTGTGTGATGAAGTCCTACGTATCTTTAACTCTCTCGTCCTCTGAGATGGCTTAGACATCTACCAGCTAGCAAAGAACGCCCTCACAGCCCACTTTATGCCACAACTAAACTAGGACTACGAAACCTTCATTTTCTGCACCACCATCCAGCTAGAAGAGGAAACGCTCAACGCATATCACACGAGACTCAGGAAACTCGCGCTATCATGTGAGTTCGACAACGTCGAAAAAGAAATCAGACGCCAGATCATCAACGGCATGCACTCGGAAAAACTATGCAGGATGGTGTTGGGTGAAAAGGGCATCTCACTAGCCAGAATCCTTGAATACGGATGTCAGAGGGAACTATCACATGCGAGGGCAGCACACATGAGCACCACCCAGCAGAAGCTCCAGCTAACACCGACGACAGCGATGAAAGTGCAAATTGCCAGCTGCCAACAGTCAAGAGAAGACTCCAACGATGCAAACATCTCATCTCGGTGGCAATCAAGAACTCCAGGGCCGCAGAATGTGTGTGGTGTGGAGGCATACATCATGGAAGGCGAAACTGCTCAGCACAAGGAACCACGTGCGGAGAAGAGGCTGGAAGGATCACTACACGAGAGTCTGCAGATCGTCAGGGCCCACGCAATGCCCCCAGCTGCAACAAGAAAAAGTGGCCCAGAAAAAAAAAGAAACAGACCAATGCCTGCTGTGTTGAGACAGCCAACTAATCCACCAACGAAGAAGGTGATGGGGACGGCGTCACAACAAAAGAGACAGAAAGTGAACAACTGAGAAGAAGGAGGAAAGAGTACCTAGTCTCAGCACTTGACCACAGAGGCACAAAGTCGACAAAAAGGCAAAGAAGACGGAAATGCCTAGTGGTCATACAAGGCCAAGAGACTCAAATGACAATCGATACTGGGGCATCATTGAATGTCATGCCGGCAACCATGTTCTGAAAGCTACGCACGCCCCCCAGTCCTAAAGAAGACAGACACGCTTCTATTCACCTACGGATGCGAAACTCCATTGCCAGTGGTAAGGCGCTTTCAGACAACTCTCAGCAGGTGCGACCGCACACTACAATCCAAGGTATATGTCATCGACGCGGCCATCGAGTGCCTGCTGAGTGGGGATGCAGCAGAAGACCTAGAGTTAACACGCTTCGTCTGTACCATTACAGACCCAACAGACATTACCAGCCTCCTGCACAAGCACCCAGGCCTCCTCAAAGGTATCGGATGCCTGAAAGGAAAACTCATCAAACTCCATATTGACGAATCAGTACAGCCCCGAGCGGTGCATCACAGAAGGACACCCTTTCACATGTGAGACGAAGTCGAAAAGGAGCTGCATGAACTTGAGGAAGCCGGTATCATAGGGCGGTAACTGGGCCGACACTGTGGGTATCACCTATGGTGGTGACTAAGCAGCCGCAACAACCGGGGAAAGTGAGAATCTGACTTGACATACGCCTCTCCAATGCAGCTATCAAGGGGGAACAGCACATCACCCCCACGCTTGACGAAATTATCACAGACCTTACTGGATCAAAGGTGTTCTCCAAGATCGACCTCAATGCTGGGTACCATCAGATAAAACTGCATCGGGACTTGAGATACATTACGACTTTCTCCACACACCTGGGCTTGCGCCGATACAAAAGACTGAGCTTCGGCATATCCTCAGCAGCTGAAGTTTTCCAGCAAGCCATCCAGGAAGTGATACAGGGCATCCCGGGGGTACTCAGTGTCAATGATGACATCCTCATCCATGCCAGCGACAGGCAAGAACACATGCGTCACCTTCAGATGGTACTTAGCAGGCTGGAGACCGCAGGGCTAACCATTCACCGGGAGAAGTGCGAGTTCATGAAGGAAGAAATCACTTTTTTTCGGATATGTGCTTAACGGCTCAGGAGTCTCAGTCGACCCAC
Source organism: Ambystoma mexicanum (assembly GCF_040938575.1). Classification (NCBI taxonomy): domain Eukaryota; kingdom Metazoa; phylum Chordata; class Amphibia; order Caudata; family Ambystomatidae; genus Ambystoma; species Ambystoma mexicanum. Next base: position 965,993,009 of record NC_090935.1, on the reverse strand, counting down.
AAAAATCTGCGGACATCAAAGCAGCCTCACCCCCAACAACACCTACAGAAGTACGCAGCTTCTTGGGGATGGTGACATACTGTGGGAGATTCATCCCCAACCTGGCAACGATGTCCGAGCCACTCATGGAACTCACAAAATCAAACACAAAATGATTCTGGAGCCCCAACTGCCAGGAGGCTTTCGAGCAGATCAAGACGTCCCTATCAGCCGACACCACAATGGCATTCTACGACCTCACACTGTCAACGGAACTGTATGTTGACGCAAGCCCCGTCGACCTCGGGGCGATCCTGGTCCAAGTTGCCCAGACAGGAGAAACCAAGCCGATTGCCTGCGCGTCCCGTGCTCTAACTCCCACTGAACAACGGTACTCCCACATTGAGAAAGAGGCCATTGCGGTACTGTGGGGCTGCCGCCACTTTGACTTATATCTATATGGGTGAAAATTCAAAGCATACACGGACCACAAGCCGCTCATCCCCATATTCACAGGATCCTCCTCACACCCCCCCGTTGAGGATAGGGAAGTGGTTGCTACACCTGCAAAAATACGAATTTGAACTGACATACCAACCTGGCACTAGCAACCCCGCAGACTTCCTGTCCAGGTACCCGAGAGTGGCCACGCCTAGAGAAGTGAATGTGGCAGAAGAAACCGAGGAACACATTTGCCAGGTCGTTCACACAATGAAACCCAGAGTAATCAGCATTGAGGACATCATACAAGCAACACAAGCTGACCCCTGCTGTGACCTCGTCAAAGACTCCATCATCTCCTGCGAATGTAAATCCTTTCTGTGAAACGTGCACAGTCGCACACCCGAAGCCGAAGACTTCCTCACGGACATATTACCGGTATGGCAATAGCTGTCCGTCAGCAAGGAAGGACTCATACTAAGAGGAGCTCGAATCATCATACCTGCAGGGCTGCAAGACAGGGTCATTACGCTGGCTCATGAAGGTCACCAAGGCATGGTCAGGACCAAAGCCAGGATCAGCACCGAGTATGGTTCCAGCATATCGACACCAAGGTGGAACAACTAATAACAGCATGCCTTCCGTGTCAGATCACAAGCACACCACCGAACCCCAAACCCATACAAGCAGCAGAACGGGGATCCTCAAGATGGGACACGATCAGCGTTGACTTCTGCACGGTGCAGGAGGGCACATATCTGTTAGTAGCCATTGACGACTACTCAAGATATCCCAAGGTGGAAATCGTGTCATCTACCTCCGCTGACATGGTGAAGCCGGCTCTGGAGAAGATTTTTGGCACCCATGGCCTACCGAACCGCATCCAGAGCGACAACGGGCCACCCTTCCAAGGGACAGAAATCAAAAAATACCTGGATGATCTGAACATCCAATACCACCACATCATGCTAAGATGGCCGAAGCCAATGGAGTTGTGGAGAGGTTCATGTGTACCCTTAACAAGGTGCTACGCCTGTCCCGGGCACACTCTAGCCCCTGGAGGGTGGACCTGTACTGATTCCAAAGGAACTACAGAGTGACACCCCATAGCACCATGGGGTTACCACCGGCAGATGTCATGTATGGGACAGTGATAAACTCATCCATTCCACACCACCCAAGCAGGAGCACAGACACCTATGACAGCGAGCACACTCATCAAAGAAGGATCACAGCGAATGAGCGCATGAGCACCAAGAGACATGCAAAGGAATCCAGACACCAAGTAGGCGATCAAGAGGAACCCCTCAAAAATGAAAGTGGACACCCAGTACGACGTGGCCCCCTGGACCATAACTCAAAGGCGAGGAACCATGATAACGACCACACGAGGGCAGCGACAGATCACCAGGAACGCATCATGGTTCAAGGGAGTCCCACGACAAATGTGGAGTCACGGGGAACAGCAGCACTCAGAGGAAGCTGGGTCACCGCCGGAGGACGTGCATCAACAACCTGAGGAGGAGGAGTCGACCGTGAGGCACAGGACAGACGAACTAATGGATGAACTGAGGGAGGCATCTCCAGAGAAGGCAGGTGAGGCGCAACAGGACATGAGTTCGGGGACATCCCCTAGATGTGGGCGCTATGCCCTAAGAACTGCACCGAGAGCCCTAGAAAACTTAAAAGACTTGTGCTGGACTAGAATGCACAGTAGAGTTAAGTTAAATCAGTTCATATGACCATAGTTAGCATGTTGTGTTATAATTTGTTGGAAAAAAGGAGGAATGTTGTATACGCCTTACGTCCCGCGATGCAGAGACATAAGGCGCTCTAATAAAAGCCCCGCCCCCTCCACGAGGAGGCAGTTCCAGGCCAAACAAGATCCATGAGTGTGTGTGTATTCCTTTGCACTCTGCAGCAGGGCCTCGGCCTGTGGGGCAGACAAGTGCTCTCCCTCGCCGGCTCCGCAGTTGGAGAGGACGTAACACTCATGACCACATTTTCCACTTTTGCTTTTTTGCCCAGCCAACACCAACATCACCGGTTTTCACCAGACCTCAGAGCTTTGAAGCAGGTGTGTCACCTAGCGGAGTGCAAATGGCGCATCTGCTATGATCAGGCAGCCAAATAAAAATATAAACAGATCCAACTTCAGTATAAATTGACTGTGAAGGCAGCCAAGTCTCAGCACTATGCAGAACTCATAATTGCCACTCCCTGTGTTTCTTGTGTGTTGTTTAGAGTTACAAAGGAATTCAGTACCCCCTCTACTGTCCAGCTTGTCCTCTCCCATTCTCAAGACACTTGAATGCATTTAGCTTATTTCTTTGCAGCCAAGATTGATAAGATCAGGAAATCGATCATGATGACAAGGTTGGGGACAGTGGGTCCTGTTTTATGGGACCATCCTACTGGGGTTGACCCTGTGGTTTTCTCTAGTTTTGTGCTGGTTTCAGATGTATTTGTTCTGGCTTCAATCTGCAGGCTTAAATCAGCATCACCTTCTGACACAATTCCCCTGCATCTTCTCCAATGCCTTCCATTTGATACCATTGGATTCTTTGTTGCCACTCTCACTATTCCTTTACAAGCTGGTTGATTCTGGTTTCCTTGAAACATGCAATGGTGATGCCACTTCTAAAGAAGCCGCTGTTGGATCACCTGTCCTCGGCCAGTTACCGTCCCGTTTTCTCCTGGGTTTCTTGAGGTGCAACCTCTTCAATATGGGCTTAGGCCACTTATTGGGATGGAATCTGTAATGATATCAATCCTGGGTGACCTGGCTTTGCTTCAGGACCGCTGGCAGGTCAAAGTCCTGATTCTCCTTAACCTCTCTAGGGCTTTCAGCACTATTGATCACAAGATTCTCCTGCAGCGTCTGCAGCAAGTAGGATTGTCAGGACCAGTACTGGCATGGTTCTCTTCTTTCCTGTCGAACCGTATGGAGACTGTTTCACTGCCTCGTTTCTATACAAACCCTACCCTAATTTTGTGCAGTGTTTCTCAGGGTTCATCTCTATCACCTCTACTTTTTAATCTGTATCTGCGCCCGTTGGCTAACCTTATTACCTCATCTGGCGTATGTTTTCATACATACGCCAACAACATGCAATACATTTTTAGGCTGAATTCTATTGTATCTGAACCCCCTTCTAATTTAAAATCATGTTTGTTGGAGATTGGTTGTTGGATGTCTCAAAATTGGCTGAGGCTAAACGGCGAGAAAACAGAGGTCCTGGTAGTCGGTCCACTGAACGCCCATTCTTTCTGGCACTCTGATTTCTGGCACAAATCTTTGGGACCCTGTCCAGCCCCCAGCACCTCCATTAAGAGCTTAGGGGTTAAGTTCCTCCTCTCTGGTTCAAGAGAGGGGCAGATTGCATCAGTCAGTAATGCAGGTTTCTTTAAACAGAGACTCTTAAGGAAATTGCTCCCTTTGTTTCTCTGAAGTTTTACTCAACTGTAGACACAGACTCTAGAATGGGCTTGCTGGACTACTGCAACAGCATCTATTTGGGCCAAGCTGATTTCCTGATACAACGACTGCAGATACTGCAAAATATTACAGCACCATTGGTGCTGAATGCCCTGAGACGGTCTTTCTGCCTTGTTTTTACTGCCTAATCTTCATTGGCTCAGAGTGAGAAGCCATAGAAAGTTGAAGGCACTTTGCATTACACATCTAGCACAGTCAAATGGAACCCCGGGGCTAAAGGAAAGATTATGTGCCATGAAAACCCAAGCTCTGTAAGAAATGTTAAGCCTGTTCAGATAAGTGAGCCAAGAAGTGTAAGTAAGATTGAATGTTATTGGCAGTGGCTACCGATGGAATTTAAAACTCATTTTGACCAGCGTCCCTGATGAATTGAATTTGATGATCTCTTGGAACACCCGTCGTAATTCGCATTATGAAAGTGGTGATGGGCTTCTGGCGAATTTACATAACTTCTGCATTTTAGTATTACAAAAAAACTTGGCTCCATGAGCCGTGTGACATTGATGGCTGGTGTTGTCTTCAAAGTTTAGCAATGAAAGGAAAGAGAGGACGGCCAAAAGGTGGCTTATTAACAGCCACGAAACATCCATGGATTGGAGAGAAATCCAGTTGGTCAACTGACATGGTGTTAGTGGTAAAGGTCCGCACCACCCTTCCACAATTTCCGCACATACTGGTGATTAATATATATAACCCGCCTAATGTAATACATAACAAAGCCAACCATAGCAGAATGGAAAAATATTAAAGGAATGTGATCCTGAGTTACCGGTTATTATAGCCAGGGACTTTAATGCCAGGATTACTCTACCTGAAGAGAATGAATCACAAGACATAGGACCTGGGCCTGTTGAATATGAACCCTCGAATAGATATGTTAGATCATGGGGTAATTTGATATTAAATCCTCATCTAATCATGCTAAATGGGAAAAACAAGGGGGACGCCAAGCGAAGTGCGACCCGGGTAGGGGAAGGCAGGCTATCCACTATAGGTTACATTTTAGTGAATGGAAAAGCCAATGAACTGGTGCTGGATGTGGCGATTGGCTGTCGAGAAGAAAGTGACCATCTACCACTATATGTGATGCTGGACTATCCCAAGATAGAGATTACATATCTCTGGAGCGGCAATATTGACGTTAATAATGCCGCAAATCGGATAATTTGGAACCCTACTAAATTAGAAAAAGCAAATGCTATTGCAGTAATAGAATTGAAAGCATTTGCTGACCAATTAGAGACTAAATCAAAAGAAGTCGCAAAAGTCACCATTGGTAAATTTGCGAATTTGGTGAATAAAATCAAAGCAGTCTCTATCTGTAAGCTGAAGTATTGCAGTAATAGTGAAAGATGGAATGCGTCTCATGGGAATCACAACACTTATGATTGGGAAATAAATAAAGCCAAAAGATCACTTAGACACCTCATAAAATCGATAGTAAAGTTAGAAAAGGATGACGCCACAACACAGATAAGATGGGCAAAGAAACAACACGGGAAATGGCTGCCTAGACATAAAAAAGAGATAAAACGAGGGAAGAATGGCAGAATATTGCCGAGCATGCCCTGAGCAACAATCATCTGGGTATGTGGAAGGCAATAAATGAGGCTAAAATAAGAAGTCTCCCCATTAATAGTGTAGAAAAAAGTGATTGGATAATCCACATAAAAAACACTATTGGTGCGAATATAGCTGAAGGGGAAAGTTACAGCATAACACAGTCTATTTGGCATGGGAATTTTACTGAGGCCTCCTTAAAAAGAACGATTGACCAATTACATTTATCTAGGGCAACTGGCCCCGATGGGACCTGTAACGCCCTATTACATCGAGCACCTGAGGAATGGGCAAGAGCATTGGTTATCCTGTTCCAATGGATAGGCAAAAATGGGATAATTCCCGAATCCTGGCGAAATAGTATCATTCTCCCCGTACATAAAAAGGGAGAGTGGAAAGATCACAAAAACTATAGAATGCTAGCTATGTTGGATATCCCAGCAAACATTTTTGCAAAGGTTCTGCTGGAAGAATTGAATGAGTGGATAACCGAAAAAAAGATCCTCCCGATCAACCAAGCAGGCTTTCGTGCTAAATCCTCCATGATACACAATATCCTAAACCTAGTGTCTGCAGTGGAATACTCATGGAAGGTCCGTAAACCTCTGATATACGTGATATTTATTTATTTCACAGCAGCATTTGACACTGTTGTGAGAGAGGAACTGTGGTTAAAACTAACTAAATGGGGGATACCATCTGGGCTACTTTACATGATCCAGCTGTTGTACTCGGACACAACAGTGAAAATTCGACTAGATCAGGGGTGCACAACTGATTTTGACAGAGGGCCGAAAGTACCTTACATGAGGGCTATAGTGGGCCGAAAAGTAAATGTGGGCGGGGCGGTAGGCGGGGCGTGGCAGGAGGCTTTTTAAACCCCCAATTTGTACTAAACACATGGAAAAAGAATGTTTTTGAGGGTTAAGGATTTTTATTTGCATTTCAAACTTACATTTTGTACTACACATTTTCCATTGTTATAATTTATTTCTATTTAGTTATTGTATCTTGCCTGTTTAATTAACTTATATATATTTTATTGACCCTAGATTGGACATGCCGTTATTTTGAACTGCTACAGTTTGCTGTTTGGGTTGCCCAAGAGGAGTATGGCCTTCGTTGAGTCAGGTTTCCTCAAAAAGTCAACGATTAACTTCTCCTAACTGTGCCTGTTTTAGCTTTATTATTGGGTTCACTCTTGGAGTGCAACACTATGCCCCATGGCCCCTCACCCCCAACCAAACACTATGCCCCATGGCACCCTCACCCCCAACCAAACACTATGCCCCAGGGCCACCTTACCCCCAACCAAACACTGTGCCCCATGGCCCCCTCACCCCTAACCAAACACTATGCCCCATGTCCCTCACCCCCAACCAAACACTATGCCCCATGGCCCCCTCACACCCAACCAAACACTATGCCCCATGCCCCCTCACCCCCAACCAAACACTATGCCCCATGTCCCTCATCCCCAACCAAACACTATGCCCCATGGCCCCCTCACCCCCAACCAAACACTATGCCCCATGGTCCCCTCACCCGCAACCAAACACTATGCCCCATGGCCCCCTCACCCCCAACCAAACACTATGCCCCATGGTCCCCTCATCCCCAACCAAACACTATGCCCCATGGCCCCCTCACCCCCAACCAAACACTATGCCCCATGGCCCCCACACCCCCAACCAAACACTATTCCCCATGGTCCCCTCACCCCCAACCAAACACTATGCCCCATGGCCCCCTCACACCCAACCAAACACTATGCCCCATGCCCCCCTCACCCCAACCAAACACTATGCCCCATGGTCCCCTCACACCCAACCAAACACTATGCCCCATGCCCCCCTCACCCCCAACCAAACACTATGCCCCATGGCCCCCTCACCCCCAACCAAACACTATGCCCCATGGTCCCCTCACCCCCAACCAAACACTATGCCCCATGGCCCCCTCACCCCCAACCAAATACTATGCCCCATGGCCCCCTCACCCCCAACCAAACACTATGCCCCTTGTCCCTCACCCCCAACCAAACACTATGCCCCATCGCCCCCTCACCCTCAACCAAACACTATGCCCCATGGTCCCCTCACCCCCAACCAAACACTATGCCCCATGGCCCCCTCACCCCCAACCAAACACTATGCCCCATGGCCCCCTCACCCGCAACCAAACACTATGCCCCATGGCTCCATCACCCCCAACCAAACACTATGCCCCTTGGCCCCCTCACCCCCAACCAAACACTATGCCCCATGTCCCTCACCCCCAACCAAACACTATGCCCCAGGGCCCACTTACCCCCAACCAAACACTATGCCCCAGGGCCCCCACCCCCCAAATCAGCACACACAAACCAGCACCCATACAGACCCGAACCCCCACCCCCCAACTCAGCACACACACAAACATGCACCCATAAAGACCCGAACCCCCCAACTCCAAACCCCCCACCCCCCAACTCAGAACACACACTCTCAAGCATGCACCCATACAGACCCAAACCCCCCAACTCAGCACACACAAATATGCACCCATACAGACCCGAAACCCCCAACTCCAACCCCCCCCCAAATCAGCACACACACACACAAGCACCCATACAGACCCGAACCCCCACCCCCCAACTCTGCACACACAAACATGCACCCATACAGACCCGAACCCCCCACCCCCCAACTCAGCACACACACAAACCAGCACCCATACAGACCCAAACCCCCACCCCCCCAACTCAGCACACACACAAACATGCACCCATACAGACCCGAATCCCCTACCCCCAACTCAGCACATACACAAACATGCACCCATACAGACCCGAACACCCCACCCCCCCAACTCCAAACCCCCCACCCACCTAACTCAGCACACACACGCTCAAGAATGCACCCATACAGACCCGAACCCCCCAACCCCCAACTCAGCACACACACAAACATGCACCCATACAGGCCAGAACCCCCCACCCCCCAACTCCAAACCCCCCACCCCCCAACTCAGCACACACACAAACCAGCACTCATACAGACCCGAACCCCCCACCCCCCAACTCAGCACACACACAAACCAGCACCCATACAGACCCGAACCCCCCACCCCCCAACTCTGCACACAAAAAACATTCAAATCAAAACATTCATACACATCCGACAACCCCCCCGCATCTCAACATACACACAAAAAACATTCTAATCAAAACATTCATACACATCCGACACACATCCGACACCCCCCCACCCCCGCATCTCAACATACACACAAAAAACATTCAAATCCAAACATTCATACACATCCGACACCCCACCACCGCCGCATCTCAACATACACACAAAAAACATTCAAATCCAAACATTCATACACATACGACACCCCCCTCACCCCCGCATCTCAACATACACACAAAATACATTCAAATCCAAACATTCATACACATCCGACACCCCCCACCCCCGCATCTCAACATACACACAAAATACATTCAAATCCAAACATTCATACACATCCGACACCCCCCCGCACCCTCAATCGCAACAAACACACACAAACATAAAGCAAAACAGACCCGACACACAAACACAAACAGACCGCTTACCGGAGACGTGCTGGAAAGGCAGGTAAGCGGCAACGCTGGAATCGTACTACGGCTGGCGTGGTCCAAGGCTGAAATGCCTTCCGGCATCAAGCCTTATGGACCACGCCAGCCGTAATGCTGCCCCTCCATTGGTGCAGCACACACGCATTACGTGGCTCGTAGGAGCGACGTGGTGCGTGTGTGTCCTGAGCCAATGAGGTCCAGTGTTTTGGACAAAAGAGCATGGCGGGCCGCAACTGGCCCGCGGGCCGTATGTTGTGCACCCATGGACTAGATGGTGAAGGCCGTCTAGCCGAGGCGATTCCCACAGTGCGTGGTGTGAAACAAGGCTGCAATCTAGCAGCCACGTTATTTAATTTGTATTTAGTTGATTGTTTGAATGAGTTAGGAGTGGCTGCTGATGCGGTAAATATTGGTTATTTCCAGGTATCCTGGTTAGGATACACGGATGATCTTGTCCTGTTAGACTATACACCAGTAGGCTTACAAAATAGGCTAAACTGTCTGATCCATTTTGCTTACAACAATGGGTTGGTTTTAAATATTTCTAAAACAAAGGTGATGAGATTCCTAGGCACTACAATGCAATCACGCTCAAATAAGTTTAAGTGTACGATAAAGAATGCTAAAATTGAAGTAGTTGAAAACTATAGATACATAGGTGTCTTAGTGGACTATAAACTATCATGGAAACCTCACTGGAATGAGACTAAACTTAAATGTTTGAAAGCAGCAGGAGCCCTGAGTCTTTTTATTGGAAGACAAGGTGGGTTCTCGGTGAACACCATACTATTACTCTATTCCAGCAAAATAATATCGAGCTTTCTACATGCGGCAGAGATATGGGGGACCAAGTTTGTAAATTAAATAAGTAAGCTAGAAGGAAAAATGCTAAAATGGCTTTCTAGACTTCGTACTGGGGTTACATGTGAATATATTTTATTAGAATGTGATCTTAGATATGCAAGAGATATTTTAGAGTATAAGGCAGCTATGTTATATGTGAAACTGAGCACCCCGAATATCAATACATTGGTGGTGGTTTTGATTAATTGTTTTAAGGAAGGAATGAATTTTAGTAATTTTAAAAGATTGAATGTATTGTATCAATCGTATGTTAAATGGGCCAAAGGCAATGTAGATAGCTGGTTGATGTATTCTCATGCAATAGTCAAAACAACGATTACAACTTGATATCTATAGAGTTGCCAAAGAAAGAGACATGATATATTTGGCTAAAAAGTCAAATAGTGGCCTATTTTTAGAACAGTGGACATTAGAGACAAAGAAACCTAGATATCAATATGCATATCCCCACCAGGCAACAGTTAGATTATACCTCATGTTTACATTTAATAGATGCAAGACAATGGAGATATTAGGAGCGAAAATTGGTATTAAGAAAAACCTGAGACTATGCAGATTGTGCTGGCTTCTAGACATCAAGACTGCTAAACATTTGATATGTTACTGTGAAAGCCTCAACCAGCTAGGAGAAAAATATCTGTTAAGATATAAGAACTCTTGCCTAGAGGAAAGGATTGAAAAAATATGGGAAATATTGATGGAAGGGAACGACATGAATTTGATTTTTCACATGATGAAATTTTATTAGTTGATTTTAACCATTCTAAACGATTTAACCTGTGGAATTTATGTATGAGACTCTCTTTTTAATCTTATGAATGTTGTTAGAAATTGAAAGATGATTGTGTAACAAATGTAAAACCTGATACGGTTATAAACCTATTACTAATAAATAAATAAATAAATTACACATCATGCTTTTTTTCTTACGAGCCCATCTTTCTTTATTCTAAATGAACTCGCTATAGTCCCCAACATTCCCTGCGCTCAGCCTCTGCTCAGTTGCTGCAAGTTCTGCGCTTTTGTAAAACCCGAGCAGGGGGAGTTCTTTCTCGGTTTTAGCCCCTACACTATGGAATACACTGCCTGCACACCTGCAGGAGATATCAGATCATCTGTGCTTCCGTAGAACTTTTTTGTTTTGAGGAGGTTGTGCGATTCGTTATTTTTTTTTTCTGGTGGGCTTTTGGCTGAAATCGCCCAGATGCCTTTTGGCCTTAGTTTGATATGATATATGAGAGGTTATTTGTAACAGGCTTAATACACTGAAGCTTCTAAGCGCGGACCCGGGGATCGAACCTGTGTTGCTCTGTGTCTTCTTGCTTCCAAGGCAAGCACGTTGCCCCTGAGCTATCCTCCCGAGTTTATGCGGAATACATTGATTTACAGTAAATGTATTACGTTTACATTTACATTACATTTACAGCATCCCCCACACGAGGTTGCAGTCACAAACAGGGGACATAAAGTTCCTGTCTTTTCAAATTCAAGGTGGGCAGCCATGCTGGAATGCGCCCAGAGCTGCTGGGGCAGTTTAAGGGCTCCATTGTAAAACATGCTACTCATACCATCATATGCAAAAAGATTGCGGTTTTCCAGGTGGAGGCTGCACCTTAATATCAGTAAGGCAATTGCAGGAGGTGCCCTCATTCACACCGGGGCATGCTCCATGCAGATGAAGGAATCCATATTGCTTGAGCAGATGCTTTGTATTGACAACACACTGGGATTGTCAGTCTGACACCAGGGGGAGCACTTTCCCTCGAGAGGTGGTGGTGCATTTTCAGAGCGCAACCCACGGGTGCCCGGCTGGTGGGGGAGAGAAAAGTTGCAGTTAACTTCTGGGGATGGTGCCACTGCAAGCAGGGGTGTAGGAGACATATATAATCTGGGGAGGGGGACGGGGGACACCTTGAGGACTTTGCTACAGACACAAACCACAGAGTCAAATGTGCCCATTTATTTGTACTAAGTGATGCTCATGCACATTTGTTAAAACAAACTAATATTTTTTGTGGCGTTCGATACGTCTGACAAATTCTTTTGCTAGTGTTTGCATGTCAACTAGATCCATTATATCTTTGTGTATATTGCACACACAAACATGATTGAGTCTTTTCTGAGTCATAGTTGTACTCATCCACATTTTCATCCGTCGCAAAGCACTAAAGCTCCTCTCAGCCTCACAGAAAGATACTGGAACAGTTAGGAGGATCCACAGTAGCTTCTCCATCTTGCAAATAAAGCTCTTTCTGTGGGAGACATCCTTTGAAAGATGTCTACCAATTCTGAGATGGAAGAATACTTATGGACACTTGATAACGTTGTTAATTGTGCAGAGAGGAGGAAATATTTGATTTCTGGGTACTTAACAATATTTTCAGCACTTCTGCTTGTTAGAAGCAGCTGTGCCACGTGAGATGGTGTAATGCCCACTGAGTACTGCAGGACATTATTTTACATATTCTACTCAATTGACATTAGTACACAGGTGTTGGAAAACTATCAAGACTGCTCAATTTGATTTGTATCTGCTCTAGTATGCGGCTAAGGCCTTCACATACCGCTGCACTAATGCCATGCTTAACCAGCAAGTTAACACACCTTCTAGCAAACAGAGTTTCTGAGCAATGCTTTGCTTAGCAACGATTTAGGAGTACATGCCCATGATTTCATTCATTTAACATACAGACTCAGAGCATAACCCTGGGTTAGAATCTCGGTAGCTGCCAATTCAAAATCACCCCAGATGAATTCCATAGGGCTGCTCTGGGGTAATCCCAACAAAGGTCTCCAGCACTTTCCCTCAATTTATTTTTGTGTCAAAAAGGCCTCTTGAGGCCCACACTGCAGATCCACATAGTATTGTATGTGTTATATTAGAATTGTATATGCTATTATGACTGGCCTTAAATTATAGCCACAGTATGTAATATAATAGAGCTGCCCGGCCTGCATGTACTGGATCGATTCTTTAGAGGAATATTGCCGAATGCAATTTTTACATAGCGTTCAGTGCCACCTCGCAGCCACTTCATGTCACTGTACAGGCATTTCTCACAAGAGCTTCAATACTTTACATGCAGAAACACATGCTTTTTGCTTGACATGACTGCTCCTTTCAGCAGAGCTGATAAGCATTTGATTGGACAGAAGAAAGATTTTCGAATGCTCTTTTCATGGCTCTATAGAGAACCTTTCAGACGGTCTGCTATTAATTGTATTAGCATGGAATCGAATGCTGTGTTTTTAATGGAACTGTGCAGCACTTGCCAGTAAGGCACCTAAACTATCAATGGGACAGTATCGAGAACTCTCTCAACACGACTCGTACAGTTTTGATAAGACGGTGTGCCACTCCACATCGAGCAGAACCTTTGATGCTAAACTTTGCAATGGCACCTTCAGAGCACATCTGGGCTGCTGTTTATTCAATGCTGTTGCACTTGCCTTGTGTTTCAGAAGTGAGCTTGTGATTGAAGTGCAAAGACTCTGAACATCCTTTTCAACAGGTGTGATTCATACATGCCACTCCACACAGACCCTCATTACAAAAGGCTGTAGTTTTGTTTTTAGCCTTGCAGGGTTGCATTAAGAATGAGTGATATATGTCTCGCCCACTATGCTAGTTAAAGAATCTGTGCTTATTTAAATTGTTGTGTGATCTGCCATGCTTTTAAGCACTGAACATAAGGAGTAATGATGTATGGTTTTTAAACCTGTACCTCCTACAGAGGCCCCATTCCTGTAACACACACAGTGTAGCACTGAGCTGCACTACTTAAGGAAACGACACACATGAAGCTCCAATTACAGTGCACTACCATCAAGGCTAAACATTACAAGTTCCAAGCTATTAGCCAGGCATTAATAGTCACTCACCCCCTCAATTCTTCACATACGCAGAGTACTCCATTCCTTACTTACCAAGAGTCCATTATCACTAGTCAATGGCTACTGAAAATGTTGAGGCCTGCTAACATATTTGTTGACTTACGTCATATGTGTTTAAGAATAAGACCTTATCCAATGGTGTGATTTGTTTCTCATTTCAGCCAGAACAAAGAAATGTGATAGTTTCCTGGTACCAACAAGAGCGGTGGTCTGTGAAACATTTCCTCAAGCAGACTTCCTGACATACATGCTGCAGCCGAAAGCGTTCACCTATTAGCTACACTCGCACCATAATTGCTAGCAAATGCTATTTGTTTTGCCAGGTGATGCCAGCACACCCCACTCTGAAAAAACACTGATGCCAGGCAATTACCTTAATTGCCAAGTGCTCACATCCAAAGCCAGGTATTCCACTTATTCGCATCATCTAGCAGGCAAGCCAATTCAATATAAGCAGCCTTAGATATTGCACTCATAAACTGAAGTAAGAAAATCATAATCCAGTTAGTGCCATCAAATGCCAGCTTCTCAGATCATATAGCAAGTATCATCATCAAATGATCAGCGTGTGCTGGGCATTTCCATTAAAGGGTAAGTATTTGCCCCATATGCCAACCATTGTCAGCAGATACCCAGGTGCTCACACCACACACAGAGTGTGCCAAATGCTAGTTGCTCTTATCACATCCCAGACAGGCAGTGCTTCCCCACCACTCAAAACCAAAACACCACAGAAGAAAAGCTCTTCCTTATGCTTTGGAAGATGCCGCAAACAGGAGCTAGAAGCAACATTTATTTATTTATTGTTTGGTTGTAAGGCGCTTATACAATAAGAATATACTGTTTCAAAGTCCCCACAGGGCAGGGAGGAAGGGAAAGTGGGAAGTACATTACAATTACAACACAATATTTAAGAGCAGAGGGGGAAGAGGGAGGGGAGCTAACCTACTATGGCTTGTGAGCATTGCCGTGGTGTATGTGATCTCAGCCTGGCTTTGTTAACCCAACCCTAGGTCTGCACTCAATCTTTTGGAGGCTTCTCAAATTTCCAAACATTCATGAGTTAAGCCACTCTCTGACACGCAGCATCAAATTATTGAGCTTTACAGCTGTGCAGCCAACCATCATTACTTTGGGCTACGAGGTGGCGCTTTAGCCAAAACGATTGCATTAGAATATAGATAGGGAGAAATGGCATACGGAGGCAGGACACAGTTGTTGCAGAGACGTCATTTAGGGGTCGCCAGAGGTCGCAACTGCGACCTCTGAGCTCTCCCTTGCAACCTCTAAAATGCAAGCTCATGTGGCTCTTTACTTCTGGAGTGGCTGGCTTTCTTGTTTAGGCCCCTTAAAAAAAAAAGAAAAATAAGAACAGGAGTGCCACAGGTCTAACACTTTCAGCACTGACCCTAAACAAGAAAGAATAGGAATACCAAATAATGTGTCTTTCTAGAATTCTATACAATAATTGCTAGACTCATTAAAGGTTTATTTCAGGCACACTTCAGGGGATGAGTCACTGATTTAGTCTGTTCTTAAACGCCTCAACTCAGCCTTTCATCCTTCTGAGGTCAATAAATGATTACCAACACAGGTTGGGTGATATTGGGTGTGTATTTTTTTCTATATAAAGCGCTTAAGCGTAAATGTTATATAATATCACATCATTATCATTTGGTCATGGACGTCTGCTTGCATTCACAGTAATTTGGTAATTTGGGCCTATACACGCTGATCTTAACAATACATATGGCGATCCATTCTTGTATGAAATGTACATCACATTATAGTGATATCGTAACCATATTTTTCTCGTAGTGTACAATGCTATGTGATGCCACTTCCTGTTTTGTCAATGAGTGAAAGGTCGTGTTTCATTGCTTCCCGCGATCTCACCTCGGGGTGGGGTCAAATGACATCACTTCCCTCGATGTCATCAGGGGGTCAGGGTCGTGTGATGTCACTTCCGCTACCCCTTGCATTTTGGTGAAATGACGTCCCTGAGTTGTTGTTTGGTTATTGGCCACCCATTGGCTGCTCATGGCTATGTTAATCCCAATGGCCATCCCCACACAGTTCCTGCCCCTCCCCGCCCAAAACACTTCCTCATGGGAACTGTTTGAGCTTGCTTTAATCAAGCTTTACCATCAAACTTTGCATTCGAAGTGCCTGCCGATTCTTTCAAAGCAGTGTTCTGAGAGTGACTTAATTGGAGTTGTAAAAGCGCTTCTAGTGTAATAAAAATGTCTTTAGCAGGCCTGCGTTCAGCCACTTGATTTATAAGCAATACGCACTTCCTTCACTGAAGTCCTGCTAAAAACAAGCATTGGCAAAGCCACCAGTTTTGGCGTGTCTATAAGTAGTAGGCATTTGCCAGGCACTGTTATGAGATGCCCATGTACCGTCACCATATACCATTGATGCCCAGTTAATAACACTACGGCAGTGCGAATGCCTTTCCTGTGCCTACACAAAACTCCAAAATGTGGGCATAGCCAATGCTTGTTTTTTCGGTTATTACCACGTAAAGCATTTTTTCGCACATACCTTCATCGGTTATGGTTTGTGTAAACAAGCGGTTTATGCCAGATCCTGTCATTAATGAACCCAATCTTCTCTCTGTCAAAGCCCATTTTCTTATTTCAAAGGTCACTGCAAACTTTGCAAAGATTTAACAGAAAGGGGCAAAAGTAGAGAAAAGCAAATACATTCCAAGCAGCAACTGGTGTGTACAAATTCAATTTCACTATCATTTACCAAGTGATTTTAAACAATCCAATTTTAAAAATTCAATGTCGCAGCAGAATACATTTGGAACATGCTTTACACTTTCTGGGCCAACTGTCAATCAGTAAATGTAAGAGCAGTTTAATGCATCACACACTGACACATTGTATTTTACGTCTTGGTCATGTTTTGGGCCCCCAGAGATTGGGGTACTGCATTCTGCACGCCTCGTGTACTTGGTTGGCTTCGCTGCGACACTGCACGGCTGAAACTTCAGCAAGTCTGTCCATTCGTTATCCTGAAGCAGGGACGCGCGAGGGAGATCTTAGGCGGATAATTCTGCACTCTTTGGAGCCGCGGCCCCCGATGATAAATGGTGGTCTACCAGAGCAAGCACTTACCCTTATCTAGAACATGCCACCGGTACATGAACGCCGGGGCACAATGAGATTAGAACAACGCTTACACAGGTAACACGGATCCCACTTCTATAGCAGGTTTCAGCGTGCAATCTTCTTTTTAAAATCGAATCTGCATTCCAGGTCAAATGTCTTTCTGTTTCTCTTTTCCGTTATGGAAAGGCACAGTTGCACAAAAATACATAAAGTTATGCTACTGGAGGGGAACACTTTGTTTAACATTATCTCCTTATTCCCCAAATGTTCATTAGCTTAGAGGCTCCATGACAATCCCACACTGCAATAGGCTTTGCGATGAATCATCTTCTGAGGTATGTTTCTGACATAACCTTCCCTGACCACACATGGCTTTGGGGTTGGGAACAGCCTGATCATGCCAGAGGATCTATACACCCGGAAAATCCATAAAGGGTGACCCATACTGGATTCCCTTTCTAGGGTATAGAAGACCAAGCTTATTTCCCCCACTTCTCGCTTCTATGTCCCACGCCGTATATCATGAAGGCCACCCACTTTCCCCACAGTGATTCTAATATCTCTATCTTTGCTTCTTTTTTTAACATGTTGAGATCTGAGTATGACATTAGCCCAGTCACGTTCTTTCAGTTTGTTTTTCTGCCCTTCCTGGGCAGTGATTTGGGGATAACAGTGCTGGGAAAAGGGCACCACCCCCTGCAGTGGGGCGGAACCAGGCAGGAAGGGATCTCCTACTGCCCCAGCGTAGCAGTGATCACAGTTGAGGTCTGGGGTGAGTATCTTAATGTCACTTTGCCTAGTATGATCGTTGTTTATTTTGTTCTCCCTTGTTCCGCTCCCTTTGTTTGGTCGCGCTCTGAAACACTTGTGTATGAGCGCGATATAAATGAAATATCATATCATATCATAGCCTCTCCCTCTAGGAAGTAGCCCAAGAAGCAGAAATGTAAGACGGAGGAGCGACTTTAACACCTCATCAGGAATCCTTGAGAGAGGAGTAAAGGGCCCAAAAGTGCAAAAGGCAATCTTCTTCACACGCATTATCCTTTTCCTCTTCATCCCTGTCTTCACCTGAGAGGCCCAGTGCAGATAAAACCAGAGGGAAAACACCACAGTTGGGAAGAAGCGAGGAAGATGTAGTTAAAGCTTTCCATGCGGATGTCTTTTGATAAGACAGTACTGTTCACCCGCAGTGAGGCATTTTACTGAAACAGTTTAAAAAGGTCTCCCCCATCCTTCAAGAAATGATGTGCTCAAGCAAGGGGAAGACCTTCAGAGGATTGCTATTCCTAAATCAATGGCAAATCTGTATCTCTCCCTCATCGAGGAATAGATGCTACTCACTTCTCTAAAGGAGGAGTCTCTGTCGTCAAGGCTTACGGTCCTGCCCTCTATGGTGCCAGAGAATGTTGCAGTAGGGGTCCCCATGGGTCAGAAGGTGGACACCTGTCTAAAGAAGAATTATTCTATTGCAGACATTTCTTTCAGGACAGATAAGTATGTATTTTCTACAGATATATGTTCCTATATGGTTTTCAGGACCTTGATAACAAGTTGGAAGTGGGGGAAGATCGGTGGGCCCTTTACTGATTGACTGATGGGTTGGAAGTCCAAACTACTGTTGGATGTCATGTTCGGTGGAGTGATAGCTGCAGCCATCTCCACGGGCACAGCTGTCCCAGTTCATTGCCCATTCACATTAGGGATTGGGCCACCGGGATCGCAGAAAAGATGATGGCTATCCATATGCCTTTCCAGGGGGCCAAGTTGTTTGAAGGGGAACTAGAAGATAAAGTGCACAAGGTGCCTTAAAGAGAACAAGCACATTGGCAAACCCAAGAAGAAGACCAGCCTTGCCCCTCAAAGGTTCAGATTGGCTCACATTTGTAGGCAGAGGGAATCCAGTCTCCAGGGAAACAATCAACTACTGCTTGAACGAAAGGGCCTGCAGACTGGAGGCAGGCTGAGATACCTTCTCCCTTCGATGGAAGACTTCAGGGCAAGTATTGTGTGGCTTGAATACCACAAGGAAGGGGTATTGCTCAAAATCTTCAAGATGCCCAGCGGTTTCCGAATTCCTGTAGGATGATTTTCATCTGGGGCTGGTGTCCTTTCCACCCATGCTCAATGGGCAGACCGTATGGCTTTCCGTGAACTTTGGTTGGGAGGTGGGCAGATTTATCTTTCATTAGTTGACTATCTTAGAACTTCTCGGTTGCTCGGCCTAGGGCAAGACCATTTGCCCCTTCTTGGGATCCTTCAATGGTACTAAAGGACCAAGAGGGCACCCTATTTGAGCACCTGGCACAAGCTGATTTGAAGCACCTTATCTACAAGTCAGTGTTCCTTATGGTTACTCCATCCACCAGGAGGCTGGTGGAATTGGCACCCCTGCTTTGTCATCTTCCTTATCTGTAAGTCTCGCCTGACACTATACCCCTGAGCCGTGACCCTGCTTTCCGGCTTAAGGTAGTGTCCTCATTCCACACGTCCCAGGAGATATCGGTTCCATCTACTTCTCATGAGTTTCCCTTTGATGGAATGCGAATTAGGCTCTCTGAGCTTCCCGTGCCAGGACTGCAGTGCTTAGAAAGCCCCATCGCCTGTCTGTTACATTCAGAACTGTTGGCTAAGGGCACGAGGCGTAAACAATGATTCATTTGACACCTGTTTCATTTATTGATCTGCTTGTGATTTATCCAGTGCATGTTTATGCACTTTATGTGACTTTGGGGAAACAGGAAATACGCACTGGAAATAAACGCTAGCAAACGTGTGCAGTGTGTATTTTTAGTAGTTGATTATTTATTCAGTTATTTATACAGTATTTATATCCTCCTGTTTTCCAGTACATTGAATGGATGGGAAAACCCACTCTTGTACAAAAGCAGTGTTCAAGTGAAGCTGCCCCCCACCTACCTCCTTGCTTAGCTCCATTTGCCCAGCGGGTTCCAACCTGACAGCAACTGGGTCCTATGTGAAAATGTACCCTGCCTTTAATAGCTCTTAAAGAAATGCAATCCATTCACCTCTAACATTTGGCTTCTCTCCTGGCACCAACTTTAGTAATGTCCAATTAACAGGGCCCTAGTTAGTGGATCATTACGGGAAGTTGATTGATGACACAGATTAGCACAATAAAATTACTGCAGTCATTCCTCACTTAGGCCTAACTGACCCCCCCAACCCGCCCCCCACACAATCTGTGAGCACCTTACCTTTGGCATCACTCACATGTGGGGGATGCTGCAATTAGCATAAGGATGACTCTGAAACTAGGACAATGATCCCTGTGCACTTTGAAGACCAGGCAATATTCTGATGTAACACTATTGCTCTTGGGATTGGACTTCTCACCAAACACAGAAGCAAAACACTTCAAAAATACCTGCGCCTTACTATGGAATCTCAATTTTAGTCAACCCAAGTTTGAAGGCCCACACCTGTCCTTGAAGAACAAACTGTGACGTCAAAGCACGCTGACAAGCTAGCTGCCTGTCTAACCTGCAAAAGTGGGAAGTAAAAAAAAGGCACCCAGGGTTCAACTGAGTAAGTAATGTACTGTCCAGCTAGTAAACTCTCTCCCTTTCCTCCTTATCTGCATTCTGCGTTCATTAAGTTATGTCATGTTAATGGGATTTACAGTGCACACTGCTTCCAATGCCAATTGCACGGCCTCTCTCTCTCTCTCACTCTCTCTCTCTCTCTCTCTCTCTATATATATATCTCTCTATCTCACTCTCGCTCTCTCTCTATGTATGGCGAGGTGTGGTCTTTGTAATCTCCCCCTCTCCCTCCCTCTCTTTCACTCTATCTTTCTCTCTCTCCCTATCTTCTGTAATACAATGCAAACTCGGATTGATACTGCACAACTCTCTCTATCTCTCTGTCTCTGTCTCTCTCTCTCTCTCTCTCTCTCTCATTGTGGTGAAGTCTTAGCCATTTCTCTCTCTTTCTCTCTCTGTTGCTCTCTTGCTCTCCCGCTCGTTCTCTCTCCCTTTCTTCTGTAACTTTCTGCATTGTTTTGAGCATAGATTATGCATTCATTATGTTATTTTACAGAACGGTAGGTTATTGGAATTTATACAGCATGTCTCTCTCTCTCTCTCTCTCTCTCTCTCTCTCTTCCAAATGTCTTTCTCTCTTTCTCTTTCTCTCTCTCTCCTATCTCACTCTCTCCTTCTCCCTCCCTCTCCAATTTACCGCAATTTGTCCTACATCAGAATGAGGTACTAATATATAATATAATAATATTATAATAATTTTTCTTAACAAAAACCCTGACGAAGAGTTGACAGTTGTCCTCCTGTAGAAGCAAGGCCTCACTTGCATCATTCCGCTTTGAAAATGTGCACATGGAACATTCTGTGTTCATTATGTTATTTATATTTCCAGGCATCACTCTTGCTTTGTCATCTCTGTGAGGGGTCAGCAATGAGGGGCGGACACAAAGTTAAAGTATTCTCAATATTTTCCATGTTTATTAAAATAACAAAGGGTTTGGAAAAAGGCATATCTTGCCCAACCAAAGGAGAATGTCCCTTCCTATGACAACAAAACTAAAATAAGCTGACCTTGTGTCCAAATGCATTTATTCCTCAAGCTAACATATAAAAAAAGGTACAGTACAGTTGTAGAGGAGGTCCCAGATATGGCCTGCACCCCTGCCCCCCATTACGAGTTGCCAGTAAAATACTCGCCAAGGTATGTGACGTATGAGGAGCAACTGAACCAACAAAGAGCCGCATTGGGCCTCTGCCCAGTGTACATTAGAAGATCAGTACCTGTTGAAATGCCAATAAGCAGACAGCCCAGAGCAGCATGGTACCCAATCAGACAACCATACCAGCTGCTGATGCAAAACGATGAGTATATACAGACTGTCCATGAGGAGACACAAGGAGCCCTGATGGAAGGCAAACAATGATGAGAAGAGGGCCCGGACAGACTAATGTATGAGGAATGAAAAGCACGCCAGTGCGAATAACTACGAAAATAAATGTAATGGACGCAGAGAAGAGACAATGTTAAAACATGAGGAAACAGTGCTACGTGACAAGATGGAAGCAACTGACCTGGTAAATGTGTGTAAATAGGCTTGAAATGCAAGATGCTAAGAAATCGAGACTGCTTGCAATGCTTAGTAGAAGATAGAGTGGCAAGCGCCAACCATATATCTACCTCAATAAGGCACAATGTACACGTGCAACTCCATTTTGTAAAGGCGGCCAAGGCCTAACTGGTTGGGTCTCATACCCAAGCCCGAGCCAGGGGAAAGAGCGGAATCGAAACTCAACAAAGGACGGCTCAGGCCTGGGAAATCGAGGTCAACCCAAGAGAGGGAGGCGAGCGTCAGCTAAGGAGAATCGAAACTCCAGAGCATACCAGCTCACCCGTGAAAGTCAAGATAAGAGAGGCCCAGGCAGGTGGCAGGGCCGAAGCAGAATTAAATACACGAAAAGCTGGAAACTGAAGCAGATTCACGGTGAACCAACACGTGACCAGCCAGGCGTGAAGATGTACCACCGTCTGATGTCACCCAGATCCGAGGGGTGCCATAACTTTCCCTAATAAGAGACTACAGTTTCGAGGCCTTCCTTAGCCAACCCATTGGCACATCGTCCTAAAACCACTGATTGATGGAAGGGAGGCAGGGTGAATCTTGGGACACTAGGCACCTGGGTGTCCAGTCTGCTTGCTGCTAATTAAAGTGGAGATTTATGTTTAGGGGTGTAACCTGCCCAATCACAATGGACTAAGTTATCTGGAGTCCTATAGATACTGTAACCAATAGGACGTCGTACTTATGGTGACGTCAATCACGTGTGATGTAGAAGTATGGACGTAGACGCCCACCAGATAAGAGTTAACCAATCCGCATGCTTTATTGTCATAAAAAGATATAAGACCTATACTTAATTTACCTTTCCCAACCAATTAGATTGCGTGATGATTTTTTGTAGAATTAGACATGATGACGAGTTTAGCCTGTAAAAACGGCTGTTCGGCTGAAGCTCGAGGAAGTCGGAGTGAGACAGGTGTTCGCGATGCTACTGATTTCCATATGCTAATGTATGTATTATTAAACGGACTTCCCTTTGCCAATTTATTGAGTCCTGATTTTTGAGATGTGCTGGAGTATGTGAATCCTGCACCCTGTCCTCACATGGTGCAGCTATCTAGTATTACAAGTTCTCGGGAGTTGAGTACTGACCAATGGGCCCGTCAGTAATTTCCTCTCCTCCTGAACACTTGGTAGCGTGAGGATGGTTTTGGCCATCGATTATTGATAATCGATTGATATAGTTATAAGACACCCTTAGACCGACGGCACAAAGTAACTCTGGGCCTTCGGTTACATCACGAGTCCTTTCGCCATTCCGGTTGAGTAGGCCGAGAAGCTCCCCGTTGACAATGATAGAGTAAATAATTTTAAAAAATATCTGCAGTGGGTCTGAAGGAACCCGCCTTTCCAAGCATAACCCTTCTCATTCCCACGGGCAGCTGATCAGACGAAAACGTTCAAAGCGGGAAGAGGAAGGGGCGGTGATCCTGAAGTTCCAAAGAGGAAAAGAGGCGATCGGTGAGTGAAACAAGGAAACTCGTTTCCTTGGCAAATATCTCATAGGCATTAGAGGAAGTAGGGGAAAGGTAACGGAGGGTGGCGGAGAAAAATAAAGTAGCTAGATGTAGAGAAGACAGTATATATTTAAAGGGTTAATGACTCGAGTATAAAAAGAAAAACATATATAAAGAGGAATATCAGGGGGGCACCTGAGCCAAAATGTAAAAGAATATCAGGGGGGCACCTGAGCCAAAACGTAAAAGAATACCAGGGGGGCACCTGAGCCAAAACGTAAAAGAATACCAGGGGGGCACCTGAACCAAAATGTAAGAGAATACCAGGGGGACACCTGAGCTAAAACGTAAGAGAATACTGGGGGGGACATCCGAGAGAAAAACGAGAATTCGTCTTGTTCCTGCGCTTTAAAGAGTGGTCAGAAGGAACATGAACCCAGAGCCCACAGAGGGGGGACAATTTAGGCAACGATTTTGTTTAAAGACGGAATTAACGGGGTTCGTTCAAATCCCATGATGGGGTATTAATTAGAAGGCAGGTACATGTATAACCAGCTGGTGTCTGTCTAGTCTGTCAAGTGTCCGTCATATGTGTCCTACTGCATGTTAAATGTTCAACAATTGTATTGGTGATTGATTGAAATGCATTTTGGCCTTACGCGATTCTGTAACTAAGAGGGAATCGCCAGTGAATTGATGGTTTCTTTTGAATGAATTGATAGTATACAAAAAGTGGATTGGAGCTTGTGGTTGTGGTGCTCGCTCATACTAGTGGGAAGATTAAAAGATTGTGTAAATATTGTTGGTGTCGGAGTTAAGAGAATGGAAGAGGTTACCCCACTTGCGCACTTGTGCAAGCAACTGCCCAAGCATGCAACAAAATTGAAGAAATATAGCCTGGAGTGGGTTAGGGGTGCTGCCAATAAGATGTTTATGCCTTGGCCCCAGAATGGGTCATTGTCTAAGGCTGTTTTACGGCACATGATAACCTTCCAACATGCCACATATACTGGCAAGAAGCTTGAGAAACGCCTTGCTGTTCTCGAGCTTTAGAAGATGTTTGAGCAAACAAAGGAAGAAGAACCACCTGCAGACTGGATATTAAATGTATGTACGGAGGGGGGTGAGATGCCTACCGCGCCACCAGCCCCGCCAGAATTAGTCATTGAGGGAAGCAAATCAGAGGTTCTTTACCCGTTATGAGAACTCAAAGCAGCCACGGGGTACAGTAACCCCGCATAGGAGTCACCTACATGTAGTAGTGACGAAACTAAAGAACAGGAGCAGGAAACTGATTTGGCCTCCACAGTCCCGAGGGACAAGGAGAGGCACGGCGATGGTAGTAAGTATCAGGCACAAGCGAGTGCACCTCTCGATAAAGAGAGAGAGGGAAAGAAGTGGAAAGGAAGTGATGAGACAGCATTTGCGAAAGACGAATGGATGGGAGGACAGATACTATTAAAGCTAGATGGAAAGGGAGGTGATGATGTGCGGACGAGAGGAAGGCATGATGAAGAGCAAAGAAAGGAGAAAGAAGCAAAGGAGAAAGAAGCAAGGGATGAAAGGACGAGAAAGAAGGATAGATTAAGGCGAGAACAACTATATCGCGAAGAGCAAGGAATACCGCTCAGTCGCACACAGTATGCAGCCTATGAAAAATACAGGCTGAACATGTTAAAATTGGAGGAAGAAAGGAGAGTGCACGAAAGGAAGGTGAAAAAGCGAGAAGACAAGGAGAATAGAAGGGCAAAGGAACGTAGAAATGAACGAATGAGAGAAGTAGATAAGGCTAGTGAAGAAGTGAAAAGGCGAAAGGAGATAGATGAGGAATTGGAACGAAAACACAGACAAAGGGCACGAGATCTTGAGTATTTGGAGCGGGTAGTCGTTAAACCTAATCCTACAGTAGAATGGGAAGACATATAAGAATTCTTTCCTGCAAGCGATGCGGTACCAGGTACAAGCGGGATAAATATTGACAATGACTTCGATACCAGAAGCATCGGGGAAACGATTGATAAAATATATGACGCGATGGGATTAGAGGTAGCCCACCAAGGGGGAACGGAAGACGAGCGCTTAGAGAGCACTCATCTATATGACACTGAGGATACCACCCAAGGTAGTGGGAGCAGGGGACTGTCCCTTGATAGACTGTAGATCAGGCAAACCGAAGAGGATGCAAGGGGTTGCGTAAACTGGGATTACTCAGGATCGGACTCTGGTGGGGATACAGAGGACGAGGCACAGGAGGAAGGGAGACGATGTGAAAAGCCGCTCCCTCGAGGCCAAGGGGTACGATGGTCCGACGCCAGTGAATCTGAACCTAGGACATCGAAGCCTACCAAAGCACATGGCAAACGTGAGGGAACACCGGCGCATCAGAGGTGGGAGCCAGCATCCACCTATACAGGCAGATTAAGGGCATTGCCGAGTAGACGGCAAGGTGGTAATTGTGCCCCGCCAGTAGTCGGAAGGAGTGGGGGGAAAGAAAAGGAAGATTGTGCCTTTCAATTCCCGCTGCTAGAAAAAGGGGGAGTGAGGCCACAATACATTCCATGGCCACACATGGACCGAGAAAACTTAAAAAATAAGCTTCCAATGCTGACATCGGGGGCTGGGAAATGGATACACGAGTTAGAAAAGATAACCGGGGAGTCACCTTAGTTATAGGGGACATCAAGGGACTCCTGATCACCATACTTGGTGAAAGGGCTGACGATGTGTGGAAATGGGCTGGGTATCCAAGGGTAACGATAACTAACACTATCCATGATGGAGCACCATTTAATAATTGCAGAGAAGCAGTGTGGAAAGCGCTGCGAACACTATACCCAGACACATCAGACATGGGAGATATAATGACTCGGAAAATGAAAGAGTCAGATGATCTGTTGATTTATATCCAAAATTTTCAAGACGGGTGGGTGCTCGAAACGCATGAGTCTTGGTCAAAGTCTATCCCTGCCTTCTACCACGTACTGTGACAAGGGTTGCCTGAACCAGTGCAAAAACAGCTCAAGAAATTGGTAGGGATCGAAGCCAAACCATGGGCCGAAATTGAATTGACAATTGCACACTACTGCAGATTGTTACAAGAAAAGAACCGAAATAAGGAAGCAACCCGTAAGGGGGAGGAAGCGAAGCTAGTACAAAGGAAGCTCTCGAAGTATACTCTCGAGGGAGCCATGTTGACCAGCCCAGCCGGGCCCAGCACACAGCAAGTAAATAACCAAGCTAATACGGGATATTATCCGAGGGGTAGAGTATTTAGAGGAAGAGGATGGCAAAGTGGCTTCCATGGTAATCATGGAGGTTTCCATAGTAATCAGCGAGGTTTTCAAAATAACCAAGGCGGATTTCAGAATGAACAGATGAACGGTCAAGCCATGCCGGATGGGCAGATGGTCCAACCACCGCCAGTATGCTGGCTGTGTAGAATGACAGGACATGTGGCGTGCATGTGCAGAAACCAAGGCAAGTGGCAAAATGGCCAAGGAATGGGAGCAGGTATGGTGAATCAGCCTGCCCCCCACAACAAGGCAGTGCGCAGGGCCACATAGTACAGCAGCAGGCAGCAAGCTTGCAGCAAGGTGCACAACAAGGGTTTCAACCCTCAAACATGGGGAACTTGCAACAGGGGCAGCCCCAAAAGGCACCACCGCCGGTGCCACAAGGAATGAACAATGGAGGAGGAACCTACCCCGGGAATGGGGGTATTCCACAAACTTACAGTGGGCCGAACCTATACATAAAATAGGACAGCTCACGGGAAACTCTGATGTGCTCTATACTATCGGTGACACCAGACCCTAATAGGGAACCCAGGGTAAATGTCACCATAGGGGGTAAAGAATATTCCTTCTTAGTTGACATGGGTGCAACACGTTCGTGCATATGAGAAGGCAAGTTTTCCTTGTCCAGCGAGGCTATAGATACTCAGAGTTTCACTGGAGCTCATAGCAGAGTTCCCTTTATGGACACACTCCCAGTCTCAGTGGGAGAGCGTGAAATGAATGTGCCCTTATTGTACTCACGTCAGAACCTAGTAAACATCATGGGTCGAGATTTGATGACAAAGTTGAATATGACAATCTCATTTACTGAGGATGGTCTGAGGATGGTATAGTGTGCTCCACGCCAGGAATGCACTATTCTAATGTGTGCAAAATGATCAGAGCATACTCTGGACGTGCAGCCATGAGAGCTATACCGCTGGAGCCAGAAGTTTTCGCATTTGGCGTACGAGTGCTTATGGCGGAATTGCCAGGCCTCGCAGACAAATCTATGAGAACCCCTGACGAATTTCTATTTAGACCAAGAATACCCATGCATGAGGAAGAGGGACAAATATTTCCCTTGGAAATACAATCTGCCGCAGTAAAGGGGAAGGTGGTCCTGGTAGAAGGATATGATGACGAAGGAAGGCAATGGTGCGCTGTTATCGCCATTGAAGAAGGGTATTGAGTGACTGACATCACGGATGACGATCTGTTCGAAGAACACCCTGACTTAGAAGAGACAAGAGTGGAAGTAAGTCTCATATTCTGGGTCAAAATGATCAAACGAGAAGTGCCACAGAGAATGATGTTGGCGCTGGTACGTTCAGAATACTTCGAGGAGGACATGGCCCAGGTGCCTGTCGCAGTATGGACAACAGGGCCTTATGACGTAGGACTCCTGAAGGGGACGGGAGAGGTGAAAATCAAACTAAAAGCAGGAGCGATCCTACCAAGAGCACGACAGTATCCCATGTCCAGAGAAGCGGATGAGGGGATTGCGAAGACAATTTCCGCCATAATGGAACAGGGCATCCTAGTGACGTCAGAATCACCATGTAACATGGGTCTAGGTGTTTAATCTGGGATTTAAGGGCATTGAACGACATTGTCGAAGCCGAGTTCCCTCTAGTCCCTAACCCGTCTACAATTTTGGGTAACATATCCACTGAGCCAAAATATTTCACGGTGATCTATTTGAAAAATGCATTTTTCTCAATTCCGTTGCACCGTGACTCACAAGACTTGACATCGTTCACGTTCAGGCAAATGCACCTGAAAAGCACGAGGCTGCCACATGGGTATTGTGAGTCCGCATCCATTTTTAACAGAGTCCTGCAAATGGACCTAAGCAATATTGCGGTAGACAGTGTTGTTTTGCAGTATGTAGATGACATTCTGATCTGCAGCACTACTGAGGAGCAATGCAGGAGTGACTCTGTCCAGCTACTAACGATACTAGCTAAGAAGGGGTACAAAGTTGACAAGGAAAAGTTGCAATACTGTTAGCAGGAAGTGCTGTACATAGGGCAACTAATCTATCATGAAGGGAAAAAGATAACCCCAGAAAGGGCTGAAGCCATCATGAACACAGCCAAGCCACGCACAATCAAGCAAATGCAAAGCTTTTTAGACCTGTGTAATTATGTCCGAGCTTGGGTCTTTGACTACAGCTCGTACACCCTGAAGAAGGCCCAAGCGACAAAGGAAGAAATCGAGTGGACGGAGGCAATGGAAAAGGGTTTTTCAGAACTCAAGGGGCAATTTGTAAGGCCCCAGTTCTTGGGATCCCTAATTATGCAGAAGAATTCTATCTATTCTCACATACCGATGGCAATTTTATGATGGCAGTACTCGCTCAACGAACATCGCTGGGGTGCAAACCTCTAGCGTATTACAGCGGGAGTCTGGACCCGGTTATTAGGGGCCACTTCCCATGTGAACAAAATCTGTCCGCCACCGCATTTGCCATCGAGAAGGCGTCTTCCATTGTGATGTGGTGCTCCATGACATTGTATGTCGAGCACTCACTGTTCGCCATACTGGAGAAGCCAAAAGGCACATTGACCTAACAGAGAGCATCCGCATATGAGGTAATCATCTCTAATCCATTGATCAAAATAGTTTGATGTAAAACGGTGAACCCTGCAACGTTCATAATAGAACCAGTAACCGAGGGTGAACCAGTCCATGACTGTGCAAACTATGAAGAATTCTACGATGAAATCCCAAGGGTAAAGGAAAACGCCCTGCCAAGTGGGGAGGTCGTCTTCATTGACCGGTCTTCAAGAATCAACCAAGAAGACGGACAAAGGTATACAGGCGTAGCTGTGGTGAAACACCTGGCAGATGGAGAGTTTCAGGTACTCGTCAGTGCGCGAATACCCTCTCACTATTCAGCCCAAACTGCAGAACTGGTGGCACTGATACTCGCCATCGAAAATCATGCAGATCAGGAAGTAATGGTGTACAGTGACTCTGCCTATGCGACTTCCACCGTGCACGCAGGTTTAGCATGATGGAAAAGGAGGGGTTACCTCCGAGCAGACGGCACGCCAGTGCAACATGCAGCCTTACTGGATAGGCTGATAAAACCACTACAGCTCCCAGTGTGCATATCGGTCGTGAAATGCGCCGCTCACACCAAGGGGACAGATTTCGTGTCACGTGGAAACCATGAAGCTGACACAGAAGCCAAGCGCATGGCATCCAAGAATGAAACAATCATGGACGTGGAGGTGGCACGTACCCATGAACGAATGATGGTAGCATGAGCCACACCAGAAGCCTATAGCAATATGGGGCAGACTCAGTTAATGGAGCTCCAAGGGGAGGCACCTCAGGAGGAGAAAAATGTATGGAAGCGTCGAGGGTGTTCTTTAAACCCCTCTGACGGATTGTGGAGGCAAGACAGCACTGGTAAACCAGTAATGCCTGACAACCCTTCTAAAGGTAGCGTTAGAACAGCTCCATTACCCCTTACACATGTCAAAAGAAAATCTTGCTGCAACGCTCGCAGAAGACTGGTTCACGCCAAATTTAGCAGAGCATGTTGCATTTTTTATAGAAAACTGCATAATTTGACAGCAATTCACCGCTGGGCACACATTAAAAGTAGTGAGAGGAATCATTGCCAGACCTAATGGACAATTCCAGCACCTACATATCGATTATGTCGATATGATTCAGGTGTGTAATGGGTACAGGTATTTAATTGTGGTGGTGTGTCCTTTCTTAAAATGGATAGAAGCAGGTCCCTGTACACACCCCGATGCAGCCTATGCCGCAAAATTTCTGGTGAGGGAAGTGTTCCCTAGGTGGGGGGTGTGCGAGGTAATGAGATCAGATAATGGGCCCCATTTTGTAAACACAGTGTTTGAGCAGATTAGCTTGTTGCTTGGTATAAAGCACAAGTTCTCGTCGGCGTATCACCCAGAGGGAAATGGGATATGTGAGCGGCTCAATGGCCTGTTAAAAGAGAGAATAGCTAAATTAAAGCTCACATTAACGAAAGGATGGCTGCACTGTCTACCACTGGCATTGTATGGACCATCATCTTACGCCGCACAAAATTGTTACTGGTAGAAGGATGAGGACCCCTCTTACCCCCGAGACAGGGCTAGATGTGAGGCCCAGCCTAGTAGGGAGGTTCTGGGAGCAGAGATGAAGAATTACCTTGACTGTCTCACATCCAGCGCCACTGTCATTTCAGGCCAGCTGCAGCGACGGTGTAAAGGGAAAAGCACAGCACAAACCACAACAGACAGTGCTGATGCAGGCGCAGCTCACAGCCTTTATGTGCCCCTTGTATTCCCTGGCGACAGCATACTCATACGGAATTTTACAAGGAAAAAATGGGATCAGCCAAGGTTTAATGGCCCTTTCATCGTAGAGGACTGCAGCCCGTCCGCTTTCAAGCTCGAGGGCAGAAGAGCCTGGATCTTCCTAAACAACATCAAACCGTTTATAGGGGAGAGTACTCCTATTGCATCCACCTCCGAGGAATCTACAGACAACAGGGAAGGACCTCAGCACATGCAAACAAGATCTATGGCGAGGAAGAAAGACGCATGAGCAGAGAAGAAAAGAAAAGAGCCTGTTTGTGAAAATCGTGTCCACACTGAACTTTTCCTTTATGCAAAAAAAAACGACAAAACCAAGCAAACGAACACTCTGTGCAGCCAAAGGTGCAGGGTAAAAGGAGAATCATATATTCTGGAACGACAGTGAAACTGATAACTCGAACATGTTGAACCATACGAAGCATTGAACATGAACTCTAAGACTCTGATAAAGTAGTAAAATAAGACATTTCTGAGAACCAAAAAACATTATCCTAAAGCATTCAGTACCAAGACTTTGTGCACAGAACTTCCCGGCAGAAGTCTCAAGTGGGATGTACTCACCTACCTTCAGCTCGTGCTCCTAACATATCCGTCACTCATAGGGAGAGGAACAAGTGTTACAGAATACTTTCTAGATCCAGAAAATAAGAAGGTAATCAGGCAACTACTGACTGTCATCACAGAAGTCTTTACCGAGTTGTCCGAGCATAGTGAACAAGAGACTAATGCTCCCACCCCAAGTGATCATTGATGAAATAACGTACACATTATTCTTCCGAATCATAGAGGAGTGCCCAGGACTTGTCGGGAGAAGCACAGATACACTGACTTTTATCAGAGATCCCCAAAACAAGGACTTTTTGATCCAAGTGTGGTATAAACTGAACCATGTGGTAGCAATCAACGCAGCAGGAAAGTGCAAAAACTGCTCACGACAAACGAAAGACTTGTGATCGGGACCCAGCAAAACAAAACAAATGTCCCTGTCCCCTGCAGACATGCAGCTAGCCCACAATGTCCTGATTAGACTAGTCACAGACTATCCAGAAATGGTGGGAAGGCCTGCTGATGTTGATGTTGCCACTTTCCTCAGAGATCCAGTCAATTTCCTACACATGAAGACTCTTCTCCACGGGATTATGCTCCAAGTGGATCTGTCCAACTTCCTGCGAGAGTTACTAAGGAGATTCCTGTGAGCCTGTTCGCCGAGGGACAGATCGAGGGAAGTACAAAGACTGTTAAAAAAAAAGGGGGGCCTGTGATCTAGAGGCCAGAAAGTAAGAGCGAATGTCGTTGACACCAGAAGACAGCAGATACGCATTCCGAGTCTTCTTCCACCTCATTAAGAACTTTCCAGAACTAGTGGGTAGACCCATCACTGTCGACGTGCCCTCCTTCC
Source organism: Ambystoma mexicanum (assembly GCF_040938575.1). Classification (NCBI taxonomy): domain Eukaryota; kingdom Metazoa; phylum Chordata; class Amphibia; order Caudata; family Ambystomatidae; genus Ambystoma; species Ambystoma mexicanum. The sequence goes on along the minus strand of NC_090935.1, from coordinate 965,960,441 downwards.
TCAGCGACCCAACAAAGAACGCGCAACTCAACAGACACCTGAGAGCTATCTTCTCGCAGCTGAGAAGCAATTATGGACATCCATTGCTGAGGAGAGCCTTAGAAGGGGGAGATCCACGATAAAACTTTTCATCATCCTTCCGCCGAGGACAGAGTAAGAAAACAAGGACAAAGTTCTCCATTCGCTAACATAGGACAAACTGAGAAGAGCGGAAACAAGGATAACCACTTTGTGCTTGTATTTTATTTTTATTTTTATTTTTATTTCCTGTATTTTTCTTCTATTTTTCATCATCTTTCTGCTGTGGTGCAGATGGAGGAGAGAGACACTATTCTTCAACGTGCCAATGAATGACCAATTGGAAGGAACGGACATGAGAATTTCACCATCGTGTTTTCTGATTTCAACATCTTTTTTATTTTTTCCTACCTTCTCATATGTTCACTTCTATTATTATGTTTATTTTTTCAACATTTTATTTTTGCGTGATTTGTAGTGAATCCATCTCTTCATGGTGTCATTACAAACAGATTCCTGCATGTCCTCAGGGCCAAGGTGAATTGGAGGAGTGCCCTGGGACTGTGTTTATTATAGAAATGCAAAATGAAAATGATATGATAAAGACGGTAGTCTAGCCTTTCTCCATAGTCTAGCTAAACGGTGCTGTGCCGCATATCTCGAGACGACTGGTTACACCCATAAAGGGGACATTTGAATAATACTCATCACTTTAGTATTTGCTGAACCCTTTTGAGCAACGAGATCAAAGTAAGAAAGGAAATAAACTATTGACTATGGACTTGATCGGCATGGGGGCCCAGAACAGTAACCTAGTTTTGCCACCCGCGGAGGGGCGCCCCCGCTTTCCTGGAAGAAGATGCTGCAAGCTATCGTTTAAAGCCATTATATGTATATGTATAGTGATTATTATTGTGTTTTTGTCTCTAACTATCAGAACCGCATTTCTTATTGGTGCACGGAGTGTCCCATTGTCTGTGCATCCACCAGATAACGAATATCTGGGACCCACAAAAGCACCCAGACCATATATTGTCATCCCTGTTCCAAGAAAAGCTGGTGGTAAAGCAAACAAACTGAAATTGAATGTAATAAATAGTGACAGCTACACGGTTGAGGTTATGAATGATGAGAAAAGCTGGAAACAGGGTCAGCTCAGAATGAATGATAACATAGCACTGTCCATGGCACGCACCCACACACTGAATGCACACAAACAAGGGCAAGTGTCAATGGCTACGGAACCTCAGACCAAATCAACAGTAAAAGAAAAACTGCCTACGGAACAACTGCTCCAGAAAATAGTGGAAGTAAACAATAGGAGCAAGGCGAGAACCCAAGTAGAGGGGGCATGACAGAATCCCTCAAAGAACCGGAAGAAGCCACAAAAGAACTTACTTAGAAAACACATGCGTTGGTTGGGTATGTGTTCCCGCTCATACTAAGAGCAGAAAAGCTACACGAGGAGCTGAGCAAGAAAACCACGGAAACTGTAATAACGAGCACGCCTGCTCCAATGCCAGAAATAAGCATCAGGCCTACAATGCCGACACATAATGGGAAAATGACGAGCCAATGGTGGTGGAAGGAGGTCTACAAAAGAATGCATGAGGGAAGGAAAAGAGATGCAAAACATCCCCCTATTACTGCAGGGCAGGAGATTAAACCTGCCCCACCAAGAATAATACCCAAGAGCCTACCCGAACGGAAGAGCAGTAGAGACGCATTCAGGGACATATGATAGCCAATTACAGCAAAACGTTAAGAATCAAGAGAAGCCCATATGAAACCGACAACGTACTGAACGATTACTTGGACAGTACAGCCCACCTATTAAATAACATTTGATACCAACACATGAAGGAAATTGGAAGGAGGCAATCAGAAGGGGAATGTTTTGTCTGCACACTCCTGCCATACAGCATGGGCAAGTCCAAAATCTTTGTAGCGATAGAAGTTGATGTCCCCACTGCACACTGCATGTCACACGTAGCAATGTGCAACACTAGAGGGCAGTTTATGGGGAGAGACGCCTCCCTGATATGGGCCAACAAATTGGATTTCCCTGATGAAGACGGTTTTGTTCAGGACATTAAAACAAGAAACAGGGCGCACACCAAGGATCAGGTGATTAGATATGAGAAGCCTGACATGAAAGGATCAGGAATAAGATGGGAAATAAACCCGAGACTGAATGTACAATGGAAAACAGCTGAAGAAGCTCAAATCTGGAAGAAGCGAGGCCAAATGCAGATCTGGGGGTCAGTAGTGTCCCCAAACGGATGGGAAGAATGGTCGTGATCTGCCGAGCCTGGATGGTCCTTGGAGCCTGCCAAGAGGCAATAGAAAATTCACAAAGACTATGCAAACCATTGTGGCCAAGATTGGTAAAACTGCTGACATGGGTCGAAGACAGAGGAGGACTGTGATGTTGGAAATGCATCGGAGGGACAGGGCCTCCGTATCCTTGTCCTTTACTGCCTTTTTATCGTGTTTTCTGTCGTGTTCTCCACGCAGGAGTTCATGTGGGACTCCTGGCGGTGCAGCTCTCTCTCTTTTGGTTTGGTGAACAGACCCGTGGGATACCCTTACGGCACCCATGGGTGGGGGTACAACCCTGTGCCCCTAGTGTATGTTTTTGGGCACCTGTGGGTGGCCCGCAGAGCAGGGTATGGGCTGGTGGCAGCTCCATGCTGAATTTGACAGGTGCGCTGAGTATCCTCCATTTTGGGACACCCAGGACCTGCCATTGGTTCATTCCTGATGGAAAGCAAGATGGCCCCTGTGGCCTCTTGCTTTCTATTACCTATTACCTTGTTTTCCCAAAGTCCTGGGAAGCCCTGACTCTGTCCCTTCCCCCTGACTGGCTGTTGGGTGGAAGTTCCATGTATGGTGTTGTTGTGAAGTCCAGTCCAGTCTGACTGGAGCCTTCCCAGTGACTGTATGTTGTGGGTACGCCCTGTGGGTGGGACCTGGGTGAATGGAGTCTGTGACCAATATGCACTTCTTGTTGTGGCTGTCTGGTTTCTGGTATGAGAGACAAAGACTGAGACAGCCCTGCCCGAAACTGGCCTGAATGCAGTGTGTAGTGTTGAATGGCTGGGTACTTGTCCCAATCCACATACCTTGTTGTGAGTGTCTGAGAGGGAGGAGGATGGCCTGAATGCCCTTCTGTATGATTGGCTGCTGAGAGTGACCCAGCAGTGTGGATGAGAGACAAGATCGTATATCTGGGGACCTCTCACCACTGGAAATAGTTCAGAAGCTGTGTCTACACTTTAAGAGTAACTGGAACTGCGGATTCGCGACGCCCAGCTGGAAGGCGAAGACTTGCTGTTGCATTTGCTTCAACCTGATCTGAAAGCTGCCGAACTCGTCAAGGACTGATCCGATAGAGGACCTGGTAAGGCGTCCTCTTCCCGTGCTCCCAGGGACCATCGAGCACCATTAAACTTCGCCGAAGCTCCCTGGAAGTCAGACCCTCGAAAGGCTGCCGACCCGAGAAGGGACTGCTGAGGAGAACGAAGCAAAGCACCCGGACTTCGCCGTTGTCGAAGTCTACTGCCGTCGACCAGGGTTCGCAGGTTTGAGTAACCGCTGGAGGGCCGTTGAAGTTGTGTTGCCCAGCGCGGGAGGACCACTTAATGCCGTGCCACTGACGACCAGAGCCGCCCGCTCCTTTGCCTAAGAACATTTGAATCCAAGGACTCCCTTGTCCGCAACGTCGACCGCTTTGTCCCGCCGGAGAAAGTCGAGGACGACCAATGAGCCGAGGAGAATCCGCCGGTGGGTTTCCCGCCACCTGAAGGCAACAAAGACTTCAACGACCAGACACCCTTGCTGGGCCACAGTTCTTCTGAAACTCTTTGCGGTCCTGAACAATCCATCGCGGAGGTGCCCCGCACACCTCATCCTCGCAGGACGTCGCTGATGAGCACCGCCTGGATTGACATCCGGGTCTCAGCACCCTTGAACTTCTCATTGCCGCCGTCGACGACAAGTTCACCATCTTTGACGCCTCTCGACGATCCGTGGCTCCTACTTTAAAGGGAGTCACTCAAGAAGGATCCTTTGACGTGTTTTTGAAGAACTCTTTGAAGAACTCTACTCCACCAGGTACATTGGGGGGTAAAACCTTAATAGGAGGAAATAAGACTAGTGAACAATATGTGGACTGGGCTTGTGCTATATATCTTTATTTTACAGATATCTGTGATCTGTGTGATATTTTAACCGTACAGTTGATGCACTTTAATGAGATTCGATAACATTTGTGGTACCACTTTAGAATTGTATATATTTATCATTGTTGATTTCCGAGTACAAAGTGCATTATTGTGATCGTGTACATATCTTTGAATATTAATTATATAAACACTGTGTTTTCAGTAATACAGTGTGTGGACATTCCTTTGTGGGGATTTGGGGAATACACTGTACTTAAGAACCAGCCTGCATCACCTCCTGAGAAGCTAGGCCTTGATTGCTCGACTACGTTACCAATAATAGAGAATCTTGGCTGGGGTCCTCTGTGCCTCTCCTCTACCATATAGAGAGCGGAAGTACAGACACCCACCTCCAGTCTTTACAAGGACCCCTGCAAATAGTACCACTGGAAAACCCAAAACTGTGCTTCAGAAGTAATGGCACAAGGAAAATGGGGGAGAATCAAAACTGCGGGCGAATATATGAAGCCCCAGCGGTGTTGCAAGGAACTGCAGTCCTGATGGACCACTATTGGGCATGTGGATCCAAGGCATATATAAGACTACCAAGGAAATGGGGAGGCATATGCACACTGGTGAATGTCCATGTTCCTGCACTGGTAATTAAAAAAAATGAACTGAATTAGGACAGTTTCCCAAAAGCAGATGCTCATCTAAGAAGAAGGAGATCTGTGGAACTGGTATCCAGGATGAAGAGGGAAAATTACTTTTCTCCTAAATCAAAAGAGGCATTCCATGCAATCCCGTACGAACTCAGGCTGTTCAGCCTCACCTCAACAGTACTCACACTACTCTTGCCCCACATCCAAGTTGGAGTGAATGCTAAACGGTTGCAGATAACCAGATGGGAGTTATTACAGATCATCAATACAACTATAAAAGGATTCAACGCGATCAAAGAAGAGCTAAGAGCAATCAGACTGATGACTCTCCAGAATAGATATGTGCTTGACATGATTACAGCGATGGATGGAGGTGTTTGTGCAAAAATCGAAGAATCGTGTTGCACATTTACCCCATCGCACGATGAGGAAAATGGAACCCTCACTGAGGCCATAGACATGCTGACAAGCCTAAAGAACCAGATGACTGAGGAAACAGATGAAGTGGACGATGACAGCTGGTTTGGGAACTTATTCTCCTGGGTCCCGCAATGGATGGCTGACATATTCAAGTTTCTGGGAGCCTTACTAGCTATGGTGCTGCTAGGGTTCTGTGTTATCAAGATAATCATCACACAGTGCCAGAAAACTACAAAGAAGGCCATTGGGACGAAAATTATGGTCGATATCGAGCGAGATTGGAAGCCCAGAGACCTGACTGACGAAGAGATAAAGGACTTCGTGAAGGCCAGTGAATTTGCCCCAGAGGGAACAAAATTCACTTATCCCAAGAAACGAAGAAGGTATGAAGGAAAATTGATTTATTGCAGTCCAACTGGACAATGCCAGCTGATGACCTGGAACAAAGATGAGAATGTGAAAACAGCAGGAAGCTTGAAAGGGGTGATAAAGATATGGACACCAAAATTGCATACATTCACACCATCTTGTGCAAGCCCAGAAGACGATGAACAAGATATTGAAGAAACAAAGAAACTAAATATAAAGTGGGAAGCAGAAGTGGTTGATGAACCGACCAGAGGGGGGAGTGTAGAGGAGGTCCCAGATATGGCCTGCACCCCTGCGCCCATTGTGAGTTGCCAGTAAAATACTCGCCAAGGTATGTGACGTATGAGGAGCAACTGAACCAACAAAGAGCTGCATTGGGCCTCTGCCCAGTGTACATTAGAAGATCAGTACCTGTTGAAATGCCAATAAGCAGACAGCCCAGAGCAGCACGGTACCCAATCAGACAACCATACCAGCTGCTGATGCGAAACGATGAGTATTTACAGACTGTCCATGAGGAGACACAAGGAGCCCTGATGGAAGGCAAACGATGATGAGAAGAGGGCCCGGACAGACTAATGCATGAGGAAAGACAAGCACGCCAGTGTGAGTAACTACAAAAATAAATGTAATGGACACAGAGAAGAGACAATGTTAAAATGTGAGGAAACGGTGCTAGGTGACAATATGGAAGCAACCAACCTGGTAAATGTGTGTAAATAGGCTTGAAATGCAAGATGCTAAGAAATCGATGCTGCTTGCAATGCTTAGTAGAAGATAGAGCGGCAAGTGCCAACCATATATATACCTCAATAAGGCACAATGTACACGTGCGACTCCATTTTGTAAAAGCAGAAGTACGCCCAGGTGGCCAAGGCCTAACTGGTCGGGTCTCATACCCAAGCCCGAGCCAGGGGAAAGAGTGGAATCGAAACTCAACAAAGGATGGCTCAGGCCTGGGAAATCAAGGTCAACCCAAGAGAGGGAGGCGAGCGTCAGCTAAGGAGAATCGAAACTCCAGAGCATACCAGCTCACCCGTGAAAGTCAAGATAAGAGAGGCCCAGGCAGGTGGCAGGGCCGAAGCAGAATTAAATACACGAAAAGCTGGAAACTGAAGCAGATTCACGGTGAACCAACACGTGACCAGCCAGGCGCGAAGAAGTACCACCGCCTGATGTCACCCAGATCCGAGGTGCGCCATAACTTTCCCTGATAAGAGACCACAGTTTCAAGGCTTTCCTTAGCCAACTAATTGACACATTGCGCTAAAACCACTGATTGATGGAAGGGAGGCAGGGTGAATCTTGGGACACTAGGCACCTGGGTGTCCAGCCTGCTTGCTGTTAATTAAAGTGGAGATTTATGTTTAGGGGTGTAACCTGCCCAATCACAATGGACCAAGTTATCTGGAGACCTATAGATACTGTAACCAATAGGACGTCGTACTTATGGTGACGTCAATCACGTGTGATGCAGAGGGATGGGCGTAGACGCCCACCAGATAAGAGTTAACCAATACGCATGCTCTATTGTCATATATAGATATAACACCTATACTTAAGTTACCTTTCCCAACCAATTATATTGCGTGATGATTTTTTGTAGAATTAGACGTCAATTATGACGAGTTTAGCCTGTAAAAACGGCTGTTCGGCTGAAGCTCAAGGAAGTCGGAGGGAGACAGGTGTACGAGATGCTACTGATTTCCATATGATGATGTATGCATTATTAAATGGACTTCCCTTTGCCAATTTATTGAGTCCTGATTTTTGAGATGTGCTGGAGTATGTGAATCCTGCACCCTGTCCTCACATGGTGCAGCTGTCTAGTATTACAAGTTCTCAGGGGTTGAGTACTGACCAATGGGCCCGTCAGTAATTTCCTCTCCTCCTGAACATAGTTTCTGTCATCACTTCAATCAAGTTAGGCAAAACATCCTATATATTTATATATACAGTATCAACAAGGTATCAGTGGGCCATATGTTGAAAACTCCCACAGATGAAGCATTCTGAATCTGATGAATTAAAATTTCCAAAAGATTTAGGACCTTCTCAAGAAGAATCCAGTTCCTCAAAATATGAGGCTTCAGGTTGTGGGTCGTCACACTTTAAAGATTTTTGAGAAGCCTCTTCTAACTGAGTTGTTATGTTAAAGGCCCCCTTTTTATTTGACAATCAGCTTCTTTTGGCACAGTATATGAAAATAATTCTGAGATATAAATTTGCTGGGAATTCTTAGGTTTGTCTTTAGGTGGTTCCCAAGAAACGTCATACACCAGATTCCCTAATATTTTTCCTTGATTGATTTTCACAGGTGCTGGAGAAAGTTTCAAGATAATTAACTTCAGTTCTTACCCACACCACAGAAGGAGAAACATTGTCACGTTTCCTTCTTTATAGGGAATGATATAGACTGACACATAAGCAGGGAACTCTTCCTTTAACTGTAGAGAAATGATTCTTTTATCTTTACCAGATATTAAGTAATTGGAAGACAGAAAATATGGTAAATATTACTTTCTACATGTTTCCTAATGGGTAGAATAGCCTGATTGGACAATATCTGAAAAATCAACCACATACAAAAATTAGAAGACATATTTTCTCCATAGCCTTCTCTTAAAGATCCAATTCCTGTAATGGGAAAAGGACCAGGGCTGTCTTTTATCCAAGACATAGAGGTTAAGGAAAGGGAATTAGTTTCATTCTCTTCGGAGAAAGACCCATTAGTGAAAAAAGTGTTCTTTTGACCTTCCTCAGTAGACATAAGATAGGTAGGACTGGAGTCTATCATACTGATGAGGGATCCCCAGTTTGTATGAACTGAGTCTGATCCCACTCAGACACCATAAATGAGGAGTCAGCAATGAGAGGCGAACACAAAGTAGAAGTATTCTCAATATTTACCATGTTTATTCAAATAAAATAAAAAGGCTTTGGAAAAAAGGCCTATCTTTCCCTAACATAAGGACAATGTCCCTTCCTATGAAAACAAAACTAAAATAAGCTGACTATGTGCCCAAATGGATCTATCCCTCACACTAACATATAAAACAATTTCTGTTATCAATTCAATCAAGTTAGGAAAAACATCATATATATTTATACATACAGTTTCAACAAGTCAACCCTTGTTTTCTACGTTTAGTTTCCCTTCCACTGAACTGGTTCAGTAAAGGAAATGTGGAAATATTCAGTTTCATCAAAGTTCTTTTAAGGATAATGAAAATTCCTTCTACCTGGTTATTTTCCTTAAGGTGAAAAAGGAAAATGTTATTTTCTTCAATAAGGGATGAAATATATTGAAAAAAACAGCCTTTTGTACTCTGCAGGATGGTTAACAAAAGGGTTGGTATAACAAAGTTATTTTCCAACAAACTTGGATTTCCTGGACTCAAAAGAACACAACTTCTTGTCCTCCCTTTGGTTCAATGCAGTACTCTTCTCATAAGAGTGAAGAAGAAACTATAATTCCAGTTTACTGATGGCCTGCTGCCTTTATACAGAACCCTTTAACTATAAGGTCTTGGAATCCACGTCTGTTGAACCTTTTAAGCAGAATTGTCTTCACACGTATATAACCCCTCTAAAAAGTCTTTAACATGTGCTAGTGAAGATGCCTGTTAGAAAGATAAAAATGTGCAACAACAGAACTTAAAATTCTGAGGTAATCCTTGGTACTTCAATTTCCAGAAGGCTCTAAGTACTGGGACGAAGAAGTGGCTATGTCTCTATGTGCGCTTCTCACTCCCTATTGTATGTCTCTCTCTCTCTCGCTCTCTATTGTATGTCCCTCTGCTATATCTCTCCATCTCTTTCTGTCCCTGTAATGTATGCCTCTCTGCCTCTCTCATTTCTCTCTCTTTAATGCATGTCTTTACTCTCTTCTCTAGGTATCTGTGTGTCTCTCTGTAGTGTTTGTATTTCTTTATGTACCTCTCCCTACTATATGTCTCTCTATCACTCCACTGTATCTCTATATGTCACTCTATACTGTATTGTCTCTATATCTCTCTCACTCTCTGCTGTCTTGCTCTCTCTTTCTCTACTGTATTTCTATACCTCTCTTTCTGTACTGTACTGTATGCCTCTCTACTCTACTATATGTCTCTCTTCCTCTGGCACGGACATTCTATATCCATGTCTCGCTTTCTAGCTCTTCCTTTTTCTCTAATGCATATCTCGACATCTCTATCTCTACTCTATGTCTCTGTTTCTCTCTCTGTACTGTATGTATCTTTATCTCTGTAGGTTATACCTCTCTCTCTCTCTCTCTCTCTCTCTCTCTCTCTCTATCTCTCTCTCTCTCTCTCTCTCTCTCTCTCTCTCTCTACTGTAACATGTCTCTGAGTACCTCTCCAATATATCTCTCTCCCTATACTGTATTTCTCACTATATATCGATATCTTTCTCTATAACTCTCGCTCTCACTTTCTTCTTCAACTACTGCAATGTGTTCTGCTATGGGGTGATGTGCAAACATAATATAACATAATAATATGATATCATTGTTCGTAGCAGAAGTTCCCAAGAAACCACTCAGTTCAAAAAGGATGCATTGGGCTACACCAGAGAGTGGGATGAACCCACACCCAAGGATGGTCCCAGCTTGACCAAGGGTAAATAACTGCAGAGTCGACCAAAGCCAACCCTTTGCCACTCCATCCCCAGCACCTGGTATGTAAAGGGTGTTTTCAGAGCTAGTGGTTCACAAAAGGCTTTTGTGTCTTCTTGTGGGTTGAGCTCACGGACTAAGGGGCACTGTTGATATGTTGAAATGCTGGTGGAGAGCAAGGAGATGGCCTGCTCCCAGCTTTGAACTTGAACTTTTTGAGGAGCATCCGAGGATGATGTTCGAGCAGGACCCCACATTGTACTCATGCCTTCTCTAACCCATGCCTACCCTTGTAGCCCTGCCTTCTTCTCACCAGTCCCCACCCATGTGCCCCTCTCTTCTCAACATCCACTCTAACCATTGTGTTATGGCATTCTTCTAACCAAACACATCCCTTGTACTCCCACCTTCTGCCAGACTTTTACTACACCTTCTCCTCACCTGCCCCCACCCTTGTATCCATACCGTCTCCCCAGCTGTCCCCATCCTGGCACCCTCAGCTTCACCTCACCCATACCCAGACAGGTCACACTGGTCCTCTGACAGCACTGTCTTCCATCCCCTTTCCCCCTTGATGCCTCATGTGCCATGTGAACTTGCCCCTATCTTGTTGTTCCCTGGAAGAATAATCTATATACTCAGTTATCACATTACATACTGGAAACTCTTTAATCAGTTTATTTTTGTTCAAGTTGTTTTTATTGGATTTAAGACAAATGGCATATAGTGGTGCATAATAACATTCAGCACTTCAGTAATAGCATTACACCCCCCCGTCTCATCACCCCCATTGGAGATCCAAGTCAATTATCAGGCTCCAAGTAGATGGTATTTCTGTCGATGAACCTATATGTATTGGCTTTAGCCTTTGCAGGCATAATGGGCTGCTGAAGTTGTCTTTTAGAAACTCTTAATAATGCTCCCAAATCTCTCTGGATGCTAGTGTAGACTTGTTGCAGCATATATGTTATCCATTCCAGGGTGACGAAATCCCACATTTTGCATATCCAGTCCTGTTCCGAGGGAACTCCTTCAGATTTCCAATGTTGAGCAATCAAAAGCCACGTGGCTGCTAGCAGGATCGTTATTGCCTCTGCTTCCGCTTTTGACAGGTGAATGGTTTCATAGTCCCCTATTCCTAGAAGATAAAAAGCTAGTGAGTTGTGTGGCGTGACTGCAACCATTTTGTGCTAATTAGTTCGGATTGCATCCCAAAATGCAATCATCTTTGGGCAGGACCACCAAATATGTTCCCAATTCCCTCATGCAGTGCACCCTCTCCAACAATTAGGTGGTTTTGTGGAAACATTTTGTGTAATCTAGCAGGAGTATACTGCATTTGCAGCATGATTTATACCACCTTTCTCTAATCTGTATGGCTCAGGCTTTTTTTGATATGTGACTCCACAGGCATTCCTACTGTTGTCTTGAAATGTCATGGTTCTCCATACTCTCCCACTTAATAACGTAAGGCAGTTCAGTGTGTGGGGCACCTTCTACAATTAGTTTATTCAGAGAGGACAAGAGGTTCCTGTTCGCTGTGTGAGATAATAGATATTTCTCTAAAGGGTCGAATTGGTCAGTATTGGACACCCAATGCCGTAGCTGATAATACTGATGTAGCTCCTTCTCCGTAAACTGAAATGAGTGTTTGCAGTCATGAAATATCTAATGGTAGAACCACTATACATGTCCCCCAGTCGTTTACATCCTGCAAATTATTGCTGCTCAAAGCCCAGGGAGAATTTTGTTTTTCTATACAGTGGTGTGAATGGTGATGGAAAGGTGGAAATCGTGCATTTCCTCAATAGCTTGTCCCATGTCTCTCCCACCAATTGCATTATTACACTCCAATGAATGTTTGCTGGTCTATCTGCCCTAGTGACCTATAAGATTTCACTCAGGGGCCTACCCACCATGGCTCTATCCATCCTAGTCTTGTCATGTACTCTGTAAACCACTCTCTAATGACCCTGTTTGGACTACCTCATAATAAAGCCTGCAATTAGGGAAAGATAAACCTCCTTTACTTCTTGGGGTTTTCAGAACTGAGCTTGAAAACCTAGGTCTCTTACCTTTCCAGATGAATGCACAGGTTTTCTTTTGTAATCCTTTGAAGAAAATATTGGGGATCTGGATCAGTGAAATATTTCTCTTGGGACTCGCTTGGGGGACTCCAATGTGTACAGATTTGTGTAGTATTTAACAAATTGTGTAGATATTCCCGTGGTCCTCTCTCCCTGGTTGTCTCTTATTACCTTAATCAACTTTGAACTTCACTGCCGTTGTAGGACCATGGCGAGTAGCTTATTTGGCTTATTCGCTTTGGTGTAGTATGTTTGCCTTATGCACAACAGCGCCTTTCTGGTCCATATCAGCTCTAATTAGCCCACTTTCCTGCTAGAGGTCTTAAGGTTAGTGCTTGAGGAATTTCTCCCTAGTGCCTCCTTCAAGTCCCTCATTTCTCCCTCCAGTGTTTGTTCTACTATCTTTAAGTGCTTCTTTGTGTCAGATTTCAGTTATATTAAGTCCCCCCAAATCACTGCCTTGAAAGTGTCCCACGTCGTACTTTCAGATGTCAGACCCGGCAAAATATCTGTAAAAAAGTCTGCTATCTTGCCTTTTATTGTCTCGGATAGTACTGGGTCCCTAAGAAATTCTATTGCAAAGGACCATTTTCACACCCCTGAAGAATGCCTGAACAGGTGTGTGATCAGATAGAGTAATGTTAACTATTGAGGTTTCCGTCACCTTGCCCATAATAGTTGCCGACCCCAGATGTAGTCAATTCTAGAAGACATGTGGTGTACCTTCGAATAAAAAATGTAAGGTCCTTGTCGTGGCATCTCAGTTCTCGCCACACATCCCTGAGGTAAAATATATCCATTCCTTGTTTAAGGGGTTTAGACGCTACAGCCTATCCCCTTGACCTATCATCGCTTCTGTCCAGCGTTTAGGACCATGCACGTTTAAAGTCTCCCATAAGGACCAGTTCTCCTTTCATAAAGTCTCCCAGTTTCTCCAGGGTATGTAAGATGAATCCCTCTTGGCCCGCATTTGGGGTGTAGATCGTGGTGAACGTGAGTGCTGTGGGCTCAGCTGGACCATTAATAAATATATACCTGCCTAAGTCGTCCCTCTTAACCTTGTCCACTGTGAACTCTAGATTATCTCTGAAGGACAAAATAACTGCACAGGTTTTATTGGTGAGAGTGGACTGGAATGTTTGAGAATACCTGCTTGTCCTCATCATATTCCTATCTCTAGTACATATGTGGGTTTCCTGTAGCACAACCAGATCGGGTTTATCCTCCCTGAGAAGTTGCTCTATTAACGTTCTCTTTGTAGTGGAATGAAGTCCCCTTATATTATGTGTGAGTACCCTGAATTACCAGCTTCCTGATTTACCTAGCTTTTCTGAGTGTCCATTCTCTGTAAGTGTTGCTTCTGAGTGTCTTTAGAATCATGTGTGCATCATATACTGGTGGGCCTGTGCCCTCCTCATGCCCTCCCCTTGGAAACACGTGCAAATCCCCTCTCCTGCCAACCCCATCAAATAAACAAACCGCTTCCAAAAAATATAAATTTACCCTACCAAAAGGAGGCCTTGACCATATTACCCATCAGCCCTGAGGATACTAAAACTCAGGCCAGGTCAAATGGCCCAAAACTGGTCAGGGATTCCCTAAGACTCTCTGGATTGATTCCACTTCCTGGCCAGTGCAGTCGCTGTGCCTGTGTAGTCAATCTAATAGTCAACAATCGGCCATGTAATTACCCTTGCAGTATTTGTATCCTATTTTCATCCTTAGGAGATGTGGCCCTGCTTAGGAGGTGTCCTCCTTAATCTATCTGTGAGTCCTGCTGCACCTGGTTTCATCCTGTGTGCTGACTAAATGTGTCCTGATAGGAAGAGAAACATTGCTACAAAGCCGTCTTTGAGATCCCTGGGCATTTATAGGTCAACTGGGCCTGTTCCCCAGACAGCATGTCCTGATGCCTTTCCTGCATCTTAGCCTTTGGCTCCGGATGTCCCCATGGAAGGGAGCTCTGTGATCTTGCTCCTGGGGTGGAGACCGCCTTCTGTCCCTTTGCCATTGAATTGTTGGTAGAAACCATGTCCTTCTTCGCTGAGCTCGAGATGGTTTCTGTTGGAGTCTGACTTTCAGCTGAAGCTTCTCTGTCCCCAGCTGTATTCTTGTGGCTCCTGCCCTTCAGAAATATTGCTGTTGTATGGGATCCACTGCTTTTAAGGCGTTGGATTGGGGACTTAAATGTTTCCCCACAATCTATGCAGGGTTTAAGTAACCCTCGAGACGCCCATGGAGGTAGTCCCCCAAACGGATCATCTGCTCTCAGCCGCCAGGTCTCTTGATCTTGGAAGGAGGTTAAGTATGGTGAACAGGCTTTGCTTGACTCACCATCCCGGGGCAGGGTCAGAAGGGGCCATTGGCCTATGAATACGATTGCATTGGGCACCTGTGCTACCTCACCACCCCGTTGTCAGGTGTGCAGCTGCCTCAGCGTTGGAGTGTAGCACTGTGTAGACCCTGCTTCCCCTCTCCCTCCACGTGGGAGCGTTGCTGGGTCCAGCTGGGGGAGTTCCGAGGCCGCCCCCAGCCTTTATCGCTGTCCTCTGCTCAGTGCGGTAACGCCACCTCCGATTGTAATGGTGGCTGTGACTCCCGTTCCTGGCTCCTGAGCTCCCATGCAGGCGAGACACAGCCCTGCACTGCCTGGGCTGCCGGCTCAGGGAATCTTTGGCCGTCCCCACGGTCTGACTGACATCCCATTCTCATTAGGGAGTCAGGAGGTCGCTGTGTTGCTTTCTAGGATGGCGGTACCTCGGAGCTCCCATCCGCTCCCCACAAGGCACCATGTTGGAATCCAAAGGTGAGATTTCAGTAGATTATGAGCAAGTGATTATTAACACCTGTAAGCACTGCCTGGGGAATTTTGCTCCTCATATTATTTAAATATTTGATCATGTTTGAGCAGTATATAAAGTGGTGCAAGTGAATGTATCGAACAACCAAGTGGGCTTTCCTGTTCTTCTGAGGGCCACTATTCCCACACTCGTACAGGCAAGGTCAGAGCGCACACACACACTCAGCTTTGTAAAATATAAAAACACACATGGTTGTAGATACAAAGGTAGAATCTGTGCCCCTCGCACTCCTTTCCCTTAGACCTCGGGACCAGTGGCAGCTGTCAACCTTCCCACCTGTACCCTATCCACGTCTCCTTTTGCCCCCAACACCAGTGGCACTCATCACATTTTCCTCATCCTTAAAAAAAACCCAAACATTCTTGACTCCCTGGCGGGGGACGAAGGTGGCCTCCAGCCGCGTGGAGGCTCGGAGCAGGAATGGCCCTGCTTCGAACCTCCTTATTGGCTGAGGGGCTGCCACGCCCCCGCCAGGGACAAAGGCGTGGAATCCGAGGGATTCCCGACTGGGTAATGCCCTGGCGAGGGCCAATCAAAATGGTTCTTTCATTCTGATTCTCTCTCGCCGGGTGATAATGTAGTTTATCATCATACCACAGGTATTTAATGTCAGTACCTGCCACCAAAATGTTCGGATACCCTCCAAGAGTTCTGCCTTGTTGCTGGGATTGTGCTCGTGTTTATGGAACCTTTTTATTTTATTTCAAGATCAAGTCAGGATTTAGATGAGATTCTGGGGAAGTTCTTACCCAAGTGTGCACATGTTCCCCCATAAAGGCTACTGAAAAGGAGTGCTTTGGGCCATTGTCCTGTTTGTGGTGTAACTTTTAGGTGTCCTCTGGGTAACCTGGAGGACACATGCAACTTGTTTCAAGTAAAAATGTTTGCATCTATCTCACAATAATGCAGGTCTCTTCAATGGCTTCCTGTAAGGCAGGGAACTATCTTTAAGATTCTCTGCCTTGTGTTTAAATGCCTTATTGAACTTGCCCCAGCTTTCTTAGGGCCTCATCAGGAGTTGGGTGGTATCCCGGCAGAAATACTGCTGGGATACTGCCCAATGCTAATAGCGCTACTGCAACTCAGTCCGGTATAATGTGCGCTGGATCACAAGTTGCAGGGGGTGGGAAATCCCAATTCCCCATTGGGTCAGTGCTATTATCACCAGCGGTAATTGCGCCAGCAGTAATAGCACAGAAAACAGCCCAGACATTAACATTTTTACCTCCAGCAAAAAGCTGGAGGTAAAAATGCCATTTTCCGCCCAACTTGTGATTTGGCCAGTCCTTAAATGCGGCGGTAATATCGTTGCCACTGCATTTAAGGGCTCAGGCCAAACTAGTGATGAGGCCCTTAACTTCAAAAGCTCAACCCTATCTCCCGGCTTGACACCTTCAATCTTTAAATAACCGCTTGCTGGTGGTACTTGCCTCCCAATTGTTTCGCAGAGGTAATAGACGTTCCTCGGTGTTGGGCCTCCACAGATGGAATTCACTGTCCAGGGACCTCAAATTGATCGACTTCTATCTCTTATTTTGAAAAGCTCTTAAAACTTTCCCTTTTTAATAATTGGTTCTTGTCTTTCTCTCTATATATGTGATCTTACATGTGATTGAAACATATTAACATCTGTGCGCACAGGAAGTTTATTCTCCCTGGTTCCTCACTATGTCAGCGGCTCTGCGCCTGATAAATAAATACATTCAAACTAATACGGGTTTCATTTCATGTGGGTCACATGTCTATGGTTATAGTGAAAGAAACACATGCTGTCCTGGTTGCCACACAAATATGCAATGAATGACAGAATGGAGTCCTTTACATTGGGCAAAAGTAACAGCACACAACGTTTGTAAAAGTCTGCAGTTTCATTGTTTTATTGAGTACTGTCTTAAAAACAGCTATTAAGGCTTGGTGCTTTATTTGGGGCCACAACACAAACCCACCATTATAATGTGGAGATTAAAACGATGTAAGAGAGATACCTTAGGAGTGAAATCATGAAATACATGTAAAGAAGATGGTCCTAACAGTAGAGAGAAAATAGTGGTGATGACCTCGACGGAGCACTGAACTGTGCATACTTTACAAGGACCACTGCATGTTTTCATATATACTGTTTGCAGATTAAGCTTTGGTCCCATATTGCCTTTTGGTACAAAAGCAACACAATAAAACATCAAAAACAATTTTAAACAATTTTAAGGGGTGCGTTACGGCACCTACATTATACAATCTGTTTGTGTACGACCTTCCAGATGCAATATGTGCTGTGCATAATTGTCCTCCATTGATAGGACAGGAGCAGTGCCCAGTACTCGCCTATAGAGATGATTTGGTCATTCTTGACCATACTATCAACGTATTACGTAGATCGGCAGAGGCGCTGTGGCAGTATGCTAAAACTAACGATCTTATAATTAATATGGAGAAGACTCAAGCAATGATGTTTACCAGTAAAAGAATTGCTCGCACTAGAGTAAAGATACAAGAACTGGAGATCTTGTATACACCTAGTTATAAGTATCTTGGCATTGACTTTGAAAAGGCTAATGGTTACCTACTATGTATACAAGCAAGAAAGGTCAGAGCTGCTCAAATTACAGCCCTCGTATATCGATTTACTAAGACGCATGGGGGCTTTACAATTTGGGCAGCCAGGTTATTGTATTTACAAGTACTTGCGCCAATGATGGTTTATGGTCTAGAAGCCCTGCAGACAATCGATCTTGATTGGCTGCAGGTAGTCGAGGGCAAGTATTAGAAAAAGATCATGGGCCTTCCTACCTGCATACCTATGGCTGTTCTTAGATTGGAATTAGGGCTTTCATCATTGAAATCTATGGTATTAAAAAGAAGGGCCGAATTATACTTGAAAATAATGTCTGCTTCAAGTAACCAATTATTGTTATCCATGAGACAGGAACTTAGTAAGGAGTCCAAGAAGTCCCTCTTTAAGGCAAATATTGAGAAGTATCTAGATGAGATAAACTGGATTATGAGAGTGGGGGAATATTGCCCAGCAGTAAAATCTGCTTTATCAAGGAAAGTCGATATGGGGGACTGGATAGAAAACTATGTTCGATTAGAATGTCTAAAAAAATATCAGTTTCTAAAGTATATATTATATACTTACAGAAAACCACAGCCATATTTGAATTTATGTCCAACGCCAAGACTAAGACGATTTATACTTTTAGTCAGGATTAACGAGCTTCCAGTCTTGGCAACTACTGGTGTAACTGATAAGATCCCTATGGCGGATCGTTATTGCCGGCGGTGTAAGGATAACAAAATTGTTGAGACTGGGAAACATCTTCTGACCAGTTGCCCCAAGATGTTGAACGTGTACAAAAGATATTACGGCAAATATGTGCATGATATCAAACACATAGGCAAAGACATTTTTTGGTGGCAAAGTGTTAACACTTCCAACTTGAAGATTTTTATTGCAATGTATAATGTTTGTCTTACGCTTGAGAATCTGCTCAGCATATCGATTTATGTTGGGGTAAGGGGTCTTTACTGTTGCACATATGATGTATCCCCTGAATAAGTAAGCAATTAACTTGGAGAAACATAATTGACCTCATGAGTATATGTTTTAGATGTATTTCTTAACCTCTGTTTTTGAATTATGCTAAGCATATGATTTTAGTAGAAAGGACGAATTAAGGTAGATGATTTTTAGATATTTGTCCTTGTCTGTATATATGGATTATAAATGTATTTAAATATGTTCATGATGTATATACTATGTGAAACTTTATTTATAAACTAAAATACATTAATTAATGAATAAATAAATAAAAACAATTTAAAAAAGCCAATAAAATAAGCAAACGGTGGTGAAGGTACTATACTGAATTTGGTAATAAAAAAGCATTGGGTGGCACAGGGTTTTCAAATGTGGTGGACAATGTGGAGTGGAAACTGTTAGCCCTTACTCAACCTTTCCTCTTGGCCATCTAAGCAACATGATTAGTTACAGCTGAACAGCTGAGCAATTTAATGTGCTAATCAAGTGTTAAGGATACGTAGGCTTCAACCTCATACTGTATGGCCAATGCCATCATTATAATATTAAGACGTGTCGCCCACATTTCATTAAAGAGGTCTGTTTATTTTAATTCAGTTATGGAGTAAATACAATAAAAAAGAATTACATGGGCACATTCCAAAAAGGCTCTGACAGGGGTGGTACTCAACCCCAACTCTTATGACTGCTTCTCAATCAGGGGTCCAAGTCATATATACACTTTCCAACACAACATTGTCTGAGTGCAGCCTGCAGAAGCACAATGAGGTATAACCCATCCACAGTTTTGCCCTCAGCTCATGCACAATTGTGTGAATGAACAGTGCAGTCTCTGTATGGTGCAACACTGTGGCGAGAGTGTGGATATGCAGATAGTGGCTCCTTATGCATGTCTGCAATGAGAAAAAATAAACAACTCAAGCAAAGATCACACGATGAGACAATGGGCCTCTTATTTGTGAAAAGGGTGCATCATGTGTGGGTCGATATTACAAATGCTGATGACAAGCAACGCATAATAAATAGAACTTCCTTAGTGACCACAGGTCTCATACCATCCTCATCTCTCTGTGGTGGCTGCCATCGGAACATGGATCCCTCCTTTCACCATGTCCTCTTGCAGCATTGCACACTGGCTCACTAAGGAAAGAAGAGTGGTTGGTGTCATGATCACCAAAGCCAACAGTTTTGTCCCTCTAAAGTTCCTAAGAATGATCTCATCTTCCTACTAACACATTGGTGTTCAACATCTAGCACAATCCCCTTATACCATCATCCATATCTACTTATCTAGTAGCACCCCAACCTCTTCTTCATGAGTATTGCCCTCCTACACAACTCTCTTTCCACTGCAGTTCCTGACATATTCCTAGATAACATCAACCTTCCAAACATTTTAGAGGCCCACAGATACCAGATGAACGCCACTCCCTACAACTGATCTGTTGCTCTGCTCCATATTTAGCTAAACCACATTCGTGGAAAATCACTCAACCATGGCTTCCTCTCCTCACTCAATTCTTCTGCCTCTTCAATTGATCACTCCCATCCTGACTGCTCCCTCCTTTGCTTCACTTCTTCTTCAAATCGACCTTCCACCTTGTTCAACTATCTCCATGATTCTCTATCGTGCTCAAGTCAGGTGCTCTCTCAAGTTCTCTTTTTTTTACTTTTCTCAGTTGGCCAAAACCTTGGACTTGAATCTAATTTTAAGTAGTATGACCATTCTCACTCCTTTTAAAGATCGTGCCTACAATGTTAACCAGAGATTTCTCTAGCTGCTTAACAGCTGAGGGCTTCGATGTGTTGCCAACTGTGCCACTTGGGCACGAAACCCTCACCTCATCTACTACAAGCAATCTTTCCTCACACTCTCTTCTGTCCTGAATTCTGCCTCTTCTCCAAGACCTCATTCTCGCAAGCTATCCATAAAACGCCAATGCATACTGCCATTCCACCTCTCAAACGCACTCCTCTTCCTCATTTCCACCGTCATATAAATTCAAAGGCACTGCTCTTCCAAAATCTCTGAGGCATGTGACAGCTAACTACCTCCTTTGACTCCCTCGACCATGTCCCATCCACAGCCTTCCCTCTCTAACATAATTTCCTCCCACCATCTCAGCTGAGCTTTCACCCATCCTCCACTCTAACAAGTCATCCCGTGCCCCTGCTGAACTATTTGCACAGTTAACAGTCAAGTAACTGGCACACTTGATCTTCTCCTGTCAATCACCGCTCCTCAATATGGCACTTCTCCCTAGTCTCTCATACTCTGATTCAATGCCCAGTTTATTATTGGCCTGTCTATATTTTTCCTTACTATTCAAAGGTCCCAAATTGTGTGGTTTTCAAGTGCATCACTGCATACCTAGGAGCTAATGGACATTTCAACTCTCCAATATGAGTTCCATGGCAGATGCTCCATAGGAAAGGTGTCCACCCACGTCTCCAACTTTCTCATCGTGGCTCTCCACTGATGCCTCTTTTCCTCCTTATCCTATTCATTCTCTCTGCTGCTTTAGGCCCTGTGGATCATCTCTCGCTCTAACATACTCTCTTCCACCTTGGCTTCCAGGTGTTTCCTTGCTTGGTACACCTGTTACCAGGCCTATAATATGCTACCAAGCTACTGGAACTCTCTCGTGTTAGGACTCCCACAAGTCCTTACTCCCCTTCTTTTACACATCCTCTCTTGGCAAACTGATATCCTCCTTCAGATTCTACTATCATCTATTTGATGATGATTCTCACATCACCAACACCCTCTTCCCATTCATCACTGAAAGGCGCTATGTTGCCTGATGTTTAACTCTTGAAATAACAGAAACATCAGTTGCACAGCCTTTAAAACAAACACCCCTGATATCTTTTCCACTTGATTTCCTCACCCATCCTCCATGCATCACTATTTGGGGGTTCTCTTTGACAGGAAGTTTAAACTTCACAATGTATCACTTTTAGCACCATGGCTGCCAAGCTCAACCTTCTGGACAGCATGGAAATCTGTCGCCATCTCACTTTGAACGCAGGCAAAAATATATCACCTGTGTACTGCTGAAATCCCCTTATGGTATTCCCTTCCCAATGCTTTGCTCCGCTCAAAAAAGTGCTAAACTTTAATACCCACACCCTCTACAGCAGCACCCGCTAAACCCTCCCACACTGCCACCTCCTTGCACAGACATGCAGGTTGGTTATACATGCATGCATTATTTTAATATCCTTCTCCTTGTCTACAGGTCTATCCTTATGCAAACTCCCCACATGACTGACTCTATTTTCTGCTACTCTTTTGATGCATCATCAATTCCCAGGCTTGACACATCCTAACAGTCCCCGTTGTATTCTAAGTCCACCTTGTGCCACTGCAACTCTCTTCCCCGAGGAATCAAGGCTGGTCCAGGTATAGCTGCCTTTGTGATCTCACCCAAGAAGCACATTCACTCCCTTAAGGGATCGCAGGAATTTGGGTATGACATCATAGCTGTAGAGTTTTTTTTATTTAATGCAGATGTGTTATATTGTTTAGTCCTGTAATATCCTCATTTTCTTATTTCAGCCTCCACCCCATCATATACCTTTTCATGTAACTACCAGCTTGCATTGATCCTATTGAAAGCACCCTGCAATGATATCACTCCATCTAAAATATCCTTCATATACAGTGCTTCCGTGTGAGCTGCTGTCAACAAATGCAAACGAAAAGTATAAATGTCCACACAATGGTAAGGTGTGTCAGTCATTAGGCTTATTTTGAGGTCTGTCTCACGTGGAGTTGGTTTCCCTACTTTCTACTTTGGTCTATGAGGTGGCACTTAAGCGCCACCTATAGGATGACACTATTGCATTAGAATATAGCTAGGGAGAAACGGCATATGAAGAGGGCCACACACCTTGTAGGTGTTCTTCAGTTATTTACCCACCCATTGACTTTCCATGGCCATGTGAATCCCTATGGCCATTCCCATCCACTTCATGCCCCTATCCACCCAAAACACACACTCCGGGATCTCTTTGAGCTAGGTTTATCAAGCCTTACCATCAACCTTTGTGCTCAAAGTGACTGCAAGTGTTTTTTCAAAGCAGTCTTAATGACTTAATTGGAGCTCTAAATATGCTACTGGTGTAATAGAAATGTCTTAACTAGGTCTGCCTTCAGCCACTAAATTTATAAGCACTAGGCCTGTCCTTTACTGTAGTCCTGTTAAAAACAATCATTGACAAAAGCTAGCAGTTTTAGCTTGTGTATAAGTATTAGGCATTTGCTATTATATGCCCAGCTACATTCATCATTTTGAAGCTGCTACCATCGGTGGCAAGTTAATACCACTATGGCTGTGCATGGAAAATACCTTTCCAATGCTTACAACAAAAGCCAAAACTGTTGCCAATTGCCAATGCTTGGTTTTTGTGTCGGGAAGGGAAACTATCACAACTAATGTATGCATCTGAAGACAGATTACGGAAACTTTGGAATGATGCAAGTGCATTTTTCCTAAGTGCTACTACCACTATAGTGGACAATCTTATGCCTTCTTTGAAATTATGCAGCAGGGCAAAGCTGGTACTAGTGCTAATACCATTCCATGTTATTATTATCATTATTATTGTATTTATTATACGCAGAGCTAGTTTCAAGAAGCAAGGGAGAGCTTTACAGAGATGTACATCAGTACAGATGCATGACGGAGCACTTTTCAGAGGTAACAACAGAACAGGGGCTAGGATGCAGAGGGACACAGAGGAGGGGCATAGTTGCACATGGTGGTGGGAAAAGAGCGGCAGGTGGCGCCTAGTGAGTCAGGTAGCGCAGGGGGCGACATGATGGCCTATGTGTTGAGGAGGAGAGAGTCCTTGAAGAGGTGGGTCTTGAGGTATTTTCTGAATTGAAGGAGCGTGGGGGCAAGTCTGATGCTGACGGGCAGGAGGTTCCATAGTCTTGGGGCCTAGGCAGAGAAGGTTTGTTTTCTGGTCTTTTCCTTTTGGCAGAAGCGGATTTCAAGTCTGCATGTGTCCTGGCTTCGGGTGGTGCACTGCCCGCTAGAGATGCTAAGTTTCTCTGTAAGGTAGCTGGGTGACTTGAGGGTGACTGCCTTATAGATGGTGCTGCAAGACTTGAAGGTGATTCATGCGTGCAGTGGGAACAAGTGAAGGTTGATTAGGGCCAGGGTGATGTGGCTGTATCTGCGTATGATATATGATAGTTTATTTATATCGCGCTCATACATAAGTGTTTCAGAGCGCGAAAGACCCTTGATGAGGCATTTGGCCGCGTGCAGGACACTTCTCAGGGGCATGAGGAAGGATGACGGGAGGCCTTTGAGGAAGGTATTGTCCCGATCCAGGTGGGATAGGACCAGTGCTTGAATGGTGGAACTAAAGCTGCCTGAAGGAGGAAGGGCTTGACTTTCCAGAGGAGGGAGAGCTGATACCAAGGTGACTGAGTTTTCTCAGCTATGCGTGTCTTGAAAAAAAGGTGTTTGTCGATGTGGAACCTGAGGGACTTGGCCCAAGATGTGCGCTTGGGTGTGAAGCCCTCAGGGTTCAATTTTGATAGCCAGCTCAGTGTTGTTGGTGAGGAGCAGGAATTCAGTCTTGGAGGGGTTGAGTAGGCACTCGACATCCAAGACTGGATCGGCAAGAGGCAGGTTTTGAACATGTGAATGTCCTTGATGAAGTCAATCTTGAGGTATAGTTGTGTATCATATGCTAATTGATATGATATGATATATTTTATTTGTATCACGCTCATACACAAGTGTTTCAGAGCGCGATGAAGCAAGGGAGGGTAACAAGGGAGGCAAAACAACGATCTTACTAGGCACAGTGACATTGAGAACACGCAAGTGCAGGGGAGAGGGAAAGGGGAAAAGTGCAAGGGCGAGGTGAGGAGTGGAAAGTGCTGAACACGGGATAAAACAACAGGTAGTGCAGCCAGCAGGCGGCAAGTACAAGGTTAAAGCGCAGACAGGGGTGTCTAATAAATGCAGGTAAGGGGACTGCAGGGTTGAAGATACAGACCCAAGTGGAAGGGTTGCCAGGAGGCAGTGTGGGGGTGTGGCTGGTGGGCAGGGATCCTGGCCCGAGAATCAGAGTGTGACCAGGTGCCCTGTGCTAAAGCAGACAGATAAGCAGGGGAGAGGAAGAGCAAAGGCAGAAGACAGAAGCAAAGAGGAAGGTCTTGAGGTGCTTCTGGAACCAAAGATGGTTCTCCTCAAGTTTCAGAGAGGCAGGGAGGCTGTTCCAGAGGGAGGCCCCAGCCGAGGAAAGAGATCTACCCCCAATTCGTTGCTTGGAGAAACGACTGACCATGAGGGTGTTGGAGGTAGGGGAGCGAAGAGCTCGAGTAGGAAGGTATTTAAGGAGGGAGAGTTGAAGGTATTGTGGAACCCGGCCCCAGAAAGGCTTGTGGACAATGCAAAGTGTTTTGAATTTAATCCTTGCAGCCACTGGGAGCCAATGAAGAGATTTCTTGGCTGGAGAGATACAATCCCAGGGCTTGAGGCCAAGGACATGTCTCGCAGTCCTGTTCTGGAGGAGCAGCAGAGGGCGGAGGGTAGAAGCAGGCAGATTTAGAAAAGGGCTGTTGCAATAGTCCATCCTAGAGAGAACCAGAGCTCTAGAAACAGTGAGCTTCTGGGGGAAGGAGAGGAAAGGAAGAATACCTCTGAGGAGGTGAGGTTGGTAGTTAGACTTCTTGGAGACATCAGGGATGTGAGGAGAAAAGGAGATTGAGGAGTCGAATCCACATCCACCAATATCATATGTGTATTGGTGGATGTCATGTGTGGCAAGGAGGGCTCCCAGCTGCTCCATGCATAGATTGAAGACCACAGGGGAGAGAATGGAACCCTGCAGGACTCCACAGGTGACGGGTACCATTGGCAATCTAGAGGAGTCCATTTGAACAAACTGCTGGCGGTTGATGATGTAGGACTTGAAGCAGTGTAGGACAAGGTTGCAGATCCTCAATCGTTGATGTTGGGGGTCCGTTAGTGCCCAGTGGTTAACTGTGTCGAAAAATGACAGAGAGGTCAAGTAGAACCAGAAGGCAGAAGTGTCTGCCATCAAGGATGTTGAGGGCATCCTTGACCACCTATATGGTTGCCGTGTCCGTGCTGCATTTGGGTCTGAACCCGGATGGTAGGTTTAGAGGAGATTGTTGGTGTTGATGTGTTGCTGCAGTTGTGCAGCTACCGCTTTCACAATGATCTTATCTATGGATGATGGGACGATAGTTACCTAGCTAGTTGGGATACAGAGTGGCTTTCTTTAGTAGAAGGAGGATTTGTCATGTCTTTAGGGCCAATGAGAAGGTGCCTTCCGTTAGGGAGCTATTGATAATCTCCAAGTAGGGAAGGAGCACTCCTGTGCGGAGGGTTTTGAGGATGAATGCTGGAAGGATGTCGTCCATATACAATGTTGCTGTGTGACTGGGTAGGGTTTCTACCAGGTCCTCTGTAGACAGTGTCTTGAATGTTATCCAGGGTGTGGAGATTTCGCAATAAGGGACGTGCAGTGGGTCTGTGGATGAAGAGCTGGTGTCTATGTGCTGGGGAATCTTGCTGATTTTGTCAAAGAAGGTTTTGATGGCAGTGGATTTTTCAATGGAGTGTGGTATGGCAGGGTTGAGTAGCGGGTTGACGCAGTACTTGACCTCTTTGATTAGCAAACTTTACCCTGTTGCAAAAATGCATTGAAAGAATAGGCTTTTGTGCTAAGGCAAACCATTGCAATGTTTCTTTAATCTGGCCCTGGTTTTGTCTAAACTGCAAACCTCATAAATACTAGATTCAGTTTTCCTTCATCTGCCTCTTTCAAAGTTTTTAATTGCCAAAAGTAGAAGCAGTAAATCTAGGTTATGTTCCCCTTCTCCCCATGACCTGACTTCTGTGGCACTGGTACATCATTTTACATAGATTTCTGTTTGTTTTGTCCATGGTACATGTTCCACTTTTTTACATCATCATCAACTGGCTCACCGCTTGTTCTCATCTTTGTGCTACTATACAGGCACCCTTCGTGGGAATTTCTCCACTATCTGCAAATTTGTTAGTGTAAGTCATTTCTGATTGAAACTGACATTCATGCTCTTCCAATAAATACAAATACAAATAAGCCCCAATTTCCTGGTATGCTAAAATTGGCAACATATTTAACCTTGCTGATCACCAGTATTAAGTGCTATGGGCCACTGGGAGAAACCTAAGGCCGGGGGATTCTTTAGGCAAGCTCCCCACACTTGTTTTGGCACATGCCCTAAACTGGAATGAAAAGAAGAAGCAACATTTCCAAGCACACACTCAAATATCACACAGTGAACTCTGTGCCATCTGCTATTGTGCCAGGCTCCTGAATTACAATTACCTAACACTCCATTTATACAGGGCTACCCAACATGTGATGCAACAATAGCCTGTTGCACCGAACGCAAAAACAGACAAATCCAAGACTCACACATCTACTTCTGAATGTTATTTCACAACAAATCAATAGCAATTGTTCATCTAGTGGACAACGCCCAGGGATCTGGATCACAATCTGGTGAAGTGCATTTAGGAAGATATTTTTAATCTTTTGCTAAACCTAAAGTCTTCTTATCATTCACTAGAGAGATAGCTGGTGTGCACAACAGATTGCATTAGTGGAAGGGCCTATGAGAAGGAAGCATTCCTGAGGGACTGGTAATGCACCATGAACCCTTACAATTCAACAACTCTCGACCTCCTGTAGCTCTCAAGATATGGTATAAGTAAAAGGTATTTCAAAGCCTACCTTTTGCATGAGCGCTACTGCCTCCTTTCAAGCAGCAATGACGACCACCACCAAGAGGCAGTATTTCTTGCCCTTGGCACATAAAATACAAAACCGGATTGCTTTCTCAGTGACAAATCTAAGAGTTCCTACTTTCACAAGTCATCCGAGTCAATTGCTTATGTTTGGGTATTATATGTGATCGCTTTCCTGGCATGCCAAGGAAACACTTTTAAAAAGGTATCTTATTTTATTTGTTAGTTTATTGTTCAATGCACAGATCAAACTTGAGAGCAACGGAGCACTGTACAGGGTGTAGGTAGTCAGCATTTGGGCTGGCATCTATTAAATGTAGTGAGTTGCAGCCTGTGCGTCGATCTTTGCATCCATAGCGATAGACCTTTGTCAGGTGTGGTTGAAAAAGCTGCATTTTTTGAGATTTTCAAAATTGGAAAATTTTGAGGGCATTCCAAACTGATACCAGGATCAAATTCCAGATGGTGGGTGCATGACAAAAGAAGTATTATTTGTGCGCCCTCTCTTTGTGGACGTGTTGTGATTCTAGCTGGTTGGTTGATGGTTGATTTGCTGTTCAAGGAGCCTCGGCCACCAGATATCTGAAGCTTACTGACCAGGTAAACTGGTGTGCTACTCATGACTTCTATTCATGGTGTGCTACTCATGACTGCTTTGTAGATGATACATGTCGTCTATTTAGTTCTCGTAGTACAGGGGTTATTCAGTCAAATTTCCATGCACCTGTAATGAGACGTGCTGCAGCATGGGGGACTGCTTTTAGGGGAGCCAAGTGAGCAGCTGAGAGTCCCGTCAGGAGGGCTTTTCTGCCATCGATGTGAGAGACCACAAGTCCTGTGACTCCTGCGAGTTAATTACTGTACATGCAAATTTGCAGGTATGTTGCTATATTCCATTCTCATGTACTTTGTACATAGACCCCTACATATAGCAGACTTCCTGTAATAATATCTCAAGACAGCGCATCTCAAAAGCTAATGCAACAGCGAACGTCCTATCACTTAAAGTCATCTCAATGCACACAATTCATATATTAATCGGGTGTGGTGCCACTGGGGGTATTTCAATAAAATAATCCTTTCCCTGGATTACTCACTGGATTACTCACTGTTCGGGCCCATTGCAACCTAAAACACAAGGGAACTGTGCCTCACAGATGTTCATGTGGGCTACTGCCTTCACACAAAACAGCAACTTCCTGTGAAAGAAATGTGAACATGTGTTGCCTCCTTTATCTTTGTCCTCTGTAGTCACAGGGCACATAGTCTGGTTCAGGACAATATGATCAGGAGTATGTCTGTGGGTCCTCAAACCCACAAGGTGTTTGTGCTTTTTGTTTGATCATGCCGATACAAAGGGTCAAAGTGATGATTCTGGTTTGGGTGAGCCTCGATAGCCCTTCAGGTAGTAAGTTGTTTGAGCATGCTGCAGGGAACATGAACCGATGGATGTAGGTTCTGGACTACCACGTTCATGTTTTTTTTGGCAGTCACCAGGTTGGCTGCCTTCTGGATTTTCATCCAGCTCTGACTTTTTTCTTTGTTTGCCATGTTTGCACCAGCAGGTGGGGCCCGGCAGCATGGTATTGAGGTGCAGCGAGGTAGTTAGTAGCACCTCGAGTGCTCTCTAGGTTCCACCTCCCACCTTTCTCCAGTTTCTGACCACAGATTGGGAGGGGATAGTCTCAATGGCACCAGTCGTCTCCTGTCTGGGCTGGATAGGATATCCCATGGTTGTACGTTAAGTGCCATGGTGGGGTGTAACTTTAAACCTCTGGTCTCAGCCCTACAAGCAGGTGTGATTTTCCTGCCTGGTCATGCTACTGGGTGGGGTCGCTGTTTTAGGCAAATCCCTCGCTCTTGTCTTCTTTCCTTCTTTTATTCAGGGGCGTCCTTAGGTTGAAATAACCACAACTCCTTCCATGGTGAACAATTGTGGTGGCTGCTGACCTTCTTATGGTTCATTTTTTATACCTGCAGGTAGCTTGTGACCTGTTCTTAGCAATGTAGTAGTGGGCCATGCTTGGAGCATTGGAACATAGTTGAGTGGGTGCTCCCATTCAGTCCACTGACTGTCCTGTTAGTTGTGGTCATGAGGTCGATCCCATGCTGGGGAGGGGTTATTGCCCCTCCCATTCAGGTGGTTTGACCAGTGTTGCTTGGTGGTTTTGGTGACAGTTCTGATTTAGCAACTGGTTCCCTTTTCTTTAAACATCAGATCCTTTTGTTGCAAAGGTAGCAATTAGGACCTGCTGGTACATCATATGAGATGTTGTGGATACGTGCCTGTATTTGGGCTCTTTGGCACCTGGCCCTTCCTCCTTTTGGTATTTGATTCTTCAGCCCATCTGTGGGGTGGCTTTAGTGGCTGTAGGCTGGAGGGAGGGCTTGCTCGTTGATTACTTTTGAGACACAACCCTCTGGGTAGGAGGTCTTCAATGCAGCCCCCTCAGTTGGGGGGATACGTACCCCTTGATCAGGGATCACTTGTTCTCTATCAGGGTCTTAGGAGCTACAACCTCATTTCCAGGCCCTTGTGAAGGGTGCCTGCCCTGGTTCTCCTTCGACATCCCACGACCCAAGGTAGCTTTTTTGCAGCCCTTTTTACACAATGTTAGCTGTTTCCACACTTGGACTTCTGGTGGGTAGTAGGGGGGTATTCTTGGATTAGATCGTTTATGATACACTGTTCCTGATCATTTTTCTCTTGGAATAGAGTTGAAGATGTTATCCTTTTCTGCTGCAGGCCCCTGACCTGCTGGGTTTCACTTTCGGGTTCCACGTGTTGGGAGTTGGCTTTGAGCTGCTTTTTTCCCTGACCACAGGCTGTGTCTTCTTTTATTCCCTGGCAGTCCCTGGGGTTGGAGCATTCAGGGCTGGAAGTGAGCCTGTCAAGTTTCTTGACATTTTGGAGTGCCTAACTCTTTGCTCTCCCATGTTGATCACTATTAGGTGTGTACTCAACACCCCCTCTCTTTTTTATCTCCTTGGAGGGGATTGCAGATGATGCCCCAGGGATGGTCATAGCATACAAAGTTCAGGGGGGAGATCATGGCTGTTCCAGTCGAATTGAGAGCTGGTTCGGTCTTTTGATTTTGGGTATGCTTCATAGAGTTAGTACTGGGATCAAGAAGAAGGAACGTGGAGGAAATACTCTGAATGCTTAGCAATAATCTTCATTTCACGTAGTCCTACTCTTCCTCGTCACAGAACTGATGGCCTCCTTCTCCCTCCCCGGTGGTAAGAGTGTCCAGGTAATTTTGGTAAAGTCAGAAGGATTATTGGACAGGTCAAATGCTTTATACCATGGGCTATCAGTGGGAGGGGCAAAAGAAAAAAAGGAATCATTTTTTGAAACTGTCCCGTTGGAAGGTATATGGCCTTCATAGGATAAGTACTGTGGTGAGGATGAGTAGGACTAGGCGTAATGAACATTACAGGTAAGTAATCCTCGCATTACTAAGTATTGCAGAAACAATGTCAGTAGAATATTAGGAAGATATCACATTGTCACGTCTAAGTGTGACAGCTGGTTGCACAGTAAAACTGGAAAATACAAAAAAACCTCCAGTGGATGTTGGGTGCTGTGCAGGAGTATTGTAGGTTTAAACATATATGCGCAACTCACTACCGCCCTTTTTCGTTGGTTGTGAAATATGGCGACACATGGGAAAAACAGCTCTTTAATGAATGAAAGAAACGTTCTTGCCTACTTTCCTTGGTGTTAAACAATCCACACTGATACAATATACTAGAGTGTGTCATTAGGCAATTGAGGTACCAACCCTTGAACTTGTGTGCTATTTTCTGTAAAAGAATTGATCTTGCCGATCGAAGTCCTGCATTGGGACTACTAAAAGAAGTTCTGGTCACTAATCCCCACCGGGATATGACTTGTACATAGTTTAATTAAAAAATTTCACTATTCCACTGGAAACCTAAAATAGTAGCTGGTTGAAGATATTTCCAACGTGAGATAAGGGATGTTGTATGAAAGAAGAACATTAACTTAACGAGAAACCCACTGAACAGCTCAAATGTTACCATAGAGCCACTGGATGTCAACCTTTTCCCGCTTCGATTTCTAACAGGACTCTAAGAAGGCAAAGCACAGCAAATGGAGACTTAGCAAGTAACTGGTGAGTGGGTGGGGAGTTGAGACTTCGGTGCAATCTCGTTGGCCAAGCAATTAACATTTTGTTAAACTCTGTGGAGGCTGGGCACTTTTTAGCAATCTAAAGAATGTGCACTGTATTTGATATTAAATATGATAGTTGAACAGAGTACCATATGTGAAAATTATTATCAATAATAATAGCCGTGATCATGTATTGGGCAGCGGTATAAACAGCAGAAGCTATTTGTTCTTAGATGCTTTTAAGTGTATAACATGTATTTTAAACGGTATCTTGTGGACATATCTAATGTATTCATGTATTTTATGGTTATGAATTTTTATTCTAACAATGTTCGTTTACTGTATTTTGTTGTTTTTATAGTGTTAAAAGTTATATTTAACCAAATGACACTTAATAAATAAAAAATAAAAAATTATCATTTGGAATACTTCATGATAGATATTTCTAGCATAGCGAGACTTTTCATTACTATTGTTTTATAGTGATATGCCTTGTGTATGAAATTACTGTTTGTCATTTAGATAATTTATTAATATAGATTTTAGTTGTTTAAACTATTTTGGAGAGGTGGATGATGCTGATGGAGGGCCATAAATATGTTTTTGTAATTTATCCTGTCTTTGCAATGTATGATTTGTTTGTGATTTTGTAATAATATTGCATTTTTCATGTATTTTTTTAAGTTTTTGAATGCATTTGTCTTCATAACTAATTTTGATTCATAATTGTATAAAGTATAATATATAAAAAATATTAACATTTAGATCGTTTTTAAATCTTGATTATTCATTTTGATTAATAACATTATTTTGACATTTTCATTTTCCATTTATTACCACTATTTTTCTTTTTCATTCTTTTATTATTCTTCAGTGATGATTTTGATTAATATTAGTTGTATTTTGTCCTAACATCATATTTATCATGTATGATTTCTATTTGCATTTGTTTTTATTAATCGTGCTCATTCATTTGGATTATAATGGCATTTTTCTTTATTAATTATTGATATTTAACACCTTTTAAATTAATTGTGATGAATGTATTTGTGTTTTATATTTGTAGTGTATTTCAATTTTCTTTTTTTACTAATCTTGATTATTACTTATATTTATTAGTAATTGTATTTCGTATTAATATTGTATTTTTCATAAAGTATTACAATTTATTTGTTTTCTATTGCTCTTGTTAACTAATTCTGATTAATAATTTTAATTTGTAATTATTATTTAGTTATTATTTTAATCTCGATTATGAATTCATTCTCGTATTTTTACTTTGTGTCATTGAACTTGATTATTAGAGCGGATAAATATTAACCTTATATTGTCTTATTATTGTGTTTTTGAAGACTTATTGCTTTATTTGTTAATGTTATAGGGAAGAATGCACAATTACTCTGCACAGTTGCACCAATTACTCTGGAGACAGGCTTCATGAGAACAGGGATTTATTCTCGATATTATGCTGGTCAGGTCATCAGATACATATAGTAGTAAGTATCAGGTTAGAATCCACCGTTCATTCACCCGTTCTATCTAATGCATTCATGGAACATACGCTCACCTGCTATATGCAGGGTTCTAGGCATCACGCCATTCCTTCGCATTGTTCCATCACTCATTCATGCATCACCCATTCAAGATATAACAGTTTATTGTATTAATCTTGATAAATATTTTTGATTCATAATTCTATTTTGTATTCATTATTACAATTATGCTATATTTTATTTGTGATAATCAATGTACATGTAAAATTGTTTTTTTGCCTTATTTTAATTTTGATTTCTTAAGTTTGTTTTTTAATGAAATGCTGCATTTTGTGGTCTGATGGGCATACGGAATGGAATCACAAGGGGGGAAAGCTGAGAAGCATGCCAATCCACAATGGAAAGTTTAATCAGAAGTGAGCAAAAAAGAAAAAAGTCCCGAAACTGTAGCAAGCTTGTAACATTTAAAGTAGTGCACACGAACTCACAATTGGAGCAAGCCGTAATGTTTACATGTTAATATTTCATACGAATACATTTATAAACAAATGTACAATATGAATATATGTGACTCAACAATTGTATTGTTCCCAAGAAACCTGGCTGTTGCAAGTGCATAGTGCATGCATTCTCACACATCGTTGTATAATGTACAGACAATATGAAGTTAATTAAATCAAATTTCCTGAGAAGTCTTACTGAAAAATTACACACAGAAAAAACCAACCCGGAGCAAGCAGGACATGCCTCCTACATGAAAATCACTAGTGTGGCTCAGACTGGAATAAAACTATCCCACGCCTTTGAAATAAGTCTAG
Source organism: Ambystoma mexicanum (assembly GCF_040938575.1). Lineage (NCBI taxonomy): Eukaryota > Metazoa > Chordata > Amphibia > Caudata > Ambystomatidae > Ambystoma > Ambystoma mexicanum. The sequence continues at coordinate 965,926,461 of NC_090935.1, read as the reverse complement.
TGCAGCAGTCACCGCCTTGTGTATCAGGTGCACCCACTAGTCGCAGGGGTCTGCAACCTTTGGCTCTCCAGATGTTTTGTACTACAACTCCCATCATTCCTAACCAGCATAGTGAATTTCCACATATCATGGGAATTGTAGTCCAAAACATCTGGAGAGCCAAAGGTTGCAGACCCATGCGTGGAATAGGTGAAAAAAGTGCTGCAGAGCCCACGGTGGATGTGAATCTTGGGGGAAGAGGGGGCCTTTTCTGACTGGTGCTCTAGCGCTGGAGACTATCCTAGGGGATCAGGAACAGACACAGGAGGGGTGGCAAGCACTGACAAAACGTAAGATGGTCCAGCGGCGGTTGCACAAGGCAATTCCTTCGGTTGACGATGGACTGTAATGGAAATTGGAATATAGTCATCACGAGGGATTGCATGCTCATCAGGAAAAGAGTCATTGTGGGTCTGGTTCTGGAACCTCTCCTGAAAGAACAATTCTTACGGTTGAGGAAGAAGACGATGGTTCTGGACCTGTTGGAACACATCTAAATTCATGGAAAAGGCCATTAAACCCAATGCCCCCTACACCTGACCACAGGTGTCAGAGCTGACACCCCTGCCCGTGCATGATCATCGTCACTTAGTGAGCCAGAAGCCCTCCAACCAGAACTCTTTCACAATCACAGTCTTGTCAACAAGCCAGAAGGTATGCCCTATTTCGCCAAGTGTACTAAGTACTGCTGAAACCTTCCCTTATTGTGTTTTCATGATGGGAAGCTGGGCAAAATGTTTGAAATTCAACTCTTGCGCTACAGGTTGGTGGACACCAAGAGGTTATGGGAAAAAGTCAAAGCGATTGGTCCAAAATATCAGGTACCCAGCTGCACATATTTCTTCACGGTTGCAGTGCATTGTCTACACTGTCGTGGGTCAAGAGCAAAGAGGTCAAAGACAAAACACTAGAGTAGGGGCCTAGGACAAAACATCAGAAAACAGTAGTCCCAGTCACAGGTATGTATTCGTTGGTAAGCAATGACAAACAAAAGAGGGCTTTAATACCTGTATCAGGGTCCCTAAACTCTGCTTGGTTACATGTTCGTGGAAGGCACAGCGAGAAAAGGTGGCAGAACAAAAGACAAAGAATCAAGAAAAAAAGACTACAGTTCCCAGTCACGAATTGCCTGGGAACTACTAATTGCCAGCCATCTTGGGATTGATCCTATGAAACTCTGCTTGAGCGGGAGGAAGTGTAGTGGAGCAATCCTTGTGAGTGTTTCAGTCCTGCTGGGAGTTTCAGGCGTACAAGCTGGGCAGATCCCACACCCATCCACTGCATGCCCTTGCAGTCGAGCAGGCTAAGTGCATTTTCAATCTTTTACCAGGGAAATCCTGGCACCAAATGTAGGAGCACACGAGTGGGGAAAGTTGGTCCTATGTGCCAGCTAAGTTCTTTGTCATTCCTAAACTGAGGTGTGCTGCAGTGTTATTGAGGGACTGTCAGCACCGCACCTTTCTTCCTTTTACAGAATCAATTCGATCTGCACACTGACATTAACAAGCACGAAGAGGTTCTAGAGCACCTAAATCTGAACGCACCAAGCAGTGTTGTTAGACGTACAACTCTGACTTGCTCATAGACATGTACAGTGTTTGTCCTTTGAGTTGTGCTGTGAAGTAAACGTTCTAGCGTGTACTTTCAGGCCTGAGAATGTGCAAGATGGCGCAGTAATGCAAGCAGTCAAACAGACATCCATCCCTGCTGTAAAGTAGTTGAAACAATGCCAATGAGTAGTGTATCATGTTGATAAATGTTTACAGAAGTGATAAGTGTTCAAACAACTCTCTGAAAGATCACCCCGGAGATAATGAGCATGGCTTTCCCTACTGTTCCTTATCCATGCCCTTGCTTTTCTAAATCATGTTCCCAATCATCCTACAAACCCTCTACCTAATCAATCAATGTATTCCTAATGTTAGAAAAAATACATGTTGGCGGATGGCAGAAGCAATACCCTCCAACATTACATTTTTCTAAGATATGGGTATTGGCAGACAGCGGAGCTCATTATGAATTGGCTGGTAGCCCTTAAATGCATCACTAACACTATTACCACTGCATTTAAGCGCTGGCCCAATCATGAGTTGGGTGGAAAGTTGGATGTTTTCGGTGGTGTTACTGCTGGCACTATTGCCGTTGGTGGTAATAGTGCCGGAAATCCCCATAGAGTCCTATGGACTCTAAAACAAATGGGGATTAACAGCTTTACCACTATTCAGGATATGACGCAAATTGCGTCGGACCAAGTAGCGGTAATCCTATTTGCGTTGGCGTTATCCCAGTGCAATTACCACCAGGATACCGCCAACGCTGTGATAGAGCACACAATATTTTGGGTTGCATCTGAGCAATGGCACCCCCTAACATATGAAGATTTTTCGCTGCACTGATTGAGATATGCCTACAAGCTACTGACAATGTGTTCCTAACCCTCTTCCCTTGCTGGGGTCATGATGCTCCTGGGTGCAATCAATCTGCAGACACAACCTATGTAGGGGGAAGTTCAGATCATGCTACACCTGCGCTAGACCCACCTGGACGCGGCAGTCACAGAACACTTTTAGGCACAATTGGAAATCCCTGATGGATTTTGCCATGCACACCATTCATGTCACTATCAATATGCGGACCAGCGAACAGGCAACACATCACTGCACATCGGGCTTCTTCTAAGGAACTGCACATTGGTTGGGCAACCACCACTATCTCAGCTGCCATACCAAAAATAATTATAACACAAGCAACTCTGTCAAAGTTCACCATTTGGTACAGCAGCACCAATCCTGGTAGTATTCAGTGCCGAGGTTGTGTGATGGCTTAGAGCAGTTCTGCTGTATATAGTATGTAGTGGTGGTTTTATTGTGTGTTGCAGTAGGGCGCATTAGGTTTCCTTGTGGTCAGTATCTGCCATAGGTTATAGGTTTTTCTATGTTCTCTGGGTGGCTATGTGATTTGGGATTTGGCCATTTTGAAACTGTGTTCGACCTAGCCCTTTTGTGTAGTATGCCGTAATGTTGTTGCTTCAACTTGTTAGCTACTTTAAACTTTTGACCATTGTTGTACATCTAAGTGGTGATATGTTTTGTCTTCTTCCGTTTGCTAGAAGACTGATGTGTGCAATGCCCTGTTTGTTTCATGTGCAAGACAGGTTGATTTGTATGCTTGTTCTCTGTCTTGTCCTTATTGGGGGCGATGTGTTGTGACAAGCATTAATATGATTGGATGGGTGTTGCTAAGTAATGCATGGCTGGGCGATGCAGGGTTGGATGCTGAGTGAGTGATGCCTGGGGTTGGTCTGACAGTGTCAGTGAGTGGTGGAGCTGGCAAGGTAGTCGATGTACCTGGTCCGCGTCTCGTCTTTTTCACTTCAGAGCTATACTTAGCTGCAACTGAGATGAAGAAGAATAACGGTTACCTTTGCACACGATAGAGTTTGAGCTGTATCTTTGTGGGAAAGCAAGATTACAACAGCACTCTATTATTCTAGACCAGGGCAATGGAAATAATCAATGCAACAAAATAATTTGGAATGGTCTCAAATCATGCAATAGAGAGACATTTTGGAACGTTATAACTTCTGTCAAGGGTATCAAAATTATCATTTGTAAAAATGGTCACCAGGCTATCATATGTATCTATTGTGATGATATTTGTCATTTTCACAGATTTGAAAAAGTGGTCTTTGCACACAATGAATTCACAAAACTTAAAAGATGAGGTTGCTCAAGGAAAAACAACAGCAATTAATGGGAGTGGTAGTTCAAAACCTTTATTGACTTGAGACCAAAAGAATATCACACATTCAAAAGTAAGCTGAGACCTTTTATATTGAAATGACACCATTGGAAGTGATGAGGAAGAACTAACTTTTGAGCAATGTAAAATGTATGTGGCAGTGACTGGAAAGATCTGGTGGACTTCCCACCAAATAACTCCACCTTGGAACTAGCTGGAATTACGATCATAAAAGATTCATTTAAAACGTGTGGCCATTGCACAGTGCGAAATGGCCCTATTTGCACTGACATGCAATATGTCCCCTCCATGCACTTTTCATCATATAGTATAGATAGTGCGTCCCTGCTTCTAGATTCTTTGATTTAACACCAGCATGACAATTATGCACTGTTTTTTTAAATCAAATAATTGTGCAGGTAGACGAGAACGCATGGCCATTAGGTATGTTCCATCTGATAACCCGCCCTGCCTTTAAAATGTAAAAAAGCACCCAAATCATAAAAAAGGTAGTAAGAGAGTCCTTACACATTGTCACCTATATTTATCACCTTTTTATAATAAAGAATGCTTTTATTGTTGCCTCTATTTTAGTTATGGAACCCGTCCATTTTGTGTGGCTTTGAAAGGAAGATGAAGGCTCTGGGCAACCTCTATCAGTCTCAGAGAAGAAAACGACAACCTGGTCATTGGCCATCCATTTGCAATTTGGGTGCCCTATATCTCTTCTATTGCAGGAAATAATTGTTCCCAGATTCCTTTAGCTTTTCTGTACATAAATCGTTTGATATTGGTCCATGGTGGAATCACAGGCGATTCATCCCGTACTAATTCAATCTTGAATTATTTCACTAATTGATTTGCAATTGAAGCTCCAGAAAACAATTTGTGGTACAAATATTGTACTCCTTATTTTGAGAAGTTTGAGTAAAAGGAGTTTTTAGAGAGTAAAAACCCAGTTCTCATTCTCAGCTGGAGCAATTTTAGGCTAGTTCAAATAAAGTTTAATTTTAGGGTAATGCATTTTTTAATGTAATCCAAATATTCTTTGTAGTTAACAATCGCCGTAAATGAAAAGAACCATTAGCATATGGGCCACCTAAACAACTGACCGCACTATAGTAGAGGTCCACTTTATCAAAGGTGCTGCACATGACACTGGTCTATATAAGTGCCCAGATACCCTTGGGTGAGGTGTGCTATATAAGTAAATAAACTAAACTAAACTATATGCATCCCTTTAGCACTGCAGGGGCATAAAGAGATTAAGAAAGTAGTCCTGGCTACTTCCTATTTTTTCATTTTGGAGATTATTGGCATCATTTTATGGAGTCAAATTGGCAGTTATGCCGTTTATCCGGAGCCCGGTTTGCAATTATTTAACTCTACCTGGAACCTATGGTTATCTCAATAATGGAAAGGGGCCTCTATTGTTTTTAATATCTTCAGAAATGTCATGTAAAGAAAACAATTATATAAATACTAGCAGTTGTACCCATGCTTCGCACAGAAATTCCTACAAATATGATCAAGTGTATCATGTTTTTTTTGTGATGCTGACAATTTCATTGCAAAATAGGATATATGCTATTATTGGAAGTTTTAAACTTGAAGTGTAACTAGTATTCTTATTAATGAACTAACACCATGTTTTGGGTACTACCTAGGTTTGTCAGGACACCATTTAAGATGGCTGACAGTGTAACCAGATGGGTCTGAGGGATTTTGCATTTCATTACGTGTTACCAACTGGGACATATACCAGGGATTTTGCATTTAATTACGTATTACCAACTGGGACATATACTAAACACGTCATGCTTTGCTCTGTGGTGAACACGGGAGTGGGGAGATATCAATTTGGCTAAGTAGGGTTCACAACACGTGAAGACAACATTAAGAGATGGTTAGAAATTGTTGTGAAGTAATTCGCGCACAGCCAATAAGTCCAGTAATAAGATCTTAATATACTTTAGTAATCATTAAAGTATGCTGACAAAGTTCATTGATAGTAATGCACAATGATTTATTCTTGTGTTCAGCCGACACGTGTTTCGATGCTAGGTCGTTCTCAAGGCAATGATCTTTGGTGCAGTACCCAGTTTATATGGTGTGTTCTGTCCCTGCCGGTTACCCTTTGTTGGGTCTTGTTGGGTCTTGTAGTCATGCTTGTGTCATGGATAAGTATCCAGATATTCTCCAAAAAGTCCTTTGGTTAAATCCAAATTAGTATGTTTCTTTTTTTTGGCTTTCTTGCTCTCTAGCGGGGCAATGGCGTCAACTGCAGTTTTGAGCTTGGTGTTGTAGAGCTCAGCCAGCACAGACGGTTCTGAGCAGAGTAGGGGCTTGAGTGCTGGAATCTCTAAGTAAGGATGGATCCTAACTTTGGTTAAGTTTCGTGAGCATCTCACTAGAGCAGCTGGGACAGGCATGGGGTCGGAGTATTGGAGCTGATGTCCACACCTCAGTAGTGGTCTACTACCCAATCCAGGATGCGACCTTTACAGTGGGTAGGATTGAAGACTTTTTGCTGGATCATTGAAGTCCAAATTGAAGTCCCCCAGGAGAATGGATTTATTGGTGTTTTTTAGATTTTCCCCGAGATGATTAATTAAATTGTTGTGGAAGTCAGATAGTGGGCCTGGCTGGGCCTGGCTGGCAATATGCTATATGTATAGTACTCGCTCAAGTACTGCTCTTTGCTGGCCATCCACGCTGCTCCGGAATCTGCTCTACGCCAATTCAACTGTTTTCTGTGGACTGATTGGACTATTTCTTGGGTTGCCCCGCCCTCTTCTACCCAGAAGCCCTTTTAACCTCCGGGCCGCGCACATCTGCGCGTGCGCATCAAGTACTCACTCAAGTACTGCTGTTTGCTGGCCATCCACGCTGCTCTGGAATCTGCTCTACGCCAATTCAACTGTTCTCTGTGGACTGATTGGACTATTTATTGGGTAGCCCCGCCCCCTTCTACCCAGAAGCCCTTATAACCTCCGGGCCATGCGCATCTGCGTGCGCACATCAAGTACTCACTCAAGTACTGCTGTTTGCTGCCATCCACGCTGCTCTGGAATCTGCTCTACGCCAATTCAACTGTTCTCTGTGGACTGATTGCACTATTTCTTGGGTATACTTATTGTGGACTACCTGATGTGTACTTGACCTATTTACTTTACTTAGATTTATAAATCAAACTCTAATAGTGTCCATATTTACATTTTTCTTAGGTAGCCCCACCCCCTTCTACTCAGAAGCCCTTATAACCGCCGGGCCGTGCGCATCTGCGCGCATGCATCAAGTACTTGCTCAAGTACTGCTGTTTGCTGGCCATCCACGCTGCTCCGGAATCTGCTCTACGCCAATTCAACTGTACTCTGTGGACTGATTGGACTATTTCTTGGGTATACTTATTGTGGACTACCTGATATGTACCTGACCAATTTACTTTACTTAGATTTATAAATCAAACTCTAATAGTGTCTATATTTACATTTTTCTTAGGTAGCCCCGCCCCTTCTACCCAGAAGCCCTTATAACTTCCGGGCCGTGCGCATCTGCACGCACGCATCAAGTACTCGCTCAAGTACTGCTGTTTGCTGTTCGCTGGCTCGCCAGCTCCCAGCTTCAGCCTCCAGCTTAGTGTCACCTTGGTTCTTATTTGGTTCTTATTTTTACAATCACTCCACGTTTGATGCCTGACTGCCTGACTTCCAGTTGGCAACGTAGTACACCGCCGCCTTTGCTGGAGCATTGTGTATATCTAGACAGTAAGCAGCCGTTCGCTGTACTCCGCTAATAAAACTATATGCTCTGTGCCTCACTTATATAACATTGTCCTATAAGTATTGTCGGTGACGGTGTGTATTTCTCTTTAATTCTGCCAACACTGAATTGTTAGTAACGTTCACCTCTGTTCACCTCTGTTTTGGAACAAGTATGGCGAGCGGGCTACGTAGTGGCCGTTGCAACAAACTAACACCGGCTGCCTTTACTTGTAAAAGTATTGATTCATTAATATGTGCCGGCAGAACCTCCTATGTTGAACCAACAATACCTGACACCCCGGCTGCAGACATCACACAAGCGCACGTAAATCGTGTTGTGCTTACATCTCATGCCGCCCAAATCCATTTTGCTGACTCTGTATCTGCCGTTACTGCTTTACAAATAGAACCCCCTAATAACAAAAATGGGACTAGCTCAGAGAAACAGAGGCTTAGGAAAGATCTTTTAAATTGTATTGGCTCCCCTGTTTCTAATGGTCAGTTTGACACTGCGCTGCGCAAAATGGCAGCGCTGGATGATCAGGTACGGCGTTCCATCAGAATGCTAACGCCACTTGTCTCCGGACTGGAGAAAGTGAAAACCTTGCTATCTATATCGCCAACAGACCATATGCAGTTTTATGGGGCCCACAAAGATATAGAGGCTGATAGAAATAACCAATCCATGCCTACCCAATTGACATATTCTCCAGATCTCACGAATGCACGCTCAAAATTCTCACAACCCATATCTGCTGATCATTCTTACTCACAAGAGATTAGTGATGGCAGGTCCCCCCAAACTTTTCCAGTTATAATCAAAATTCTTGATCTACTAGATAAAGGGCATGATTTATCTCATCTTGAATTGAGAGAAATTAAATCTACTATGCATCACATGTGCTCAAAAATGGATAAGGTGGATGGATTTCTAATAGCCGCTGATATCCTAAGAATAAAGAATGAGGATTTGACAAATATTCGGCCTATTAAATCTGTACTTTCTCGAAACCACAAAAGCATGCAATATACTTCAGACCCCTCACAACTATCTGCGGTGAACATGCATATATCCTCTATATCAGATTCCATTCCTTCTACCCTTTCCCCTAATTTGGCAGCTTGTAATTGCAGCGCAGAGTTGAAAGAGCTAAAAGCTGCCATTGAAGACAAAAATACATTAGTCAATTTCTTCTGAAGCCTCTACACCAGGCCGAATCCCCTGACAGTCCCTCGGCCCTTTTAAAGACCATGGATACCATGAAACAAGATGAGAGAACTGATTCTCCTGCTGACAATAATCATAGCTTTTTTTCTCATCGCACTAAAAAGATGCATCTGCGTGCCGTCAAAAGTCACGCTAAACGACGTAAAGATGCACTTTTGAACGACAATATGACGGTTATTATTTATCAGAGAAAAACTCGATTACTGCTTGGATGGAATTATTGCACCGTAAGAGTAGGCTACTACTTTCCCAATTGAAACTGATTTATGCAAAATATTGCACATTTTCCTTAGTGCCTTTTTATTGATTTTTTCTTGCTTAAAATTGAAAGTGTACTGTTATATGCTCTGGACATCTGTCTATGTGATATGAGAACATGTTTGGATCATTTACAAGATACTCTGTTAACGTCTGCCATGTATTTTCCAATGTCATTACCTAACCCCCCTGTAACGCTCAGCTGATTCCCACGGAGGCGCTGGTCTTGGCAGGAAGGTGTCTGTGACCCGAAGAGTGATGTGCAGGACTCGATTTGCTTCTGGGGCCGAACCTCTTCGCACTGTGTGTCGAACTCGAAGAGTGAGATTTCTGCAGGTGAAAGAATATGGGGGTTAATGATCTGGGTTGTTGAATGTCCCTCTCTCTCTCTCTCTCTTCTTAGCTTCTCCGTAGAGCCCCCAGGTCAACGTGCTCACCTTAGATAGGTGAATGCTGGACTCTCCATCTGCGTCTGGTGCAGGGTGCCGTTGCCAGTTCCTTCACTGGTGAAACATAGGCCTCTTGACATCAGAGGATCGCTACCGTCGTTAACTGCACGAGCGGGAGTTTCTGGACACCTTTTTAGTCCTTTTAGTCTTTAGGTGCGCGGGCATGTTAATATAGAACAGGACTCTGTATAATGCTTTTTCCTATTTGTCTTGCAGGGCTCTTGAGATAGGAGATGGTGTGAAGAGAGCCGAAATTGGAGCCAGAGCCTTGGAATGAAGCGCTTGGAAATGCGTAAGTAAATGCAAGCGCTCTAACTGTCTCTTTTCCCTTGCAGCTGTGAGTTCGTGCTGAAGAGATGCTGGAAAACGCCGGAGTATTTGCAGGCGTTCTACTGTGGCGAGCGCGATGGACGTGAGTAAATTCCTGTCTAATGTCTCTTCGTTTGTCTTTCAGATGCTGGGTTGCAGCGTTGAAGAAATCCATAATTCGCGGAGTGCCGGTAAGTAATAACAATGCTTTTGTCTTCACAGGCGGAGGTGCAGCGTGAAGAAATGTTCGCTGCCGATGGATCAGGTGAGGAAAGCGCTGCGTGTAAACGTTGCAGTGCTAACCTATTGTTTCTTGTCTTTGCAGGTGCTGCTGAATACTGGATACAGGAGTGGTAAGTATTGTTCTTGCAGGTTCAGGATCGGAAGGAAGAAAGGCTGGAACAGACTCGGTGAGCGTTCTGCTGCAGATGCAGAATAACGCGAAGCACGTTTGTTCAATCGGGTGTGGTTTAAATAGCCTTGGAGTGATGAGGCGTCTTCCTCCACGGCCCCGCCTAGGTAAGAAAAGAGTTCCAGTTCCAGAAGAGTTCCCGTGTTGTATCCAGGGAGTGGAGCTTGCCCCACCCAGGTAAGAAAGTAGTTCCTGTTCACAGAGGATTCCTATGTGGCTGGTAAGTAAGCAGCATGGTCTGCTGCAGGTAAGTCCACCCAAGCATCTTCATACATATTATGAGCCCGGCCCTTCCAGTGCCGGGACCGATGGCTTTGATGAGCCTGGTGCCACCGGCGCCAGGACAAGGTCCAAAAGGTCCCAGTGGGGACCGGCTGGTGCCTAAGATAACGGTTAGGGGCCTGCTTCCAAGGACGTTGGGCTGTTCCTGACTCCTTGGAAGCAGTGATCATGACAGCACCCCCCCTCAAGGCCCCTCCCAAGCGTGTCTTCTCCGGGGGTTTTGGCTTGTCGGGGTGATTCAAATGGAATTTCTTGACCAGACGAGGTGCGTGGACATGCTCTGAGGGTTCCAAAGACCTTTCCTGGGGGGCGTATCCTTTCCAATCAACCAGGTAATATAATTTAGATTTGGAGATTTTGGAGTCTAGGATGTTCTTTGCTTCAAACTCAAGTTCTCCATCTACTAAAACAGGTTCCGGGAGTTCGGTCAATCGGGTTCCTGGTTGCACTGGTTTTAGTAAGGAGACATGGAATACTGGATGTATTTTCATATGCGAAGGCAATTCCAATTTAACAGCCACCGGATTAATTATGGTAGAGATAAGATAGGGTCCAAGGTATCTCGGGATGAAAGTGCGGGGTCCTTTTAGAGGTAGGTGCTTAGTGGATAACCAGACCTGATCTCCCACTGCGTAGTGAGGGGCCTCTTTACGGTGCTGATCTGCTCCTTTCTTAAATTGAGCTTTAGCTCTTTGCAGATGGGCAGTGGCTTCCTTAAAAGCACGAGTGATCTCCGAGTGCAAGTGATCCACAGCAGGTGTTTCGAATTCTTGGGGAGGATCCAGGTTAGAGGTTCTAGGATGGTGTCCGTATAATAGGAAGAAGGGAGTCTTCCCAGTTCCAGAATGAGTCGAATTGTTATAGGCGTATTCAGCGTTCCAAAGAATGTCCTTCCAAGGGTTTTCAGTTTGTTGGAGCATGCAACGTAGATATTGCTCTAGAGTTTGATTTGTCCTCTCGGTTTGTCCGTCAGTTTGGGGATGGTGACTGGTAGAAAGTCTCACATCAATTTGGGCTAAACGACAGCAACTTCGCCAAAAGTGGGAGATGAATTGACTTCCCCTATCGGAGACCAAAACCGAGGGGAAACCGTGTAACCGAACGATGTTTTCTAAGAATTCTTGGGCTAATAATGGTATTATACCCTGAGCATGGAGGTAAGTCCGTGATGAAATCCATGGACAGGGTATGCCATGGACAGGGAGGGATGTCTAGTGGGTGTAAGAGACCGGCTGGTTTCTCCTTCTGACTCTTATTCTGGGCACACACACTGCAGGAGATTACAAAGTCTCTAATGTCCTTCTTCCATGATGGCCACCAGGAATGTCTTTTGACCTTTTCCATGGTTTTGGTTATGCCAGGGTGACCCTCCATTAGTGAATCGTGATAACAGGAGATTACCTGTTTTTGTATTTTCTCACTGGGCAAGTACAATCGTCCTCGGAAATATGGTAGGTCTCGATCCACTGAGAATTCCTTTCCTTTTAATTGCCAGTCCTGTAAGTCGACCGGAGTTAAAAGTGATTTGACTGTAGTCTTAATGTCTTCAAAGGATTGAGCGCTGACCAAGCCCAAAATCCTTTGTTCTGGGATTATGGGTATTGGTTCTGGATTGGTTAAATGTTCATCTATTCCCATCCGGGAGAGGGCATCTGCTTTTCCATTTCTACTGCCTGGTCGATAAGTAATTATAAAGTCAAACTCAGCCAAAAACAGAGCCCAGCGAAGCTGCCTGGAAGACTGAGCTTTGGCTGTCTTCAGATACTGTAAGTTGCGGTGATCAGTCATTACGGTGACTGTCTGTCTGGCTCCCAAAAGATAATGCCGCCAGGCTTTAAAGGCCGATCTGATAGCTAAAAGTTCCTTGTCTGTAATTGAATAGTTGATCTCGGGAGCCGAGAATTTGTGGGACCAAAAGGCTACAGGATGTAATTGGTGTGTGACCGGATCCCTTTGTGATAAAACTGCCCCCATAGCAAGACTAGAAGCATCTGTTTCTACGATGTAGGGGAGTTCTGGGCGAGGATGTTTTAGAACAGGTGCAGAAATGAATTTAGTCTTTAAATCCTGAAAAGCTTGTTCTGCCTCGGTAGACCACTCAAAACGTTTGTTTTTCTTTAACAGAGCGGTGATGGGCTGGACTATTCGAGAGAATTCAGGGATGAATCTGCGGTAAAAGTTAGCGAAGCCTAACATGCTTTGGACTCCTATTACAGAGGTTGGTGAAGGCCACTTGATGATTGCATCGACTTTCTTTGAATCCATATGGACTCCGTTAGGTGACAATATGAATCCCAGGAACTCAACTTCAGTTACGTTGAAAACGCATTTTTTGAGCTTAGCAAAAAGGTTATGTTGACGTAATCTCTCGAGGACCTCTCTAACGTGTTTCCGATGTTCTTCTTCAGATGATGAATAGACGAGGATGTCATCAATGTAGACAACAACACACACATCAATGAGTTCTCTAAGGACATCATTCATAAAATACTGGAAGGCGGCAGGAGCGTTGCAAAGTCCAAAGGGCATAACTTGATATTCAAACAGCCCATACTTGGTGCGGAAGGCCGTCTTCCATTCATCGCCCTCTTTTATTCGTACCAAATGGTAGGCTCCTCTGAGATCCAACTTTGTATATATACATGCGTCTTTGACTTGGTCCAGGAGTTCAGGGATCAAAGGTAACGGGTATCTGTTTTTAACGGTGATTTGATTCAGGGCACGGTAATCTATACAAGTCCTAAGGTCTCCTTCCTTTTTCGGAACGAAGAACAAAGCCGAGGAAGCTGGAGATTTTGAAGGACGAATAAACCCGTTAGCTAGGTACTGGTCCAGATATTGTCTGAGGTGAAGATTCTCTGGCTCGGTGAGGGCATAAATCCTACTGCAAGGAGGAGTTGTTCTGGGTATCAGATCTATTTGACAGTCGTAAGACCTATGAGGAGGCAGGGTATTAGCTTGGTCCTTCCGAAAGACGTCTTGGAATTCCTGGTATTCGGGAGGTAATTTGGGAACCTCAGAAGAGATTGCCGCCAGTGAAACATCAGGCCGAGGATAACAAGTGGTAAAACATTCTGGAAACTGAACCGTTTTTGCTCGCCAATCTATCTGAGGATTGTGCTTCTCTAACCAAGGGATTCCCAGAATGATCTGGAACTGAGGGGCCTTGATCACATCGAACACTATTTTCTCCCGGTGTCCATCTTGGCTCACTAACGTCACTTCTTGGGTGGCGTGCGTTACTGGTCCGGAGTCTATCTCCGTGCCATCCACTGTAGTAATGACGTCTTTTACTGCCTTAGGGACAAGGGGTAGATTCATCCTTGATACCAGTTCACGGTCCACATAATTACCGATTGCTCCGCTGTCGATGTAAGATTCAATTGCATGCAAACGATCTGGACGTTCAGGACTAATGAGGACCATAGGCACCACGAAATGCGAGGTCACGGGACAGATTTTAACACTCGGCAAGAGGACCTCTACACTTGTCGGGCTAGGTCATTTCCCTGCTCAGAATTTGTGGTACAGGTATCTGCGGCTCCTACAGCCTTCTTAGCTGGTTTCACTGGACAGTCTCGAAGAAAGTGCCCCGAGTTTCCGCAATAGAGGCATAATTGCAGCTGTCTTCTTCTTTCCCGCTCCTTTTGGGTTAAAGGTCCTTTCATGCCCCCTATTTGCATGGGTTCCACAGTGTCAGCTCCCCTAGTAGAGGTCTGTGGTTTAGAAAACATTCGGGTATCTAATTTGGAACGATCAGCCTTCCTGTTCTGTAATCTGTGGTCCAATTGGACAACTAAGTCAATATAGTCTGAGCATTCTTGTGGAGGATTCACGACTTGAGCTAACACATCCTTGAGCACTCCACGCAGGCCTCTGTAGAAGAGCGTTATTCTCTTATCCTCAGGCCATTGAGTTTCCACTATAAGTCTGTTGAATGAGGCTATATAAGTCAAGAGTTCTTGATTACCCTGTCGTAACGAAAGAAGTTCATTGTCCAAGGCCTGCCCTTGTGCATGTCTTGCGAACAGTTTCCTGACGAGCTGCATGCACTTCTGCTCTTAGTTCCCCAAGCAACTGGGCTAATTGATCAGTGTCTGAGGTTTCCATTGCGCCTGGGTAGGAGTTTTGCGGTGGGCTTCGCGTTCTGTAACGCTCACCTGATTCCCACGGAGGCGCTGGTCTTGGCAGGAAGGTGTCTGTGACCCGAAGAGTGATGTGCAGGACTCGATTTGCTTCTGGGGCCGAACCTCTTCGCACTGTGTGTCGAACTCGAAGAGTGAGATTTCTGCAGGTGAAAGAATATGGGGGTTAATGATCTGGGTTGTTGAATGTCCCTCTCTCTCTCTCTCTTCTTAGCTTCTCCGTAGAGCCCCCAGGTCAACGTGCTTACCTTAGATAGGTGAATGCTGGACTCTCCATCTGCGTCTGGTGCAGGGTGCCGTTGCCAGTTCCTTCACTGGTGAAACATAGGCCTCTTGACATCAGAGGATCGCTACCGTCGTTAACTGCACGAGCGGTGAGTTTCTGGACACCTTTTTAGTCCTTTTAGTCTTTAGGTGCGCGGGCACGTTAATATAGAACAGGACTCTGTATAATGCTTTTTCCTATTTGTCTTGTAGGGCTCTTGAGATAGGAGATGGTGTGAAGAGAGCCGAAGTTGGAGCCAGAGCCTTGGAATGAAGCGCTTGGAAATGCGTAAGTAAATGCAAGCGCTCTAACTGTCTCTTTTCCCTTGCAGCTGTGAGTTCGTGCTGAAGAGATGCTGGAAAACGCCGGAGTATTTGCAGGCGTTCTACTGTGGCGAGCGCGATGGACGTGAGTAAATACCTGTCTAATGTCTCTTCGTTTGTCTTTCAGATGCTGGGTTGCAGCGTTGAAGAAATCCGGAATTCGCAGAGTGCCGGTAAGTAATAACAATGCTTTTGTCTTCACAGGCGGAGGTGCAGCGTGAAGAAATGTTCGCTGCCGATGGATCAGGTAAGGAAAGCGCTGCGTGTAAGGGTTGCAGTGCTAACCTGTTGTTTCTTATCTTTGCAGGTGCTGCTGAATACTGGATACAGGAGTGGTAAGTATTGTTCTTGCAGGTTCAGGATCGGAAGGAAGAAAGGCTGGAACAGACTCGGTGAGCGTTCTGCTGCAGATGCAGAATAACGCGAAGCACGTTTGTTCAATCGGGTGTGGTTTAAATAGCCTTGGAGTGATGAGGCGTCTTCCTCCACGGCCCCGCCTAGGTAAGAAAAGAGTTCCAGTTCCAGAAGAGTTCCCGTGTTGTATCCAGGGAGTGGAGCTTGCCCCACCCAGGTAAGAAAGTAGTTCCTGTTCACAGAGGATTCCTATGTGGCTGGTAAGTAAGCAGCATGGTCTGCTGCAGGTAAGTCCACCCAAGCATCTTCATACATATTATGAGCCCGGCGCTTCCAGTGCCGGGACCGATGGCTTTGATGAGCCTGGTGCCACCGGCGCCAGGACAAGGTCCAAAAGGTCCCAGTGGGGACCGGCTGGTGCCTAAGATAACGGTTAGGGGCCTGCTTCCAAGGATGTTGGGCTGTTCCTGACTCCTTGGAAGCAGTGATCATGACACCCCCGGACACGTGTGGGGACGCGGGAAGGTAGGCCATGTGTTGGTGGCGGTGTGTTTCCGTGGGTGGCCAGAGCGAAATGTCTGAGAATTGTCTTCATTTCCAGCCAATTTCAGAGACATTTCCCTGTGTCCACTCACTGAAACACGTCGCCAACAACAGATGTCATACCTTCTCGCGTTCCCACAGGTGTCCCGATGGAAACGGTACATCACATGTGTGGGTGCACCTACAGGGGGCGCAAAAGGAAAAGGGTAACCCACTGGTAACCCCAAGCCTTTCGCCACAGCACATTTTGTTCATGTGGGCAAACTACAGATTTGGGCCTAGGTTGTCGATGCCAGCAAGGAAAACAGGGAACCCCAAGCATTTCCCAAAAGAGGACACCCGTGGGAATGCACAGGGGTCTGACTTGGCGAAGCGGCCCAGAATTTATTACCCAGAACCCCAGACAAAGTGAACATTGTGTTTTTCCCCCACTAAATATCACACTTTGTCAGGGATTGTGGCTAATAAAAACTGGGGCAATTTGCACAAGGCAGACCTCTGTGGATTCCCATGGGTGTCTCCTTTTGGAAATGCATGGGGTTGCCTGTTTTCCTTGCTGGCTTCAACACCCTAGGCCCAAATCGGTAGCTTGCCCACATGAACAAAATGGGCTGTGCCGAAAGGCTTGGGGTTACCAGTGGGTTACCCTTTTCGTTTTGCGCCTCCGGTAAGTGCACCCACACATGTGAGGTACCGTTTTCATCGAGACACGTGTGGGGATGCGTGAAGGTAGGCCATGTGTTGTTGGCGGTGCGTTTCGGTGGGTGGCCAGAGCGAAATGTCTGAGAATTGTCTTAATTTCCAGCCAATTTCCAAGACATTTCCCTGTGTCCACTCACTGAAACACGTCACCAACAACAGATGTTATACCTTCTCGCGTTCCCACAGGTGTCCCAATGAAAACGGTACATCACATGTGTGGGTGCACCTACCGGGGGCGCAAAAGGAAAAGGGTAACCGAGTGGTAACCCCAAGCCTTTCGCCACTGCCCATTTTGTTCATGTGGGCAACCTACAGATTTGGGCCTAGGGTGTCGAAGCCAGCAAGGAAAACAGGGAACCCCATGCATTTCTGAAAAGAGGACACCCGTGGGAATCCACAGAGGTCTGACTTGTGCAAATCGGCCCAGAATCTACTACCCAGAACCCCCGGCAAAGTCCAAATTTGGGGGTAAAAAACACAATTTCCAGACATTTCACTCTGCTCAACCACCGAAACACGCCGCCAACAACAGATGTCATACCTTCCTGCGTTCCCACAGGTGTCCCAATGAAAACAGTACCTCACATGTGTGGGTTCACCAATCTAGCCGCAAAGGGAAAAAAATAACCCACTGGTACCCACAAAAGGGTTTGGGGAGATAACCTACAGATTTGGGCCTAGGGTGTCCAAGCCACCAAGGAAAACTGGGAACCCCATGCATTTCTGAAAAGAGGGAACCAGTGGGAATACAGAGGTCCAACTTGCGCAAAGCGGAACAGAATGTTTTACCCAGAACCCCCGAGGGGCTTCTGGGTAATAAATTCCTGCCCGATTTGCGCAAATCATACCTCTGCGGATTCCCACGGGTGTCCTCTTTTCCGAAATGCATGGGGTTCCCTGTTTTCCTTGTTGGCTTGGACATCCGAGGCCCACACATGTGAGGTACCGTTTTCATCGGGACACCTGTGAGAACGCGGGACGGTAGGCCATGTGTTGTTCGCAGTGTGAATTCTGGGCCGATTTGTGCAAATCATACCTCTGCGGATTCCCACGGGTGTCCTCTTTTCAGAAATGCATGGGGTTCCCTGTTTTCCTTGGTGGCTTGCACACCCGAGGCCCATATCTGTATTGTGTGCCCGTCTGCAGAGAGTGCGAAATTCAGGTGTGAAAACAGACTTGGGGTTACTTGTGTTTTAGGCTTTCCCCTTGGCACCCAGGTAGGTGCACCCACACATGTGAGGTACAGTTTTCATCGGGACACCTATGGGAACATGGGACGGTAGGCCATGTGTTGTTGGCTGCGTGTTTTGATGGGTAAGCCAAGTCAAATGTGTGGAAAATGCGTTTTGTTCCTCACATTTCGGACTTTGCGGGGGTGTCTGGGTAATAAATTCTGGGCCGATTTGCACAAATCATACCTCTGCGGATTCCCACGGGTGTCCTCTTTTTGGAAATGCATGGGGTTCCCTGTTTTCCTTGGTGGCTTGGTCACCCGAGGCCCATATATGTATGGTGGGTCCGTCTGCAGAAAGTTTGAAATTCAGGTGTGAAAACAGACTTGGGGTTACTTGTGTTTTAGGCTTTTCCCTTGGCGCCCAGGTAGGTACACCCACACATGTGAGGTACCGTTTTCATCGGGACACCTCTGGAAACGCGGGACGGTAGGCAATGTGTTGTTGGCAGCGCGTTTCAATGGGTGAGCTGAGTGAAATGTGCGGATGCGTTTTTTTCCCCACATTTCGGACTTTGCATGGGTTTCTGGGTGATACATTCTGGGCCGATTTGCGCAAATCATACCTCTGCGGATTCCCATGGGTGTCCTCTTTTCAGAAATGCATGGGGTTCCCTGTTTTCCTTGGTGGCTTGGACACCCGAGACCCATATCTGTATGGTGTGCCCGTCTGCAGAAAGTGTGAAATTCAGGTGTGAAAACAGACTTGGGGTTAATTGTGTTTTAGGCTTTCCACTTGGTGCCCCCATGTAGGTGCACCCACCCATGAGAGGTACCGTTTTCATTGGGACAGCTGTGTAAACGCGGAACAGTAGGCCATGTGTTGTTGGTCGCCTGTTTCGATGGGTGAGCCGAGTCAAATGTGCGGAAAATGCTTTTATTCCGCACATTTTGGACTTTGCAGGGGTGTCTGGGTAATAAATTATGGGCCGATTTGTGCAAATCATACCTCTCTAGATTCCCACGGGTGTCCTCTTTTCAGAAATGCATGGGGTTCCCTGTTTACCTTGGTGGCTTGGACACCCGAGGACCATATCTGTATGGTGTGCCCGTCTGCAGAAAGTGTGAAATTCAGGTGTGAAAACAGACTTGGGGTTACTTGTGTTTTAGGCTTTCCCCTTGGGGCCCAGGTAGGTGCACCCACACATGTGAGGTAATGTTTTCATCGGGACACCTCTGGAAACGCGGGACGGTAAGCCATGTGTTGTTGGCAGCGTGTTTCAATGGGTGAGCCGAGTGGAATGTGCGGATGCGTTTTTTTCCCCACATTTCGGAACTTGCGGGGGTGTCTCGGTAATAAATTCTGGGCCGATTTGCGCAAATCATACCTCTGCGAATTCCCAGGGGTGTCCTCTTTTCGGAAATGCATGGGGTTCCCTGTTTTCCTTGGTGGCTTGGACACCCGAGGCCCATATCTGTATGGTGTGCCCGTCTGCAGAAAGTGTGAAATTCAGGTGTGAAAACAGACTTGGGGTTAATTGTGTTTTAGGCTTTCCCCTTGGTGCCCCCATGTAGGTGCACCCACACATGAGAGGAACCGTTTTCATTGGGACAGCTGTGGAAACGCGGGACAGTAGGCCATGTGTTGTTGGTGAGTCGAGTAAAATGTGCGGAAAATTTGTTTTTTCCCCACATTTCGGACTTTGCGGGGGTGTCAGGGTAATAAATTATGGGCCGATTTGCGCAAATCATACCTCTCTAGATTCCCACGGATGTCCTCTTTTCAGAAATGCATGGGGTTCCCTGTTTACCTTGGTGGCTTGGACACCCGAGGCCCATATCTGTATGGTGTGCCCGTCTGCAGAAAACAGACTTGGGGTTAATTGTGTTTTAGGCTTTCCCCTTGGTGCCCCCATGTAGGTGCACCCACACATGAGAGGAACCGTTTTCATTGGGACAGCTGTGGAAACGCGGGACAGTAGGCCATGTGTTGTTGGTGAGTCGAGTAAAATGTGCGGAAAATTAGTTTTTTCCCCACATTTCGGACTTTGCGGGGGTGTCTGGGTAATAAATTATGGGCCGATTTGCGCAAATCATACCTCTCTAGATTCCCACGGATGTCCTCTTTTCAGAAATGCATGGGGTTCCCTGTTTACCTTGGTGGCTTGGACACCCGAGGCCCATATCTGTATGGTGTGCCCGTCTGCAGAAAGTGTGAAATTCAGGTGTGAAAACAGACTTGGGGTTACTTGTGTTTTAGGCTTTCCCCTTGGGGCCCAGGTAGGTGCACCCACACATGTGAGGTAATGTTTTCATCGGGACACCTCTGGAAACGCGGGACGGTAAGCCATGTGTTGTTGGCAGCGTGTTTCAATGGGTGAGCCGAGTGGAATGTGCGGATGCGTTTTTTTCCCCACATTTCGGAACTTGCGGGGGTGTCTCGGTAATAAATTCTGGGCCGATTTGCGCAAATCATACCTCTGTGAATTCCCACGGGTGTCCTCTTTTTGGAAATGCATGGGGTTCCCTGTTTTCCTTGGTGGCTTGGACACCCGAGGCCCATATCTGTATGGTGTGCCCGTCGGCAGAAAGTGTGAAATTCAGGTGTGAAAACAGACTTCGAGTTACTTGTGTTTTAGGCTTTCCCCTTGGGACCCGTGTAGGTGTACCCACACATGTGAGTTAACGTTTTCATCGGGACACCTGTGGGAATGCAGGACGGTAGGCCATGTGTTTTTGGCAGCGGGTTTCGATGGGTGAGCCGAGTTCAATTTGCGGAAAATGCGTTTTTTCCCCACATTTCGAACTTTGCGGGGTTGTCTGGGTAATAAATTCTGGGCCGATTTGTGCAAATCATACCTCTGCGGATTCCCACGGGTGTCCTCTTTTCAGAAATGCATGGGGTTCCCTGTTTTCCTTGGTGGCTTGCACACCCGAGGCCCATATATGTATGGTGGGTCCGTCTGCAGAAAGTTTGAAATTCAGGTGTGAAAACAGACTTGGGGTTACTTGTGTTTTAGGCTTTCCCCTTGGCGCCCAGGTAGGTGCACCCACGCATGTGAGGTGCCGTTTTCATCGGGACACCTATGGAAACGCGGGACGGTAGGCCATGTGTTGTTGGCAGCGCGTTTCAATGGGTGCGCCGAGTAAAATGTGCGGATGCGTTTTTTTCCCCACATTTCGGACTTTGCATGGGTTTCTGGGTAATAAATTCTGGGCCGATTTGCGCAAATCATACCTCTGCGGATTCCCATGGGTGTCCTCTTTTCAGAAATGCATGGGGTTCCCTGTTTTCCTTGGTGGCTTGGACACCCGAGGCCCATATCTGTATGGTGTGCCCGTCTGCAGAAAGTGTGAAATTCAGGTGTGAAAACAGACTTGGGGTTAATTGTGTTTTAGGCTTTCCCCTTGGTGCCCCCATGTAGGTGCACCCACCCATGAGAGGTACTGTTTTCATTGGGACAGCTGTGTAAAGGCGGAACAGTAGGCCATGTGTTGTTGGTGGCGTGTTTCGATGGGTGAGCCGAGTAAAATGTGCGGAAAATGCTTTTTTACCCCACATTTCGGACTTTGCAGGGGTGTCTGGGTAATAAATTATGGGCCGATTTGCGCAAATCATACCGCTCTAGATTCCCACAGGTGTCCTCTTTTCAGAAATGCATGGGGTTCCCTGTTTACCTTGGTGGCTTGGACACCCGAGGCCCATATCTATATGGTGTGCCCGTCTGCAGAAAGTTTGAAATTCAGGTGTGAAAACAGACTTGGGGTTACTTGTGTTTTAGGCTTTCCCCTTGGGGCCCAGGTAGGTGCACCCACACATGTGAGGTAATGTTTTCATTGGGACACCTCTGGAAATGCGGGACGGTAAGCCATGTGTTGTTGGCAGCGTGTTTCAATGGGTGAGCCAAGTGAAATGTGCGGATGCGTTTTTTTCCCCACATTTCGGACCTTGCGGGGGTGTCTCGGTGATAAATTCTGGGCCGATTTGCGCAAATCATACCTCTGCGAATTCCCACGGGTTTCCTCTTTTTGGAAATGCATGGGGTTCCCTGTTTTCCTTGGTGGCTTGGACACCCGAGGCCCATATATGTAAGGTGGGTCCGTCTGCAGAAAGCGTGAAATTCTTGGACACCCGAGGCCCAATATGTATGGTGGGTCCGTCTGCAGAAAGTGTGAAATTCAGGTGTGAAAACAGACTTGGGGTTACTTGTGTTTTAGGCTTTCCCCTTGGCGCCCAGGTAGGTGCACCCACACATGTGAGGTACCGTTTTCATCGGGACACCTCTGGAAACGCAGGAACGGTAGGCCATGTGTTGTTGGCAGCGTGTTTCAATGGGTGAGCCGAGTGAAATGTGCGGATGCGTTTTTTTCCCCACATTTCAGATTTTGCGGGGGTTTCTGGGAAATAAATTCTGGGCCGATTTGCACAAATCATACCTCTGCGGATTCCCACGGGTGTCCTCTTTTCGGAAATGCATGGGGTTCCCTGTTTTCCTTGGTGGCTTGGACACCCGAGGCCCATATCTGTATGGTGTGCCCGTCTGCAGAAAGTGTGAAATTCAGGTGTGACAACAGACTTGGGGTTAATTGTGTTTTAGGCTTTCCCCTTGGTGCCCCCATGTAGGTGCACCCACACATGAGAGGTACCGTTTTCATTGGGACAGCTGTAGAAACGCGGGACAGTAGGCCATGTGTTGTTGGTGGTGTGTTTCGATGGGTGAGCCGAGTAAAATGTGCGGAAAATGTGTTTTTCCCCACATTTCGGACTTTGCGGGGGTGTCTGGGTAATAAATTATGGGCCGATTTGCGCAAATCATACCTCTCTAGATTCCCACGGGTGTCCTCTTTTCAGAAATGCATGGGGTTCCCTGTTTACCTTGGTGGCTTTGACACCCGAGGCCCATATCTGTATGGTGTGCCCGTCTGCAGAAAGTGTGAAATTCAGGTGTGAAAACAGACTTGGGGTTACTTGTGTTTTAGGCTTTCCCCTTGGGGCCCAAGTAGGTGCACCCACACATGTGAGGTAATGTTTTCATCGGGACACCTCTGGAAACGCGGGACGGTAAGCCATGTGTTGTTGGCAGCGTGTTTCAATGGGTGAGCCGAGTGGAATGTGCGGATGCGTTTTTTTCCCCACATTTCGGAACTTGCGGGGGTGTCTCGGTAATAAATTCTGGGCCGATTTGCGCAAATCATACCTCTGTGAATTCCCACGGGTGTCCTCTTTTTGGAAATGCATGGGGTTCCCTGTTTTCCTTGGTGGCTTGGACACCCGAGGCCCATATCTGTATGGTGTGCCCGTCGGCAGAAAGTGTGAAATTCAGGTGTGAAAACAGACTTCGAGTTACTTGTGTTTTAGGCTTTCCCCTTGGGACCCATGTAGGTGTACCCACACATGTGAGTTAACGTTTTCATCGGGACACCTGTGGGAATGCGGGACGGTAGGCCATGTGTTTTTGGCAGCGGGTTTCGATGGGTGAGCCGAGTTCAATTTGCGGAAAATGTGTTTTTTCCCCACATTTCGAACTTTGCGGGGTTGTCTGGGTAATAAATTCTGGGCCGATTTGTGCAAATAATACCTCTGCGGATTCCCACGGGTGTCCTCTTTTCAGAAATGCATGGGGTTCCCTGTTTTCCTTGGTGGCTTGCACACCCGAGGCCCATATATGTATGGTGGGTCCGTCTGCAGAAAGTTTGAAATTCAGGTGTGAAAACAGACTTGGGGTTACTTGTGTTTTAGGCTTTCCCCTTGGCGCCCAGGTAGGTGCACCCACACATGTGAGGTGCCGTTTTCATCGGGACACCTATGGAAACGCGGGACGGTAGGCCATGTGTTGTTGGCAGCGCGTTTCAATGGGTGCGCCGAGTAAAATGTGCGGATTCGTTTTTTTCCCCACATTTCGGACTTTGCATGGGTTTCTGGGTAATAAATTCTGGGCCGATTTGCGCAAATCATACCTCTGCGGATTCCCATGGGTGTCCTCTTTTCAGAAATGCATGGGGTTCCCTGTTTTCCTTGGTGGCTTGGACACCCGAGGCCCATATCTGTATGGTGTGCCCGTCTGCAGAAAGTGTGAAATTCAGGTGTGAAAACAGACTTGGGGTTAATTGTGTTTTAGGCTTTCCCCTTGGTGCCCCCATGTAGGTGCACCCACCCATGAGAGGTTCTGTTTTCATTGGGACAGCTGTGTAAAGGCGGAACAGTAGGCCATGTGTTGTTGGTGGCGTGTTTCGATGGGTGAGCCGAGTAAAATGTGCGGAAAATGCTTTTTTTCCCCACATTTCGGACTTTGCAGGGGTGTCTGGGTAATAAATTATGGGCCGATTTGCGCAAATCATACCGCTCTAGATTCCCACAGGTGTCCTCTTTTCAGAAATGCATGTGGTTCCCTGTTTACCTTGGTGGCTTGGACACCCGAGGCCCATATCTATATGGTGTGCCCGTCTGCAGAAAGTGTGAAATTCAGGTGTGAAAACAGACTTGGGGTTACTTGTGTTTTAGGCTTTCCCCTTGGGGCCCAGGTAGGTGCACCCACACATGTGAGGTAATGTTTTCATTGGGACACCTCTGGAAATGCGGGACGGTAAGCCATGTGTTGTTGGCAGCGTGTTTCAATGGGTGAGCCAAGTGAAATGTGCGGATGCGTTTTTTTCCCCACATTTCGGACCTTGCGGGGGTGTCTCGGTGATAAATTCTGGGCCGATTTGCGCAAATCATACCTCTGCGAATTCCCACGGGTGTCCTCTTTTTGGAAATGCATGGGGTTCCCTGTTTTCCTTGGTGGCTTGGACACCCGAGGCCCATATATGTAAGGTGGGTCCGTCTGCAGAAAGCGTGAAATTCTTGGACACCCGAGGCCCAATATGTATGGTGGGTCCGTCTGCAGAAAGCGTGAAATTCAGGTGTGAAAACAGACTTGGGGTTACTTGTGTTTTAGGCTTTCCCCTTGGCGCCCAGATAGGTGCACCCACACATGTGAGGTACCGTTTTCATCGGGACACCTCTGGAAACGCAGGAACGGTAGGCCATGTGTTGTTGGCAGCGTGTTTCAATGGGTGAGCCGAGTGAAATGTGCGGAAAATGCGCTTTTTTCCCCACATTTCAGACCTTGCGGGGGTGTCCGGTTAATAAATTCTGGGCCGATTTGCGCAAATCATACCTCTGCGGATTCCCACGAGTGTCCTATTTTTGGAAATGCATGGGGTTCCATGTTTTCCTTGGTGGCTTGGACACCCGAGGCCCATATATGTATGCTGGGCCCGTCTGCAGAAAGTGTGAAATTCAGGTGTGAAAACAGACTTGGGGTTACTTGTGTTTTAGGCTTTCCCCTTGGTGCTCAGGTAGGTGCACTCACACATGTGAGGTACCGTTTTCATCGGGACACCTATGGGAACACGGGACGGTAGGCCATGTGTTGTTGGCAGCGTGTTTCGATGGGTAAGCCAAGTCAAATGTGCAGAAAATGCGTTTTGTTCCTCACATTTCGGACTTTGCGGGGGTGTCTGGGTAATAAATTCTGGGCCGATTTGCGCAAATCATACCTCTGCGGATTCCCACGGGTGTCCTCTTTTTGGAAATGCATGGGGTTCCATGTTTTCCTTGGTGGCTTGGACACCCGAGGCCCATATATGTATGGTGGGTCCGTCTGCAGAAAGTTTGAAATTCAGGTGTGAAAACAGACTTGGGGTTACTTGTGTTTTAGGCTTTCCCCTTGGCGCCCAGGTAGGTGCACCCACACATGTGAGGTACCGTTTTCATCGGGACACCTCTGGAAACGCGGGACGGTAGGCCATGTGTTGTTGGCAGCGCGTTTCAATGGGTGCGCCGAGTGAAATGTTCGGATGCGTTTTTTTCCCAACATTTCGGACTTTGCATGGGTTTCTGGGTTATAAATTCTGGGCCGATTTGGGCAAATCATACCTCTGCGGATTCCCATGGGTGTCCTCTTTTCAGAAATGCATGGGGTTCCGTGTTTTCCTTGGTGGCTTGGACACCCGAGGCCCATATCTGCATGGTGTGCCCGTCTGCAGAAAGTGTGAAATTCAGGTGTGAAAACAGACTTGGGGTTACTTGTGTTTTAGGCTTTCCCCTTGGGGCCCAGGTAGGTGCACCCACACATGTGAGGTAATGTTTTCATTGGGACACCTCTGGAAATGCGGGACGGTAAGCCATGTGTTGTTGGCAGCGTGTTTCAATGGGTGAGCCAAGTGAAATGTGCGGATGCGTTTTTTTCCCCACATTTCGGACCTTGCGGGGGTGTCTCGGTGATAAATTCTGGGCCGATTTGCGCAAATCATACCTCTGCGAATTCCCACGGGTGTCCTCTTTTTGGAAATGCATGGGGTTCCCTGTTTTCCTTGGTGGCTTGGACACCCGAGGCCCATATATGTAAGGTGGGTCCGTCTGCAGAAAGCGTGAAATTCTTGGACACCCGAGGCCCAATATGTATGGTGGGTCCGTCTGCAGAAAGCGTGAAATTCAGGTGTGAAAACAGACTTGGGGTTACTTGTGTTTTAGGCTTTCCCCTTGGCGCCCAGATAGGTGCACCCACACATGTGAGGTACCGTTTTCATCGGGACACCTCTGGAAACGCAGGAACGGTAGGCCATGTGTTGTTGGCAGCGTGTTTCAATGGGTGAGCCGAGTGAAATGTGCGGATGCGTTTTTTTCCCCACATTTCAGATTTTGCGGGGGTTTCTGGGAAATGAATTCTGGGCCGATTTGCACAAATCATACCTCTGCGGATTCCCACGGGTGTCCTCTTTTCGGAAATGCATGGGGTTCCCTGTTTTCCTTGGTGGCTTGGACACCCGAGGCCCATATCTGTATGGTGTGCCCGTCTGCAGAAAGTGTGAAATTCAGGTGTGAAAACAGACTTGGGGTTAATTGTGTTTTAGGCTTTCCCCTTGGTGCCCCCATGCAGGTGCACCCACACATGAGAGGTACCGTTTTCATTGGGACAGCTGTAGAAACGCAGGACAGTAGGCCATGTGTTGTTGGTGGCGTGTTTCGATGGGTGAGCCGAGTCAAATGTGCGGAAAATGTGTTTTTTCCCCACATTTCCGACTTTGCGGGGGTGTCTGGGTAATAAATTATGGGCCGATTTGCGCAAATCATACCTCTCTAGATTCCCACGGGTGTCTTCTTTTCAGAAATGCATGGGGTTCCCTGTTGACCTTGGTGGCTTTGACACCCGAGGCCCATATCTGTATGGTGTGCCCGTCATCAGAACGTGTGAAATTCAGGTGTGAAAACAGACTTGGGGTTACTTGTGTTTTAGGCTTTCCCCTTGGGACCCAGGTAGGTGCACCCACACATGTGAGGTAACGTTTTCATCGGGACACCTGTGGGAACGCGGGACGGTAGGCCATGTGTTTTTGGCGGAGTGTTTCGATGGGTGAGCCGAGTGAAATGTGCGGAAAATGCGCTTTTTTCCCCACATTTCAGACCTTGCGGGGGTGTCTGGTTAATAAATTCTGGGCCGATTTGCGCAAATCATACCTCTGCGGATTCCCACGAGTGTCCTCTTTTCAGAAATGCATGGGGTTCCCTGTTTTCCTTGGTGGCTTGGACACCCGAGGCCCATATATGTATGGTGGGCCCGTCTGCAGAAAGTGTGAAATTCAGGTGTGAAAACAGACTTGGGGTTACTTGTGTTTTAGGCTTTCCCCTTGGTGCTCAGGTAGGTGCACTCACACATGTGATGTACCGTTTTCATCGGGACACCTATGGGAACACGGGACGGTAGGCCATGTGTTGTTGGCAGCGTGTTTCGATGGGTAAGCCAAGTCAAATGTGCAGAAAATGCGTTTTGTTCCTCACATTTCGGACTTTGCGGGGGTGTCTGGGTAATAAATTCTGGGCCGATTTGCGCAAATCATACCTCTGCGGATTCCCACGGGTGTCCTCTTTTTGGAAATGCATGGGGTTCCATGTTTTCCTTGGTGGCTTGGACACCCGAGGCCCATATATGTATGGTGGGTCCGTCTGCAGAAAGTTTGAAATTCAGGTGTGAAAACAGACTTGGGGTTACTTGTGTTTTAGGCTTTCCCCTTGGCGCCCAGGTAGGTGCACCCACACATGTGAGGTGCTGTTTTCATCGGGACACCTCTGGAAACGCGGGACGGTAGGCCATGTGTTGTTGGCAGCGCGTTTCAATGGGTGCGCCGAGTGAAATGTTCGGATGCGTTTTTTTCCCCACATTTCAGACTTTGCATGGGTTTCTGGGTTATAAATTCTGGGCCGATTTGGGCAAATCATACCTCTGCGGATTCCCATGGGTGTCCTCTTTTCAGAAATGCATGGGGTTCCGTGTTTTCCTTGGTGGCTTGGACACCCGAGGCCCATATCTGCATGGTGTGCCCGTCTGCAGAAAGTGTGAAATTCAGGTGTGAAAACAGACTTGGGGTTACTTGTGTTTTAGGCTTTCCCCTTGGGACCCAGGTAGGTGCACCCACACATGTGAGGTAACGTTTTCATTGGGACACCTGTGGGAATGCGGGACGGTAGGCCATGTGTTTTTGGCAGCGGGTTTCGATGGGTGAGCCGAGTTCAATGTGCGGAAAATGCGTTTTTTCCCCACATTTCGAACTTTGCGGGGTTGTCTGGGTAATAAATTCTGGGCCGATTTGTGCAAATCATACCTCTGCGGATTCCCACGGGTGTCCTCTTTTCAGAAATGCATGGGGTTCCCTGTTTTCCTTGGTGGCTTGCACACCCGAGGCCCATATATGTATGGTGTGCCCGTCTGCAGAAAGTGTGAAATTCAGGTGTGAAAACAGACTTGGGGTTACTTGTGTTTTAGGCTTTCCCCTTGGGGCCCAGGTAGGTGCACCCACACATGTGAGGTAATGTTTTCATCGGGACACCTCTGGAAACGCGGGACGGTAAGCCATGTGTTGTTGGCAGTGTGTTTCAATGGGTGAGCCGAGTGGAATGTGCGGATGCGTTTTTTTCCCCACATTTCGGAACTCGCGGGGGTGTCTCGGTAATAAATTCTGGGCCGATTTGCGCAAATCATACCTCTGTGAATTCCCACGGGTGTCCTCTTTTTGGAAATGCATGGGGTTCCCTGTTTTCCTTGGTGGCTTGGACACCCGAGGCCCATATATGTAAGGTGGGTCCGTCTGCAGAAAGCGTGAAATTCTTGGACACCCGAGGCCCAATATGTATGGTGGGTCCGTCTGCAGAAAGCGTGAAATTCAGGTGTGAAAACAGACTTGGGGTTACTTGTGTTTTAGGCTTTCCCCTTGGCGCCCAGATAGGTGCACCCACACATGTGAGGTACCGTTTTCATCGGGACACCTCTGGAAACGCAGGAACGGTAGGCCATGTGTTGTTGGCAGCGTGTTTCAATGGGTGAGCCGAGTGAAATGTGCGGAAAATGCGCTTTTTTCCCCACATTTCAGACCTTGCGGGGGTGTCCGGTTAATAAATTCTGGGCCGATTTGCGCAAATCATACCTCTGCGGATTCCCACGAGTGTCCTATTTTTGGAAATGCATGGGGTTCCATGTTTTCCTTGGTGGCTTGGACACCCGAGGCCCATATATGTATGCTGGGCCCGTCTGCAGAAAGTGTGAAATTCAGGTGTGAAAACAGACTTGGGGTTACTTGTGTTTTAGGCTTTCCCCTTGGTGCTCAGGTAGGTGCACTCACACATGTGAGGTACCGTTTTCATCGGGACACCTATGGGAACACGGGACGGTAGGCCATGTGTTGTTGGCAGCGTGTTTCGATGGGTAAGCCAAGTCAAATGTGCAGAAAATGCGTTTTGTTCCTCACATTTCGGACTTTGCGGGGGTGTCTGGGTAATAAATTCTGGGCCGATTTGCGCAAATCATACCTCTGCGGATTCCCACGGGTGTCCTCTTTTTGGAAATGCATGGGGTTCCATGTTTTCCTTGGTGGCTTGGACACCCGAGGCCCATATATGTATGGTGGGTCCGTCTGCAGAAAGTTTGAAATTCAGGTGTGAAAACAGACTTGGGGTTACTTGTGTTTTAGGCTTTCCCCTTGGCGCCCAGGTAGGTGCACCCACACATGTGAGGTACCGTTTTCATCGGGACACCTCTGGAAACGCGGGACGGTAGGCCATGTGTTGTTGGCAGCGCGTTTCAATGGGTGCGCCGAGTGAAATGTTCGGATGCGTTTTTTTCCCAACATTTCGGACTTTGCATGGGTTTCTGGGTTATAAATTCTGGGCCGATTTGGGCAAATCATACCTCTGCGGATTCCCATGGGTGTCCTCTTTTCAGAAATGCATGGGGTTCCGTGTTTTCCTTGGTGGCTTGGACACCCGAGGCCCATATCTGCATGGTGTGCCCGTCTGCAGAAAGTGTGAAATTCAGGTGTGAAAACAGACTTGGGGTTACTTGTGTTTTAGGCTTTCCCCTTGGGGCCCAGGTAGGTGCACCCACACATGTGAGGTAATGTTTTCATTGGGACACCTCTGGAAATGCGGGACGGTAAGCCATGTGTTGTTGGCAGCGTGTTTCAATGGGTGAGCCAAGTGAAATGTGCGGATGCGTTTTTTTCCCCACATTTCGGACCTTGCGGGGGTGTCTCGGTGATAAATTCTGGGCCGATTTGCGCAAATCATACCTCTGCGAATTCCCACGGGTGTCCTCTTTTTGGAAATGCATGGGGTTCCCTGTTTTCCTTGGTGGCTTGGACACCCGAGGCCCATATATGTAAGGTGGGTCCGTCTGCAGAAAGCGTGAAATTCTTGGACACCCGAGGCCCAATATGTATGGTGGGTCCGTCTGCAGAAAGCGTGAAATTCAGGTGTGAAAACAGACTTGGGGTTACTTGTGTTTTAGGCTTTCCCCTTGGCGCCCAGATAGGTGCACCCACACATGTGAGGTACCGTTTTCATCGGGACACCTCTGGAAACGCAGGAACGGTAGGCCATGTGTTGTTGGCAGCGTGTTTCAATGGGTGAGCCGAGTGAAATGTGCGGATGCGTTTTTTTCCCCACATTTCAGATTTTGCGGGGGTTTCTGGGAAATGAATTCTGGGCCGATTTGCACAAATCATACCTCTGCGGATTCCCACGGGTGTCCTCTTTTCGGAAATGCATGGGGTTCCCTGTTTTCCTTGGTGGCTTGGACACCCGAGGCCCATATCTGTATGGTGTGCCCGTCTGCAGAAAGTGTGAAATTCAGGTGTGAAAACAGACTTGGGGTTAATTGTGTTTTAGGCTTTCCCCTTGGTGCCCCCATGCAGGTGCACCCACACATGAGAGGTACCGTTTTCATTGGGACAGCTGTAGAAACGCAGGACAGTAGGCCATGTGTTGTTGGTGGCGTGTTTCGATGGGTGAGCCGAGTCAAATGTGCGGAAAATGTGTTTTTTCCCCACATTTCCGACTTTGCGGGGGTGTCTGGGTAATAAATTATGGGCCGATTTGCGCAAATCATACCTCTCTAGATTCCCACGGGTGTCTTCTTTTCAGAAATGCATGGGGTTCCCTGTTGACCTTGGTGGCTTTGACACCCGAGGCCCATATCTGTATGGTGTGCCCGTCATCAGAACGTGTGAAATTCAGGTGTGAAAACAGACTTGGGGTTACTTGTGTTTTAGGCTTTCCCCTTGGGACCCAGGTAGGTGCACCCACACATGTGAGGTAACGTTTTCATCGGGACACCTGTGGGAACGCGGGACGGTAGGCCATGTGTTTTTGGCGGAGTGTTTCGATGGGTGAGCCGAGTGAAATGTGCGGAAAATGCGCTTTTTTCCCCACATTTCAGACCTTGCGGGGGTGTCTGGTTAATAAATTCTGGGCCGATTTGCGCAAATCATACCTCTGCGGATTCCCACGAGTGTCCTCTTTTCAGAAATGCATGGGGTTCCCTGTTTTCCTTGGTGGCTTGGACACCCGAGGCCCATATATGTATGGTGGGCCCGTCTGCAGAAAGTGTGAAATTCAGGTGTGAAAACAGACTTGGGGTTACTTGTGTTTTAGGCTTTCCCCTTGGTGCTCAGGTAGGTGCACTCACACATGTGATGTACCGTTTTCATCGGGACACCTATGGGAACACGGGACGGTAGGCCATGTGTTGTTGGCAGCGTGTTTCGATGGGTAAGCCAAGTCAAATGTGCAGAAAATGCGTTTTGTTCCTCACATTTCGGACTTTGCGGGGGTGTCTGGGTAATAAATTCTGGGCCGATTTGCGCAAATCATACCTCTGCGGATTCCCACGGGTGTCCTCTTTTTGGAAATGCATGGGGTTCCATGTTTTCCTTGGTGGCTTGGACACCCGAGGCCCATATATGTATGGTGGGTCCGTCTGCAGAAAGTTTGAAATTCAGGTGTGAAAACAGACTTGGGGTTACTTGTGTTTTAGGCTTTCCCCTTGGCGCCCAGGTAGGTGCACCCACACATGTGAGGTGCTGTTTTCATCGGGACACCTCTGGAAACGCGGGACGGTAGGCCATGTGTTGTTGGCAGCGCGTTTCAATGGGTGCGCCGAGTGAAATGTTCGGATGCGTTTTTTTCCCCACATTTCAGACTTTGCATGGGTTTCTGGGTTATAAATTCTGGGCCGATTTGGGCAAATCATACCTCTGCGGATTCCCATGGGTGTCCTCTTTTCAGAAATGCATGGGGTTCCGTGTTTTCCTTGGTGGCTTGGACACCCGAGGCCCATATCTGCATGGTGTGCCCGTCTGCAGAAAGTGTGAAATTCAGGTGTGAAAACAGACTTGGGGTTACTTGTGTTTTAGGCTTTCCCCTTGGGACCCAGGTAGGTGCACCCACACATGTGAGGTAACGTTTTCATTGGGACACCTGTGGGAATGCGGGACGGTAGGCCATGTGTTTTTGGCAGCGGGTTTCGATGGGTGAGCCGAGTTCAATGTGCGGAAAATGCGTTTTTTCCCCACATTTCGAACTTTGCGGGGTTGTCTGGGTAATAAATTCTGGGCCGATTTGTGCAAATCATACCTCTGCGGATTCCCACGGGTGTCCTCTTTTCAGAAATGCATGGGGTTCCCTGTTTTCCTTGGTGGCTTGCACACCCGAGGCCCATATATGTATGGTGTGCCCGTCTGCAGAAAGTGTGAAATTCAGGTGTGAAAACAGACTTGGGGTTACTTGTGTTTTAGGCTTTCCCCTTGGGGCCCAGGTAGGTGCACCCACACATGTGAGGTAATGTTTTCATCGGGACACCTCTGGAAACGCGGGACGGTAAGCCATGTGTTGTTGGCAGTGTGTTTCAATGGGTGAGCCGAGTGGAATGTGCGGATGCGTTTTTTTCCCCACATTTCGGAACTCGCGGGGGTGTCTCGGTAATAAATTCTGGGCCGATTTGCGCAAATCATACCTCTGTGAATTCCCACGGATGTCCTCTTTTTGGAAATGCATGGGGTTCCCTGTTTTCCTTGGTGGCTTGGACACCCGAGGCCCAATATGTATGGTGGGTCCGTCTGCAGAAAGCGTGAAATTCAGGTGTGAAAACAGACTTGGGGTTACTTGTGTTTTAGGCTTTCCCCTTGGCGCCCAGGTAGGTGCACCCACACATGTGAGGTACCGTTTTCATTGGGACACCTCTGGAAACGCGGGACGGTAGGCCATGTGTTGTTGGCAGCGTGTTTCAATGGGTGAGCCGAGTGAAATGTGCGGATGCGTTTTTTTCCCCACATTTCAGATTTTGCAGGGGTTTCTGGGAATAAATTCTGGGCCGATTTGCACAAATCATACCTCTGCGGATTCCCACGGGTGTCCTCTTTTCGGAAATGCATGGGGTTCCCTGTTTTCCTTGGTGGCTTGGACACCCGAGGCCCATATCTGTATGGTGTGCCCGTCTGCAGAAAGTGTGAAATTCAGGTGTGAAAACAGACTTGGGGTTAATTGTGTTTTAGGCTTTCCCCTTGGTGCCCCCATGTAGGTGCACCCACACATGAGAGGAACCGTTTTCATTGGGACAGCTGTGGAAACGCGGGACAGTAGGCCATGTGTTGTTGGTGGCGTGTTTCGATGGGTGAGTCGAGTAAAATGTGCGGAAAATTTGTTTTTTCCCCACATTTCAGACTTTGCAGGGGTTTCTGGGTAATAAATTATGGGCCGATTTGCGCAAATCATACCTCTCTAGATTCCCATGGATGTCCTCTTTTCAGAAATGCATGGGGTTCCCTGTTTACCTTGGTGGCTTGGACACCAGAGGCCCATATCTGTATGGTGTGCCCGTCTGCAGAAAGTGTGAAATTCAGGTGTGAAAACAGACTTGGGGTTACTTGTGTTTTAGGCTTTCCCCTTGGGACCCAGGTAGGTGCACCCACACATGTGAGGTAACGTTTTCATTGGGACACCTGTGGGAATGCGGGACGGTAGGCCATGTGTTTTTGGCAGCGGGTTTCGATGGGTGAGCCGAGTTCAATGTGCGGAAAATGCGTTTTTTCCCCACATTTCGAACTTTGCGGGGTTGTCTGGGTAATAAATTCTGGGCCGATTTGTGCAAATCATACCTCTGCGGATTCCCACGGGTGTCCTCTTTTCAGAAATGCATGGGGTTCCCTGTTTTCCTTGGTGGCTTGCACACCCGAGGCCCATATATGTATGGTGGGTCCGTCTGCAGAAAGTTTGAAATTCAGTTGTGAAAACAGACTTGGGGTTACTTGTGTTTTAGGCTTTCCCCTTGGCGCCCAGGTAGGTGCACCCACACATGTGAGGTGCCGTTTTCATCGGGACACCTATGGAAACGCGGGACGGTAGGCCATGTGTTGTTGGCAGCGCGTTTCAATGGGTGCGCCGAGTAAAATGTGCGGATGCGTTTTTTTCCCCACATTTCGGACTTTGCCTGGGTTTCTGGGTAATAAATTCTGGGCCGATTTGCGCAAATCATACCTCTGCGGATTCCCATGGGTGTCCTCTTTTCAGAAATGCATGGGGTTCCCTGTTTTCCTTGGTGGCTTGGACACCCGAGGCCCATATCTGTATGGTGTGCCCGTCTGCAGAAAGTGTGAAATTCAGGTGTGAAAACAGACTTGGGGTTAATTGTGTTTTAGGCTTTCCCCTTGGTGCCCCCATGTAGGTGCACCCACCCATGAGAGGTACTGTTTTCATTGGGACAGCTGTGTAAACGCGGAACAGTAGGCCATGTGTTGTTGGTGGCGTGTTTCGATGGGTGAGCCGAGTCAAATGTACGGAAAATGCTTTTTTTCCCCACATTTCAGACTTTGCAGGGGTGTCTGGGTAATAAATTATGGGCCGATTTGCGCAAATCATACTGCTCTAGATTCCCACGGGTGTCCTCTTTTCAAAAATGCATGGGGTTCCCTGTTTACCTTGGTGGCTTGGACACCCGAGGCCCATATCTGTATGGTGTGCCCGTCTGCAGAAAGTGTGAAATTCAGGTGTGAAAACAGACTTGGGGTTACTTGTGTTTTAGGCTTTCCCCTTGGCACCCAGGTAGGTGCACCCACACATGTGAGGTACCGTTTTCATCGGGACACCTATGGGAACACGGGACGGTAGGCCATGTGTTGTTGGCAGCATGTTTCGATGGGTAAGCCAAGTCAAATGTGCGGAAAATGCGTTTTGTTCCTCACATTTTGGACTTTGCGGGGGTGTCTGGGTAATAAATTCTGGGCCGATTTGCGCAAATCATACCTCTCTAGATTCCCACGGGTGTCCTCTTTTCAGAAATGCATGGGGTTCCCTGTTTAACTTGGTGGCTTGGACACCCGATGCCCATATCTGTATGGTGTGCCCGTCTGCAGAAAGTGTGAAATTCAGGTGTGAAAACAGACTTGGGGTTACTTGTGTTTTAGGCTTTCCCCTTGGGGCCCAGGTAGGTGCACCCACACATGTGAGGTAACCTTTTCATCGGGACACCTGTGGGAACGTGGGACGGTAGGCCATGTGTTTTTGGCGGTGTGTTTCGATGGGTGAGCCGAGTGAAGTGTGCGGAAAATGCATTTTTTTCCCCACATTTCGGACCTTGCTGGGTTGTCTGGTTAATAAATTCTGGGCCGATTTGCGCAAATCATACCTCTGCGGATTCCCACGGGTGTCCTCTTTTTGGAAATGCATGGGGTTCCCTGTTTTCCTTGGTGGCTTGGACACCCGAGGCCCAATATGTATGGTGGGTCCGTCTGCAGAAAGCGTGAAATTCAGGTGTGAAAACAGACTTGGGGTTACTTGTGTTTTAGGCTTTCCCCTTGGCGCCCAGGTAGGTGCACCCACACATGTGAGGTACCGTTTTCATCGGGACACCTCTGGAAACGCGGGACGGTAGGCCATGTGTTGTTGGCAGCGTGTTTCAATGGGTGAGCCGAGTGAAATGTGCGGATGCGTTTTTTTCCCCACATTTCAGATTTTGCAGGGGTTTCTGGGAATAAATTCTGGGCCGATTTGCACAAATCATACCTCTGCGGATTCCCACGGGTGTCCTCTTTTCGGAAATGCATGGGGTTCCCTGTTTTCCTTGGTGGCTTGGACACCCGAGGCCCATATCTGTATGGTGTGCCCATCTGCAGAAAGTGTGAAATTCAGGTGTGAAAACAGACTTGGGGTTAATTGTGTTTTAGGCTTTCCCCTTGGTGCCCCCATGTAGGTGCACCCACCCATGAGAGGTACTGTTTTCATTGGGACAGCTGTGTAAACGCGGAACAGTAGGCCATGTGTTGTTGGTGGCGTGTTTCGATGGGTGAGCCGAGTCAAATGTACGGAAAATGCTTTTTTTCCCCACATTTCAGACTTTGCAGGGGTGTCTGGGTAATAAATTATGGGCCGATTTGCGCAAATCATACTGCTCTAGATTCCCACGGGTGTCCTCTTTTCAAAAATGCATGGGGTTCCCTGTTTACCTTGGTGGCTTGGACACCCGAGGCCCATATCTGTATGGTGTGCCCGTCTGCAGAAAGTGTGAAATTCAGGTGTGAAAACAGACTTGGGGTTACTTGTGTTTTAGGCTTTCCCCTTGGCACCCAGGTAGGTGCACCCACACATGTGAGGTACCGTTTTCATCGGGACACCTATGGGAACACGGGACGGTAGGCCATGTGTTGTTGGCAGCATGTTTCGATGGGTAAGCCAAGTCAAATGTGCGGAAAATGCGTTTTGTTCCTCACATTTTGGACTTTGCGGGGGTGTCTGGGTAATAAATTCTGGGCCGATTTGCGCAAATCATACCTCTCTAGATTCCCACGGGTGTCCTCTTTTCAGAAATGCATGGGGTTCCCTGTTTAACTTGGTGGCTTGGACACCCGATGCCCATATCTGTATGGTGTGCCCGTCTGCAGAAAGTGTGAAATTCAGGTGTGAAAACAGACTTGGGGTTACTTGTGTTTTAGGCTTTCCCCTTGGGGCCCAGGTAGGTGCACCCACACATGTGAGGTAACCTTTTCATCGGGACACCTGTGGGAACGTGGGACGGTAGGCCATGTGTTTTTGGCGGTGTGTTTCGATGGGTGAGCCGAGTGAAGTGTGCGGAAAATGCATTTTTTTCCCCACATTTCGGACCTTGCTGGGTTGTCTGGTTAATAAATTCTGGGCCGATTTGCGCAAATCATACCTCTGCGGATTCCCACGGGTGTCCTCTTTTTGGAAATGCATGGGGTTCCCTGTTTTCCTTGGTGGCTTGGACACCCGAGGCCCAATATGTATGGTGGGTCCGTCTGCAGAAAGCGTGAAATTCAGGTGTGAAAACAGACTTGGGGTTACTTGTGTTTTAGGCTTTCCCCTTGGCGCCCAGGTAGGTGCACCCACACATGTGAGGTACCGTTTTCATCGGGACACCTCTGGAAACGCGGGACAGTAGGCCATGTGTTGTTGGCAGCGTGTTTCAATGGGTGAGCCGAGTGAAATGTGCGGATGCGTTTTTTTCCCCACATTTCAGATTTTGCAGGGGTTTCTGGGAATAAATTCTGGGCCGATTTGCACAAATCATACCTCTGCGGATTCCCACGGGTGTCCTCTTTTCGGAAATGCATGGGGTTCCCTGTTTTCCTTGGTGGCTTGGACACCCGAGGCCCATATCTGTATGGTGTGCCCATCTGCAGAAAGTGTGAAATTCAGGTGTGAAAACAGACTTGGGGTTAATTGTGTTTTAGGCTTTCCCCTTGGTGCCCCCATGTAGGTGCACCCACACATGAGAGGAACCGTTTTCATTGGGACAGCTGTGGAAACGCGGGACAGTAGGCCATGTGTTGTTGGTGGCGTGTTTCGATGGGTGAGTCGAGTAAAATGTGCGGAAAATTTGTTTTTTCCCCACATTTCGGACTTTGCAGGGGTTTCTGGGAAATAAATTATGGGCCGATTTGCGCAAATCATACCTCTCTAGATTCCCACGGATGTCCTCTTTTCAGAAATGCATGGGGTTCCCTGTTTACCTTGGTGGCTTGGACACCAGAGGCCCATATCTGTATGGTGTGCCCGTCTGCAGAAAGTGTGAAATTCAGGTGTGAAAACAGACTTGGGGTTACTTGTGTTTTGGGCTTTCCCCTTGGGACCCAGGTAGGTGCACCCACACATGTGAGGTAACGTTTTCATTGGGACACCTGTGGGAATGCGGGACGGTAGGCCATGTGTTTTTGGCAGCGGGTTTCGATGGGTGAGCCGAGTTCAATGTGCGGAAAATGCGTTTTTTCCCCACATTTCGAACTTTGCGGGGTTGTCTGGGTAATAAATTCTGGGCCGATTTGTGCAAATCATACCTCTGTGGATTCCCACGGGTGTCCTCTTTTCAGAAATGCATGGGGTTCCCTGTTTTCCTTGGTGGCTTGCACACCCGAGGCCCATATATGTATGGTGGGTCCGTCTGCAGAAAGTTTGAAATTCAGTTGTGAAAACAGACTTGGGGTTACTTGTGTTTTAGGCTTTCCCCTTGGCGCCCAGGTAGGTGCACCCACACATGTGAGGTGCCGTTTTCATCGGGACACCTATGGAAACGCGGGACGGTAGGCCATGTGTTGTTGGCAGCGCGTTTCAATGGGTGCGCCGAGTAAAATGTGCGGATGCGTTTTTTTCCCCACATTTCGGACTTTGCCTGGGTTTCTGGGTAATAAATTCTGGGCCGATTTGCGCAAATCATACCTCTGCGGATTCCCATGGGTGTCCTCTTTTCAGAAATGCATGGGGTTCCCTGTTTTCCTTGGTGGCTTGGACACCCGAGGCCCATATCTGTATGGTGTGCCCGTCTGCAGAAAGTGTGAAATTCAGGTGTGAAAACAGACTTGGGGTTAATTGTGTTTTAGGCTTTCCCCTTGGTGCCCCCATGTAGGTGCACCCACCCATGAGAGGTACTGTTTTCATTGGGACAGCTGTGTAAAGGCGGAACAGTAGGCCATGTGTTGTTGGTGGCGTGTTTCGATGGGTGAGCCGAGTAAAATGTGCGGAAAATGCTTTTTTTCCCCACATTTCGGACTTTGCAGGGGTGTCTGGGTAATAAATTATGGGCCGATTTGCGCAAATCATACTGCTCTAGATTCCCACGGGTGTCCTCTTTTCAAAAATGCATGGGGTTCCCTGTTTACCTTGGTGGCTTGGACACCCGAGGCCCATATCTGTATGGTGTGCCCGTCTGCAGAAAGTGTGAAATTCATGTGTGAAAACAGACTTGGGGTTACTTGTGTTTTAGGCTTTCCCCTTGGGGCCCAGGTAGGAGCACCCACACATGTGAGGTAATGTTTTCATCGGGACACCTCTTGAAACGCGGGACGGTAGGCCATGTGTTGTTGGCAGCGTGTTTCAATGGGTGAGCCGAGTGAAATGTGCGGATGCGCTTTTTTCCCCACATTTCGGACCTTACAGGGGTGTCTCGGTAATAAATTCTGGGCCGATTTGCGCAAATCATACCTCTGCGGATTCCCACGGGTGTCCTCTTTTTGGAAATGCATATGGTTCCCTGTTTTCCTTGGTGGCTTAGACACCCGAGGCCCATATATGTATGTTGGGTCCGTCTGCAGAAAGCGTAAAATTCAGGTGTGAAAACAGACTTGGGGTTACTTGTGTTTTAGGCTTTCCCCTTGGCGCCCAGGTAGGTGCACCCACACATGTGAGGTACCGTTTTCATCGGTACACCTCTGGAAACGCGGGACGGTAGGCCATATGTTGTTGGCAGCGTGTTTCAATGGGGGAGCCGAGTGAAATGTGCGGATGCGTTTTTTTCCCCACATTTCAGATTTTGCGGGGGTTTCTGGGAAATAAATTCTGGGCCGATTTGCACAAATCATACTTCTGCGGATTCCCACGGTTGTCCTCTTTTCGGAAATGCATGGGGTCCCTGTTTTCCTTGGTGGCTTGGACACCCGAGGCCCATATCTGTATGGTGTGCCCGTCTGCAGAAAGTTTGAAATTCAGGTGTGAAAACAGACTTGGGGTTAATTGTGTTTTAGGCTTTCCCCTTGGTGCCCCCATGTTGGTGCACCCACACATGAGAGGTACCGTTTTCATTGGGACAGCTGTGGAAACGCGGGACAGTAGGCCATGTGTTGTTGGTGGCGTGTTTCGATGGGTGAGCCGAGTCAAATGTACGGAAAATGCTTTTTTTCCCCACATTTCGGACTTTGCAGGGGTGTCTGGGTTATAAATTATGGGCCGATTTGCGCAAATCATACTGCTCTAGATTCCCACGGGTGTCCTCTTTTCAAAAATGCATGGGGTTCCCTGTTTACCTTGGTGGCTTGGACACCCGAGGCCCATATCTGTATGGTGTGCCCGTCTGCAGAAAGTGTGAAATTCAGGTGTGAAAACAGACTTGGGGTTACTTGTGTTTTAGGCTTTCCCCTTGGCACCCAGGTAGGTGCACCCACACATGTGAGGTACCGTTTTCATCGGGACACCTATGGGAACACGGGACGGTAGGCCATGTGTTGTTGGCAGCATGTTTCGATGGGTAAGCCAAGTCAAATGTGCGGAAAATGCGTTTTGTTCCTCACATTTTGGACTTTGCGGGGGTGTCTGGGTAATAAATTCTGGGCCGATTTGCGCAAATCATACCTCTCTAGATTCCCACGGGTGTCCTCTTTTCAGAAATGCATGGGGTTCCCTGTTTAACTTGGTGGCTTGGACACCCGATGCCCATATCTGTATGGTGTGCCCGTCTGCAGAAAGTGTGAAATTCAGGTGTGAAAACAGACTTGGGGTTACTTGTGTTTTAGGCTTTCCCCTTGGGGCCCAGGTAGGTGCACCCACACATGTGAGGTAACCTTTTCATCGGGACACCTGTGGGAACGTGGGACGGTAGGCCATGTGTTTTTGGCGGTGTGTTTCGATGGGTGAGCCGAGTGAAGTGTGCGGAAAATGCATTTTTTTCCCCACATTTCGGACCTTGCAGGGTTGTCTGGTTAATAAATTCTGGGCCGATTTGCGCAAATCATACCTCTGAGGATTCCCACGGGTGTCCTCTTTTTGGAAATGCATGGGGTTCCCTGTTTTCCTTGGTGGCTTGGACACCCGAGGCCCATATATATATGGTGGGCCCGTCTGCAGAAAGTGTGAAATTCAGGTGTGAAAACAGACTTGGGGTTACTTGTGTTTTAGGCTTTCCCCTTGGCGCCCAGGTAGGTGCACCCACACATGTGAGGTACCGTTTTCATCGGGACACCTGTGCAAATTCGGGACGGTAGGCCATGTGTTGTTGGCGGCGTGTGTCGATGGGTGAGCCGAGTGAAAATTGCGGAAAATGTGTTTTTTTCCCCACATTTCGGATTTTGCGGGGGTGTCTGGGTAATAAATCCTGGGCCGATTTGCGCAAATCATACCTCTGTGGATTCCCATGGGTGTCCTCTTTTCAGAAATGCATGGGGTTCCCTGTTTTCCTTGGTGGCTTGGACACCCGAGGCCCATATCTGTATGGTGTGCCCGTCTGCAGAAAGTGTGAAATTCAGGTGTGAAAACAGACTTGGGGTTTCTTATGTTTTAGGCTTTCCCCTTGGGGCCCAGGTAGGTGCACCCACACATGTGAGGTAACGTTTTCATTGGGACACGTTTGGGAACGCGGTACGGTAGGCCATGTGTTGTTGGCAGCGTGTTTCAATGGGTGAGCCGAGTGAAATGTGCGGAAAATACGTTTTTTTCCCACATTTTGGACTTTGCGGGGGTGTCTGGGTAATAAATTCTGGGCCGATTTGCACAAATCATACCTCTGCGGATTCCCACCGGTGTCCTCTTTTTGGAAATGCATGGGGTTCCCTGTTTTCCTTGGTGGCTTGGACACCCGAGGCCCATATATATATGGTGGTCCCGTCTGCAGAAAGTGTGAAATTCAGGTGTGAAAACAGACTTGGGCTTACTTGTGTTTTAGGCTTTCCCCTTGGCGCCCAGGTAGGTGCACCCACACATGTGAGGTACCGTTTTCATCGGGACACCTCTGGAAATGCGGGACGGTAGGCTATGTGTTGTTGGCAGCATGTTCCGATGGGTGAGCCGAGTGGAATGTGCGGAAAATGCGTTTTTCTCCCCACATTTCAGACTTTGCAGGGGTTTCTGGATAATAAATTCTGGGCCGATTTGCGCAAATCATACCTCTGCGGATTCCCTGGGGTGTCCTCTTTTCGGAAATGCATGGGGTTCCCTGTTTTCCTTGGTGGCTTGGACACCCAAGGCCCATATCTGTATGGTGTGCCTGTCTGCAGAGAGTGTGAAATTCAGGTGTGACAACAGACTTGGGGTTACTTGTGTTTTAGGCTTTCCCCTTGGCGCCAGGTAGGTGGACCCACACATGTGAGGTACCGTTTTCATCGGGACACCTGTGGAAATTCGGGACGGTAGGCCATGTGTTGTTGGCGGCGTGTTTCGATGGGTGAGCCGAGTGAAAAGTGCGGAAAATGCGTTTTTCTCCCCACATTTCAGACTTTGCAGGGGTTTCTGGATAATAAATTCTGGGCCGATTTGCGCAAATCATACCTCTGCGGATTCCCACGGCTGTCCTCTTTTCGGAAATGCATGTGGTTCCCTGTTTTCCTTGGTGGCTTGGACACCCGAGGCCCATATCTACATGGTGTGCTCGTCTGCAGAAAGTGTGAAATTCAGGTGTGAAAACAGACTTGGGGTTACCTGTGTTTTAGGCTTTCCCCTTGGCCCCAGGTAGGTGCACCCACACATGTGAGGTACTGTTTTCACCGGGAAACCTCTGGGAACGCGTGCCGGTAGGCCATGTGTTGTTGGCAGCGTGTTTCGATGGGTGAGCTGAGTGAAATATGCGGAAAATGCGTTTTTCCCCCCACATTTTGGACTTTGCGGGGGTGTCTGGATAATACATTCTGGGCAGATTTGCACAAATCATACCTCTGCGGATTCCCACGGGTGTCCTCTTTTCGGAAATGCATGGGGTTCCCTGTTTTCCTTGGTGGCTTGGACACCCGAGGCCCATTTCTGTACGATGTGCCCGTCTGCAGAGAGTGTGAAATTCAGGTGTGACAACAGACTTGGGGTTACTTGTGTTTTAGGCTTTCCCCTTGGCGCCCAGGCAGGTGGACCCACACATGTGAGGTACCTTTTTCATCGGGATACCTGTGGGAATGTGGGACGGTAGGCCATGTGTTGTTGGCAGCGTGTTTCGATGGGTGAGATGTGTGAAATATGCGGAAAATGCGTTTTTTCCCCCCACATTTTGGACTTTGCGGGGGTGTCTGGATAATACATTCTGGGCAGATTTGCACAAATCATACCTCTGCGGATTCCCACGGGTGTCCTCTTTTCGGAAATGCATGGGGTTCCCTGTTTTCCTTGGTGGCTTGGACACCCGAGGCCCATTTCTGTACGATGTGCCCGTCTGCAGAGAGTGTGAAATTCAGGTGTGACAACAGACTTGGGGTTACTTGTGTTTTAGGCTTTCCCCTTGGCGCCCAGGCAGGTGGACCCACACATGTGAGGTACCTTTTTCATCGGGATACCTGTGGGAATGTGGGACGGTAGGCCATGTGTTGTTGGCAGCGTGTTTCGATGGGTGAGATGTGTGAAATATGCGGAAAATGTGTTTTTTCCCCCACATTTCAGACATTGCGGGGGATTCTGGGTAATACATTTTGGGCCGATTTGCGCAAATCGGGACTCCTGTGGGAACGCGGGAAGGTATAACATTTGTTGTATTCATGTGGTTTTCATAATGTTTTGACCCATTTGCTGGTGCCGTTTGTCACACAACCCTTTCAATTCCCAGATGTGACCTACATTTAGTCGCTGCTTTTGGCACCTAACACTTTTGTAACCTCCACAAGTCACCTACCTTTGAAAAGGTCTGCCTGT
The DNA here is from genome assembly GCF_040938575.1 of Ambystoma mexicanum. NCBI lineage: Eukaryota > Metazoa > Chordata > Amphibia > Caudata > Ambystomatidae > Ambystoma > Ambystoma mexicanum. The sequence continues at coordinate 965,882,285 of NC_090935.1, read as the reverse complement.
GCTCTTTCAAAAATGTATGCTTTCCATTCCTCACCACATTGGTTTTCCCTATTTACACGTGCTAAGTGCATCTTTTCAGGCCGTGAGCATTAAACTCCTGTGTACCATGGCTCAGTGTTTGGCTTGTGGTACTGCTTGTTTTGTAAAACACTACAAAAATGTGTGCTTTCCTAACTGCAAGAGTTGGGAGAATGTAGCAGAGCGTTGCTTTTCTCAAAATTCATAGAAGCCATTGCCATACCAAGCCAACCATGTCCAACACATACCTTTTTTTCTGTCATCTTTTCCCGCAATGTATGGCATTTCCCCCAACATAGTTGTTGCCCGACCTACACAAATCACCCCTTTCTAAACTTGGAATTTTGTCTACATTTCAGAAATATATGCCTTTCTTTCCTCCAATTCGGCTTTCCTACCCTTTTCTTCCATTCCGTCCATGCATGTCCAATTGGCAAAAATGGCCAAAATTGCCTACCTCTCACAAAACGGTTGATAACCACATCAAAATAATGGTTTTTCGTTTCCATTCAATCTGTTCTTGAAAGCCAGGAAATTGGGGAATTCAGCACAGCAAACCATTTGTTCCCCTTTTTGTATGAGATGTGACACCTCGACAGTACTGCATAATCTGATCCCTGAACGGTGAGCAAGCGGTTCAAGAGGACATCTTGACGAGTGTCCCCATATCGAGGCGGGTATGTTTGCTGAAATCGCCAACCATGAGGATCTATTGTAATCTGATCGTACCTCCTTAGTAATTTGAAATCAGGTGAGTCGTTCCCGATTCCTAAGAATCCTGATATTGGTTGCAGTTTTGCACTTGCAAGTACAAACGACGCCAGGTAACACCAGTAATCGGACATGCCTGGGAAATTGTCTGCCTGTTTCAGGGGTTTATTCCGCAGAGACAGACAATCTTTGAGACACGGCCGACTGGCGCCACCTGTTGGTTCGTCGGCTTGTACTATGTACTGCAAGTACAGCCTAGGTAGTATTGTATTCAGCGATATTTGGCACAGACAATCTAGACATGCTTCCGGATTTCAGTGGCCAGTTCATGGTAGTTTTGAAATAGGCCGTATAGAGTATTTAGAGTCTATATTGTTGAAGAAAAAGGCTAGGCCTGCAGCATTTGATGTAATTAAGGATTGGAGAAAGGAAGCTATGCAGCAATTTAAGAGTAAAGAGAAACATGCACGTCGACATATGTCCAACTCTGAAAAAGCATTATTGTATGATCAACAGAAACAGTCGGAATCTATTAGAAGTATAGATAGGGGTTTTCAACTTGGAGTACAGAAAATATATCCATCTCAGGATTTTCATACCTCAGACGAGCTAATTGATAAACTTTTAAATGAGCGTAGGACTGTTGCCACTGCACCACCTCCTTATGTGACTCTCCCTGTTGTTTTACCTCTTCCTGCTGTTGCACCTCCTCCCGTTGTTTCTGATCCTCCTGTTGTCTCTCCTCCTCCAGTTGTTGCTCCTCTTCCTGTTGTTGTTCCCCCTTCTGCATCTCCGCCCTTACCGAGAGTTGCTGTTCCCTTAATTCCGTCTTTACCGCCAGCAGTAGTGTCTCCACTGCCTATTGTACAAGATTTGTCTGAACTTTCTTTCCCAGGTGATTCTGCTCCACTTGTAGCGATTGAAGGGGCGCATGCTGATTTAAGAATAGTAGCTCGTAGTACAGTATCTAAAGCTAAAAAGAGAGAATTGTGTGCATGGGCTAAGAAATATATAGAAGATGGTGAAGAATCAGCTGTTTTAGTTGCGATTTGTGTCCAAGAAAGTATTCCCGAACAGGCTATTTTAATAGAGGGGATGGGAATGCACTTAGCTGATATTTGGAGTGATTTGACAGACATGAATGTCCCACAGGGGTTGAGAGATTTGAATGCCCTTGCCCATTCAAGGGACACTGCGGAGAAAGTACATGAGCATGTTGAGAAGGTTTTTGAATTTAAAAGGGAGCTAGATCGGTTACAGAATGATGAATTAGATGGTAATAGATTGGAAGCCCCATATGTGCAGAAACAATTTCTTCCTTCATTGAAACCAATGAGTGAAGAAACACGCATTTGCACAAGGGAAGCTCTTAGATGGATTTCGTATGCTTCAATTTCTCCCATTGAAGTATATGACACGTTTAGTCAGTATGCTCTGGCAATGCAAAGGAAAGTGTTACAGGTAATGGTAGAGTACCTCCAGGATGAGTTTATGAAGAAAAAGGTTTGTTGTCCCGCAGATTTGATGGACATTTATAAGAGAGCATTTTCGCTCGATACTGCTTTGACTACTTTGTCACTTGATTTAGCCTTGTTGCTTAATGAACGTTCAGAATTGCCTACTTCTCAATTGCCAATGAGGGAGGTTCCTCCGACATTTGTTTCTAAAGTAGAAATTCCAGCTAATGCCGCAACAGGCGCAGCAGCCATTGCTATTGAAGCTCATTATGTTTCACAGTTTGTTCATGTCCCATTTTCTAGACAGGAAGTGAATACCATTAGACAGATGATTCCAGATATCAGGAAAAATCCAACCGGATTTTATAAAGAAATTGAATCTGTCTTGCATTAGTCCGTTTTCACGCTGGGTGATATAGATTTGATGTTCCCTGTGATCCTACCTGCTGATTTATGGAAACAGATTAGAACTGTAGATGATCAGGCAGGACCGGGCGATACATGGGCCAACTTGGTACAGATAGATAGAGAAAGTAAGGCTGGTGAGAAACCGCCACAGGTGATATTGACACTGCCAGACAGAATAGTAACTAAATTGAAAACATTGGTTCCAGAGAAGAATAGTTTGGGACAAGCTTACAGCTTGTATCCAGGGGAAATCTGAGGGCGCTACCAATTTTTTTAATCGGTTCAAACAAGTGTTTTCAGATTTTAGTGGTAAGGACTTAAGTACCGCGTCAGGAAAAAGGCTGTTTGTAGACACATTTTTGCGCGGATTGTTGAGTGATATCCAATCACAAATTATGATTTCCGAAAGCGCCTAGCAAGCAAAATTGCAGACTGAAGAATTGCCTATGGCTCAGTATTATGAAAACAGGGTTAATACTGAAAAAGAAAGGATAGAAAAGAAGAAGGGAGACTTAAAAACAAAAGTATTTTTGCAGAAAATGGTAAGAGGAACTAGACTTGAGAATACACAGTTTAGAGGACAGTTTGCACCACAGATTAATGCGCAGATGGGTCCTGTACACATGAACCAATGTGCTTATTGCAGACAAGAAGGTCATTGGCGAGCACAATGCCTGATCCTTTAGCAGCGATTGAAAAACACATATGGCACCATGGGTAGACGATCCATAGGCTGTCCTGGGATAGGGGGTCCTGGTAGAAGTCAGTTTGCTCAGAATCAACAGTCATTATCACAGGATAGTCAGCAGCACAGTGTTAATAATGGGAACATTTTTGGTAATCCTTCGACTGTCTATTTCTCAGAGGATCTTACATTTGATGATGTCCTGTTCCGTTAGGACAGCCCAAAGCAGAGTCTGGAACCAGCACCTATTCCCATCGATCAGAAAGGGCCCTACGTTGAAATGAAGGCAGGGATTAGGAAGCATCTATTTTTCATAGATACAGGAGCACAGAAGTGTTCTGTTGATCATTCACGGGTTCTGGATATTCCTCTGTCAGGGCAGAATAACATTTCTGTAGGGTTCTCTGCTAAGCCAGAGGTTAGTCCAGTCTATCAGCCGGTACTGATTTCACTGGGGCCATTCATTGATTCATGTCCATTTCTTTTGATGACGAATTGTGGCAAAAATGTGTTGGGGTTGAATCTGTTGAAAGAATTGAATGCTGTAATTTACTGTTCTCCGGATGGAGTGCATCTAACGATTTCACCTCAACAAATTTCTGTTTCACAATTCTTAACTAGGCCTTTACCGACTGAATTGGATAAGGTTCCGGCATGTTTATGGGCGGTAGATGATAATGACGTTGGTATTTTGCAAATTGAGCCTGTTAAAATTGTGTTGAAACCAGGTGTTAAATTGCCACGTATTCCACAGTATAAGATTTCAGTTGATGGTGAACAAGCTTTAAGAGTATAGTTTCTGATTTTGTACATTGAGGAGTAATTGAGGAAATTGCAGGAAGCTTGTGTAATAGTCCAATTCTACCGGTGTATAAGAAAGGGGATAATGCAATTCCTTTACGTTTTATTATTGATTTGCGCACTATCAATAAGATTGTTGCTCCACAATTTCCGATTGTGCCTGATGTGACTACTATATTGACAATGATTCCAGATTCAGCTACTCATTGTAGTGTTGTGGATCTAAAGAATGCTTTCTTTAGTATTCCTGTACATGTTGACAGTAAATATTTGTTTCCGTTCACCTTAGGGGGACGCTCGTTTACATTCACTCGTGTGCCTCAAGGGTACACTGAGAGTCTCAGAATTTATAGCAGAGCTTTGAAGGAACAGCTTGATACACTTGAGTTGCCTTCCACTTGTACGTTGTTGCAGTATGTTGACAATCTTCTTTTAGTTGCAGACTCAGAAGTTGCTTGCAAGGAGGGCACTGTGCTGCTACTTATTCATCTAGCAGAACACGGGCATAAGGCTTCATTGAAAAAGTTTCAATATTGTTGACAGGAGGTTGCCTATTTAGGCTATCTCCGGTCAAAGGAGGGGAGAAGACTGACACCTGAATGGACACAAAGCATCTCTAGCATGTCTGTCCCAAATACACAGAAAGAGGTCCGAGCCTTGATAGGCATGGCCTCGTACTGTATACAGTGGATCCCTAACTTCTCATTAATGATAAAAACCAATGTTGTCATTGACAAAGAAGGGCATTTCTTTGCCTTTACGTGGAAAATGGATTGCCAGAAAGCTTTTGATCTGCTCAAGGCTGCTTTGTGTTCAGCACTGGTTTTGGGCACACCAAATTATGACAAGGCCTTTGTTTTGTATGTGCATGAATGTGATGGATGCACTTTGGCTATGTTAACGCAGGAGCATGGAGGGAAGAATAGACCGTGCAGTTATTCCACGCTTGACCCTGTTGCATGCGCTTTGTCAAGATGTTTGAGAGCTGTTGCTGCTGCCGCTGCAGCAGTAAAACAAACTGAGGGTATGGTTCTGGGTCACTCCTAAACTGTGATGGTACCTCACTCTGTAGACATTCTATTAAACAGAACGCAAACGCAACATCTCACATCAGCACGATTAACAAGATACGAGCTGATTCTATTTGCACTGCATATCCAAATCAAGAGATGTTGCTCATTAAATCGGGCTGAACTATTGCCTCTTCCGCAAGAAATTGCTTGCAGTGACAAGATGTCATATGACTGCCTCTATACCACAGAACAAGAGACTAAAGGCAGAATTGATTTAAATGATACACCATTAAAAGATCCACAAGGGCAGCTGTTTTGCGATGGCTGCTGCTTTAAACTTTCAGATGGTACATCCACTGCTGCTTACGCAATCACTACATTAAGCACTATTGTGAAAACCAAAAGAATTTCTGCATAATTCCCTGCATAGATTATTGCATTGACTCGAGCTTGTGAACTTTCCGAAGGGCTTAGAGTGAATATATTTATGCACAGTCAGTATGCCTTTGGGGTGGTTCACAACTTTGGTCGATTATGGGCAGAGAGAGGTTTCTTGACCTCGCATGGAACTAAGATACAACATGGTACCCAGATAGTTCGGCTACGTTCAGCACTTGCGCTTCCTACCCAGTTAGCGATAATGAAGTGCCCAGCACACCAGAAAGTAACAGATGATGGGGGGAAAGTAAACGCTTTTGCTGACAGAATAGCCAAACAGACTGCCACCGGTTTGCATTCCAAAATGTATATAACGAAAGAGGTCACTAACACTTGTGTAATAGATGTAGGAATTGGTTGTATAAAAGACATTCAGGCTGATGCCACTCCAGACGAACTTAAACAGTGGGCTGAGGGTTCAGCAAGTTGAGACGATGAAGGTTGTTGGTGAGATAATGCGAAACAAAAATGGATGCTGCCCGATGCTTATGTCACCACTATGGTTACGATGGCTAATGGTCCAACTCACATATGTGCTAAAAAGATTTGTAAACTGTTAGAACCTGTCTGGGTGAATGTAAATATCTCAAAAATTGCTGCGCGTTTTGTCCAAAATTGCATGTTATGCTTACAGCATAATGTTGGGAAAGGTACATAGACACTGAGGGATAGTTTTGGCCCTCCCTCTATGCCTTTTGAGGTTAAACACTTTGATTTCATTGAAATGGAGCATTGTCAGCATTACAAATATGTTCTAGTAGTTATTTGCACTTTCAGTAAATGGGTCGAAGCTTTTCCTCTAAAAGATTCCACAGCAATGACGACGGCGAAAACCATGCTGAAGGAATATTTTCCTAGGTTTGGTTTGCCGAGAGTCATTTGGTCGGACAATGGTCCACATTTTAGCGCTGCTGTTATCCTGCAAGTTTGCGTTCGATTGCAGATCGATAAACGGTTCCATTCGGCCAGACACGCTCAGAGTGCTGGACTTGTAGAACACCATAACGGTATCTTAAAGAATAGGATGGTGAAGATCTGTGAAAGTAGCAACTTGAAGTGTCCAGATGCCTTACCGATAGCTCAATTGTCCATGCGGATGATCGCACAGTCGAGAACAGGGCTCTCTCCCTATGAGAAAATCATGGGGAGACCAGCCAATATTTGGAATATACCCACACCCAAGCGGCTAAAAGATGTACATTTGCTCCTTTCTGAGTACTGTGACCAGGTAACTCAAAACTTGTATTTCATTTAACAACAGGTGCGAGAAGCCCTCCCAGTAAAGTACGAGGGTCCAGGTCATTGACTCCAGCCTGGGGACTGGGTGCTCATCAGATCGTTTGAAAGAGCTTCCTGTCTCGCACCTCGCTGGAGAGGACCCTATCAAGTCCTCCTTGCCACACAGACCGCTGAGACCACGACAAAGGGGAAGAGAAGGAGATTGTTCACTTTGATACTCATCACAAGTCTGTTCTAACCGACACTGAGTGTGTCCTGGAAATCCTCCCTGAGCCCGGGGGGGGGGGCCTGGGGAGACTGCTGCTTTGCCTTCAAGTTCTTCTTCAGATCTTTCTTCACCATTGAGCAATCTTGCTTCTGCTTCATCACTTCCTTCAGGAAGCGACGACACTCTGTTCGCAGATCACACCGTACTTGGAATCTTGAGGTACGATCTGCGTCCGAGATACCAGGTTTACAGCAGAGCATCGGCTGTGCCCACAAAGAACCATCGTTGAGCCAGTCCCTTGTCACTATTTCACTGAAAAGTAAATAAGAGGCAGGGACCGGCAAAGTCACCTTGAAGCAAGATAGGCTACGTGGTCAGGAGCCACCTACGGATAAACTAAAAGAGCCTAACGGAGAGGCTTCTAAACGGACTCTGAGAAACAATGGTCCTTCCTAAATCCATTCGTGCGGAGGAAGCTATTGGTCTTGTGGCTGACAAAGAACCTGTTCATCAAAGATCATGGTCCTTGAGGAACCACTGTTTTGTAATCACAGTACTGGTTTGTTTAGTAATTATATTTGCGCTTGGGTTCTGGTACATGGAAGGGGTGCATCCGTTTGAAACTTTGTTACCCACTGAAATAATCTCCACTATGTCTCCACCTTTTGTGCATATGCATACTCTTCCTACTCGAGACTCCCAACATAGACAGGGTTATCATAATAACACTCTCCTAATGATCATGAATGCGACCCATGCGATTTTAAACAAAACGAGTTGCTGGGTGTGTTCACACTTGCCACAACACGGGGAAAAGAGACTGGGCTGGTATATTCATTCTCTTCATTTAACTACTGCATGCTACGCCTCACTCAGGGCATTATTCTTTGGTCGTTGGAACGATAGTATTTCTGGGAACTTCGATGGGACTAATCTGAATGAATTTGAAAAACAAGTCCAAACGCCTTTGGGATGTTCTCTCTTCGCAAATAGAAGCAAACTCAATGTTGCTTCTATTAGGCCTTCTGAAAGACTCTCTAGACCTTTCCATTCACTGATTTCTTTCAAGATGCCTCCAGTAGGAGCAAAAGGCAATTAGATTAGTGGCCCTCCAAAATAAGATGGTGTTAGAAGTCATCCTAGTTGAGCGTGGTGGGGTATTTAAATTGGTGGGATCTGCATGCTGTGTTTTGTACCTGACTCCTCCCCTGCTATATTTAAGGCAATACAAAATCTGCATACCTTGAGTACTGAAGTACATGTCCCGGAGGGAAACTGGGATCTTAGTGCTTGGTTCTGGGACTTACTACGATCATGGGGTTGGAAAATCTTTGCAGTCCTAATGGTAGTTCTTGGTGTTCTTCTGTTTTGTTGTTGTTGTGTACAATGTATTCCTGCCATATGTTTGATGTTAGGAGGATGTTGTGCACAAATGATAGCTACACTAGAACCTAAGATACATGCGCCCAAGGAAACAACTAATGTTTTAGTGATGAAGGATATTACTATCAAGGAACTTATGGCGATTGATATTTCTGAAGAATGTGATTCAGGAAGTACGGACATTGAGGCGTGGGGTTTTGAGTAAAGGGAATGTTTGAGTAAATGCTCTTGGCTTAGGCCAAAAGGAGGGTTTGTTAAACCATATTCGCATAAATACTGCCTGATTATGAACATTGGCCTAAGACATTCACATTTGTATTAAAACCTATGATTAACTCGATTTAGATAGAATTAACTTCCCGCCATCTTGAAAACATCCGCCATTTTGATCCCAACTCCTGCTGCCTGTTCAGAAATGATTAACCATGTTTTCAGCTGCCACTGAGCAGAATGACGTTTGAGCCTATGTCAACACTAGGTCTGCCAAAAGCAGAAATGTTTGTCCTGTGCAAAGAGACCTTGTAGACAAAATGAACTCCCATTCAAAGTGTTATCTGTGCCTACAGACTCAACCTCTTTCAAAAAACGACACACAAAGCAAAGCAACTATAGCCGGGTGTGGTGGAAAAAATTCTATATGCATCTCTTGGAACAGGACTTATCCTAAGGCTCAAGAAACAAGGAAAGATCTACACAGCTGAATACAACAAAGTTTGCCAGTAATGTATCTTTAAGGAACCTTGGAGTCACAGTGAACCTCAATTCCAGTGTTGTCTGCATCAATTTTTTATTTACATTTTTTATAAATGTTTTATTGGTTAGAAGTCAAATATGTAAAAACAATCATCAACTTAAAATAAACCTTTAACATTACCAGAGAGCATCTACAACCCAACAGCAACACACTCTAATCCCCTACATTCCCACTTAATACATCAGACCAAACCATAGGTAGTTAAATCAGAGTCGATCAAATGAGCTCAGTTAGTCATCACCCTCAGTCACAGGTGGTCCCTCCCACTTTGTTAGCAGAGCGTTAAGCATTTTCATCACTGCAATAACCACCCTGGACGTATCACCAATTAACATCTACTTCCACCATTCCGCACTTGTAAGTGTTGATCCCTTCTGAAGAAAGTCCTCAAGAAAGAGCGCTCTCGTCTCCCTCAGAGCTTCACAATTCATTACTAAGAGCTCTGGGGTTTCTACATGATGGATCATCATATAATACCGACAGGTTGCATTATCAACACCCACCATCTTCCTCCTAAACAGAACCTCTCTTGTATGGAGGATGTTCAGACGACATCTAAGGAGTAAGTCACGATATTTTGGGGAGGGGAATTTTTATCATAAATTTGGGTAACTCGTTGACCCTCTCACTCTCAGTGGTCTGCATCAATACCTTCAGCCATATATAAACATCAGAACTGAATAGCAGACAAACTAAAACCGTGTGCCTTTGAAATAAACTATTGAATTCATTTCTTGAAATTGGACTTAACTTGATCTGGAGAACCAACATCGCCATTGAATCTCCAGGGTTAGGACAACATGTCAAAAGTGTAAACTAATATTGTTATATTTGTCATGTGAACTTGGCACAAACCCAAATGCGTAACTTATTAGTTTGAAGAAGGGCTGGGCAATGACCAGGACTGAGTATAAATACTGCATGCTTTGTGATGACCAGTACTTTCACCCCTCACTGTATCTGCTGGTACACACTGCGATACGCTTGGGAGCCAAATAGCTATCTGCTTTGATATTTGTTTCTGTACAGAATAAAGTTATATTCAATAACTTTGACTTTGTGACTGGTGGATTCAATTTTTGGTGGTACTAAGCCTTGATATTCCTTGCTGACCTATCACTTCATCAACAAAATCAGCACGATTTGCCAGCACATAGATACCAGCTTTGCATCTGCAGATCCACCTCACGTCCCTCCTTGCAAAATCTCAACACCCTGATAACATTAAAGACACTCTCCACAGAGGATCTGGTAGAAACCCTGGGCACCCTCAAAGACACATTGTATACAGATGAAATCCTTCAAGCATCCATCCTCAATACCCTTCAGGCAGAAGCACTTCTTCCCTACCTGGAGATCATCAACAGCTCTCTAACACAACACACCTTTCCCATGACCCTGAAGACAGGACAAATCCACCGTCTACTAAAAAAAACACTATGGATCCCAACAACATAGGTAACTTTCGCCCCATAACACATCTTCCCTTCCTAGGTAAGATCATTGAGAAAGCGGTAGCCGTGCAACTGCTGCAACACATCGACACCAACAATCTCCTCCAAACCTACCAATCGCGGTTCAGACCCAGACGCAGCACTGGCAACCATACAGGTGGTTGACAATACCAACAACACCCTTGACGATGGCCACCACTGCCTCCTGGTTCTACTAGACCTCTCGGCCGCTTTCAACACTGTAGACCGCCAGGTGCTCCCCATGTGCTCACAGACACCCAACATTAGGGCATGGGGATCAGCAACCTTGTCTTACGTTGGATCAAGTCCTACCTCCCCAACCGCCAGTAATGTGTTCAGATAGACTCCTCTAGATTGCCAATGCTGTCCCCTGTGGAGTCCTGCAGGGTCACATCCTCTCCCCCGTGATCTTCAGTGTATAGGTGGAGCTGCTGGAACCCCTCCTAGCCACACACAACATCCACATCCACCAAAACACTGACGGCACACAGCTATACTTCAAGATTGACTTCCATCAAGGACATCCACAGGCTCAAAACATGCCTCTTGCTGATCCGGCCTTGGATGTCCAGTGCATACTGAAGTAGGAGAATGGAAGACCATGCTCCCTTCCTTCACCTCTCGCGCTTGGCCTAAAGGGTCACAGCCCAGGCACCCGCCACGAGAAGAGTTTGCCCATCTACCAGACGACCAAATACCCTGGTACAGGAACATACGGATGTGTCCATCTGCCTGCCCAGCAGCCCGCCCTGGCCATGCCGACACCTGCGGCGCGGATCAACTAGACTAAAACCTACACGTCGTTAGAGATGCCATGACGACCTAGCCAACGGTCAGCACACCGGTACAAATATACACACTGGACACTCCCGCACCAATCTACACGAAGAATATACTCAGTGCTATGACGTAGGCAACAGACATACTCACGGACGTGCATCTTTATTATTTTCCACATAGGCTTTCAAAATGCAGAAACGCAAGACGCATCATGAACTCATCTAAAAAGCTTGCTTACGCTTCTCCTAAAACCAGGTGCCACAATGAGAAATATAATGAAGACACGATACTGGTCATAAGACAATATGGTACTGTAACCTAAAGCGCCTGTGCACCAAACGGTTCCACCTATACACCAGGCCTAAGTAGGCCGCAAGCAAGAGCTTCCATGGACGTTAAAAGAACAAGAGTCAGGTTGCTGATCCTGCAGAATGAGCCCGACGAAAGCAAACAGCCAAGGTCGCAATGTTGCAAACCCACATTCCGAAAGCAGACCATCAAGGGCACGATGTTGCAACCTCGCACGCCGCACACCAACGTTAAAGTCACACCTGCAAATTAAACCAGGCACACAGGGGAAAAACAATATTAATTGTGCAGAATTCTGCCTCAAGCACGGTCCCACCTCACGTGACCAAGCCGAACCTGACAGGATGCCAAGCCCAGGAGAAAGAAGGCGTCTGGATCCCTCGTTACAAGACATAGGCAGATACAATTAAAAGGCTCAATGGACATCTGCGACAGTGGGAGTAGTCGGCCTTTCAGCTTATGAATAAGTCCTCACATTGTCTGCACGTACTCTTAGTGAAACATTGTTGCAAATGACAGGTACACCGAGAGCTGGGAACAGCGATGGTCCCAGGCTGGGAAGCACGCGGGCGCACCAATCAGAACATGGGGCTCCTATCACTGACGCCATTAACATTAACCAATCATCAGGGGTCTTCATGTAACAATTCTCATGTATCTAATTGTAGGGACAACCCAGATATATCACCTGACTAACCCTTGTCCACTAATATTGTTCTCTATACGTATGCTATACTAACCCTACCACTCGAGTAACCAATTAAGAGTGGTGATAGGTTTTTGCTAACTTTCCAAGGTGACGTAAGTAGCGCGTCATACTAAGGTAAAAAGGGCCTGCGAGCCCTACGATTGTGTGTGTGTCAGGACGGACGCGTACGCTCCTTGACCCATCCCTGCCGTTTTTGTCTAATAAACAGCAGAGTCACCTTGCTTCTTGCGTGTGTCTCATACTCTATCTCTTTTGGGATATACGGGAGGAGTTGGGGCCTCCCTGCCCGGAGGTCTGCGGACGGCCCGGCCGACCCCGGCAGAATTTCCCCCCCGACAAGTTGGAGGCACTGCTGAGATCTGTTTAAGATCCACCTTTTTATTTTTACTTTTTCCAGGCACTCCCGTTGCGTGGAGGCCCGGCGGCGCGGCCCCCTCTGCCGTTGCCCCCTTCTGAGGACTACAGGACCATCGCGGAGCTGCGAGAAGACCGGACAGCGCAATCCGGATATTGGCCCTCGGGAGCCGGTTGAGAAGTATCCCGCCCGCGGTTGGCGAGTGTCCAGACGTGGTCCAGACGAGGGGAGGTGGCGAGCCGCTTGGAGGGGTGCACGCAGTCGAGCGGCCCCGCATCAAGAGAACTTGGTGAGCATGCCACGCACAACAAGCAATGTGAGATTGTGAGGGAGGGGGGAGGAATTAAATACGGGAGAAGGGAGGTGTTGCACAGGTGCGCGGCGAAGGTTTGACAATTTAGTGTTGGCAATGGAATGAATGGTAGTAGAACGAGTGCGAGAGCAGTCGGCTACGTCACGCGAGAGAGAGGGACGGAGCACGAAAACATCATGTGCGGCCGCTCGTAGAAACTGATTGGCCTAGGTCGCGACTACGTGTAAGGGTGGGTGTGTGTGGTTTCCTACGATTTGGCATTTATTGATCAATGAGTAGATGAGGATCCCTATTGTTCAAGCAAGAAACTCGATAGGTAGATGACGTTTCCCTGTAGGAGGTAGCTAGTTAGTTGCCCAATACGGAAGATAATTGGCTGGTTAAGCCCTCCTGTTGAGGGGCGTATCACACGCGAGGCAACGCAGCGTGCGCAGTCCGATTATATTATTGATTTGATTACCTTGTTCCAGGAGTGACAGGAAGACAGCTGTAGGGTTAACGGGGGTAGATTGCAAGTGTATTTTGAACTTAAAGAATATATGAAGAACTTACCAGTAGCTCGAAGAGATCGGTGACGTCACCAGTAGGGCTTTCATAGGATATCGCGAGCACAAGGCATTTTCGTTTTGAGAGTGGTGGGGAAGAGAACTGTGGTAAGGGAGTGGAAACGGAGATAAACGGTAAATGAGTTGATCGGGGAAAGGCGAAACGGGGGACGTGGCTGCGCACGGAGAACGCCGGCCACGACAAGTGTAGAAGGGGGAGGAGCACGTGAAAATAGGATGACTGTATAAGAGCGTCATAAGGGGTACGCAGCCGCAGGGGGCTACGTGCGCCTCGGCCGCAGGGGGCCGTAAAGGTGTTGTATAAAGAAAGAAAGACTGAAGAAAATATACAAATGTAAAATACCCTATTTTTTATAATTTTCCTTAGCGGACTATCGTAAGTCCCCAGACTTACGGGGCCAGGTAAACGATATAAGGTTGTATATTGTAAACTGCCAGTGAGGTAAACTGCTACCAGATAGGGGAAGGGTAACAAGTGGAGCGCTACTATGTCATACGGGACAGGATCGGGAGGGTGGGGGAACACCCTCACTACCCCACTACAACACATATGCACAACACTGCCACCCCATAGGGAGAAACTGATTAAGTACAGCATAGAATGGACCCAGGGGACGGATAACAAAATGCTAACACCGTGGCCGCCTAATGGCAGCTTCGATCCATATGCCCAACATTCACTGCTAAACCATCTGCACAATACATACAAGGGGAAGAAGTTGGCAAACCATGTGGAGGTGTTTAACTTATGGAGGATGTTCCAAGGGTCCCGACCAGGACCAAATGGAATGTTCACTATGGGGGAAATACCGGAAGAGAAAGAGATTAAGGAGGAAGGAGAGGATGGGAAAAAGGGGAGTGAGGACCCAAAGAACACGGGGAACGGACGAGAGGGAGGAGAAAAGAATGATACATCAGATGACATAAAAAAGGAACCGAGCAACGAGATACCCATAGCAAGGGGAGTGAAAACAGAGGGAGAGGGGTTGTACCCTTTAAGAGAATTAGGAGAAATAGAAAGAGGACAGTTAAGGGCGGCTGAGGGATACTCGAACCCGGCATACAGCCCTCCACCATATGTGGCTCATAGGAAGATGCCAGCAGGGGAGGGGAGGACTGGAGAAGACCAGACTGTGGAAATAGGAAATGATGAGTGGGTAGCTGCACAGATATTATTAAAATTACGAGGTTCATTAACAGGAGAAGAGAAGGAGGTAGTAAAGAAAACAGACGAGGATAATGCCAGGGAGAGTGAAATGAGGGGGGAAGAGCTATTACGACAAAAGGAAGAGATTTTGAGGAACGACTAGCAAAGCTGAGGGATGAGCAGAATGAATTGATCAAACAGCTCGAGAGGGAGGAGAGAGAGAGAGCGAGGAAAAGGAAAGAAGGTAAGAACGAATTGGAAAAAATAAGGGAACGGAATGAGGAGCAGAGGAGAGAAGCTGAAAGGGTAAAAGCAGCAGCAGAAAGGGTATCAAGAGTAGTGTTGCGAGAAAAGAAAAGGGAAGAAGAAGAAAAGGAAAAAGAAATGGCAATGTGGAAGAGGAGATTACTATCAGAAACAACTAAGAAATATGAAGAAGGGAGGGTGATAGAGAGTATAGTAGAAAGAGAAAGGGTGAAATGGGAAAGGAAGAAAGAGGATGAAAGAATATTGGAACAGATGAGCAGTGAAGTGATGGAGGAATTAAAAAGGAAAAGGGAGGAAAATAGTAGGGAGATGGAGGAGAGAAATGAAGGAGAAAGAGAAGATAGGAGAAGGGAGAGTGAAGAATGGGGGGATGTATATAGAAACACAGAAATAGCAACAACATCAGCACAAAGGGGAGCGGGTAATAAAGGAGAAAAAGGAGAACTGGACCTAATAGACTTACAAACAGTAACGATCAAGGGGAAAAAGACCGAGTGGGGGGTGCCGTTTATGACTGAATTTTGTAGTGAGGAAGAAGAAGGAGTGGAGAAGGAAGGAAGAAACAGTGAAAGGGAAAGCTTAGATAAACTATACATCACCTGGACCAACACAGACTCACTATGGATCAGTAGGAGAAAGAATGAGCTGGAGAGAAGTGAGGAGGGAGAGCAAGGAATAGCGGAAAGACAGACACATGAGGCCGCACCATCCCCATCCCCATCACGCCCTCCCACATCGCACCCTACATGCTCAAACACCTCACGCTCGTTACGCAAAATAAAACTCGCGCCCTTCACAGACGAACTGACACCCTATGCATGTCGGCTTAGAGACCTCCCTAGTCGCAGGCAGGACAGACGAATACACATGCCCACATAAAATACAGGAAATGATGGAAGAAGGGGAAAAGATGGAGAAGAAAGAGTTACGAGAAGGGGAAATACGGACGAACTTGAAGATGTAGAAGAAAGGGAGGAGGAGGAAGGGTGTGAGGACTCAATATTATGGAACACAAAGGGTGAAACGATACATAACTTAATGCCACTTTTGGAGAGAGGAGGGGTTAGACCACAGTATGTCCCTTGGAAGCATACAGATAAAGAAAATATAAAATGCAGGCTCCCATCATTAAGTGGAGGTGCGGGTAAGTGGATATATGAAATGGAAAAACACACCGCAGGACAGAAACTGGCAGTAGGAGATGTAAAGGGCCTTTTAATATCAATATTAGGGGATAGAGCGGATGACATTTGGAAGAGAGCGGGATTCCATGGGGTAACAATAACAAACACATCGCATGATGGGGCACCATTCGCAAACTGTAGACATGCACTATGGCAGGCCCTGAGGGTGCAGTACCCAGACACATCAGACATAGGAGCAATTACCTCCCGCAAGATGCGTGAGAATGAAGATCCTGTTGATTATATCCAGGAGATCCAAGAGAAGTGGCGCATGGAAACTAGAGAGCAATGCGATAAAACACCAGCAATATTTTATCATATACTAGTACAAGGGCTCCCAGAAGGAGTTCAGAAACAACTAAAGAAAGTAGTGGGAATGGAAGCAAAACCATGGCCAGAAATACAACTGACTATAGTGCATCATTGCAGGACATGGCAAGGAAAAATGAAACAAAAGGAAGAGGACAGGAAAACGGAAGAGGCTAAACTAGTACAGAAAAAACTTACTAAATACAAAATGGAAGGGGCACTAATAACTACGCCTACAACAATGACCCAAAGCCCCACACAAGTAGTGGCTGCACAAGATTCCGCCCAAATACCACCTTCACAGACTGTAACACAACAGGCGCCGCCACTGCAACCATACACAACCAACATGGGAGGAGGACACCCAATGCAAGGAGCTGGGTATTATAATTATAACAGGGGGAGAGGAGGATTTATGAGAGGGAGAGGATACGGATATAACACCCAACAGCAGGTGGGAGGACTTAGAAATTCCTACCCCACAGGGCAACCAGTATACCAGGACAACACAGGGAGCTTCCCATGGCAGAGTAGGGAACCACCAGTGTGTTGGAGTTGTGGACTATTAGGGCACATGTCACGCACGTGTAGAGTTAGACCAGGAACACCATCATGGAGTGAACATGGACAACCAAGGCCCTCAAAGGAACAGCAGGGCCTACAGCAACAGCAGACATTGCAACAAGGAAATGAACAACAACAACAAATAACACAACAACAGCCACAGACATATTCACTGCCACAACAACAGGTAGCGATGACACAACAACCCCAAGCACAACAAACACAACTGGGTAGGGTGACGGTCTTGGGACACAACCCTTACACAGCAAATGGCCAATCATTGTACCCTCAATAGGACAGCCCACAGACGGCCTTGGTGTGTCCCATCCTGTCAGTAACACCTAATAGTGCGGAGGAGCCACGCATAGAGGTAACGATAGGTGACAAAAAATTATCATTCCTTGTTGACACCGGGGCGACCCGGTCTTGCATAAGGGAAGGTAAATTTAAGATGTCAGGCGAAGCCATGAACACCCAAGGATTCTCTGGGGCTAGAGGGTTGGTTCCCTTTACTGATAACATTCCCTTATCCATTGGAGATTATGATCTGTCAGTTCCACTTCTATATTATAGTGCCTCACCAGTAAATATACTGGGGAGAGACATAATGAACAGATTGAATATGACGATCTCCTTTACTGAGGACGGCATAATTTGCTCTACTCCAGGGATTAACATGCTCACAGCACGACAGATTATGAAAGCATACTGCGGACAGACAGCGATTAGGGCGGAGCCAGTAGATGGCGAACTATTCCAGTATGGAACAGATATGGCATTTGCATGGATGCCAGGGATAGAAGGGAAAATATGGAGGAGGCCAGCAGCCTATCTGTTCAGACCAGAAACACCTGTTAATGAACCAGAAGGAAAGGTGATTTTAATGGACATTGAGAGCATTATTGCAACAGCTGATTACATTGCTGTACATGCCCAAGACAGAGAAGGAAGAGCATGGAGGGCCGTGATAGCATTAGCAGAAGGATGTAGGCTCACCCAGGTGTCAGATGAGGAGCTGTTCTCAGATGAAAAGGAGGAAGGTGAAATGGTGTTTATGATGAGTGTAGAAATATGGCTAAGAGTGGCTTACAAACAAGTAGCACAGAAAATTGCAATGGCACTGGAGGCACCCGCATGCACCCCAGTCCCCTTCTTTAAGGAGGATATGTCAAAGGTACCCAAATCATTTTGGACTACTAGCCCCTATGACGTGGTGTGCATAAAAAGCATAGGGGGAGTAAGGATAAAATTGAAAAAAGGTGCAATACTCCCCAGAGTGAAACAGTACCCACTGTCAAAAGAGGCAGATGAGGGCATATATGAAACCATAACGGCCCTTATAAATAATGGCATATTGGTCCCCTCAGAATCACCATGTAACACGGCTGTGTACCCAGTGCGCAAGGCTAAAGGGGGGTCTTGGCGCTTCATACAGGATCTCAGGCCCTTGAACAACATAGTAGAAGCAGAATATCCCGTAGCAGCAAACCCGGCCACAATATTGTGTGGCATTCCAGCAGAAGCATCACGATTTACTGTGATCGACCTTAAAAATGCTTTTTTCTCAATACCATTGCACCCAGACTCACAAGATCTGACGAGCTTCACTTACAGAAACACAAAGTGGAAGCATACCAGATTGCCACAAGGGTATTGCGAATCACCCTCAATTTTCAGTAGAGTAATACAGATGGATTTGGGTAACATTGAAGTGGAAAGCACAGTGTTGCAGTATGTGGATGACATAATAATTTGCAGTACAAACGAAAGAAAATGCAGAGAGGACTCCTTAAAGATGTTGACAATATTGGCTGAAAAAGGTTACAAGGTAGACATGGAAAAGATACAGTACTGTCAAGAACAGGTACTTTATATTGGTCAACTTATATCCCAACATGGAAGAAAGATTGCACCACAAAGAGCACAGGCCATTTCAAGCACTCCAATGCCACAAACTGTGAGGGAACTACAGCAATTCCTGGGGCTGTGCAACTACTGTAGAGCATGGGTATTTGATTACAGTTCGTACATAGGACCCCTGCTTGAGGCGTTAAGGGAAGCTAATAAAGGGGAGAAAAAGCTGGGGTGGACGATGGAAATGAAAGAAGCTTTTGATGAATTGAAAGATGCGATATCAACTGCTCCAGTACTGGCATCCCCAGACTATGAGCGACAATTTTTTATATTTTCACATTGCGACTCAGCAGTAATGAAAGCAGTGTTGGCTCAAAAAACAAGCATGGGCTACAAACCAGTAGCATTTTACAGCGGCCACTTAGATCCTGTGATGTTAGGTCACTTCCCTTGCGAACAAGGTCTTGCTGCAGCTGCTTTTGCAGTGGAAAAAGCATCAGCAATCACCATGGGGTGCCCAACTACACTGTTTGTGGAACATGCACTATTTGCAATATTGAATAAACCTAAGTCCACCCTAACCACGCAGAGGGCATCAGGTTATGAGATCATTTTATCCAGAGCTGAACTATCAATTGTTAGATGTTGCACGGTCAACCCTGCAAGGTTCCTAGCAGAAGTAATTGAGGAGGGAGATTATGCTCATGACTGTACGCAAATAACTGAAATGTACTCATGTACTAGAAAGGTTGAAGAAAACGCACTAGAGGGAGGTGAGCTCTTGTTTATTGATGGGTCATCAACTATCGATCAGAGGGATTTGATAAGGAGAACTGGGGCAGCAGTGGTAAAAATGATGGAGGTACCGGTGTGTGTGGCAATGAAATGTGTACAATTACCACAGCATTACTCCGCTCAAGCAGCGGAATTAGTTGCACTGATCTTGGCGTTGAAGGAAAGCTTTGACAAACGAGTGACCAAATACTCCGACAGCGCATATGTTACATCCACTGTCCACTCAGGGCTGTCGAAATGGAGAAGAAGAGGGTTTAGGAGAGCTGATGGCACTCCAGTGCAACATGCCCTCTTATTGGCTGAACTAATTGAAGTAATAAATGACCCCCAAGAATTAGCCCTAGTAAAATGCACCACACACACCAATGGTGAAGACCACGTCTCGAAGGGGAATGCAGCAGCAGACGCACATGCGAAGTATGCTGCATACTTTGGTGAGATATGGAACCCCCCAGAGTCACAGAGAGGGAGAGGGAGGGGAATGGCTAAGGAGATGTTGATAAGAGAAGGGTACACCCATCTCCCAGCCACACAGATTATGGAGCTACAAGCGGCTGCACCAATGGCCGAAAAAGAAATATGGGTAAAAAGAGGATGCACAATGTCACCAACCGACGCATTATGGCGCCAGGGTGGCACTGGAAAGGTTGTAATACCATTGGCACTTTTGAACACTGCCCTGAGCCAACTACATCATCCAGCCCACACAGGCAAGGAAGTAATTGCAGCACGAATTAGAGAAGATTGGTTCTGCCCCGAGTTAAATTCTCATGTGTCAAATTTTATCAGCAATTGTCTCACATGTCAACAGTTTACGGCCGGCAATACCCTAAAGGTGATAAGAGGTACTATACCCCGGCCAGAGGGACCTTTCCGGCATCTCCATATTGACTATGTTGATATGATCAACATATGTCAAGGAAATAGGTATA
Organism: Ambystoma mexicanum; assembly: GCF_040938575.1. Classification (NCBI taxonomy): domain Eukaryota; kingdom Metazoa; phylum Chordata; class Amphibia; order Caudata; family Ambystomatidae; genus Ambystoma; species Ambystoma mexicanum. Next base: position 965,861,611 of record NC_090935.1, on the reverse strand, counting down.
TGATTGTAGAAGTATGCCCATTCTCTAGGTGGATTGAAGCAGGGCCCTGTTCACACCCAGATGCATTTAGAGCAGCTAAATTCCTAGTGAGGGAGGTCTTCCCCAGGTGGGGAGTGTGCGAGGTGTTAAGGTCAGACAATGGCCCACATTTCGCAAACGAAATGTTTCAGCACAACACATCCTTGTTGAACATAAAGCATAAATTTGCATGTGCATACCACCCACAGGCCAACGGTGTATGTGAACGCCTGAATGGCCTATTAAAGGAGGCAATTGCAAAGATACAGCAAACAACAAAGAAGAGTTGGTTATATTGCCTTCCATTAGCCCTATTTGAGCTAAGGAATAGACCAGGGTCCGACCACCACCTCACCCCACACGAGGTGGTTACCGGACGTCAAATGCGCCTTCCCCTAATGCCAACATCAAGAGCATTTACCGACCACGAAAGCACAGCGAGTGTTCTTGGTGATGAAATGTACCAATATGTGTCTTCTTTGATTACTAGTGTAGTGTTTGTGTCTCAACAGCTCGAGCGCACACGGGGCGGGTCTAACAACAATCAACAAGAAGACGCGGATAAAGAATTGGAAAAGGAAAGACTGTGTAAAATTGCTAAAGGGGACCACGTACTACTTCGCAATTTCAACAGGAAATGGAATAGTCCACGATTTACTGGCCCCCATCTGGTAGAGGAGGTATCAACGAGAGCAGTAAAGCTACAGGACAAGCGTGCCTGGAACCACCTACACGATGTAAAGATCTACAAACTCCAGACCCGCCCCAGCGCCACCGACAGGTCCATTGGGAGAACAGCAACAACATCACCAACGGAGGAAGAAAGTTTTACCACAGCCAACGACCCAAGTGTTCCCATACCCTGTCACTCCCCAGATTCCCCAGAGACAATAACTGAAGAAGAAAGGGGTGATCCCCATACTGCCCACCCCATGGTCACACGCTCAAAGAGTAAAGATACTTCCGCCAGTTGAGCCCAAACCCCCTGCCCATTGACCCCTACCCCCACAGCAGTAATAACTGAACTGAAGGACATTGCCTTGCACACGTACACATGTAAACACGTGAATGCTCTCTTTTCTTTTCTCTCGCACATGCAGGAACTGCGTATTATTGTACTGCTAAGAAAATAGATAACTAACAAATTCACTGCCCAGGAGTAGATGGTACCCTCAGATGATAGCTACCCAGAAAAATTATCACACCAATTTGTATATGAAATAAAAAGGCCAACGTACCTGAAAAGGAGAAGGGTACGTGTCTACTACACAGCATTCCTCTTGGCCATAGAATACTCAATGCCCCACCTCCACCCATACTTGCCTGTCCTAAGAGATAGATCGCTTAGAGTAGCGTGGGAACAGCTCTTCGCCTGGGCACTGAATGACTATTTGATAGGGAGAGCTTAAAAAACAACAACTAACATTTAATAACCAGCATATTGAGAATTTTCAGGCGGGCAACTTTAACGTCGCAAGAAAACGCTGCCAGGACTGCAGCAAGGTAAGAGCAAAATGCCGGTGAAATTAGCATATGTAATAAAAATAATAGGGATTTTGATGATCACCGGGTTCTTGGCTGCCTCTGTATGGCAGTACAGCTATGCTTTCAATATTATTGCTGTACCCAAACCTAATACACCCCCATCCCCAGCTGCAAGAGGTGTTACGTCAGGTGATACTAGTAAAATTGCACACAAGCAAAATAGAGTTCAACGCAGCACATACTCAGATAATAAAGGTATTGATAATTATATACAAGATTCAGCACACGTCTCAAACAACATATGGTACCAACACATGACCCGCATTGGTAAGCAGACAACAGAGGACAGCTGCTACGTTTGCTCATTAATACCATACGCCATGAGCGCTTCTCGAACATTTGTTGCCACAGAAATAGATGAAAAGACAGCACGATGCATAATATACTTGGCACTGTTCCAAACGAAAGGAAGATTCCAAGGGACAGTGGTGCATATGGTGTGGAAAACACGAGACTCATACCCATATGAAAACAACTTCCTCAAGACCTATTTGAGTTACCACAAGAGCAGTCTACATGCTGAAGCATTCAAATACATAACAAGTGGTCCTGCAAAAGGGGAAACAAAGAAAGTAACACTGCAGTATTTACCATGTGATTGGTACGCCACTGAAGTTCCTGGTAAACCCGGATGTTGGGAGAGGCCATTGGTGACGATAACAGGGAAGGTGTACCTGGACAACAATTGGGAGATAGGAGTGATTGGCAGCAACATGGTAACAAAAGAAACTATCTCAACTATCGAGGCACACAACCACAGATGTTGGACGACTTGGATCAAGTACGTACCCATGCTCACGTGGATAGAGACGGATGAAGACCCAATAACAATACTGCCGCTGACTGCGCCTAAGGTATGCTACCAACATAAAGGAGAAGTGGACGTAGGATACAACACCAACTGTGCAAGCGTGATGGAGTTACCTGAGGGGGGGGCAGGAACAGCAGTAATAATGGACCATTATTGGGCCTGTGGAGAAAAGGCATACCATACACTGCCTCCCCTGTGGAATGGTGTGTGCACAATGGTGCACGTCAATGTACCATCACTAGTGGTACCCAAGAAGCATGTGAATGTGGCGAACTTTCCCAAAATGGATGAAGGGGACAAGAGAAAGAAAAGATCTGCACCACCTCAGGAGGAACAAGGGAACAGGACCAACGGCAATGATACTGTCCTAAATAGAAGGAAAAGACAAGGAGAACCTCTGACAGGAAATTACCTATGGGGAAGGTCGGAAACGGCACTCACTTCAATTCCGCCAGAACACAGACTATTCAGCAGAGCAGCAATGTTCTTCTCCTCAATAATACATCCGGGACTGCAGGCTTACGCAAACGCAAAATGGCTCCAGATAACTAGATGGGAACTAATGATGACCATCAATTCTACAGTAAATGGATTCAACGCAATAAAAGAGGAGCTGCGAGCTGTAAGGATGGTAGCACTCCAGAACAGATATGTATTGGACCTCCTCACAGCCATGGAAGGAGGAGTTTGCGCAAAGATAGGACAATCATGCTGTACGTTCATTCCTGCCAACGATGCTGACAATGGTACACTGACAGAAGCAGTTTCACAATTGGCCCAGATGCACTCCAAAATGATGGATGAAAGTAAAGGTGTGAATAAGGATGAGAGCTGGTTTTCATTATTATGGTCATGGATGCCATCTTGGCTGTCAGATGGACTGAAAATTATAGTTGGTTGTACTATTTTGGCTGGAGCTACACTGATCATAATAAGATTTTGGAAGGCCCGGAAGGCACGCACCACTGACGAGTTGCTTGCAATGGTCGGTATGCACCCCTTGATGCCAGCAGATGACGGCCAACACACAGGCATAATAATACAAGAGAGAGAGAAGTTGCGCAACCAGATCATCACCAACCATCTGGACCCACCATCGGTGAAGATCGAGAACCCAAGAAACCCCAGGAGCTACATAGGGAAATGGGTATACTGTACTCCTGGAGGAACCTGTGAATATATGTATTGGTCATTTGAAGATCATGTGAACCACTATGGACATTTAGGAGGAATAACTAAGATATGGAGAGTAAGAGGAGATAATGAAAAGGATATGTTGTGGTCGACAAGTCGACCAGAGGGGGGACTGAAGTGGGAGAATGGAAGACCAGGCTCCCGTCCTTCACCTCTCGTGCTTGGCCTAAAGGGTCACGGCCCAGGCACCCGCCACGAGAAGAGTTTGCCCATCTACCAGACGACCAAATACCCTGGTACAGGAACATACGGATGTGTCCATCTGCCTGCCCAGCAGCCCGCCCTGGCCATGCCGACACCTGCGGCGCGGATCACTAGACTAAAACCTACACGTCGTTAGAGATGCCATGACGACCTAGCCAACGGTCAGCACACCGGTACAAATATACACACTGGACACTCCCGCACCAATCTACACGAAGAATATACTCAGTGCTATGACGTAGGCAACAGACATACTCACGGACGTGCATCTTTATTATTTTCCACATAGGCTTTCAAAATGCAGAAACGCAAGTCGCATCATGAACTCATCTAAAAAGCTTGCTTACGCTTCTCCTAAAACCAGGTGCCACAATGAGAAATATAATGAAGACACGATACTGGTCATAAGACAATATGGTACTGTAACCTAAAGCGCCTGTGCACCAAACGGTTCCACCTATACACCAGGCCTAAGTAGGCCGCAAGCAAGAGCTTCCATGGACGTTAAAAGAACAAGAGTCAGGTTGCTGATCCTGCAGAATGAGCCCGACGAAAGCAAACAGCCAAGGTCGCAATGTTGCAAACCCACATTCCGAAAGCAGACCATCAAGGGCACGATGTTGCAACCTCGCACGCCGCACACCAACGTTAAAGTCACACCTGCAAATTAAACCAGGCACACAGGGGAAAAACAATATTAATTGTGCAGAATTCTGCCTCAAGCACGGTCCCACCTCACGTGACCAAGCCGAACCTGACAGGATGCCAAGCCCAGGAGAAAGAAGGCGTCTGGATCCCTCGTTGCAAGACATAGCCAGATACAATTAAAAGGCTCAATGGACATCTGCGACAGTGGGAGTAGTCGGCCTTTCAGCTTATGAATAAGTCCTCACATTGTCTGCACGTACTCTTAGTGAAACATTGTTGCAAATGACAGGTACACCGAGAGCTGGGAACAGCGATGGTCCCAGGCTGGGAAGCTCGCGGGCGCACCAATCAGAACATGGGGCTCCTATCACTGACGCCATTAACATTAACCAATCATCAGGGGTCTTCATGTAACAATTCTCATGTATCTAATTGTAGGGACAACCCAGATATATCACCTGACTAACCCTTGTCCACTAATATTGTTCTCTATACGTATGCTATACTAACCCTACCACTCGAGTAACCAATTAAGAGTGGCGATAGGTTTTTTGCTAACTTTCCAAGGTGACGCAAGTAGCGTGTCATACTAAGGTAAAAAGGGCCTGCGGGCCCTACGATTGTGTGTGTGTCAGGACGGACGCGTACGCTCCTTGACCCATCCCTGCCGTTTTTGTCTAATAAACAGCAGAGTCACCTTGCTTCTTGCGTGTGTCTCATACTCTATCTCTTTTGGGATATACGGGAGGAGTTGGGGCCTCCCTTCCTGGAGGTCTGCGGACGGCCCGGCCGACCCCGGCAGAATTTCCCCCCCGACAATACTTTAAGCTCAACCCCTACAAGACAGAATTCCTACTCCTCACCAACACCTGACCTGGCTATCAACCACGATCCCTGAGGGCTTCACATCCAAGCTCACCTCCAGCGCCATGTCCCTCAGTTTCAACATCGACAAACACCTCTGCTTCACGACACACATCGCTAAGAAATCTCAGACAGCTTTGTATCAGCTCTCCCTCCTGCGGAAAGTCAGGCCCTTTCTACCTTGAAACACCCTTAGAACCACTGTTCAAGCACTGGTCCTATCCCACCTGGATGCGGGCAATGCTCAAGAGTCTATCCTCCTCTACAGCTGGGACATCACGTCGCCCATGGCGCAACCTGACCCGTTAGACGCCGTCCGCCCCTCTCCTCCCTGCTACCCTGTACAGCTGTACCCCTCCTCTGTGCCGCTCTGTGTCCTAACCCCGCTGTATTTCTGTTCTGTTTTTACCTCTGAAAAGCGCTCCGTTGAGTATCTGTATTGTTTTATACCTCTGTAAAGCTCTCTGTTACTTCGCGAATCCAGGTCCGCCCTCAATAAATACCATAATAATAATAATAATAATCATAAAAATAATCTCCTAACCTTACAGAGAAGACATTTCATAAAAACCCTAAAGAAATGTAGCTGTGTTTTTCTGAGGACGTTAACCTAATATGTTACCCGAGGTCTTCATGCCACCAGTACATACCACCAGAGCGCAGGCTTACCAGTTCTGGGCTTTCAATAAACAGAGAAAGCTGCATAGAAAATGCTTACCAGCGTGCTTCATTTCTCTCAGAAGATGCTCTTCCGGTTCTATGTTTTCCTTTGGATACTGGCACCTGCATTTTCCCATGGCCCATTATGAATCCAGAAATACATATGGCAGAACACAAAGAAAAAATCCTAGATGTGACCATATCTCGACTCCCTTGCGGCTTGTTGACCGGTATGCGAGGGCGTCACCAGTGGAGCGGAACCAGAGGGTGCGCTGTTATGTTACCCGTAAAACATCACATCCGGACACATTATGCATATAAAGCAGTGGTGGGGGTCGGGGGGGGGCAGCACTTCGCTTATGTCGGGCCATACCTTCTTCATCGACTCTGCTTATGGGTTATGAAAAAAAAAATCTAAAACATAAAAGAAACAATTACGACTTTTCTCTGACGAACTGCATATGTAGGCCAGCCATGCAAACTCTCCAGTAACAGTAAACGACTCGACTCCTTAATTCCCGCCTCGCCACTTGTGAGTGTATGTTAATACAAAGGTATGGCCCCCAGCTTTAAAAAGGCTGTGGTGATCAGCACCCATCATCTTTGCAACCACACTGTCACTGCAGCAATTAATACAATTGAGCAAAAAACGTCATGGGCCAGGCAGAAACCTTTTCCACAGCCTTTCAAAAAGAAGTTTACCTCCAGCTTTTTTCCCTTGCATTAGCGCCTGTCATCCACCAAACAACAGAACCCAGGGGTGTCAATTATATTTGATTGACTGAGTACGGCGCGCGCACAAATAAGCGAAAACAATGGACACAAAAATCTATATCTGACTGCCCCTGTCAGGGCGAACGCTTGTCTTCTCCACTTCCATGCGGCACGGTGCCCTGCTGCTACATGTTTAAATGTTTCCTTCAGCCCCCAAACTAGCACCAATTAAATTTGCCGGGTCCTCAAAGGTGTCAAATGACTCCCCAGACAGTTGGCGGCAACTGCTGTTCAATAAAAGAGGTCTAATTTATCAGTTTAACTTCACTTTCAAAAAAAAAAAGCGAAGGCCTCACAGTATTGCAAGCCAAACTCGCTGCTTCGGAAAAGACTCTTCATGCTGCTTTCGGATGTTTTGTGGACGCATGTTAGTGGCAGGTTGTTTTTTTGTCTCACGTCACACCCATCTCTTGTCTGCCCTTATCACCTACCACCACCACCCACCATCTGAGCACTGAAGAGACAATTGCGCAGCACACAACCGCACGTGGTGATTCTTCCTTGAAAACCCTTTGCTAAAGAGTTTGCAAAATGCCATAAAAAGAAGCATGTTGTTCACACAGTTGTGGGTCCCCTTTTGGTGTATGCGAAAAATAGTATTGCAACAGTTGCGCAATTCGTATATAAGGACTAGGTTGTGTTGTAGACACTGTCATAGTCGTTATGTACACGGGTACAAACTACACACATGCATTTTATGCATCGCCTGATTTTAATGGATTTGTGTGTCGAAGAGGGGGCACGGAACGATTCATTTCCATCCTCCCCAATCCTCCTTGCGCCTTGAAACACTTGTGTATAGGCGCGTTATAGATGCCATATCATATCATACAAATCCGATAGCATTTACACCAGAATGATGTTTTCATACTGGAGTAAATGCTGTGCATTCCTATGAAATCCGTCTTCTGGAGCAGGCGTATTCCATAGGAATCCATTGTTAACACTGCCTTGCATGCATAAAAGGTAAGTGGCACTTATTCTATTTGCATTGCAAAGTGCAAAAACAAAGACATACTACGGCTGCATTTACACATTTGTTTTGCACTTCACAGTGCAAATGACAAAAATTGCACGGAGGGGACCTCTTTTCTCCCCACCATGCGATTTACGGGTATTCCGAAAATGATCCCCATTTGCTTGCGTCTGCGCTTCAGTGTTGATTTCTTATGTGTACATTTTCATCTGATAATTGAAAATATCTGCCACAATAAACCTTTTACGCATGTATTTTCCTCTACCTCACATCGTCCTTATTTGTATTACAGAGAGGAAGGAGGCAGGGAACGGAATACATACAAATGCGACAGCATTTATGCCAGCATGACAAGTCACTACTGATCTAAGTGAATCAATGGTAACCATGCCACGTCTGCCATGCGTGATCTAAGTGAATCAATGGTAACCATGCCACGTCTGCATGCGTGATCTAAGTGAATCAATGGTAACCATGCCACGTCTGCCATGCGTGATCTAAGTGAATCAATGGTAACCATGCCAAGTCTGCCATGCGTGATCTAAGTGAATCAATGGTAACCATGCCACGTCTGCCATGCGTGATCTAAGTGAATCAATGGTAACCATGCCACGTCTGCATGCGTGATCTAAGTGAATCAATGGTAACCATGCCACGTCTGCCATGCGTGATCTAAGTGAATCAATGGTAACCATGCCACGTCTGCATGCGTGATCTAAGTGAATCAATGGTAACCATGCCACGTCTGCATGCGTGACCTAAGTGAATCAATGGTAACCATGCCACGTCTGCCATGCGTGATCTAAGTGAATCAATGGTAACCATGCCACGTCTGCATGCGTGATCTAAGTGAATCAATGCTAACCATGCAACTTTTGCCATGCGTAAATGTCAGACACTGTTTCCTCTATTTGCACTGCGAAGTGCAGAAATTAAGGCGTACAGGCGGTTGCGCCTGCATTTATACTTTTGTTTTGCACTTCACAGTGAAAATGACAAAAATTGCATGGAGGGGCCTGTTGCGTATAAGTTCAAACGTAGGGCAGCTATTTTTTGAGTCTCCTATAATTTGGTGGCCAGGACCTGTAAGCGGGTGCCTGCCACCAAATTTCAGTCATTTGCGCTGGGGGCTGGGGGGGTGCAAATGCAAAGGGCAAAAGTCAGTGTACGAGCGTGTAGGCCGTCTTTTGCTGTTCACATTTGCACTCCACAGTGCAAAGTGAGTAAACGCTGCCTGGCATGCTGGGAAGCCAGGGAGCATTTAAACCTGATTGTGAGTGCCGCAAGTAGAATTAAACGCTCTCCAACATCATTTGTGAACACTGCTTACCAGGTGTGCATGGCAAGCAGTGTTCACAATTAAAAATAAACGCTGTCAGACATGCAAGCAAGTTGGGCTGCATTTATTTGCAATTGTAAATGTCGCCTGCCAGGGGAGAATGCAGGAGACATTTACAATGGATCCCTATGGTGTCCAGCGGCTTTATGCTGCTGCATAAAGCTGGCAGACCCAATAGGGATCTCCAGCATTGACACCAGCATGGAAATCCATGCCAGCGCAAATGCTGGAGTATTTGAATGCCACAGAGGAAAGAGGTGGCAGAAATGCAAGTTACGTTCACCCCTCCACTCCACTATACAAATGATTGAAACTGGGGAACAACATTAATGGAAGACGAACGTTAATGGAAGACGTGAAAGCCTTACTGCATTACTGGTCTACCGTCCCTCTACGCAAGATGCAGCATTTTGCTCCTTGTTCCTAGATCTTACTATTGAGCTCAAATAGCAACAATCGGATTTCATAATTTTGGGTGATTTTAACCTCCCTCCTAACAAATCACGTCTGCAAGGAGTGGTTGTTTCTTGCAATCATTGAACGATCTGGACCTTTTGCAACATATCACCAGCTCCACCCATAAACAGGGCAACATGCTTGAACTCGTCTTCTCAGCTCCTACTTTTATCACTGCTTTCCCTCCCTACGATGTACTGTGGACAGATCATTTTGTGGTTCCTTTCACCCTGAATGATCTCACCTCTCTGATCCCGATGGTACAGCACTCCGCGCCTAAGCGAAAATGGTCTGCAATTTGCCCAGCAATAATTTCAGCTAAGTTAAAATCTAGAGGAAAACTGAAACCTATCTCAGCTGGCTTCAGCTTTTAAGACTATGGCGGATCAAATGGCTCCTCTTAAGTTGGCCAAGTCACAGGCTCATCCATCTGAGCCATGGTTTTCCTCCCATTTGGCTGAGCTACACCAGACAATCCACAAGGAAATGGCGGATTCATTATTCTTCTTCTGTTAAATCTCTCTGACGTAGGGCTACGCCTGGTTATCAGCAGGCCTTAGTGGAAGCCAAATGCTCGTACTATTCCAGCCAAATAACCCATGCCCTCAATCAACCTAGAGAACTTTGTTGTGAAGTCGCTATTAGACAGACCTTCTCCCCCGAGTAGTACCCCTCCCTATGTAACTCATCATCAAACTGTTTTATTGATAAAGTCAATCTCATTCGCCAAACTATTTTGGCATCTTCCTCTAACCTGCACGCTGATTACAAGGTTTCTCCCACAGCCTCCACTGAGCCATATTCATGGTCTGTTTTTCCATTTGTGGGCCTGGACGACATAATTCAGGCAACAAGAAGAAACACACAGGAGACTCTTGGTGCGCTCCAATCTACTTATTTTTTATTTGGCATTAGTTGGCAGTCATAGAGAATTGGCAATTGCTTATTTCCAGTTGCTTGTGACACGTATGTCTGAACAATTTTTGATTACATTCCGTTCTGTATTTGTACTCATAAAATTCCTGAGTTCACTTAGCTCTGTATTATTTTCATACAGGGTACTTCCATTGTTATACTTCACAATGTTATTTATTTGCAATCCTGAGTTTTCTTAATATGGCTTAGCCAACTTCTTCCAATATTCGAGAAGATTCTCTCTCACTTTATTCCCTCAACACGTGTTTCTCCATCTTGTCACACGGTTCTTCAGGAGGGTTGTATTCTTTTTAGTGTTTGATTGTTTTAATGTCCTTTAGTGTTTAATTGATTGTTTTAATGTCCTGCGTAGTTTGTTCATATGCTTTTTAGGGAACAAGAAGGAAGAAAAAGAAAAAGTGGTTTTAATTTTTCTGTACCCTTTACATATCTTACTGTCATTTAATTCTGTTTGTCAGATTGAAAAATACCAATTTTTAATCTAATATACTTACTTTTAGTATATTCTCTTTCCATCAGAGAGTCCACATTTTGGTTATATTCTGATTATTATCGTGGATTTGGCCCATTTGTTTGATTTTTCTGCTACTTGTATTGATCTTGTCTTTGATGGCCGTTGGGTATGCTAGTATGAATTTGCTTTCTAAAGTAGAGGAAAAGATAAGTAAAAAGACCCAAATTAGAGAAAACTCTGATAGTGGGTCCTAATGTGTCGTGGTCTCCTATTTCTGACCAGTTTGTATTGAGAAAAGATTCTAATTGCTTACCGCTTAGTTGCTTTGTTTTCTTTCTGATGGAGATGCCTTGCTTAGAAGTCCGATCGTTGTTAGCGATACGGACTATCCAAGATGCCCGTTTATTTATGTACGTGATTACGTCGTTGGCATCATGACGTCATTGCGTGCCGTTTTGTTTCAACGGCGCTTGCTCAATGACGTCACAGTGTCCATTGCGCGTGTGGTGGACAGTAACGTTTGTCTAAGTTACGTATTGGGCATGATTTATGTTGATCTACTTGAAGATAATCGAAGAATGTACCTTATTTTTCAAGATACACTATACATAACACAATAAATAATACATTGGGTTATATGGCCGTAATTAGATATTATGGAAGCTATGGTTCAAAGGAGAAGGTATACTGTTTGTCTGCGGCGTAGCACTTATTTTTGTTGTGCATTTCTTGTCATTTTGCTTATCGTCCAGCGCAACATTTGTGGCGCTGTATTTCTTTTGCGTGATAAGACTAGTGGTGCTATTGAATTAGGGTCCTTGCTATGTAAATGGCAAAAATTGGGAATCCATTTCTTATACCACATTTTGCAAAAACATATTAAGAAGCATTTTTTGCAACAGAAGAGTGATCATATGATTCATTTGCAGCACATTTCTCATAGAAAGGGACCCATTTCTGTGTCGGAATTCAAACCAATGTTGCAACAATCTAGATTACAGATCCAGATTGCTTCTCTCTGACGTAACATTTTTTCTCTGCTGCCTCCCCTTGGTGGAGGTCGAACAATTTCAAGTCCAAAGTATCTGATCTTGTCTGTGTGTGCTCCAGCATGTTCCATTTTGAAATGTTTACCTCAAGGGTATCTCGTATCAGAATTTTTGATGGTTCTGAGGTGTTCTGCAATTCTTGTTTTAAGAGCTCTGATAGTGCTGCCCACATAGAGTTTTGTGCAGAGGCATTCAATTGCATAGATCACATGATTAGAATTGCAGTTGATAAAGTCTTGAATCGTTTCAGTTCCTCCATCAGGTAATGTAATAGTCTTTTTGCCGTTTTCTGAGTGTTTGCAATAATTACACATGCCACATTTGTAGTTAGCTTTGATTTTTTCTGTTGACCATAGTTTCTTTATGCCTGTTTTTACTGAATCTCTTACGAAGTGGGAAGGGCATAATATCTGTTTCAGATTGTTTGCCCTCTTGTATGTGATGCTTGGTTGGCCTTCTATATATTTGGTTAAATCATTGTCCAATTTCAGTAGATGCCAGTGTTTTTTCAATATTTTTTTGTAGATCATGTGGTCTGTGCTGTACGATGTTACAAACCGCATTATATTTTTATTTTTAGATTGCTTTTTTGTTCCTTTGGTTCTGTTTTGTAAAAGTCCATTTCTTGGGAATGCTTTTGCTTTCTTAATTGCTTTAGATAGTTGCAATCTATCATATCCTTTTGCTAAGAATTTATCAAAGGCTGCTTCCATATGTTTAGTAATTTCCTTTTCTTCAGTACAATTGTGTTCGATCCTTAGGACTTCTCCGTATGGTATATTGCGGATGATGTGATGCGGATGATTGGTTCTCCCATTTAATATGCTATTTCCAGATGTGGATTTGGTATAGAGTGTGGATTGTATTTTTTGATTTTGTATATACAGCTCCAAATCTAAAAAGTGAATGCTGTCTTTATTTTCTTCCATTGTCAGCTTGAGGTTGTAATCATTGACATTAAGGAATTTGTGGTATTTTCAGAGTTTTCAGGCCTCCCTTCCATATTACCAGGATGTCATCTATGTAACATCCCCAGAATATAATGTTGTTTCCTTCCGTAAATGAATGATGGCTCCAAGAGTGAATGAGTTCAAAATCCCCCATATATAGGTTGGCATATGGGGGCACAAATTTTGCCACCATGGCTGTGCCTTGACGTTGTTTGTATATGATGTTGTTAAAGAGGAAAACATTATTATTAAGTACAAAGTGAACATTTCAAGGATCATGTTATTCTGCTCCAAGAAAGAGATTGATCTGGCTTTGAGAAAGTAGTTTACTGTTTCCATTCCTTTTAGGTGAAGGATGCTCGTGTACAGTGCAGTGACATCGAAGGTGACCAGTCTGTAATCTTCTTCCCAGTTGATATGTTCAAGTTGCTGTATGATATGCTTGGTGTCTTGTACATATGATGCCAGGCTAGCTGCTAACGGTTGTAGATGTTTGTCTGTGTAAGCAGATAGAGGCTCCCCTATTGAGCTAATTCTGTTAATGATTGGTCTGCTTGAAGGTATTATGCTGTACTTTTTATGTATTTTTGGAAGAGAATATATTGTAGCTAGTATTGGAGATTTGGTTCTTACAAAGTCATACTCATCATCCGTCAGAAGATTGTTCTTGTGTCAATATGAGCTCATGATGTTCCATTCTTCTTGTATATGGGGCAAGGGGTTCTCTTGTAGTTTTTCGTAACATGTTGTGTCGTTTAGATGTATTTCAGCCATATATATGTAGTCATTGGTTTTGAGGAGGACTATTTTTCCTCCTTTGTCCGCCTCTTTTATTGTTATTACTAATACACTTAAATCTGCCTCTCCTCTGGACCCAATTCTACACTCTGTTCTAAAGCTTATTATATATAACATTGCACCACTTGTTTCTTCAGCTGGTAATCACTATTTTACTGTGTGTTCTATTCCTGGTAGTCTTAGACACCCCCTGGTAATTCCACTCTTGAAAAAGGTTTCTTTGGATCCCTTACTTCCAGCGATCATCCAATTTCCTTGCCCTCTTATCTGATGAAGTTGCAGGAATTTTTGGTCACACCTATGCTCAGCTTCTTCTTGGAAAGCTCTTCTTTTTTTAATACTTTTCAATCGGGTTTCATGCTGGGCCGGGACATGGAGTCTGGCCCTCCTCCCTAGGCCCTTTTCCATCACCAGTTTTAGTGGCCAAAAATCTGGAAGTGAAAATCGCTACAACTTTCTCCATGGTAGCGCAAATCAGCTTGCCCTACCAGCAGGGCCATTTCAAACTGAGAGTCCTACACAAAGTGCTGACGTTTTTTTCCTGTCCCCTCTATGCACACTGGTGGTGGCCTCTTTAAGTTTGAGTTCACTCGATTACTTCAATGCACTATACATTTCTCAGCCAGCCTGCTTATTGGATTGTCTTCAGGTGCTGCAAAATACAGCGGGCCAGCGCCTCCACTGGCTGCCTGTGACATGCCATGTTCAGTTTAAGTCTCTATGCCTAGCCCATCGTGCTTTCAATGACTAGGGTGCCGCCAATTGCAGCAAAAATGTTGTCCCTATGCACCAGTAAGGCTGCTCCATTTATCCTATGACTTTTCGATTGTGGTCCCAAGAGTCTGACGTACCAGAACGGGTGGTGGAGCGTTTTCAATTGAAGCTGCTCATATATGGAATAAGCTCCCCCTCTCTCTTCGTAAGACAGCCGACTACCTAGCCTTTCTGTGGCTTCTTAAGACTTTTCTATTTAATTAGCTGTCTCCTCTCTTGACCTCTCTACTTCTCTTACTGCACTCCATTTAGCGCCATGTTGCCCTTGGGTGTAGGTGCGCTTTACAAGATAGTTTAACATAACATAACATAACAGGAGCCCCATGATGGCCCCTCTGTGAAATATACAGGGATTTAAAAAATGAGAGCCTGTGTCATTTTGGAGATACTTATTTTCATTGCAATTGGGGACTGTTAGTTTTGAAATTCCCATTCCAATTCCAGGACTAAATGTTCCAGATTGCAAAGAAAAACATGAATGGATGAGCACCTTCCGTACAACATTGACATTTTGGAATGTATAATTGAAGTCATCACAACTTTGGCTAAAAGAACAACATGTTGTGATCTAACCACCTTTAATTTTCCCATATACATATTGGTCATATAAGTATATTGTGTGTGTGAAAGTTGTTGTAAGGCAGGTTTTGCTTGTATTCTTCTTGTTCTGTTATCATGTCAAGCATTAAGCATTTACAATCCGTTGATGTGAATGGTACATGTCCAAAAAATGTCTTGCGCCCTGTAAATCTTTTTTCCAGCATAACTAAAAGTCTGTTGGAAGCAATGAATGACATAATGCTACAATATACAGTAGACATAGTACAAACAAAACAGAAAGAAAACCAGTTATTACAAATGATACATACCCCTGTCCCGGCCCTCTTTGTTTAACTCATGATTGGGTGAACCGCTTTGTTGCATGTTTACCACTGATATCTTTGCTCATACTATTTTACTTACTGAATATTTCTTAATAATGTATATGTTTTTATTGTAGAGCGCCCCTTATCTTTGGGAATGGAATGCACTATACACAGTGAAAAATAAATGAATAAACAATGGTATCATTTGTCTAAATGACATCGCTGACTTGCTAAATAGACAATCTTTTTGACTTCTACTCTTCCATTATTACTGTTCGGTCTTTAGACAATGCATTGTACAACTCGTAGTCTTGAAGCGCAACGTTATCATTAATTGAACACTTAAAGCCAGTATTTGGGTTTTTTGTTTGGGCAAGGGTTCCTGAGAGGGGTTTCTGGCATTGTTCTGGAGTTTTAGTCGATGCCTTATTGGGACCCCTATTTAAAGATGTTAAATAGATTACTTGTTTTGCATGCCTTGTTGGACCTCTGCACGATTGGACGTTATCAATGACTGTATCTTCACTAAATTTCTGCTTGTGTCTTGATGTATTTTAAATTTATTAAAGATTGAATGTTCAATCAATAGATATGGTCAATTGTAAATTTAAATGTGATACAAATGGAGAAACAAAATTGGTCAATTGATATCGCTCTGGGGTTGTAGTTTTTTGACCAAGCTTCTGCAGGACCATTGGATGGGAAATGATTGCTGTGACACCACAAAGTACGTCTTCTTGTTTAAAGACAAAACACACATGTATCAGTATAGATGATTTATTGCCACAACGTATTATCAGAGAGCCATACCATACTAATGAGTTCACGGAAGGAAAATAAGGTCTTCCGTCAATTTAAATTAACAGGGGCAACTACAACACACAACTTATTCGAGAATGCTGCAAATTAGTTTGTTGAGGTCCGCAAATACTTAAATTGAGGTGCTTTTTGGTCATAAACATAGAAAAACTGATCCTCAAACAGGGTGTAATGCTGAAAACTAGAGTCAATAGCAGAACATTCCTGTTGGTGCATTCTAGCTAGCCGTTGCTGTAAACGGTTATGAATATTCGATTTGATTTAATAACCGTTGCAACAGTAATTATATCACGAACTAGGATGTGTTCTTCCATGGTATGCTATAAGTGATATCGATAATCATTGCCTCTTTGCTGGACATCAATACATGTGTGTTAATTTCCGCAATTAACCCAAATCCTGTGATGTCATTCAGTAGGACAAAGGTATTGATTTGACCTTATAGGTACAAATAACTACTGATCAATTACCATTGAAAAAAACATAATTTTGTCAAGGTTGCTTATGATACGAGCCTCTTTCTGATAATCTTACCCACAATGCATTCTGCTATTCAGACTATTTCAATGCATCCAGTGTATGTAATGTTTCACTTCTGAGTGAGACCATGTTCATCACATGTAGAGTGTGTGTCTCCCATTGGCAGGAAAGCTCTACTGGCAAGCTCAAAAACAATAATGTAAACATTCAAAATGATGGGGGCACAAATAAACAAAAGAAAACACTTCCATGGATTGAAATATATTTTACCCTCAATTACAGCTGTTTGGAATTTCAACCATCAGTATTTACTTCATGGTTATTGTTGTGATGATTCCAAGGCTTCCAAGTTGTACAACGTATTGTCTAAAGACCGAACCGTAATAATGGAACAGTAGAAGTCAAAAAGATGGTCTATTTAGCAAGTGAGAGTTGTCATGTAGGCAAATGATACCATTTTGTATTCATTTATTGTTCACTGTATTTAGTGCACACCATTCCCAAAGTTAACAGAGCACTCTACAATAAAAAATATACATGATTAAGAAATATTCAGTAAGTAAAATAGTATGAACAAAGAGATCAGTGGTAAATATGCAACATCTCAGGAGGATAGCTCAGGGGCAACGTGCACGCCTTGGAAGCAACACGTCACGGAGCACCACAGGTTCGATCACTGGGTCTGCGCTTAGAAACTTCTTGTATTTAGCGTGTTATAAATAACTTATCATATAAGGCTTTATTTGTGACCGCATTGTCTATGGGTAAGGGATACTTACATGATGGATTACAGCTTAATGGTATACTGAGCATTGTCTTGCTGCAGATATTGGGTGACTGTTTACTAGGGTTTAGTGTCCCTCTACTAGACTTTGTGCTGTATGATAATACCTAGTAGGATGTGGTGGATCCTCTTAGCAAGACCATCACAATAGTAAAAAGTAAGGAATGACATATTAAGAGTAATTTATACATTCTAGTAATAAATGGGGGACAAAACGTGCCTACAAGTATGTGCAGGTGGCTAACTGTCCCATGGGTTGGTTTGTTATATATACTCACTACAACACCCACAGGTGGGTTTATACTAAGCATGATGTAATTGATACAAAATGGCAATTTTAAGATAGCAGAAGTGGCCAGTCTATCATCTCATTCAGACTATGCCTAAAGGTCCCATGATATTATATGCATTAGGTAGAGCCACTATTCATGTCACATTTTTTGGTGTGACGTCAAATGCTCAATCATGCCTACTAATTTTAAAGCAGCAAGCAGCAGCCATTGCCTTCTGTGCAATACAATTCGAAACAACACAGGGAATTTGGGGGTGGGGGTGTTTTTTGTTTAATTGTTAAATAGACCTGCTAACTGTACACCTCTGATCTTGTCTGCCATGTTAAATTAAGATCATTATTTTAATTTCCAGCACATCTAGTTGATGTGTCCTGCATGTGCACTTTAGTGCTACTGTGGCACTTTGACGTAATCCATAGCTCAGAGCCATATTGTACTTTGCTTTCGTTAATTGGCCGGAAAGTACGACCTTCAGAATAAAATAAAAAAATAGTAACTTTGATTTCTTTAAACAATATTGCTCTGGCATAGCTTTCTCTATCAAATTCTTTGTGCATTTATAGAATTCATTTAACCATAGCGTCACAAAGGGCCTCATTCCGAGATTGGAGGTAGTCATGGCGCTATTTGCACCATGACTGCCTCCAATAACGGTACCGGCACCAGTATGGTTCAATGAGGATTTACCAGTGTAGTCCGACCTTTGCGGGACCGGTACGTCCCCATTGAAAAAGCCATTCCCCATTCCCATTTGAGCCCCCACAGGGCTCAATGGTAATGGGTAAGGCGCTAATAACGGTACCGCAAATTGTCAGACCAGGCGTTAAAGGAGGGACCCGCTAAGGGACCTCGTAGTAGGGTGGTAAGGGATCACCAGCACCGGTCTCCTTACCGGTACCCGGCATCCCTTATCGCCCTACTCGGAATGAGGCCCAAAGTCTAGATTTCACAGGTCGTGTGTGTGTGGTGGCTATGCCTCTGCACAATGCTTTAGAAGCATATGTGTTGACAGTGCTTAGAAACCCATCATGGAGGAGTTATACATGCAGTGATTACACGCACATACAAGGTTATTTTCTAAGCAATGTCAATTGCATGCAGTAGACCACAAATGTGTGCAGTTGTGCTGTTGGGTCCCCTGAATGCAGTGTCCAACATTCACAAGCCAGAGAGCAAAGGGCAGACTAAAACAGAGCAACCTCACTTCTACTTTTCATATTCCTCCTCGTCTTGTGAAGCATTAAATGCCACCTGAAAATTACACTTTGAAGGGGGCGGATTCTGCCTGGTCTTTAGAAGGTGTCAAATAAAGGCAGATTCCATAGAAATCAATTTGTTTTATGCTTGCATGAAAGTCTCTTGCCAGTGAATAACAAAATACACTGACATGATGAATGAGGTCAGCATGGCCGAGATCGTAGCTCCGCCCTGTGCCCCTGCTCGGCCTCCTCACTGCAGCAGAATGGGTCAGAGTGGGGAATTGAGGTATATACGTTTTACGCCTCACATTTACATTTACATGTCCCACTCCGTCCCATTGAAATCAGCTGATACAGTTGATCCAATCCATATTATTATGATTATAGGCAAAAGTGCCTAACTGTTCGATTAACCTCCCTGTGGTGTTCGGAAATTAACCTGCAGGCTTAAGATCTCTGACAGGGGCTCCTTCAAAGTACTAAGACCGGATACCTGGGCAATGTTCTCTGGTCTGTAAATGCACTGTCCGACTGGTCATTCCCATGTAGGATTAATTGCATGTTATGCAACCCACAATGTTCTGCTTGGCAATTGTTAAGATGGCAATTTCCAATTGTAGATTCCTCTGGATTAAAAACAGGGGTTTCTGGTACAATGTACAACTCTCACATAGGCAATGTTAACCCTGCATATGGTTGGTCAGCTTAAGTCTTTTTTTGTCTTCTGAATGTACTGAAGAAATGGGTGTCAGATAGAAACAAATGCATTATTTTTATCGGAGCTAGTGTACGAGACTCCTTCACAGATCAAAACAATCAATATTTGTTGGAGCATAGCAGACAGGTTGCCTTGCCACTCACTGTTCCACATTCCAACGCCCTCCTGTTTTGCAGCTCACAGAAAATGCAAGATTAGACCCCTCCTGGATCCCATAAAGCACATCTAAGGGCTAAATGTGTTTCATGTGATCCCTAGTAAAATCACCTTGGGTCTAATTGGGTGGCCACCTGTGCAATCCCTTTGATTACCTCAATAACCATTTATTTTGGTCTTTTTTTGTCTTTGCATTTCATTCATTGCGATCCTTTTAGCAAAAATTAAAACAACATTGCAAAAATAACACATCCGTCTAATCCCAATAACAATCATGAAAAAGAAACACAGAAACGAATTCCACTCCGTAGGAGGGATTAAAATAAAAGGAGGGAAATAAGGGAGAAAAGAGAATGGACGCCACTATACATAGGAAACACAAGTCACAGCACATTAGGGCAAACTCTCGATTCCTTCAGATTATACAGGCTTTAAAAATGGGACTACAGTTAAAACCACTGAGGTCCTTTCCCATTTATTAAAACCTCCCACTATCATTCTACTGGTGTTAAAGTGCTTGTGCTATCTAAAAATTCCTTTGAAAACCTTGAGCTTTTATCCCTTTCAGCCAGTACAAAAAAGCACAATATGGTTTAAAATCTCTACCACCTCACTGTTACTACAGAACCTGCATTTCCGATCTCTTACACCATTTGCAACACAGGTGACCTCTTTAGTTGGAAGCAGGTTTAGGCGGATTCTCATGAGCTGGCTTCTATAGTACCTATTTGGAAACTTAATTAAGTACTTAGGAACCAAGCCCACTGCACTTATCTCATGCCTCAGATGGCAGAACAATTTTGATTCATATGTGGCCTCTAGAGTTAATATCCAGTCTAGTTCCCATAACTTAGTTTTTACTTTGTCCGGATTTCTTATTAGGCCATCTTCTGAGACGTTCAGTCTTTTCAGTCGCTTTTGGCATGATTAAACTCATAGTCCTAACCTTTTGTTATTGTTTTCCACCATCTCCTTTTATTAAATCGCAAATATTTCCCATCGGTCTTCTAGGATACACTTCCTGTACAATGATAACCTCTTTCAATGCACGACAGCCCACAGAGGAGTCAATCCCAGTTCCTGCTTCAACAACTGGTTTGGGATTGATCTACACACTCTTAGGACCCTTTTCCAAAAGATGCCCTCTAAAATAGACCAACGCTTTTCCCTGGTACCAAACAATTGTTCTGCACAATAAGTCACTGAAGCGACCACCTTTAATTTAGAGAACTCTAGAACTGGCAGTATCGAGAATTTCCTAAACTTCCTTTCAATTAGAACTGCCCGGTTCGCCAACATCAGGGTTCTACTGTGTAAAGATTCTTCTACCGGGGAGTCTTCCTTACTTGTATTTATGTAGACTCCCAAGTATTTATATGCCTTAACTATGTCAACTTTCTGAGTTCCTTGTTTCCATATGAAGCGTTTTGGTTGTCTAGCCCTTGGTTTCCCCAAGGTTAAAATGTTTGTCTTTTCAGTGTTTATCAAGAGGTTATTTTCCCTAACATATTCCTCCAATTTATTCAACTGGCGTTGCAGCCCCACCTTGGTTTGATCCAGCAGCACTAGGTCATTGGCATATAACAGCCTGCGGACCGGTGTGCCGCACAATTTTGGTGGGAAACATTTTGCCTGGGTTAATGTTCTCTCTAAGTCTGCAAAGAAGAGATTAAAGAGGCCAGGGGCCAGCGGACAACCATGTTTCAGGCCCTTTGTAGTTGAAATTTCTTTCAATAACATTCCTTCTTTGTTTAACCTTACTCTAAGGCTACTGTCTCTGTGCAAGGCATTCAAAGGTTCTGGACAGTTCCAGGCAGATAGTTTACTCTAATGTTTTACTATATCTACCTGGTCAAATGCCTGGACTAAGTCCACAAAGACTAGATGTATCTTTCCTTTACCTTGCATGGCCCTACTTTAGAGGATGTTTATTATCATACGATTGGCGCTGGTTCCTACAGCCTTCACAAACCCAGTTTGATAAGGGTCATTCCTATGTTCTTTCTTGGCCCACCCATTTTATCTTGTCAGAAGTGCGGATGAAAAGATTTTATCAATCACATTTAGAAGGGCAATAGGGCGAAAGTTCTTAGGATCGTCTCTATTTCCCTTCTTAAATATCGGCACAATCAACTCTTTTTTTCATAAGTCCGGAAACCTTCCTAGCTATTCGATCTTTCCAAATAAGACATGAATAAATCTTGCCCATTGCTCTTGGGATTGTTTCAACATTGCATTTTATTTCCCACAGGATGTCTTCAATGCTATGCAGAATAACACAACATTCTTGCAGCATTCTCTTGATTCTATGATCTTCCTCTCTTCCTGCCTGGTAAAGTTGGCCAAAGTGGGTCACCCAGACCCCCTCCAAAACTGTGTTCAACTGCACCACTGATTGAGGCGTGTCTAGTGTATTCAGTAATCCTCAAATATCAGAGTTTTTTTTACCTTAGAGCCCTTAACATGTTTTCAGTGTCATGCTGCAACATTAGCCCCTTATACAATTTTAGCCATGATTTGTATTCCCTCTTTATTTTTGTTGTTGTTGTTTTTGTTAGTTCTTCCAACAGTTTTACCATCCTGAGGGATTTCCTCAAGTCTGCCCGCTTCCGGAGCAGTAAACCATCGTACACATGACTAAATCTCTCAGTCCATATTTTTAGCTAATAAACTGGACAATATTAGCATCCGCCCTCTGTACCTCCTATCAACTTTTTCAAGGCATATTTTTATCAAATGTTCTACGTTTATTCCACTCATTTTTACGCGGTTACCACCATTGTTGACATCTGATGAAACCATAACATATGCCCTTTTGCCTTCTTCCATGACTCAAGACATTTTTAACAATTCGTGGTCACTAGATATAGTTCGAACTATACCAAAATTGTGAACAAAAGCCAACTTGGGTCTCGACACAAAGACATAGGGCCTCATTACCAGGTTGGAGGTGGCCTTGCCGGTAAAACCAGCAAGGCTACCTCCAAACTCGCATCCGGGTCCGGTGCCCCCGAATGAGCAATTACTGAGCTATTCCCGCCCAGCCGGACCCGTTCATTACCCATTGCGGGTGCCGGGCCCGGTACATCCCCATTCCCATTTGAGCCCTATGGGGCTCAAATGGGAATGGGGACGTCGTATGCACCGGCACCGTTTACAACGGTGCCGGTGCATCCGACTTGCTGTGCTTGAGGGTGCCTGTCAGCCAGCCAGGTCTGACCTGGCGGGCAGTGCGGCATCCGCGAGCACAGCTCGTAGTAATGCGGTACAGTAGCAGCGGCGCCGGTAGCACTAGCAGCGCCTTTGTTACTGTACCGCCATACTTATAATGAGGCCCTATCTATTGTTGCCGATTGATCATCCCTAGCGCCGGTTGATTGTTCTGGAATATCTCCTTCGAAATGTCAGTTCAAAATATGCAAGTCTCTTTAGGCCATCGGTTTCATCCAAGCCGGGCGTCTCCTCTAGGATGGGGTCAGGCCTGCCCCCTCAGAATTTATCATAGCTCCATTCTTACTCAGAAAGTTGCATTCAAATCTCCACATACGATGATGAACCCCGACCCATCTTCTTGATGAGACTTGTCTATGAGTTCAGCAGCATTTCCATTCAGTTCATCACTCTGCATAACCGTAGGATTCCAGTAGATGTTGATAATAGATAGCCAACACTTCTGTTTTAATTAAGTGGTGATGTCCAGTTGGTCTCATTCCACCACTACTCGTTTGGTATATAGGTCGGGGAACTGAGATTTTAACACTTCCATTCCCGTCCCATTTTTGATTGCTGTCAGGAGGCCTCAAATAGGTCTCCCTTTTATGTCCTTTTATCGCAGGATTTAATGTTACTGTGTAGCCCTCTAAGCTGGAAGTTTGTTGAAGCCAGTTTTCCTGGATACAAAGAAGGTCAAATTCTGCCAGGTGAATAGCCTTTTTTTTCGGCCCTTTGGTGATTGTGGCCCCTTGTGTTCCAGGACTACCAGTTCATAAATGTTGATTTATTTCTCTTGGGCGGCTATTGTCCACTCCGGCCTCCCAAAACTCCTGACAACCAGTCCCATGAGTTATGCTCCATGCTCTATGTCTCTGTTTTTTGGGTTTGTCTCTAACCTAATAGCTAGCCCCAATCTTTCGCTCTTTCTTGAGCTAGATTCCAACTTGTTCTTTGTTCTTCCTGACTCAGGGAAGGGGCGGGTTAGAGATGATGATAGACCTTGCTCCAGTGGCGCCTCTGGGTTGTTACTTGTTTGATTGGGTCTGCTTGAAACTGACCTCTGCAGCCTGTCTCTTCTCAGCTAAAGGTAAACAAGTTTTGGGAGATGGCATGACCACAATATCTTAGCGGGTCTCTCCTGGAGATTGGTGGTTCAGATGTCCTGGTATTCCAGGTCACCCACTCAATGAACTGATCAGTTCATAAATTCGTATTGGTCTTGGTTCTTGACAATTGTTTGTAGTTCTAATTCTTCAACCTCTATTACCATGTTCATAGATAGTTTCTTACTGGGCTTTTTAACTTTTGACACTGATGCTATTGGCACTGATAGGTTTTTTAAGAAATGTCTTCAATCATTTGATTGTAACTTATGTGCTGTTTGTTGGGGCTTCGTTGAATTGTTTCTGGTTCACTAACACAGACTTCATCTTCCAATTGGGTCAATACCCTCCTCCCTTGGAAGAACCCCCACTGGTTACTCCTCTTCCTGTTCCCCTCTTTCCGTACTCAGGTCTATGTTATTGTTTGTTGAGGTCCAGTGCTTCCCTGAGTGACCACCCTTTCCACCTCATTTCCACCTCCAGTTGTCGAGTTGGCTTGACAAGCCACCTTCTTCCTTTGAATCAGTGGTTGCTGTTGACGTTCTCGTCCTAACTGTAGATCAACCTCTTCACCAGAGGCATCCCTGCCACTTGCTCTTTGAAAAAAGTAGCACTATAGGGATCGTCTTTGTTCATGCTATCGCAAGCCACTTTTTGCTG